>NC_080539.1:29747386-30385119 GCF_028640845.1 Ahaetulla prasina
CGGGCGGGCGAGCGGGCGGTGGGGCACCTCGTGGGGAGATCCCAGGAAGTCACGAGCGGGGTAGGACCGTGCGGAATGGGAAAAGGAGCGAGGGGGGCACAGAGACGCTCCTGCGGCCGCCTTTGCTCCGGGTGCAGGATTCCTCCGTCTCCTGCGGTCTTCGGCGCGGTGCTCTCCTGGAGGGGATCGGGTGACCGTCTGCTGCTCCCTTCCGCGGTGGGCAGCGCAGCGAGCGAGCTGGATCGCGGGCTCCCTGAACTGTTGGTGACTTTTTAAAACCTCTCCTCCCGTCCTTTGGCAGACCCCGGGGCAATTCTCCGCTGTAGCCTGACTCGCGAGTCGAACCTCTCTTGAGACCGACCATGGACCTTCGGCTGCGGGATCTGCGCCTTCAGGAGGAAAAGGAGTTTCTGGAGAGCGTGGCGCTACCCCAGCCAGGTAAAGCGATCCAGCTCGGAAGGGTAGTGGGGGTGGGGGTGGCAGGCGGATAAGAGGAACCCCATCCGAAGTCCCCTACCCGCCGCGATCAGAAAGCAGAGAGCGCCTCTTCCAAAGAGAGGAATCACCGCCTCAGGCCCTTTTGCGAGCTTTCTCTCTAGACGTCGGACTGGCTCGAGGCAGGGAAAACATCCACATTGCTCTTCCCGCGAATGGAAGCCGGTTACAATCGGGCACGCTGATGCGCAGCTCCTCTTCACTAGAACGAAGCTTGCGCAGGGGATTGTAGTTAGGAGGGGGTGTCAGATATCGCCCCCGGCCCCACATATGGTCCACTTCCACACCTAGTACCCTTCTCTCCAGGATAAGGGTGGTGGTGAGGATGTCCAGATTCCTTCTAGCAAACCTGCCCTGTTTTTTAGGACTATGTTCTATGTTGGCAGAAATCTGTTTGTTTGTTCAGTCTTTGACAGGGTGCTACTTGCTCCCACCTTCTACCCCGGAGGTTTTTCAGTTCTATTTTACAATCACTAGTCCTTTCTCCTCCAAGACTGGCTGTGTGTTCCCGCACCAAAGGGAACTCTGCAACAGTTCAACAGGTGTCCCTGAAGCTTTTCCTGACTGGTAGTTAGGAGCTTCCTCTTCCATACACTATTGTTGCCAGAGCACATCTTGAGGAGGCCAGCTCCTCACAACTGCAGAATGGAGGCAGCTGTGTTGACCACAATCCCCGTGTCAGGCTGGGCATCTTCCTAAAATGAACCTTTCATTGCCATCAGCTGGGGCATCCCATTAGGCAGTGAGAAAAACAATGCATTTCAACCATTTGCTTAAATGCTTTCTTCAGAGAAATGCCAGTGATCCACCTGCTTTCCCCTTTAATTCTCAGAACATTTTCATTTGGTTGGTTGATTGGTTTTTGGAGGGGGGTGGGGAAATCAACTGACTCAAATTTACTACTGTAAGTAGCTGTGTACACACAGCATGTTTAAGCTGGTCAGATAAAGACCAAGCAGAGACTTTCACACAATAAGCTACACTTGGTTCCCCCCTAACCTTAGATTAGGGCTATTTTTGTGTCAGTGTGGCTAGATGTGAATTAATTTATAGTTCATTATATTCTGCTAAACCCAGAAAATAGTAAGCAAATTAAGTGTGTGCAATCACCAACCCCAGGTCTCTTCCTTCATTGTCCAAGATTTTCAGAAAACTTTCTTCAGTTAAGTATCACCCAGATTTGTTGGGATGGCAGAGGATTAGGGTAGTTGAGAGAAAACGGGGAGATGTTTAAAATTTCCAGATTAAGGTGCTTTCTTTCTTTTTCTTTTTCTTTCTTTCTTTTTTGTTTCTCTCTTCAATCACAGTTAATTCAGAGCATGCTTCAGGTCCAATGAATGAGAGTGCTCTGGATCAGTCCCCAATGGAAGAAGCCAGAAGAGGCAGTAGGGGGAAAGTCATTGTCCCTGAGCCCCTTATTACTGATGCTAATTGGCAGATGCCATGTGTCCCCAAATCCCCAAGGTAACACGTTTTGTCTGCTTAAGTGGAATGTCTGTCCTCAGGGTTACAAGCGGGAGGCAGAATTTGGAGCTCCCGTCCCTGCTTGTGATACGGGGATGGCATGTGACAGGTTGGGATGGGGTGTGGGGAAACCGCAGGAATAACCATTGGGTCTTTTTTTCCCCCCCTTACCCCCAGAGATGCCAGTCTAATTCTGGAAGCAGTTAAACGCAATGAATTCCTGCGATGTCTGGGTGATGGTCAGAGCCAGATCTTAGTGGAGAGCTTCACTTCAGAGCAGCGCCAGCCTGGTGATGTTGTAGTGGCTGAAGGCGACGAGGGTCATGCTATGTACATTGTGGCTGGTGAGGGAGCTATGTGGCAGGTGGGGAGAGGGGCAAGAAGGAGTATTTGCCTACTAGCCACTTCCATCACTTATCCCCCCTGGATGATCCATGTGGTGGTGGTGGGGGGGGGTAGCCCGTCTCTTTGCCTTCCCTACCATGGCAGCACTGTTAGATTCGTTCCAAACAGGTTCAGTTGATATTCAATTAAAAAAGGCGGGTTCCCCCCCATTCATTATTCATTCATTTTACTTTGCCTTAATTTAACCGATTACTGCCTCTATGAGAAATGAAAAACCCAAAAAAGAGAAGACCATTTAATTGCATTTTCCCAGGAGCGGAAGAAATTCTCCAACAATTTCTCCACATGAGGCTCAGGGCTTCTTTTTCTTGGTTTACCCTGAAGTTACTTTTTGTTAGTTTGTGTTACCAAATTGTAAGTGTAGGCAGCTCTTCATTCTATATTTTTCAGAAAGGAAAGATGCTGTCTGAGGGCATTTTGTTTGTGTTTTGTGTGTGGGCAGGAGTAGAATAGACAATAATTGCCATTCCTCCCCCCGCCCCCCGCCAAATTGATAGGGTTCCTGGAGAAAATTCTATAGTGACCTTTTTCAAAAGGATGCGTGTAAGAAGAAAATGTCAAAATATGAGTCTTTTCTCTGGCAAATGTCTTCTGAGAAATTTTGCTCTGCTTTTGTATTTGACAAGGAGACTGTCTAGCTTTCTGTTGTCAAAGGCTCAGGGTATTGGGAATTTACAGAATTTACCAAACCAGGCAGGGCCATAGTGCAGCTGAAAAAGATCGAAGTGACTCCTGCACCCTCTTTTTCCAGTATAATATATGAAGATTTTTCATGCTCTTCGTGCAGAAAGACTCAGAGGAGAGGGGAGCTTATGTGAGATAATGATAAATATTCGTATACCAGCATATTATGTTATCTCAAAATTTCAGATTGTTAGCACGGTTTATGATGTACAAATTCAACCACTTGTGATTTTCTAATTAACCTAGGCTTAAGCAAAGACACTTAGAGAAGATGAAAATATCTCTGAGCCAGTGTGGAGTACTTATTCTTAACTACTCAGGGGTGACAGCCTGCTCTTGATAGGTATTTTTCAGTATCATGGAATGTGAACTGCTTCCCGTGCTCCCTTTTGCTAAATAGGGAGCTTCCCCCAAGTAGTTCCTGCTCCTTGGTTGTTCAGTGTGAAAGCAGTTGACCACTTGGTTGCCAAGGAGCTACTACATCATTTGTATTGAAGCTGTTTTCCTAATGCAATGGGTTTACGTTTCCCTTGAAGTTTGGCAGTGGGGTTGAGCCCCCAGAGAAAATCAAACAAACAGAAACCACTGTTCAAGGAATATTGATAAAGGGAAGAGAGAGAGGTGCAACTCCAGCTACTGACAGCATCTTCTTGCTTTCAGCACCGGAGTGAAAGTTGAGTTGAGAACTGATTGGTGGGGAGAGGAAGAGAGAATGGAGTAGAAAGGCTAAGCATGAAATGAAGCTGCTACCAGATGCCTTCTGCTTTGTTGCTACCATAAACTAACAAAGCTCTCCTTCTCAATTATATGAAATAAGGAGTTTCCTGGTTTTTTTTCTGTTACAAAGCATTTGTGAATGAGTGCATGAGCTCTTTTTTATGCAGCCTAGATCTCCTTTTGAATTCATGGGATATTGGAGTATAACAGAATAACATGACTTGGAAGGGACCTTGTAGGTCATCTGGTCCAACCCCCCTCCCAAACAAAGAGCCTACTACACCATTCCTGAGAAATGGCAGTCCAGTCTATCTTCTTGAAAGTTTCCAGTGATGAAGCTCCCACAACTTTTGAAGGCAAGCTGCTCCATTGGTTGACTGTTTCTCACTGTCAGAAAACTTCTCATTTCTAGGTTGAATCTCTGCTTGATCAGTTTCCAGCCATTATTCCTTTACCACATTAACAGAATTGGAAGGGACCTCATAGGTCATCTAATCCAACCCCCTGCTCAAGCAGGAGACCCTATACCATTTCTGACAAATGGCAGTCCAATCTTTTCTTGAAAGACTCAAATGATGAAGATCCCACAACTTCTGAAGGCAAACTTGTCTGGCCTTCGAGTGCTTTGCAAAATAACTTGATCTTCTCCTCTCTGTGGTAGCCCCTCAAATATTGGAACACTTCTATCATGTCTCCCCTGGTTCTTCTCTTCACTAGGCTAGCCGTGCCCAGTCCCTGTAACCGTTCTTCATATGTTTTAGCCTCCAATCCACTAATCATCTTGGTTGCTCTTCTCTGCACTCAACATCTTTTTTTATAGTGTGGTGACCAAAACTGGAAGCAGTATTCTAGGAGCGGTCTTAATAAGGCTTTATAGAGTGGTATTAGTACCTCACTTGATCTTGATTGTATCCCTCTGTTAATGCAATTTAGGATTGCATTGGCTTTTTTGGCTGCCACTGCACATTGTTGGCTCATATTTAATTGGTTGTCTTTAAACATCTTAAACATACCTGTTGAAACCAGTTCCAACCTTTGTTAGCAGATCTCTGGCATTCATGTTGCCCCAGAATGCATGACTGATAACCAATTAGGTAGACAGTAATTGTGAAGATCAGGCAGCATCCTGGAGCAAGATGATGCTTTGAAACAGAATTTTTTTTACCTTGTCCTCTAGTGTTATAGTGCCACCTAATCCAAAACTTATGAAACTAGCAGTTGGTTTTCACTTGTTTCCCTTTGTATTGAACATTCAGCTAAAATAGGAAGCTGCCGAAACCTAATCTAGTTCAGATGTTATGGGAACTAGATGATGATTATTAAGAAATCACATAGTTTATTTGTTTGGGCGTACTATGGTATGGAAACACAGCAATTGTAGACCAAGACCTTGATCCCCCCACTTGTGTCACAGGAGAAGCGAAACTGTAATCAAGCTTTTATTAGCTTGGCTTATTACTCCCTGGGGAACTTTAGAAATGCTGGCTACATTCCAGGAACCCTTCCACTCATATGAGTGAGCTTTAGGAAATGAAGGCCATTGCCATAGAGCGTGAGGCTGATAACACTGCCTTGACTTCCAGACACCGTTAACAAAATTGGATAAATTATAACAGTGCAGGGCAGGTTGGAAATACATGCTCTGTGCGTGCCATAAATACACACAATGCAATAACTCTGCCGACTAACTCTCAAGGAGCTTGTTCTTTTGTATCAGCCCATTCTTGGAGTTTGAAGAAAAGATACAGGAATCTTCCTGATATCTAAATTGGTCAGCCTCATGCTTCAGAATTTTGTTGACCTTCCAGCAAATTGCTTATCTCATAATTTCAACATTGGCCCAGGGTATCTGAGGAGCCACCCTCACCGCAATGGGATTGGCCTGTCCCACTTGCTCCAGTAGAAGAAACCTACTTTGGTTCCCATCTGCCAAAGGGAGGGGTCCAGGAGATGAGCCGTTTCTGCTGTGACCCCTGCCCTTTGGATTATTCTCCAGCAAGAGGTGCGGTCATCCCCATGTCCCACCCAAGGCCTTCCAGAAGAACCTTCAAACTTGGCTCTGCCAGCTGACCTGGAGCCTCAGTAGGGGTGCTCTTTGCTGGGCGTGGCTGACAGGGTAGAAAGAAGATCCCCAACTCTGCGTCACCTATCCTCTTGGGTTTTAGTCTTTATTTAATCTTTCTTAATTTTAATCATTTTGTTTTATCTTTTTTACCTTTTTCACATCTTATAAGGCTCCCAGAGCCACTGCCACAGTGAGATGGGTGGCATATAAATTTCACAAATAAACAACTAATCTGTAAATATAATTTCTGTGGTGAGTGGTAGTGGTGAAACCACATAGACTTCTCCACTTACTCGTACGACTTTGCACCACTGCTATGTGTGGGTATAGGAAGAATTAGTGTTAATAGCAAATTACAGGAGGGTAGCATGGCTAATACCCATGGAGAGATCTCTTCCTCCTCCATGAAACAGTTCAGCCTGTATTTATCTTGGGTCAGGGAGTTAATTCCACAAGTGATGAAGCTGCAGGTGGCAATGACACATCTTCATAGCCCTTATTCTCATGTTGCAGAGGGGGAGCTCGGTGTGACGCAGAAGGGGCGCCATCTCCGCAGGCTGCTCCCAGGGGATGTGTTTGGAGAGCTGGCTGTGCTATACAACTGCCAGCGCACGGCAACTGTCATGGGTAAGGAAGGAATTGTGATGTGTGTCTGCTTGTCAAAATTCTCTGCCACTAATGTGAACTCCGAGTTTGATCAGCTATGCCTCTCTTCATCAAAAGAGTCCCAGCAATTGCTACATTTCCTGACACCTTTGTGTCTTCCTTAGGGTCAACGTGTAATCCTTTTCAGGTTGGGTTAGTTCAGAAGGTGAAAACGGAGGGCGATAGGAAGAAATGGAAGAGAAGAAATGATAGCTAGGGGTTGATGCATTCTTAAAGAAAACAAACATGGCAAAACAACGAAGATCTGTGACCCCCATAAAATTGAACCAACACCTTGGGGGCAGAAGCTTTCACACACATGGAATTCATTTGTCTTCACATTGCTCAATCTCATTTGGCTTTGCCATAAAACACTATCACAACTTATGCCTCAGGAATGTTATGCAATAATTTGAAAGTAGTTATTCATAAAATGTAACGGCTAGGGAATATTTTCACCCATCTAAAATAATTAGCCTGAGAACTGAGAGAGGAAGCGTTTATATTTTACATAAAGTATTTTATATTTAGCCTGACATGTCTAAGATTTCACTCATCGGCCCCCTCCCTCCCCATTAATGATGAGCGTGCCAAGAAGGGTAGCTTCCTATGGCAAGTGTACCGACCACAAGGGGCATCAAGATGATTCTGGCTTCTTGGACAGGGGAGACAGGGCAATTCTGGTGTCGAAATATTCCTTTCCCCACGATGCCCACCAACAGCACTCGGGCCTTGGTGTGTCCTGCCTTTGCAAGTCATGCTGGGCTGGGGCATTCTTGATTCTGTTGCTATGGCAATTGTACAATTGCATCCTTTCCCTCTACTTCTGGAACAGAAGCAGAATCTGCTTTCCTCTGTTTTCTTCCTGTGCAAATGGCTAGTTGTTGATAATGTGTCTCAATGTGTTCGCCCTATTGGGGTTTGTGTATGCGTTTGAATTTTAGCTCTCTTATTTGAGCCACCATAGCATTAACTTCGATACCTTATTTAAATGAGCACTGGAGGGGGGGGGAATGGAAATATTACAGGATTTTGAAGGCTATGTGCGTCAATAGCAATATACAAGAGTGTTTCAGAAAGTTAATGGCGAAAGCTGCCCACGCTGCTTTTTGAAAATTGCAGTTTGCTTCTGAAATACCCTTTATAATATGTGGCAGTTCTCTGTGAGAGGTGAAAGAATGGTGTATTTTTAAATCAACTTTTTTTAGCATTATATAGGAAGGGATGCTATCAGGGGCCACGCCAACGGTTTGCTCACTAGTGTTGCTGATGACAGTAAACAAACCCAGAAATAAAAACATTTGTTTTTACTACCAAATGTTAAAAGATTTATGCTGGAAAAGAACTAAGGCTAAACTATAGTGAAACCCTCTTTCTTGGTTAACTGAAACTTCTGTCTTCTCAGCACTCACTGTGGTGCAGTTGTGGGCCATTGACCGACAGATATATCGCAGCATCATCACAGAAAATGCCAAGCGGAAACGTGCTTTGGCCCTCGCAGGCTTGCGAGAGTAAGTAGCGGGGGGGTGGTGGACAAAAGGAGGGGAGGATCAAGAAATGTTTGGAGAATGGAAGGAAAAAGAATAATGAAAGTAACTTTTGTTTGCCAGAGGTTAGGTGCGGTATAAATAAGTAACTAAATGTAGGCAGGACAGGTGTATCGGTTCTGCGATGAATATTCGTTTCTTGATTTCTTTCATGATTCCAAGAATATTGGCTGGGTTTTGGAAAAAGAAGTAGTGGAAAAAAACAATAACCAGCTTTAAAACTCTAAAGGAAGATCTCAGTGGCAGAGCCAGTCTAGGTTTGAGGATCTGTGGAATGGAATTTTGGATTAAAAAAAGAAAAGGAGGGTGCCAGGAGTGCATTCTCCAACACTGCTGGATTACCATATCTAAAATGAAGGAATGGGGGATGAGCAGATGCCAGAAAACATTCCAAATTATTATGAGCAAGCGGGAGAGAGTCCTGCAGCTCCTCTGTCCATAGATTTTCAAAGCATTCCTTGTGTGTGCTCCCTCTCCCTCTCTTTCTATTGCCATCCCAGGGTGAAACCACTCCAAGGCCTGTCTGATGCCGATCTTTCACAGCTGCTGGACTCTGCAGAAGAGGTACTGTAATTGCAACCGTAATAACTCTCTTTGACTCAGGGTTGTCTAGGATCAGGCAGTAAAGGGGGGGTAGCACTGAGATGGCCCCCAGCACTTTTCAGGAGACTGAACATTAGTCTGTACATTCTTGCAGCGCACCTTCATGCCCAACGAATTCATCATCCAGGAAGGAGATGAGGGGAGAGCCTTTTTCTTCATTCTCACTGGAGAGGTGAGTCTCGGAATAGCAAAGTTAACAATGAAGAGATTTTGAGAAAGTGAAGATTTTTCTCATATTTACCATTCTCCTTACAATTAGCTTTCCACATGTGTAGGGTGAAGGTACAAAGCTTCAAGTCAGGGCATGTGCCTGGCAAACAAGCTTAAAGCAAAGCCCTCTCTTTTTAATAGCATTCTTACCTGGAGCTGTGCTCAGTGGTGGGATTCAAATTTTTTACTATCAGTTCTGTGGGCGTGGCTTGTTGGGCATGGTATGGCTTGTTGGGCATGACTTGTTGGGCGTGGCAGAGGAAGGTTACTGCAAAATCCCCATTTCCTCCCGATAAGCTGGGACTCAGGAGGCAGAGATTAGGTGGGGGCAGGGCCATTCAGAGGTGGTATTTACCGGTTCTCCAAACTACTCAAAATTTCTCCTACTGGTTCTCCAGAACTGGTCAGAACCTATTTAATACCACCTCTGGCTGTGCTTGACTGGATGTAGAATTTATCTGACATTTTGAGGACTTCTTGCTAGAGACCATCCTGTTTTCCTGCTCCTTTGATTATTTTGGGAAATCCTTCCACAATCACAAGCAAATTGCTGATTTCTCCTGCCTACATCCTTGACTCCTGGAGTGCCCAGTGTGCCTCTCAGAATCGGAAGGAGCATTACAAAACATAGTAATGTAGCTACGGCCAAACTTGAGTTCAACTCTTAAGAATTTCATGGATCCAAGTGATCTTAACAACAGCATGAAAGTGGTTTGCCAAAGTAGGCTAAAATGAGGGTTGTGGCTCAGCACAGAAACTTAGTCACTATTTTAGTGTGTTATGCAAACCAAGCCATTATGTTACTTCAATTTCTTGGGCATAGCATGTTGTGTGTATACAACAGTTGCATTTTGCCAACCAAAGTTTACAATTTTGTGTGTTTTGTGAATCTCTGAGCTTTTTTATACCTTTCCCATCTGCCGTAGCTGGTACAAAAATATCTGTCCCTGTCTTGCTATTCCCCAAGTGCCAAACTGGGGACCAATTCCCTCCTTCTCTCCTGCCATGCTGCCTGGTCCTCATTTCTTTCCTGGCCTCTGCAGGTTGATGTGACCAGGAATGTGGATGGACAGGAGGAGCACATCCGAGTGCTAAAGGCTGGAGACCACTTTGGGGAGCTTTCCCTCATCCGGTAAGTGTGGGACACTGGCAGGCTTTGTGCACTGGTTGATACAGATGCCCACTGGAGGTGAGAGAAATATCGTAGTATCAAATGTGCATATTGATGTGACTCTTTGCTAGACAGAGTGCATACCACAGAGAGGTTGACTGAGCCAGGAGGCCTCCATGGAAGATCCACATGGGTCAAATTTTGGACATCTATCCCACTGAACCTCTCCCTTGAAGGAATCTCCCCTTACTCCAGATCAATCTGGAGGGAGATCGTTCTGCCGGTGTGTTTTTGGATGACGAGTTACATCCATATAGCACTACCACAAGCACTTAGGCTTATATGCCACTCCACATTGCTTTACAGTATTCTCTGAGTAGTTTACAAATGTCAGCATATTGCCCCCAACAATCTGGGTCCTCATTTTACTGATCTCAGAAGGTTGGAAGGTTGAGTCAACCGTCAGCCGGTCAGGATCAAACTCTTTGTCAGTGGGAATGCAGAATTAGCCTGCAATACTGCACCCTAGCTACTGTGCCATCACAGCTCTTATATGTCTTTGTATATCCTTGTATATCAATACATCCCACACTGATATTAGCTGTGGGCTGTAGTATTATTAATCAGGGATCACAAGAGGGTAAAGTATGAATTTTCTTTGTTGGCCATTTTTTTCACTTTTCCACACTTGCAGCAACATTCGCCGGACAGCCAGCTGTCGAGCAAAGGGGGAAGTAACCTGCATTGCAGTAGCTAAAGAGTAAGTAATGTTGACCTCCTGCACATATGGAGCCTGAATGTGCAAAGATGTATCATGGAACCTCTGCTCAGAACTGGCCGTAAAAGATCCTATGATTTCTTCCTAGGGTCAGAAATATAAACTCCCTGAAGTAATATTGTACAGGCTGCTTCTAATCTAGCCTACCTCATTTTCCATTCTGTAGAAAACATTCACTGATGATGGGCTGCTAGAAAAGGGAAGGGAACAGTGACAGATATGTTAGCTCCAGAGAATCAAGAGCCGTCCAACACCTCACAAAGAATACAAAGAAACTGAGCAGTAGAAAATGTACAGGGTGCTTGTGGGAAACTCTTGAGTGATATTGCTGCAGCCACAGTGATGGACTAAGAACATTTCACTGGTGTCTGGAAGATTATCTTCCGTCGGCATACAGAAGCGGAGGGTACAAAATTAGTAGCTATGAAGCACAAGAAGGTTGAACATTTTTAGGTCAGCTTTCAGTACAAATACAAGAGTCAACAATTTCGTGGAAAGCTGAGGAGTCACATCAAAGGGGCTTTTCTTCCTTGGTTTGAGGTAGACAGTTGGAGGGTCTTCTTTGCATTAAAACTATTCTAAGCTTGTGTTTTCTTCCTCAAATGCTGAGAAATTATGCCACCAGGTTTCAGCAGTGATCAAGGGATACTGTGGGGACTCCACAAAAGAGCTGGGAGGAAGCCCATGTGGTTTTGGGGATGTAGTTATCCACCCAGAATATAAATTAGGGATAATCTATGGCTCTTTGCTATCTTAACTTACACAGCTTTACATCAACGCCTAAAATTTTTAATAACTGTATAATAACAGGACAGCCCTCTGCTTCAAAGATTATTGTTTGAAATATAACGGCTGGATTCTCACAACATTCCAGGTTGAAATGACTTTGAGTAATTGGTGGCTCAGACTATTATGGGAATCCAGATTTTAAAATGAAGTAGGGGTGTCAACAATCACTTTCATGGCTTGTCTCTCAAGAAGGGTAGAATTGGCTGTTATATTATGTGTTTTTGCTCCACTTTTGAAACCAATATTCAAATAGTTTGCACTTGAATAATGATGATGATGATGATCTGTATGGCAAACTTGTTTCTAATGGAAAAAGGAAAAATATGTCTTTCCCCCCTTTTAGTACATTTTATGGTTATATATTGTTTCTATTCCTTGATGTTTGCATAATACGTTAAAATTATTGACATTCTATTATTTAAATAGCTTAGAATATTGAGGATAGAAAAGGGAGAAAAATAGTGTATCAATGTTAATTACAATTTAGACTGGCAATTTTACAAGCATAAAATTATTTAGCTTTTTCATCCGAAGTTCAATGTAACAGAACCACTACAACTCACATCAAAATAATTGTTATAATAGAGGTTTTAATAGCTGATTACTTATTAAAGTTTCCCTTCTATAGTTACTGTGTATGTGTGTGTAATAGCTATTAATAAAAGGAAAAAGTAGAGCAAATTTAACAATTTGCTAATAGTATGAGTTGATGCCCAGGCATCTGAGGGTGGCTGAGGTTGAGAAACAAATTTAATTATGAGAGGCGGGGGGAGGGAGAGAGAGAGAGAAAGAGGGAGGAAAAGGAAAGTAATAAAAGAGCACTATTGGGTTTCTGACTCCCCCTTTTAATACATCTAACTGATTTTCAATATTTGTAGACATTTAGGCCCCCTTAGAAACCAGACTAAAAATGATTATATTTGCCATGCTGCATGATGCATTTCAAATTGCCTAATCTGGAACCAGTTATCAAGGGAGATGCTGAGCTTCTCTTTTCTTGATGTATCTAAACAGAGGCTGAACCGATTATTTCTTGCAGATGCTTTAATCTGAATTCTTGCACTGAGGAGATAGTTGTTCTATGTGGCAACTCCTGTTATAGTGGGGAGGGGGATATAGCTAGTCCTTGACTTACAACCATTTGTTTACAATGGCACTGAAAAAATTGACCACCAGTCCTTGCACTTATGGCCGTCCCAGCATCCCCACGATCATATGATCATAATTCAGGTGCTTGGCAACCAGAAAAGTATTTACGATGGTTGCAGCTTCCTGGGTCCTGTGACTGCTATTTGCAACCTTCTCAGCTGGGGAAGGTGGATATGTGAAACCACTGCATGAGTCACTTAACAACTGTGGCTAGAAAAGTGGTAACACAGTGCACAATTCACTCAACAACCACTTTACCTGGCAACCGAAGTTCTGCTCCCAGTTGGGATCGTAAGGGCTACCTGAATGGGGGGCCTGTGAATAGTTCCAAACCAAATTTTTATTACTGTCTCCTGTCTTCTGAACCCACCCCCTGACCTTTTCCAGGGATTTCCAGGAGCTGAGTCCAATGTGCGCTCGTGAGCCGTAAGTATTTCCTTGCTTCTGGGGTGGGTTGAATGGGGCTCTGCACTGTGATCACTGAGGCAGTTCAACAACAGACCCAGTCACAAGTATGAGCTTCCGATTGTTTGTGGAAGGCAGAAATGGGCAACAGTGTCTTCGACTCATCCCATACCCACTGCTTGTGATTCCCATCCATGTACTCTTATTCCATTTTTCCTGTTCGTGAAGTCACGGGATTTGTTATCTGATTTGCCCGCTGTGCTTTGCTTTCTTCTAGGCCCAGTATTTCTCAACTTTGTTGACTTTAAGATGTGTGGACTTCAACTCCCAGAATTCCCCCCCACCCCCACCAGAAATGCTGGATGAGGAATTCTAAGAGTTGATGCCCATGCATCTTAATGTGGCTGAGGTTGAGAAACATTGCTATGGGCAACTCTGGCACTTTGATTCATTACTATGTGCAGTGGCAGAAATGTCCTTTCAACTGGCTTAAGGGTTTGCTGCCCTGCAACTCTCTAATCTCTGTTGCCAGTGGTCTCCCAGCAGTATTTCCCTGACATGCAAAGTCTCACTGGTTCAGAACCTGGCACAAATACATTTTTGAAATTAATATTTCAAAATTTCCCTGGAGCTACCCACTTTTCCACCAGTTTTTTTAAAAAAGTCCACTGATGCACCATTGAAACATTGCTTTCTTTTTTTCTTTTTTCTCTTTTCTTTTCTTTTCTTTTCTTTTCTTTTCTTTCCTTTCCTTTCCTTTCCTGTCCTTTCCTTCCCTTCCCTTCCCTTCCCCTTCCTTCCTTCCTTCCTTCCTTCCTTCCTTCCTTCCTTCCTTCCTTCCTTCCTTCCTTCCTTCCCTTCTTTTTTAATCCTGTTCCAAATAGCCCATGTGAATAAGAACTGCAAAGTCCTTATTTTGGAGCTGAAATAAAACCTTACTTTCTCTACTATCAGGAAGAACATGAAACAATATATTCTTTCTCACCAAACATATGCCTTGAGGGGTTCTTTGTGCTCTCTGAGCTCGGCAGTTTTCTTGTAAACATTTCTCTACCCAAACCAGGTAACTTCATCAGGGCACTGATCATATTACCTAGTTTGGGTAATGGATCATCTGCAAGAAAACAGCTGAGCTTAGAGAGCACCAAGCATCTCTAAGCACCAAGCATTCAGATAACAAATTATGTGGCTCTGGGAATAGAATAGAATAGAAATTTTTATTGGCCAAGTGTGATTGGACACACAAGGAATTTGTCTTGGTGCATATGCTCTCAGTGTACATAAAAGAAAAGATACCTTCATCAAGAATCATAAGGTGCAACACTTAATGATAGTCATAGGGTACAAATAAGCAATCAGGAAACAATCAATATCAATATAAATCATAAGGATACAAGTAACCAAGTTACAGTCATACAGTCATAAGTGGGATAGTAGTGCAGATTTAGTAAATAGTTTGACAATGTTGAGGAAATTATTTGTTTTGCAGAGTGATGGCATTCGGGGAAAAACTATTCTTGTGTCTAGTTGTTCTGGTGTGTAATGCTCTATAGCATCGTTTTGAGGGTAGGTGTTGAAACAGTTTATGTCCAGGATGTGAGGGGTCTATAAATATTTTCACAGCCCTCTTTTTGAGTTGTGCAGTATACAGATCCTCAATGGAAGGCAGGTTGGTAGTCATTGTTTTTTCTGCAGTTCTAATTATCCTCTGAAGTCTATGTCTGTCTTGTTGAACTGCAGAACCAAATCAGACAGTTATAGAGGTGCAGATGACAGATTCAATAATTCCTCTGTAGAACTGAATCAGCAGCTCCTTGGGCAGTTTGAGCTTTCTGAATTGGCGCAGAAAGAACATTCTTTGTTGTCCTTTTTTGATGTTAGCTGTCCATTTTAGATCTTGCGATATGGTAGAATACCCCCTAATATTTTTTTAAAAAATCCTGCTGGGTTTCAACCAGTGACCTTCTGTATGTCAGGAAAATGTTACACCCACTTCATTTGAGAAGCTCCTGCAACAAGAATGGCACAAAAGTTATTGAGCCAAATGGAAAATGGAAAAATAGGAAAAAAAATTCATTTTAAAACTGCCTAGATTCATTTATATTTGAATGCTTTAATTTTCTATATCTAACTTTAATTTAATTTTACAAAAAAACATTTTTATATGTGCATATAAAAGTATATCTGTTCAGTAAGACCTGCCCAGAGAAATATAATTGGTAATTGCTTTCCTGGAATGGAAAAATGACACAACATTAAGGGAGAAATATGGATGGCTTTTAAAGATGAGAAATAAAATAAATAAATATTGTCAGTTATCATGAACGGCAGCAGTGCAGAATGAACACCCATCAAGTTGCTGCCGAAACATCACAATCCAGAAAGAATTTTCTTAAATCAGTTTAGAGTCCAACTAGCATCAGCATGGGATAGGAACAGCTTAAGGGTACAGTACTGGTATGCCCAGAATCACCAGATCTTCTTATTTCCTGTGTAAAATCATCCAAACCTGGGCCCCAAGACCTATGTGTGGAAGAGCCACATAAAATTGGATTTTATATGATCTTGAGGATAGTTGTAAAGATGAAACTATTTGGTTTTTTAAAAAAAAATTGGTCTTGTATAATGATTCTGAAGGTGGGACTTACTGTAGTTCCAATTTTTTATTTGCACTTTAATTTGAAACAGCATAATTAGTAAACCAAATTAAGCCTTAAAATGTCTAATACTCTGCACATAAGAAATAACTCTGTTTTCATGCAATGTTTATCCTGTGTGATGCTTTTACTTATGTTGACCACTGGGAGATAGTGTATAATCGGTTATGAGCTGCCTTCTATTGGCCAGTATAAATAAAAATCACAAAAATCACATTAGTAGCCTGCTATACCTAATAGTATATCTCATATATGGGCACCTTTAGCTGCGCCAGTGTTGTAATAGCATTTTTTCAGTGGTGAAAACTGAACCAGTTTACTACTGGTTTGCTGGCTGTGCATGTGTGCTGTGTGCGCACATGCGCAGTACACACCATGCACCAAATGCAAGGTGCACATCCGCACGCAGTGCATGCCAAAAGGAGGCATGGGGTAAGTAGAACAGCACAGGGGGGGAAGATGATTAGCTGTGGCACGCAATCTTTTTTTTTACCTTTTAAAAGCATTTTTTTACAAAAAAAGAGGCTCTGACGATCATGCTGCTCAGCTGGGATTGTCAGAGCCTTTTTTTTACCTTTTAAAAGCATTTTTTTACAACTGAATAGGTTGTAAAAAAATGCTTTTAAAAGTAAAAACAAGAGGCTCAGCTGGGATCGTCAGAGCCTTTTTTTATCTTTTAAAAGCATTTTTTAAAAGAAGTGGCAAGCAGGGAAGCGGGTGACCAGGCATTGGGTGGGCATGGCTGTGGAGGGGGCAGGGATTTTTCCTACCGGTTCTTCGAACCACCTGCCACCATTGCTACCGGATCGGTCAATCCGGTCCGAACCGGGAGCATTTTACCCCTGATTTTTTTCCTTTAAACAAACAACAAATCACCCCAGAGTTATTATGGGTTCCTTTTGGCACCTTTGCTGTCTATTTGGTTAATGTTGCAGGCAAGCAACATAAGGAATGAGATAAAATTTTGATCTATTGGCCAGTTTAGGCTGAGGTGGGCATGCTTTTTCCCATCTGGCCCCTGGGCATTGCCTTATGGAGTAGTTCTGACCAGCGGTGGTAGAGTTGTGCAAAGAAGTGTGTGCCAGAAAGTTCTCTTTTAGCTGCTTTGTGTCCTGGCTAATCTGTGTCTCTGAGCCAGGGATCAGCTCAGGGTTCTGGCACAGTGGTGGGTTTCAAAATTTTTTACCACCGGTTCTGTGGGTGCGGCTTGGTGGGCGTGGCATGGCTTGGCTTGGTGGGTGTGGCAGGGGAAGGATACTGCAAAAATCCCCATTTCCTCCCGATTAGCTGAGACTTGGGAGGTAGAGAATAGATGGGGCAGGGCCAGTCATAATTTTTACTCTGAACTACTTAAAATTTCTGCTACCGGTTCTCCAGAACTGGTCAGAACCTGCTGAAACCCACCTCTGGTCTGGCAGGTAAAGTGCTGAAGGCATCATTGATGTCGTCTGTATATAAGGCATCAATGATCAGGTCTGGTTTGACACAAGAGTTTAGTAGGGGTGCAATAAAAAGGAATATGGGGTTAATGTTATTTGAAAACAACACTGTTTTGGAATAGCGCTTATCCACCCTTGTCTAAATATTCTCTGAGGTCAGCCGATATTTAGCCTCTCTTTGAATGCCTCCATGCAAAACAGCACCAAACCAGAATGAGTTGTGACTGAAGACTAAACCTACTTATTTAACCATCTGTCAAAATGTTCTTTGTCCCCTATCATTCTGTATTAAGCAGAGTAATTGGGGGATGTTTTCCCACTGGCTGCTAACATATGGAGGGAGGGGAGAGAAACAAAGCTGGAGGAATCCATCAATCACTGTCCTTAGTCTGCCCTGTACACTGTAAGTGACGACAACATCATTTGCTGGCATTGTGTCTATGGTAGCATAAAGCTAGCCAATGGGGACAGCAAATCTTATACTTGAATTTTATTGTTGGCTCAGTTAGTGATGATAACACTTTAAAGTGGAGTCCTAAAGTATTCTGCATTGATTAATTATCATCCCAGTACAAGATACGTTTGATTCCCATAAATATGATTTTTGCTGTTTTGTTGTATTTTTGTAGCTGTCTGCTTATGCAATCCTTGCTTCTTTTATTGTTGTTCTTTTTGTGAACCACATACAGTCATTTCAGAGTAGGGCAGTGTACAAATTGAATTTAATAAATAATTGGGAAAATGCCTATGGAAAAAAATACAGGACTGACCATCCTGTTTGATAGCCTACACAAAATTTGACTCAGTGATCTTGTGAAAAATATTTATCTGGCTATCATTTGGGTTGGTTCAAAATATATACTAGGTATGTTCACAAAACATGCTTAACCAGATCAATTAAAGATCAACCAACTGCATTCATGTAATATATGTTGAGCTTGTTTAATTTTAAACAACCTTAATATATTTGTTCGTTGGATTCATTATTTTGCTAGGAATAGCTTAGCATATTGCACAGACTCAACTAGTTTGGTTAATTTATAATTTAGTATATTTTGTAAGTTCAGAAAATGAATGTGGGGATGAAAACATAAGACCAACGCCCCTTTTGTTTATGAGTATATCAGGAGATGATTATTTTTAATAATTATCAGGAGATGATAATTTTTAATTTTTCTCTCCTTCATTCCTACCGAAAGCCTTGGTTCCTTAGCTGGGATCTCCTAGGTGATCTTTCCTTCTATTCTATTAATTAAAAAATGAAGGATGCTTTGTTTCTTCCTGCAGTGTTGGGCCTAGGAAGATCCTTTTTTCTTGCCAAATAAAAGCACAAATTAATTTTATTTCTTCTTATGGAATCCTAAAAGGAAAGGATCTGGTTTTGCCTCCTCCTGTGGTTTCTTCAGGTGTACCTTATTTCTTAGGCTTCAGTCTGCGAAATGTGGCTTATTCCTGCTTTGGTAATTTGCTCCTATTCTGAGAAAAACCTCCACACCCATCTGTCCAACATCCACAATAAAGGATCCTGTTAGTGAATTATTCAGAACTGAAGAAGGATGATATATCTAACTGGGGCAGGGGGGCTCAGTTGGCCCTGGAAAGGTCTGTGTGTGTGTGTGTGTGTGTGTGTGAGAGAGAGAGAGAGAGAGAGAGAGAGAGAGAGGGAGAGAGAGAGAAGGAGGGAGGGAGGGAAGGAGAGAGAGAGAGAAAGAAAGAAAGAAAAATTTTATGCCATTAATGTCCTCTTTTTCTTCTCCTTTCCCACCCTCCCAGGGAAGTCACGGTACAAGAGGATGTCCCTGTTTCTGAAACAAGACGGTCAGTGTTAAACCTTCTTTATGAGTATACTGGTGTGTCATTGCTGGGTATCTACCTCAGTGCTGATGCTGATCCTAGGAGCACATTCATGGAAAAGTGATCAAGTAAGGCTGAGAGATGTCAGGGCAAACAAAATCTTAGTTGGTTGGTTTCCGCACTGATGCCAGGCCATGGGTTGCTGTTCCACAGCTTGCTTAGCACAGGGGTCTCCAACCTTGGTCCCTTTAAGACTTGTGGACTTCAACTCCCAGAATTCCTCAGCCAGCTTTGCTGGCTGAGGGACTCTGGGAGTTGAAGTCTACAAGTCTTAAAGGGACCAAGGTAGGAGACCCTTGGCTTAGCAGACATCCTGTTTTGCTGTGGTTGGAAAAGTCACAGAAACCAATGGAAGGCAACACTCAAACACCTGTTTTTTTGTTTAAGCTTGTCGACAATATTCTCGGGGGCTATTTTTCCTACTGAAACAACAGTTCCAGGTTTTAAAATTCTAGGTTTGCCCAATTAAAAGGAAGTATTGGGATTTCTTTTGCTGCCTGTAGCCTCCAGGATTTTATCAAAACTGTGCTTTTTTCCTGCCAGTTCTAGTCGGGGTGGTGGTGGTAAGAAATCGAGAGGTTGCCCTAGACAACAGTAGTAACAGCAGTGAAGTTATTCATAAAAACAGACCTCTGCTAACAGTCCATTTGTCTTGTTGAGATCAGCATGTCACACAAGCAAGGGAATATTTCCCCCCGCTCATCAAGAAAACATCATGGCCATAATCTGGAACATTTCCACGAAGTATCGACTTTATTTTCTGTACATCTTATAGATTAAATAGCACTAAATAGGAATGATAAAAGAGCAAATTTAGGGAGAGAAAACCCTGGAAGCTCAGATGCCTCACTGCTCTGAAGAATGGTCATCATCAACCTACACAAGTCAAAAGTTGGTAGGCTGCAAGTGGAAAACAGAGAGATGCCAATGGCAAACCAAAAATAATTTAAATGCAGTTGTCTCAGTTAAAGAAGTCAAGTAACACATGTAGCCAACGGCAAGAGCTGTCAACTCTTTCTATGCAGCCCCAAGATCCTGGAGGAAATACAGACACTGATCAGTTGTATTGCAGTACAAGCAATGCAGGGACTCTCGATTGAGGGAGGCTTGTTCCGCTGAACCAGGATGAATCTGTTTTATGGCGGGGGAATCATTTTCCTTTCAGGCTGCATTTCAGTTATGTTATCCATGGTAGATGAGACTGTAGGAAACGGTGGATTCAAATCCGTGGTAAAATTCAGCTGGTTTTATCCGGCTCGGGAGAACCAGTAGCGCCGGTGGGAGGAGGCTCCGCCCACCGGCCCGGATGTCATCACCTCCTGTTTTTGACTCTCTGCGCATGTGCAGAAGGCTGTGCACATGGGTGGAGGAGGTGCACACGCTCACATTTGCAAACCGGTAGCGAAGGTAAGTGGATTTCACCCCTGATTCAAACTGATGTTCTGCAAAGGACATTTGCAACTACTGTTGCTACATGAAATAGCTAAAGACCATATACTGTATGGTTCTAAGATTGCTGGTAGCCCACCCTGGTCTACCTAATCCACCACCTTTTTTCAAAAAGGAGTCACCCAGATGGTTCTGGCATGCTACCTAAAAGCGAAGGTTTTATTTTGCAATAGGTTCTCCGTGGTCCACCATACCATTCATTTTTCCATCTCCAGTTGAGGTTCCAGAAGGATGATAACCATGGATGAGAGATTCCTGACTTAAGCAATCAGAGCAGTTGCGAGGTTTTATGTACTTGTCCTGCTGTTAAAATGATATTTCAGCTTACATTATTCAGATGGCTGTCTAATATTATTCTTCACTTCGAGAACTCTTGTGGGTTGAAAAGCTGACAATAATGGATAAATCAAAGTACAGCATCTAACTAGCAGGTATTTCAGAAATGACAAAGGCACATTAGCAATGACTATTTTCCCCTCGTGCATTGAATAAGGTAGGAGGAGCTGATGGCTCCAAAAACTTGAGATAGATTGTCTGTGCTGCTGAGAATAATCTTCTGATGGTAAGACTGAAAAAGGAAACTTAAATCCATAGAGGTCACAGTCACAGTGGGGTTTCTCTATGCTTACAGAAGGTCAGGAAGCTTGCACTCTCAGGGAAGCATCACAAAATTAGGAAAAGCATGTATTGAAAATGAGCAGCTTATTCAGAATTCTGGCAAAAGAGTGTGTGGGGTGTAAAAACTTTCCTAAACCTAAATTCAGGGGTGAAATGTAAAATTTGTTACTACCGGTTCTGTGGGCGTGGCTTGGTGGGGGTGTTAATGTGACTGGATAAGCATGGCCAACTTTTTTTTTAACTTTTAAAAGCATTTTTTTCTGCTGAAGTGGTTGTAGAAAAAAATCTTTTAAAAGGCTCCTCTGACGATCCCAGCTGAATTGCCTGATCATCAGAGGCTTTTTTTTCTTTTAAAGGCAAAAAAAATGCTTTTAAAAGAAAAGAAAAGCCTCTGACGATCAGGCAACTCAACTGGGATCGTCAGAGGAGCCTTTTTAAAGCATTTTTTCTGCAACCTCTTTGGCCAAAGAGGTTTTAAAAGCCTCTGACAATCCCAGCTGAGCCGTGTGATCATCAGAGGCTTTTAAAAAAAAATTTAAAAACATTTTTTCGGCCGCAGAAAAAATGCTTTTAATAATAATAATAATAATAATAATAATAATATTTTAATTTGTATACCGCCCTTCTCCCGAAGGACTCAGGGCGGTGAACAGGCAGATAAAATATAAATACACACAATAATTTAAAAACAACCCTTAAAAAACTAATTGAAATGCCCAAAACGTTAAAAAACATACTCCCCTGTAAAATAACACAATTTTAAAAACCCATCCAATAAAAATAAAAATCAGGCTAGTCCAGCCATATGAAATAAATAAGTTTTAAGTTCATGCGAAAGGTCCTAAGGTCAGGTAATTGTCAAGTCCGAGGGAAGTTCGTTCCACAGGGTCGGAGCTCCCACAGAGAAGGCCCTCCCCTGGGGCCGCCAGTCGACACTGTTTGGCTGACGGCACCCTGAGGAGTCCTCTCTGTGGGAGCGCATCGGACGATGGGAGATAGAAGCCGGCAGTAGGCGGTCCCGTAGATAGCCCGGTCCTAAGCCATGGAGCGCTTTAAAGGTGGTAACCAATACCTTGAAGCGCACCCGAAAACAACAGGTAGCCAGTGCAGTCTGCGCAGGATAGGTGTTATGTGGGAGCCCGAGACGCCCTCAATAACCAGCGCAGCCGCGTTCTGAACTAGCTGAAGTCTCCGGTGCTCTTCAAGGGAGCCCCATGTAGAGAGCATTGCAGTAGTCCAGGCGAGAGGTAACAAGGGCATGAGTGACTGTGCATAAGGCATCCCGTCCAGGAAGGGCGCAACTGGCGGATCAGGCGAACCTGATAAAATGCTCTCCTGGAGACGGTCGCCAAATGGTCTTCAAAGGACAACCGCCATCCAGGAGCACGCCCAAGTTGCGTACCTTCTCCATCGGGCCAATGATTCACCTCGACAGACAGCCGCATCTGCAGCTGACTGTACCGAGGTGCCGCATCCACAGCCACTCCGCCTTGGAGGATTAAGTTTGAGCCTGTTCCTCCCCATCCAGACCCGCACGGCTTCCAGACACCGGGACAACACTTGACAGCTTCACTGGGGTGGCCGGGGTGGAAAAGTACAG
Source organism: Ahaetulla prasina (assembly GCF_028640845.1). NCBI lineage: Eukaryota > Metazoa > Chordata > Lepidosauria > Squamata > Colubridae > Ahaetulla > Ahaetulla prasina. The sequence continues at coordinate 29,770,071 of NC_080539.1, forward strand.
CTGGGTGTCATCAGCGACAGTTGGTATCTCACCCCAAAGCCACTGATGATCTCACCCAGCGGCTTCATATAGATGTTGAACAGGAGGGTGAGAGAATCGACCCCGCGGCACCCCACATGAGGCACCTTGAGTCGATCTCTGCCCCCTGTCAACACCGTCTCGTCCGATCAGAGAGGTAGGAGGAGAACCACCGATAAACGGTGCCTCCCACTCCCAACCCTCCAACCGCGCAGCAGGATACCATGGTCGATGGTATCAAAAGCCGCTGAGAGGTCTAATAGGACCAGGGCAGAGGAATAACCCCTATCCCTGGCCCTCCAGAGATCATCCACCAGCGACCAAAGCTGTCTCCAGATTGTATCCGGGCCGGAAGCCGGACTGAACGGGTCTAGATAGACAGCTTCATCCAGGTACTGGGGTAGCTGACATGCCACCACACTCTCTACAACCTTCGCCGTAAAGCGAAGATTGGAGACTGGCCGGTAGTTCCCTAAAACAGCTGGGTCCAGGGAAGGCTTCTTGAGGAGGGGTCTCACCACAGCCTCTTTCAAGGCCGCGGGAAAGACCCCCTCCCGCAGAGAAGCATTTGTAATCCCCTGGAGCCAGCCTCGTGTCACCTCCTGAGTAGCCAGTACTAACCAGGAGGGGCACGGATCCAGTAAACATGTGGTGGCGTTCAGCCTACCCAGCAACCTGTCCATGTCCTCGGGAGTCACGGGATCAAAGTCATCCCAAACCACCTCAACAAGACGGGCCTCAGAACCCTCGCCTGGATCTACCCAATTTTGATCCAATCCGTCCCGAAGCTGAACGATTTTGTCGATAGATAACCGTTAAACTCCTCGGCACGCCTTGTAGGGGTCCTCCCGCCTCCTGTTGGAGGAGCGAGCGGTCACCCAAACAGGGCGGCCGGGCGGTTATCTGCCGACGCAATGAGGGAGGAAGCGTGGGGCAACCGCAGCCCTCATTGCCACTAGGTAGGTCCTACTATAGGACCTAACTAGTGTCCGGTCAGCCTCAGAGCGGCTGGATCTCCAGGCACTCTCTAGGCGTCTTCTCCGGCCTTAAAAGCAAAAAAGCTGGGCATGTGGGGTAGGGGGAGGGATTTTTGCTACCTGTTCTCCGAACCACCTGCCGCCATCGCTACCGGATCGGGTGATCCAATCGGAACCGGGAGCATTTCACCCCTGCCTAAATTGTGGCCTGGCTGGGTTTTAAGTACATCCTAGTCTATGATAAAATGGGGGTTGGGTAGTTTGTAAATCAGCATGCTTTAGGGCCCGATTATTTTCTTAGCATGTTTGTATCTCGTCAATCTCAATAAGATTTAGGTTTAGTATACTGTGGATTCATGTCCTGAGTAGGTATGGAAACTTGTCTTGATCCTATAGCCAAGGAGGGAAATATATCCCTTTTCTCCTCATTAGACTATTTTTTAAATTTGCTCTGATCATGGACCACACAATTAAATAATCCCTGTGTTTTTGTGTTTAAGAACATAGGTGTTCACATTCATATTGTTTTGGCAAATGGGATGATTATGATTGGGTTGAGTTGGGTTATGTATGCCTTCCTATTATCTCAATTTTTAAAGGTTTTTTTTTATATGACATTTTGCATTAAAAAGTTCAATCCCAAATTAAGGCTTTATTTATCAATTCAGCAAATGGGTGCCACAGGCTAAAAGAACAGAATGTGTAACACAGCCTTACTGATCCAAAATGTTAGAAATCCCTCAGTGCTATTGAAAGTCATTCTCCAACTCTATGAAATCCAATTGTTTCGGTATTCATCGTAACAGTGCCTATTTGCACTCTTTCTGGCTGCCTGCCAGAGATCTCACATCCACTTAGCATTACACATGCAGACTGACAGCTGTTAACCGAACTTGTTCATTATTATTGGATTTGTTGAATATTAATCTCACGGTGCTACTCGCATTATTGCTTGCAGTTTTTCAGTCTCTGATCCATCCACTGATTGCCAGGCACATGGGGGGACTAAATGTCAGCATGCAAAGGAAAGCAAGGGCTGAGACAATGAATTGTGCTCTGACCCACACATGTGAGGAGGCTGTAGTGGACCACACTTTGAGAGCCACTGCTGTGGAAAGTATTACCTTTTCAGCTGCTCTTTGCTTTGAGAAGGAAGGGTTGCGCTGCTATGATTTTTTTTGCTCCACGATACTTTTGTTCCTGGTAATGAAAAGCCATTCCCTTCCCCAAAGACTGCTATTTGCATTTTTACAACATTCACATTGAATACAAAGTCACATTTAGGTCAATCATATACACCTGCCCCTGTAGAAGAGGACGCAGCTGCCGAGATTCAGCTAATTTCTGGGAAGGAAAAATGAGGCTGCTGAGAGGAACAAGCAGTTGTTCAGGTTGGGGTTTTTTGTGTGTGTGTGTTGCTCTTATTTTGCTAGGCTGCTGCTTTGAGCAAGGTTAATCTCTGAGAATGGAGCTCATCAAGTGACCAATTAAAAACCCTGTTCCTAAGGAAGGCCTTCCTGCAGTTACATTCACACAAAATGTTGAACAAGGACAATTGGCAGTTTAGCAGCCACATTGACAAGCATGTTATCCTTGGTTAGGTTTATAGTGTCACGTGTGAAGCACGCCTATTTGATTCAAGGTACAACGCAGTCTTTGAAATGAGCAAATGGCTCTTTTTTAATTCAAGTAACAAATCTAATGAGCTGAAATATAATAGCTAAAAGTATTCTGATTTTGCAGATTTCCCGAGACAAAGCTGATTATTATGTTACTAACTTCAGTCCATATAGGCAATGAAGAAAAAAAAATGCATAGTACTGTAGACTTCATTAAGAAGAAAGTAAAGGACCAGGGGGATGTTCAAATAAATAGCCAGGTCTGGTCCCTCAGATTAAAGAAATTGTGTTTCTCTGCACCACACTGGGAATTTTTAATGTTGGACTGTTAGAGGAAGAAGATAATTTTTTCTGCCGGTTTCCTGGTCCATTTTGTAGCAGGCTGATTGTTTGCTGTCTGTGGAAGAAAGATTGATCACTAACTTTGGTCTTGGGAAAGCCTGAATCTTCATATTATTGATGGGCAACCTCTTTCTCTTCCCCTCCTTATTCTTTCTTCTTTCCAGGGGTTCCTTCCTAGAGGGCCCCCCAACTCCAGTGCGACTCCAGGATCTTCTGCCTGTTTTCTATGAGGATGGGGAGCAGAGAGGGAAGCCAGTGGTTTTGGGCACTGGTGGCTTTGGCACTGTTGAGCTGGTAAAGAATGGTTTGGGTGTGGGTGGATAGGTTAAAGCTGTATCTAGTTTGATTTATCTCACAGCTTAGGTGGCCTGACACCAGAAATCTGCTGTTAGGTTTACATTACAGCTTTCCTCCTGAAACTCAGGATTGTGTACATACTATTCCCACCTCCAGTTTTTCCAACAACAGGAAATTGGCAAAGTATGTTTTACCAATAAAGGAGACAATGGTTCAAGCTCAGGGCAGGGGTGGGCTTCAAAAATTTTAGCAAGGAGTTCTCTGCCTGGTTGCTGGGTGGGCGTGGCCATGGTGGGTGTGGCCTAGTCAGCCTCCTGCACCATGGTGGAGGAGGCATTTTTGCCTTCCCTGGGTTCTGGAGGCTTTCCTTGACCCTCTGGGAGGGCGAAAACAGCCTCCCCAGGCTCCGGAGGCAACTTGAAGATGCGTCTTAGCTAGAGTTTCTCCTGAACCCCTGCGAACCCCCAGCAGCCCACCCCTGGCTCCGGGTTGAAATGAGAGGCCGTTGGTGTTCTCTGAGCTTGGTTGTTTTCTTGCAGTTGATTCATTACCCATACTAGGTAACACCATCCATGCTCTGATGATAGCACTGACAATGTTATGTAATTTGGGTAATAAAACATCTGCAAGGAAACAGCCAAACTCAGAGAGCACCAAGGACCCATCAAAATATGTTTTGCTGAGAAAGAATAACTGGTCCAAGGGGACCCAGTGGTTGAGGAAGAACCTGAGTTTGGATCTCTCTAGTTCTGGTCCAACTGCATTATTGTTACATCATTTTAGGTTGTTCCCAACTATCTCCAGTTGTGCCTCAATTTACCATAAAATAGCATTGTAGAAATCTATATGTTTTAACCAGGAATACTGTGTGAAGTTCTGGTGTCCATAGTTGAAAGGGAACAGAGTACCCTGTTTCCCCAAAAATAAGACAGCCCCTGATAATAAGCCCAATCGGGCTTTTGAGTGCATGTGCTGAAATAAGCCTCTCCCCAAAATAAGCCCACCCCGAAAATATTTAAATGCAGAGCTGGAAATCAGGTACGACAGCAAGAGGAGCCCCATCTTGCTTCACACGCCGCAAAATAATAAGACCTCCCCGAAAAAAATATAAGACAGGGTCTTATTTTCGGGAAAACATGGTAGAGGTGGAAAAAGTGCAGGACTACAAAAAAAATTCCTTGAAACTTGCCTCATGAGAACAGGCTAAAATATTTAGAACTACATAGCTTAGAAGGAAAAGGCAATAAGATACAATCAAGGTGTATAAAATCTGGAGAAATTTGTTAAAGAAGAGTCTCTCGATGTATTAGGATCAAAGATTATCCGATGAATAATTGGAAGTAGCTTTAGAACAGGCGAAAAGATATTTCTTCACACATTGCATAAATGACTATTTGAATTCATTACCCAAGATTGTGGTGATGGCCACTACTTTAAAAGCTTTAAAAGAAGATTAGATAAACTCCCAGGGACAAGCATTTCAAGAGCTATTCATTTTTAAAGGTTTTGTATGAGGTACAGCATTCCTCCAAATGCCATTTGCAAGAATTATGAGGACTCCAAAGGCATTTGGCTGAAAAAAAAATTGAATTAAGATAAGTCTTGGTTGGGTTCAACCAAGTGTTAGAAAAGGTTTGAAGGAAACTATAAATTCAGTGAAAAAAAATACCTTCAGTGTGACAGCTGAGGGTTAATGGAAAACCTGTTTTCAAAAACTTAACAAACTCAACATTAATGAAGTTTAATAAGCTGTTCATGGCAACATTATGTCTTAAATTGACCTGTTAAGTGTACTGTATGAATAGAACTACCCACCCCCAAGCTACCCCGCCTCACAAACTTCATTCAGCTATATTCTCATATATAGAACTATTGCAAATAAGAGTGTTCGTTGCATAAGAGCCTGCAGTCTAAAGAACATTTGATAGAGGTGCCCTCAAGAGCAATTGGAGAGAAGGCGGCTCTTGGAACATTTTGGATCTGCTAGTTAGGCTTTGCTCATCTCACTCCTACTGGTCTATGCCTAGTGAGAAATCAAATAGGTTCCTAACCAACCTAAAAGGTTGCCCAAAAGATAGAAGAGGGAACTAGAGGGACAGCCATACTGGACTTAATTCTTATGAACGGAGAAGAAGTGATAGAAGAAGTTGAAACTGCAGGAACCTGAGGTGAGAGCGACCATGTCATACTAGAATTCAACATAACACAAACACAAGCAATAGAACATAATGACACCAGAGTCTTAGATTTTAAAAGAGCTGATTTTAATAAACTCAGAACTTAGAAAAGATTCCTTGAATGAAAATCCTAAAGGGGAAAACAACTCAAGAATCTTGGGAAACTCTGAAAAATACAATCATAAAAGCCCATACCAGCACAATACCATTGAGAAAGAAAAGAAACCAGCATGGCTGTACAAAGATATCTCTGACAAATTGAAAGACAAAAAGGACAAGTACAAAAAATGGAAAGAGGGACACACAACTAAGGCAGAATATCAGCAAATAGCCAGAATCTGCAAAGACGAAGTCAGGAAAGCAAAGGCTCAGAATGAACAAAGACTTGCAACAAAAGTCAAAGATAATAAAAAAAGTTTCTTCCAACATACAAATAACAAAAAAAAAATCAAGGAAACAGTCGGTCCACTAAAGAGAGAAGACAGCAAGGAAGAAACAGGCAACGAAGAGAGAGCAGAGCTGCTTAACTCATTCTTTGAATCGTCCTCACACGAAAATAAACTATAACCTGATCTACCAAGAACATAACTGTAAAAAACAGATTAGAGATAAAAGTTAAAATAAGCAAAAAAAATAGTAAGAGAACACTTGTCTGATCTTGATGAACACAGATCACCAGGACCTGATGGATTACAGCCCAGAGTTCTAAAGGAGCTGGCAGAGGTCATCTCAGAACCACTGCACTACATCTTTAAAAAATCCTGAAGCACCAGGGAACTACCAGAGGACTGGAAAAGCGCTGATGTGGTTCCCATCTTCAAAAAAAGGGGGAAAAACTGACTCAGGAAATTACAGACCAGTCAGCCTAAGATCAATACCTGGGAAGATACTGGAAAAGATAATTAAAAAATAGATCTGCCAAACAAGTAAAGTAACAACTAGCAGTCAGCATGGATTTGTTAAAAACAGATCATGCCAAACCAATCTTATTTCATTCTTCAACATAGAATAGAATAGAATAGAATAGAATAGAATAGAATAGAATTTTTCATTGGCAATAGTGACTTAATTAGTAGACCAGCAAAATACTGTGGACATAATACACTTAGACTTCAGCAAGGCATTCAACAAAGTAGATCACAGCCTACTTCTTGGTAAGCTAGAAAAAAGTGGGATAGATAGATTCATCACTACCAGATGAATTCGCAAATGGCTGACAAACCGTACTCAATGAGTAGTCTTTAATGGATCTAAATCTACATGGAGAGAAGTAAGCAGTAGGGTGCCACAAGGTTCCGTCTTAGGCCCAGTACTTTTCAATATTTTCATAAATGACTTAGATGAGGGAATAGAAGGGGAACATACCAAATTTGCAGATGATAATAAGCTGGCAGGAATAGCTAGAACCCTAGAAGATAGGCTCAAGATCCAGATGGATCTTGACAGACTTGAACACTGGGCCCTATCTAACAAAATGAAATTCAGCGTCAAGAAAAATAAAGTCCTACACTTAGGTAAGAAAAACCAAAAGTACACATATCGACTGGGTGAAACCAGGCTTAATAGCAGTAACTGTGAGAGGGATCTTGGAGTCTTAGTGGACAACCAGTTAAATATAAGGGCCGTAATAGCTCAGGCTGGTAAGAAGCCTGTTATTAGAACACAGAGCCTGCAATTACTGCAGGTTCAAGCCCGGCCCGAGGTTGACTCAGCCTTCCATCCTTTATAAGGTAGGTAAAATGAGGACCCAGATTGTTGGGGGGGCAATAAGTTGACTTTGTAAATATACAAATAGAATGAGACTATTGCCTTATACATTGTAAGCCGCCCTGAGTCTTCGGAGAAGGGTGGGATATAAATGTAAATTAAAAAAAAAAATGAGCCAGCAGTGTGCAGCGGCAGCCAAAAGAGTCAACGCAATCCTAAATTGCATTAACAGAGGGATACAATCAAGATCAAGTGAGGTAGTAATACCACTCCATAAAGCCTTAGTAAGACCACACCTAGAGTACTGCATCCAGTTTTGGTTACCGCACTATAAAAAAGATGTTGAGACTCTAGAAAAAGGGCAGAGGAGAGCAACCAGGATGATTAGGGGACTGGAGACCAAACCATATGAAGAACGGTTACATGAACTGGGCATGGCTAGTCTAATGAAGAGAAGAACCAGGGGAGACATGATAGAAGTGTTCCAATACTTGAGGGGCTGCCACAGAGAGGAGGGGGTCAAGCTCTTTTCCAAAGCACCTGAAAGCCAGACAAAGAATAATGGATGGAAACTGACTAAGGAGAGATTCAACCTAGAAATGAGGAGGAACTTTCTGACAGTGAGAACAATCAACCAATGGAACAGTTTGCCTTTGGAAGTTGTGGGAGATTCTTCACCTGAGACATTCAAGAAGAGATTGGACTGCCATTTGTCAGAAATTGTGTAGGGTCTCTTGCTTGGGCAGGGGCTTGGGTGATGACCTACAAAGTCCCTTCCAACTCTGTTAATCTGTAATGCCAGGAGCTTACTGCCTGCTGGCCCTTTAAGGGATACCTTGAGGATCTGCTACTTCTGCAACCTTCCCATATCTGCAGCAAAATGAAGATGCTCTTTTAACAGTGGGGGATCAGCTTAATTGGGAGGAAGCTGGTAATGGAATAAGAAATATGTTCCTAATGGCTTTGGGGGATAGAGATTTGATGATCTGACTTTCATTACTGTCCTAGCTGGTTAACAAAATGAAGTAGCCTCATTGGTAGCAGGGGAATTTTTTTGAAGAAGCTAATTACATGAATTTCCCACCTTGCTGCCTAAGAGAGCTACCCTTCTGGGAATCTACCAATGATCTGGTCACATGAACACCTCTTTGCAAAAAAGGCAGCATAGTGCTATGATGAAGTTAAAAATCTAGCTTTATGCAAGTTTAAGCAGGAAGAAAAATGAGCTTGCGGTATAAGAAGTATTGGCACACCATGTTTAAATCTTGGGCTAGGTTCAAAATACAGCAGCTGTCATGAACTGAAGGGGGAAATATTAAGGCTGATATGATATTCTTATGTCATTGAAATGGTAAATGAAGGACGGTTAGTTTCCCCTTTACTGTCCAGGCAACTGCCAGCACTTTCCTTCCAAGAGGACAGATGGATAAAGCCTCTCAGTCCCGCCTCTGTTTCATCTTCCCAAGCTTAGATCTTCCACTTGCTCATTAAGAGGAGGCCATCAAAGGCATCTGGGTTTACAGGCACTTTGCTCTTTGGGTCATAGAAGTGAGAATTTCTGAGCTACCTTACTTCTTCTACAGGTCCGAAACACAGTGGAGGGCCAGGACTATTTCTTTGCCCTCAAGCGCCTGAGGAAGGACCATGTGGTGCAGAAGCGTCAGCAGGACCATGTTCTGATGGAGAAGAAAGTCCTGCAGCAAAGCCGCTGCCCCTTCATTGTCAGGTTGGAATTCCCATGCTGAGGGAGGGGAGGGAGGGAGGACTCTGGGTGGAGATGAACAGAGGGCTGGAATTGCGGAGATGACAGCAATCATGGCCCAAGTTTCAGTGGGCAGACTTCGGCTTTATAGCTGCCTTGATGAAGACTATCATAAATCTGGGTGATCACTAGGACTCCTTCCTGCTATTTAGAGGTTTGTCAAAAATGTTTGAGCCAAGGTATAGTAGCCCTAGCTGCTATGACCCCAAATGCTAATAGAATAGAATAGAATAGAATTTTTATTGGCCAAGTGTGATTGGACACACAAGGAATTTGTCTTGGTGCATATGCTCTCAGTGTACATAAAAGAAAAGATACGTTCATCAAGGTACTACCATTCTCAGTGATGCTAACTGGACAAAAGAATTGAAGATACTTAGCAAGGGCCCTGCAAAGATCTTGCCTAGTATGTAAAAAGCAAATATCACGCCTCTCTTTTGAAAAAAAATGCCCAAATCCATAGCTGGATAATATCTTTAGCAGAGCCAGCCACGCTGATGCAAATGAGTGGGCAAGGTGTCACCATTTCAAGAGAGTCCAAAGATGGGTGGTAAGAAAGAAGTGACAAAAGCTGAGCTAGGTATTTCAGACATGAGATTTGCAGCATAAAATCGGCCTCAGAATTAAGATTTTATTGGATATATTTTTAATAGTCTCATTAGACTACATGTAACATTTAAAGACGAGTAATGGTTGCTATATCAGCTCTGAAAGTACCCTTTCTGACTTATTTGATGTGATCTTTTTAATAGACTGCTTGGGTAAGCTTGTAAGAGTCTGAAAGAAAGCAGCTAAGAAGAAAGAGAATTAAGATAAAAATCAATTGATTTTGTAAAAAAGCCACCCCCTTGATTAATAAGACCCCAAAATTCCTATAGTGGTGAATGAGATACCAGGGAAACATCTAATGCAGTGTTTCTCAACCTTGACAATATTGAGATGTGTGGAATTCTACACCTAGAATTCCCAAACAGCATGCTGTGAAATTCTGGGAGCTGAAGTTCACACATCTTAAAGTTGCTAAGTTTAAAATGTTGAAAGACAAATCCTCTTGTTGGAGAAGATGGGACTTCTGTTAATGGTTGATCAACTGTGCCTTTTTCTTATTGTCTGTTACTATGTCCTTTTTTATTGAGCAGCTGGCATATGTTTTATTTTCCTTCTATTTTTAAATATTTAAGGAGATATTTGAATCATTCTTAGCGTCATCTACCAATCTCACCATTCCGAAGTTTAGCTTTCCTACAAATCTTCCTACAGTTCTAAACCCAGGCTAGCTGACTCTTATCTGCTGGCCTATGTGTCTTACTGCTTCAGTTTGTGTTCTTTTATTTTCAGAACTTCACTAAGGGGTTTTGTTTCCTGTCCTTAATTTTTTTTCTCAATAGCCTGCAGATGCACTTTAAGCCTCCCCATTTAGAGAACTTCCGTCCTTGAGGTCCTTTTTGTTAGCCCATTACTATTGTTTATCTTGCCACTGAACCCTATTCATCATTGCTCTGAGTATTTTAATGTTTCAAATATGTGTTCAATTGCATCCAGCTTCCATTTCCCTTAAAATCAAGCTCAAGCATGGCAAAATTAGTTTCCTCAAATGTTTCTGCTATTTTCCTCATTAATGAATGGCTTTCCCCAAAGGAAAGTTAAACTACAATCTACTTGTCCTTGAGTTCACATAGAACTCTTTTGTCTTACGTAGGACATTTTTCAAAATGATTGAGTAAACTCTCTGACCTTGCTACCGTCTTTTCAGGACATTGTCAAATGGTGGGAAACCATCCACCAACCATTCCAGAAATTGATTCAAATTGAATTGAAATGAATGGAGTTAGATGAATAGAGTTTTGAAGAAGCATTAAATAAGCACTTTCAATCCTGGAATCTCCATAAGCCCGGTGATCAACTTTTCAAACATGTGAATGTTGGGGCTATAAAAGAGCCAGATTTTCTTCTTTCAGAAGACCTCAAGCCTTTCACCTTTCTGCAGGGTTGGAGGAGGAAAAAAAAAAGGGTTGTGGAAGACCATACTAGAGAATTGAAGAGGAAGAAGACATGCTCATAACAGCCTAAACTTGCCAATAGATGCCAAGTTGATCCTGCCTCCTGTGAGACATTTGATTGGCCTCCAAAAGTATGCTTGGTTAAGTGTGTCCGATTTGATACCTTTTGAACAGGGGTGAAATCCAGCAGGTTCTGACAGGTTCTGGAGAACCTGTAGCGGAAATTTTGAGTAGTTTGGAGAACCGGCAAATACCACCTCTGGCTGGCCCCAGAATGGTGTGGGAATGGGGATTTTGCAATATCCTTCCCCCAGGAGTGGGGAAGGAATGGGGATTTTGCAGTATCCTTCCCCTGCCACACCCACAAAGTCACGCCCACCAAGCCACACCCACAGAACCAGTAGTAAAAAAATTTGAATTTCACCACTGATTTTGAAATTGTTACTGGTTACTGTTCATCTAACTGGAAAACACATGTTTTCACATGTACTCCACTCAGACACCCCTTTAAACCTACAATATCCTTTATAACTAAACATAGAATGTCATATTTATCTACCTTGCATTCAGTTTTGTTGCTTGTAAGATCATTTCAAATCCTAATTCATTCTTCAATACATCTCTCAGATTTGAGGGGCCCTTAGCGATCTCTGAGCTTGGTTGTTTTCTTGTTGATTTTTCATTTTACCCAAATTACCCAAACATCATCAGTGCTAATAAGGAGTGGGGTTTGAATTCTGGGAGTTGAAGTCCATACAGATCAAACATTGCCCAGGTTCTTCTATAACCAGGGGTGTTAGACTTGCGTTGTCATGACGTTGTCATGTGATGTATCATGACTTTTCCCCCCCTTTGCTAAATTGGGCATGGCCAGCGTGTGATGCATCCTTCCTGCAGGCCGTGAGTTTGACAGCCCTGTTCTATAATATTGACTGCCTATCCCAGCTTGATAAAAATAAAATAAAATAGTGGACTATGGGGAAAAAGCCCTCACAAACTGAAATTATTATGGCTGCAACTACCTTGGCGTTTGGAAGGCAATTTATTTTCACATGGCACTTAGCGTCCCATTGGATTTTTCATAAGTAGCTGAATTGAATTAACCCTGGGGTCCTGTAGAATGCTTAATGTATTATTTACGTTCCATATATTCCTTTACATTCACACAGTGGCCAAGAAACTCAGAACTTACCCTATTCAGCAAATGGGATGTTAATAGTGTTGTACTTGTGCATTTTGCTCTTTTTATTGCTTCAGCCTGGCTGGGGAAATTGAGGAGTTGAAGTCTACGCATCTTAAAGTTGCCAAGGTTGAGAAACACTGTGCTAGTCAAACGCCCAATTAAACAAAACACCATAGTCTGTTCCAGCTGTGAAGCTGGACAAATGCTTTTGCAAAGCAAAAGTAGCCTGAGGAGCATTCTCTACAGGAGCTGAAAAAGCAAAGTAGGGATTGTTTTTGATCATGCTCCAAGCTTTAAAATGACCTCCTCTAAAGTGCCTTTTCTGAGCTTGATGGCTTTAGTGAAGCGAGGCTATTGCGGGGAGAGTTATCCTGAAGCCTAATAAGGTAAAGGGGCTTTGAGGAAGAATGTGGATTGTCCTTTCCACTCATGATTGATCTAAAGTGCTTCAGTTCCCTTTGCTACCACTGGGACCAATCCTGTCCATCTCTCTTCATCCTCTTTTATCCTCCCTAGGCTGTTTTCAACCTTTCGAGATAGCCGCCATGTCTACCTGCTGCTGGAGTTCTGCCAAGGAGGCGAGCTATGGGCCAAGCTGCGTGAAGTGTATGAAGATGCAGCCATGGGACTTGGGCAGTGTGGGGCAGGATGGAAGGGTGGGGAAGAAAATGATCACCTGCATGTCTTTACCAGTTATTCCAGGGTCAAGGAGGTTGTGGGCCGTAAGAAACTGCTAATATGGAAGCTGCAAGTTTTGCTTCTTGGCCCACAGCATATACCTTCCACTTAGGGTATACACTTCTGGCCCAGTGCCAAGGAAGAGTCCCAAACAGCGCATTATCCTCTCTATACTGCCCTCAATTATCACCATCTAAGTTTGAGTGATTTCAAGCTTTCCATGTAGACATTGAATAAATTCACACAGCATACTCAACCTTAAAACTTGGCTAATAAAGCACAGTACCTGTACAATATGCTTAACCAAGTCAGATAAAGAACTAACATGTGACTCTTAGTGTGAACTTTGGTTAGATTTTTTTTAATGTCTTAGTTTGTGGGAACAACTGAAAATGTTGTAGGTATGCAGTCAATTGCTATCTCCCAGAAACATGTTACGCCCCTAAAGAAGAATTGTATCATGGTTTAATGTACCCACAAAACAACATTCCAAATTAATAGGAAGGTCCACACAATTTGCTTAATCATGAAAACTCAGTTCCACTTTAACTCGTCTAATCAGTGGGGTGAGCCCTGTCATAAATTGCTTGTGAGGGATGGGCAGTAGAGAAAAGATGGAGCTGATGAAGCGGCTTCCCACTCCATCCTGTTCATGAAGGAAGCTGCTCAAGCAGCAGCATCCCAGAAGGTACCTAGAGACTTTCCTGGCCCAAATTGGAGATAACATGGATTGAATATGGGATCATTTGTATTCAAATTGTGTTAACATCACCTGGATACTGAACTAATCCATTTTCTGGATTTGCACAAAATATGGAACCAAATGCAATCACTAGATCCAGGATCGTTCTGGGTTAAGTATATTGTATGAGAACAGCCAATAAATATAAATTCTACCACTTAAAGCTTTTTTTTATTTCCAGCCGCTGCTTCTCGGAACCCGTGGCCATCTTCTGTTCTGCTTGTGTGGTTGAGGCTCTGGACTACTTGCATGGACAGGGCATTGTGTATCGTGACCTGAAGCCTGAGAACCTCATGTTGGATGCCAAGGGCTACGTAAAACTGGTAACAGAGGTTGAAGAATAAAGCATTTTTCACACAGCGGCCCTAAGCTGCTTATCTGCCATGCTGAAAATAGCTGGAAATGACATTGCTGTCCAGATTTCAAGCTGTTCTTTGGCTATGGCAACAGTGCTGATCAGCTCAGGTGTCCTGTCCCAATGGTGATATTTGTGGATCCACCTGCTGCTTTACCCCTCCAACCTGCTCCTAGAAAACAAACACCAGTGACTTTTCTTTCCATGGCTCATGAGGATGTGAGCAGTGGTGGGGTTCAAGTAATTTAACAACTGGTTCTCTGCTCTTTGCCAAACTGTTCAGAAAGTTAACAACCGGTTCTCCCGAAGTGGTGCGACCTGGCTGAATCCCACCACTGGATGTGAAGGTTTCCATTGATAGACTATGGTATGAGGCCTCCTCTATTGCCATCCCCATATAAAATATCTCTGTTGAATGCTTTATCCATTCGATGTGTGTGGCTTTTTTCTCACTTGTTTTCCCTGGACCCTTTCCGAAAGTGGGTCTGCCTGAGAAGCAGAAAGTCGGATATAGCTGCACTGCAAATCCAGAAATGTAGTCTCAGGCTTCAGGGCACATACAGCCCAATCTCAGCCTAGAATGTAACTCCTAGTGACCGTCAAAAGTAATTCCCAATTTGTAATTTGCAATGTGACAGATGGAAAAACATTATTAAATACACACTTTGAAAACCATCAACTATTTTTAATTTTAATTACATCTAAGTGTCAATGAAATAAAATTAAATGAGGTTTTCATCATGATCCTATCAATTATATTTGGAGGTTCAGCTTCCAGTTCTGGGGGTGGTACAAATGTGCTATCAGGCTCCCTGGTGCATGTACTTTCCACAATAGTGAGGTCTAAACCTTCAGGAAAGCTCAATTATACATGGAGAAAATTGCTTTCTCTCTTGCTTTTCTTCACTGGTGCAATTAAGTGGGTTTTTTTAAAAATGTCAGAGTATCTCTAAATAGAAAAGATTACTTTCCTACCAATGCCTGAAATCTCTTCCACTTCCTCCCTTTATTTTTCTAGTATTTTTAAAGCCATGCAGGTTGTTGGCCATCCGTAGAATTCTGTATTGTTTTCTGAATAAAAAGATTTTGGGACTCAAGCATGATATACATATGGATTGATGGGCGCAGTGGGACTCAGCTGAAGAACAAGTGTCATTTTTCAGTCCTCCATTCCTACCTACTATTTCCCCCCACTTTTTAAATAGGTGGACTTTGGCTTTGCCAAGGCACTCAAACGTGGGGAGAAGACTTACTCCTTTTGTGGGACTCCTGAGTACTTGGCCCCTGAGATCTTGCGCCATGAAGGACATGATTATGCTGTGGACTTTTGGACACTTGGTGTGCTCATCTTTGAAATGCTTGTAGGACGGTAAGTCTGTCTTTGCATTTCTCCAGGCATTCAGCAATGGGACACTCACACTACTTCCTGGTGCATCTTCTTCCTTTCTTCTCCCCTGGAAGTAAATGGTGAGGGAGGAGAAGTTTGGGGGGGCGGGGGGATTGGCAAGAACTGGAGAAAGTGAGACAAAGCATCAACTATGCACCATAGATTCTGAATGACGTTCCAGAGCCATTTATTGGATTTGCTTAGAATCCAGTTAACCAGGCTGACAATACAGGCAGAAGTGGTAGAGGTTCAATTACAGTTGCTATTGGGACATATCAAGGATTATTCCTTCTGGTGATGATATTTAGACAAGTGGAAGAATGAGTATCATTGACGAGGAACTTCTGGTTGTGAGGAAGTGGCTGGGTCTGTCCCAGAGTAGTATCTATATATCCATGTTTTTCTCTTCTCTTCTTCTTCTCCTTCTTAGACCCCCATTCCACAGTACTGAACCTCAAAAGATATACAGCAGGATCATGGATGGTGTCTTCTCTTTCCCTGCCTTTGTCGGTGAGGCTGCATGCTCCCTTGTAGCCAAGCTTTGCAGGTATGACTCCCTGCCGGCATTCATTCCAATCAATATGCGTGCAGACAGGGCCCTAAATAAAAATGAAGGAAGGAATCGGGTGGGTAACCATGCTCAACCTAATTCAAATTAGATAAATTGGTGTAGCGAGAACATAGTGGAAAGTGTAGATGAGGACTTTAATAACGGTACTTCCCCTGCTTGCAGATTAATCTGTGGTTTCCGTGTCAACTGCAATTTAGCAAAAGCAAAATAAGCTCAATAGTGTGAAGAGGCTAGGCCTCTGGCCACCTATTTCAGGAACCGTGAATTGGTTAGATGCCCATCATGCCTCTGAAAAGCTCCCATGAAAAACAAAAGATAATCTATGGGCGATATCCAGAGGCATCTTGAATTTCTTACTGTTCAGCTAAAACAATCCCCACTTCTAGTAGTAAATAATAGATACAAACTCAAGGTAAACTGCTCCAAACTCGATTGCAGAAAATATGACTTTAGAACAGAGTTGTCAATGCCTGGAATGCACTACTTGACTCTGTAGTTTCTTCCCCAAACCACCAAAACTTTAAGCTTAAACTGTCTACTGTTGACCTCACCCCATTCCTAAGAGGTCTGTAAGGGGCATGCATAAGCGCACCAGTGTGCCTACCGTCCCTGTCCTAATATTCCTTTTTACTTACTCTTTTCATGTATCCAAATTATGTTTATACTTTTACCTGTTATCGTATATATGATTGACAAATAAATAAAATAAAACGAGAGGCAGTTTGGTGTAGTGGTTAAGGCATCACTCACTAGTTTGGGTGATGAAATGTTTGCAAGAAAAAAAAGCAAGGCTCAGAAAGCACCAAGGATTCCCCTCAGGCTAGAAACCGGGAGACTGTGAGTCCCAACATGAGCAGGGGAATCTTGGGCCAGTCATTCCCTTTCACCCCTGGAAAGGAGGCAATGGCAAACCATTTCCCAAAAACCTTGCCAAGAAAACCATAAGGGCTTGTCCAGGCAGCTGCCGGGAGTCAGAAACTGAGTGGAAGATACACATGTGCTAACATTGTAAAAGTGGGAGGAAAATATCTCTTCTGTCTATTCTAATCATTTTATACACTTCTATCCTGACACTCCACAACCCCTATCATTACCTCCTTTTTGTTTTGTAAATTACAAAGTCATAAAGGCTGGTAAACTTTTCTTGTAAGAAAAACTATCCAATCATTTCATTACCAATTCATCCCACCAAAGGTTTGCTAAGAAAACACTGTTGTTTTTTTTCTTCCCTTCCTTCCCCCTTGGCAGGCGTCGACCAGGGCAGAGACTGGGCAATACCAGCAGTGGGATTCGGGGCATTCGGAAGCACAGGTACGTTCATAAGGAAGAATCCTGGGCAGAGAAAAGTTGCCAGCCAAAATTGCAGAGCCTGTCTCTGCCAAAAGGTGGCACAGGAGTAATAAAAAAGGACCATATTCTATAGAAAAATAGGATGGAGTTGAGGAGCAATTCAAAATGTACAGAAGTTGGTAAGAAGATCATTGTATTTCCAGATGTTCATCTTCCCTATTGTCACTCAAAGGCATCATGCTCATTTCAGTTACTGAACTGTTTTTGAGAACTATTTGAGAACAATGATCTGATCATTGTTCTTTGCATTATGATGGTTTCTTATTTGCATATGCCCCACCGGCTAGCACTAAATATACCCACAGAAGTAAATATTTGTAGCTCAAGATTGAACTGTGGCATCCATGGTGCTCTATATGCTTGGTTGTTTTTTTGTAGACATTTCATTACCAAACTAGGTAACATCATCCGTGCTAGTACTCTCTAGATAGTATTGGTCCTGCTTTTTGAACCCAAGTCTGCAGCTCTAGTGCTAAACTCGGAAAATTAATCTAGCTGTCTTCCAAAGGAGTGCTAAATACAGAAGTATAAAAAGCCTATGAAAGATCTGGCATTACATGAATGAGTGCCCACTTTTCTGATCACAACAAAATACATTATGCCACCAGACTTGAAATCCTGGGTTTAGAAAATTTAGAACTACGCCGCCTTCGGCATGACCTGAGTCTAACTCATAAAATCATCTGCTACAATGTCCTTCCTGTCGAAGACTACTTCAGTTTCAACCACAACAATACATGAGCACACAATAGATTTAAACTTAAAGTGAACCGCTCCAATCTTGACTGCAGGAAATATGACTTCAGAAACAGAGTTGTTAATGCCTGGAATGCACTACCTGACTCTGTGGTCTCATCCCCAAATCCCCAAAGCTTTAACCAAAGATTATCTACTGTTGACCTCACCCCATTCCTAAGAGGTCCTTAAGGGGCGTGCATAAGAGCACCAGCGTGCCTACCGTTCCTGTCCTAATGTTCCCTTTGGTTGTATTCAGTTTGTATGGTTATTTCATGCTTATACTTATATATATATTGTTGTGTTTGACAAAATAAATAAATAAATAAATAAATAAAATAAAAATAAATAAAATGGCTATTGGGGATAGAGTCCAGAGTTAAAGGGAGAGGGTTCAGTGTGAGCAGTATATCTAAGCTTCTGGAGAGTGTCAACAACCATACTGGTGATGAAATATGCTAGATTACATTTATAGCAAAAGGTCTACAGCCACTTTCATTTTCCTGGCGTTTGAATCCTAGTACTCTAGACCAGTGTTTCTTGGCAATTTTAGGATGTGTGGACTTCACCCATGAGAAACAGTGGTTTAATTCAGGGGTCTCCAACTTTAGCAACTTTAAGCCTGGAGGACTTCAACTCCCAGAATTCTGGGAGTTGAAGTCCTCCAGGCTTAAAGTTGCCAAGGTTGGAGCAGGGGTGAAATGCTCCCGGTTCAGACCAGATCGGCTGATCAAGTAGCGATGGCGGCGGGTGGTTTGGAGAACCGGTAGCAAAAATCCGCCCATGCCCACCCAATCGCCCGGTTGCCCGCTTCCCCCCTTGCCACTTCTTTTAAAAAATGCTTTTAAAAGGTAAAAAAAAAAGGCTCTGACGATCACAGCTGAGCCGCCTGATCTTCAGAGCCTTTTTTTTTACTTTTAAAAGCATTTTTTACAACCTATTCAGGCAAATAGGTTGTTAAAAAATGCTTTTAAAAGTAAAAAAAAATCGCGCGCCACAGCTGATCCTCCCTCCCCCCCGTGCGCAGTGTTCTACTTACTACATGCCTCCTTTTGGTGTGCACTGCACACGCACATCACGCATGAGCAGCCAGCGAAGTGGTAGTAAACCGGTTCAGATTTCACCACTGGGTTGGTGGTGAGACCCCTGGTCTAGATGTTTGCAGTTCATAGCCACTTCTATCCTCAGGTGGTTCAACTCCCTTTCCTGGAAGAAGCTGGCACTGCGTCAGATTGAGGCTCCCACCACAGTGCTGCTCAAGGAGGTATGAAAATGGCCTTCAAGGGCACTTCCCTTCCGCTTTCCCATACCAAACAGGTTGGGAAGCTGCTCCTGCTCTTACTATTTGTTCTTGTTCTTCCTCCAGGGTTTTCCTTACACCAATTTCAAGCGGTACTCTGTTTCACAGCAGCTGCCTGAAGAGGAGTTCTCCGGCTGGGATGAAGATTTCTGAGTTTCTGGGACGGCAGGGGAAAGGCCTGACCAGAGGCATCTCCCTATAGGTCCCATGGACTGGATGGGTATTTGGAGGCATAGCTGAGAGACCTGAGTCACCCCAGCAACTTCTCCCACTCCTACAACCAGATGCCCCTGAAGAGGGGTTTGTTGCCTTGCTATCCTCCTGCCTTTCTACCTTTCTCTTCAGTGCTTAGCAGAGACTAGACTGCCCCTCCTGTTGTCTCGCTCCACACTGCTCTTCGGGTTCTCCGACAGATTATTGCAGTGGGTAAAGTCACTGTGAGTGAGGATGGTTGTCTTCCTGTGTTGTGCTGCTCAATGTGGGGAATAAATACATTCAGGGGACAGCCTGAGCCTCCTTTCTATGAATCAGACGTGGCAGCAAGGGGTGTGTGTGTGTGGGGGGGGGCAACTGACTGCTCTCCAGTCTGGATTCTAATTCTTTTATACATTCAGTCCTTAGATTTAATGATGGCTCCCTCTTTAGGGAGGCAATTTTTTTTGGCCACATTGTCTTGAAAGAGATTGAGGAGAAGGAGGGGGCTGCAGACCGTTGATACTGAAGAAAGGGTGGGGGCGAGAGTTTAGGATGAGGATACCAATTTTTTTCTTTCTGGCAGCATCTTCTCTCTCTCTCTCTCTCTCTCTCTCACACACACACACACAGTAAAAGATCAGAGATCTGAATTGATTCCTTGCACAAGAAGGAATTTGAAATTAGGCTGAGGGCCTTGAGTGGGCCCGTAGGTTGCCCATATCTGATCAGGCCTTTAAATTCATGAGAGGTATACCTTTATATTGCCGCTCTATACTTGGAATAATAAGATTTCTGATAGATTGGTGTTATTACAAGTACGACCTCTGCACTACATGTTTATTTATTTCTCAGGTTTCTATGCAGCACACACATTCCTTCCCCTGAGCATTATGAACCACCAAAACCAGATTCTGAATAAACAGTTCTTGAAAGGGATGAGAGTAGTTACATAAATGGCCCTAGTGAGTGTTGTCTTGCTGTTCTTTTTAAAGAACTATACTAGTATTCCTCCAGTTCTGTAAATAACCTTTCTATAGTGTGGAAAAATAAATTAAAAAAAAATCAGTAGGAGCAGGGAGGTTGATAAAGACATGTTCGGTTGTTCTGATATCAGTTTCTCTGAAACAAATCCTCCCATATCCATGCTGTTGTGTTCTTTTATTTGCACGGAGCTGAACTAATCCCAGCTTTTCTCTAAATTCAAAAGCTAAACTCCTGACATGTCTGGAATATGTCTTTACTTATATGAAGCTGCAACAAAGAACAAATAGCATATGGTTCACCTCTTCCAGGAGAGAGGACAAACATGTTAGCATGTCTGAAGATACTGTCTCTTATCAATCACTCATTTCCCAGGAGAGCATTTTAACTCTTGTGGTACCTTTCATTACTATAGTGTCTTTGTCATTGTTGAATGTCATTTGCCGTGGTGGCACAGTAGTTAGCCATGGTAGCGCAGTGGTTAGAATGCAGTATTGCAGGCTAAAAATGCCCACAGCCAGGAGTTCAATCTTGACCATCTGAAGGTTGACTTAGCCTTCCCTCCCTCCTAGGTCAGTAAAATATGCTGACTTAGAGAGGGCTGTAAAGCAGTACAGAGCAGTATATACGTCTAAGTGTTATTGCTATTTGTACTTGCTGGCAAGCCCAAGGAAGCCACCTTTTACCTGAATTATCAACTACTGCAGAAAGAGCTTGATTATTTACTAGCTATTTCTTGAGGTCCCTTGATTAGTAGACTAGTAAGTCTAAATCTAAAACTACAATTATTATTATTATTATTTTATTTGCATTTATATCCCGCCCTTCTCCGAAGACTCAGGGCGGCTTACACTATGTCAAGCAATAGTCTTCATCCATTTGTATATTATATACAAAGTCAACTTAATTGCCCCCAACAATCTGGGTCCTCATTTTACCTACCTTATAAAGGATGGAAGGCTGAGTCAACCTTGGGCCTGGTGGGGCTTGAACCTGCAGTAATTGCAAGCAGCTGCTGTTAATAACAGACTGTCTTACCAGTCTGAGCCACAGAGGCCCTTTAGTGAAGCAGAGATGGATTAGAGATTTTGCTGAAAGGAAAGGATGCCATTGAGCTAGATCTCTGGTCCACCTCTGCTCCTTTCTCACTCTGGGCCATTTACATCATTCTTGCTGCTTCACTTTGTCCATTGCAGTATAAGGGGCTAGCATGGCCTTTAACAAAATCCTTATTACAAAATCAGGCTGGAACAAAAACGGGAAAGCAATTGTTCAGTATGGTGAAGGCAATATTGTCCATAAAAAAAGGAGTGAACAAGGAAGTGAGTTTTGGAAGAAAGAAAGAATTTAGCTGTGAAAATGCTAAGCTTGAAACAATATGAATAATCTAAACTGAGTACTAAAAAAGGATTAGGAGTGTAGAATTAATGAGAGGAGAACAGTAAAGATGGCAGATAATCAATCATACATATGCAGATGATTGCCTTTGCAGAGACAAAACTGAATTTTCAGAGGCCGTCAAGAATGATCTGCAGAGAAAGAAAAGGAGAATAACAGCTGCTCTCTGAGGAGCCTCAACAGAAAGGAAGAAAGTGAAGGAATATGTTTCCCATTCTGTGAATATTAAAAATCCAATTAAGGCAAATATGAAAAACAACAAGCTGGAATCATGGAATGTTAATGAATTGATAGGAGTGAGTAGAGAAAAATGATCAACAGTACTATCAATAGGAGAACACTAAGAAATATAACTACATACAGCCTTCTCAGTTTGCACTAATGATTAAGTCATTGGTGAGTCTCATGAGGAATGTTTCTGAGGCCTGAAGGAAGCCAGAGAAGAAGTGCTGAAGAGCAGAGATAGAAGAAAGAGCATTAAAACAGCAAGAATAAATAGTGGCACATTTCTGGAATTCAGAGGAACGGAACAAAAGCTGATGGATGATAGAGAAAATGGGTAGCATTGGAAAAGAGAAGATATTTGCATAATTGAACATGCCAAGAAGAAACAGGGAAGAGAAAGGTTGGTCAAATGTGGAGAGAAGCTAATGGTGGTAGGGCGTGGGAGGGATGTCAATCAAAATTAAGAAAGAGATTAGGAAAGTACATAAAGGGCTTTGACAAGGAAAGTAGTATTGTGACTGAACTCAGCTCATAAATTTCCTCCAAGAAACAAACATTAGCTACATTCACATAAAGTACCTTGATTACTGAGTTAACAAATTTTCTGGGCTCGCACAATAGTTTGAATCAAAAACCAATGAAACAGATTAGGTTTGCACAACACACTATGCCACAAAAATCTGAGTTGTGTGTATTGTAAGAATACATCCTTGGTTGGTTTTAATCTATACTCATTATACGAATCTCAGTCATTGAATTCCAATCTGTATCTTCTGCCCTAGGTGTCCTTTATATGGCCAAATATTCTGATTCCTAATATTGCTAAGAACTAATAATAATACATACTTTGATGTATTAGATTTTTTTCAACTAGTATCAAGAAGATAAAAAGAGCTGCTGGACTGAATTAAGAGTCCTCTTAGATCAAGTTGAAAATCTGTTTGGTTCAGCACCTGTGTGAAAATATATGGCATCATTTCTCCCTGAAGATAAAATCTCTTTCAAGTCAAGCCCGACTCCTGACATTTTCACTGACATGTGCATATTAATTTTTGGCAATACATTGGTTTTCCATTGCCTTTTTCCAGGATGTTTTCTAGACCTCAGTTGAGCAGTCAACCCTGGTATTTTCTAGTGGACCGATATTCAAGTATTAATGAAATCCAACTTCACTTAGGTTTTTGAGATCTGAGAAAATTGTCTACTGAAATGCATAATAATGTATTATGTTCTGTGTGCAGAAGCTGACCTTTTTGTCTTTTAGCTCCAATGAGCAGAAGGAACAAGCAGAAATGTCTTGTTGTTAAAACTGGGTTTATTTCACACTCCAGATAATATGCTATCTGCTGCATGAGGAAAAGGAGATCTATCTCACTCAGAGGCATAAATCTGAAGTTATCTGTATTCTTCCCTTGTTCTCTAAGCATTTAAAAACTGAACCATAGCAGACAGCTGTGTAAACCAATGGATTCCTGGATTTTGTCCTTTAATCTATGGTATCATTGAAGGTATTGGGGCACAATTCACACAATACACTACACTGGACTAGAAAGCAATTGTATGTTATTTTATTTACTATTCAGATTTATATGGCTGCCCAACTAACACAGGTGACTCTGGATGGCTTGCAGCATTAAAAATCCACACTACCTGTTTTCCCCACAGAAGCAGCAATACAATCAAATCAGTCACTTGATCAGCTCCATCTCCATTCGTGATCCCCAGGCTCTCTGACAAAATTATATCTTTAGGGCCTCTCAAAAAAACAACCGGATGGGGGCCAATCATATGCTGGGAGAATGATGTTCCACCACCAAGAAGGCCTTTTTTGTGGTCCCACCAGATGTATATCCCTAATATACGGGAACACAACATAGCCTGCCTCTCTATCATAGTGAGCTTGGTAGATGTAATAGGGAAGCATTTTTGTTAGGCTACAGTTAGAGGCTGGTCTATTTTTAACCTTAAAGGTAAAGGTAAAGGTTCCCCTCACACATATGTACTAGTCATTCCCGACTGTAGGGGGCAGTGCTCATCTCCATTTCAAAGCCGAAGAGCCAGTGCTGTCCGAAGAGGTCTCCGTGGTCATGTGGCCGGCATGACTACATGCCAAAGGTACACGGAATGCTGTTACCTTCCCACCAAAGTTGGTCCCCATTTTTCTACTTGCATTTTTTACGTGCTTTCGAACTGCTAGGTTGGCAGAAGCTGGGACAAGTTACAGGAGCTCACCCCGTTACGTGGCACTAGGTTTTTGAACTGCTGAACTGCCGACCTTTCGATCGACAAGCTCAGTGTCTTAGCCACTGAGCCACCATGTCCCTATATTTTTAACCTTACAGGTATTGTATCGAGCTATGCTTTCCTTTGGTTCCTTTCATACCAAAATGAGGAATCGAATTTACCACCCCCATCAGCAACAATTCCCCATCAATAACCCCATCAGAAATGTTAAAAGTAATCAACATGTTTTCTTAAACTCTATGTCTGATAGGGGCTCCCACATCTTTCTCCATTGATTGATAACTAGTTGACATCTGTAATGGTATAGCTATCTGACAACATAGAAATTCTCCAATTTGTATTTCAGTTCTAATATATACTTGGAAAATTTAGATAGCATGGTTTCAAGACTCTCAAATAAGTTCTTGAGGTTCTCAGGTGAAGAGGGAGAATTTTGTGGGATTAAGAGGGCAAACAAGATGAAAGGCAATCAGCCATCTTTACAATAATTCCCTTTTCACATTTTTTTTCCTCCCATTAAGATAATGCTGGTTTCTATCCATGAGCCTAACTGTACCTTGGTTTACCAGTTCAATCCACAATTCAATGTCTTTCCTCAATAACTCATGGCTGAGAGCTCTAATCTAGTATGTATATAGTCAGACCAAGGGAACACTGAAGAGTAACTTTTTCTCAGCTTAGTCCTTCTGGCTACCTTTTTTATTGTTCTGGTTTTTTTTTTTAGCTAAACAACCACAGTAGAAAAGCTGGGGTGAAATGCTACCAGTTCGGACTGGTTTGGCCAAACTGGTAGCGATAGCGGCGGGTGGTTTGGAGAACCAGTAGCGATGGCAGCACAAGGCTCCACCCACCCGCCCGGTTGTTGTTACTTCCTGGTTTTAACTGGTTTTAACCAGGAAGTAACCTGTTTTTTACCCTCTGCGCATGCACAGAAGGGTTTGCGCATGCGCAGAGAGTTCACATGCGCACGTGATGTGGCGCGTACACTTCCGAACCGGTAGGGAAGGTAAGTAGATTTCACCCCTGAGGAAAGCATCGCTAAAACCTACTTCCACAACTGTAAAAAAATTTCCACAAAGAGAATCAGAAAGTGGTAAACAGGGGAAAAGATAGAAAAGTAATGCTTTTATTTTGATGGTACAGACTTATTCATGACAAATAATTGAGGGGAAGCAAAACATGTAATATCTTTTATCCAATCGTCATTTTATATATTTTATTCAAAATCACATTTATGTTGCTGAAATACACGTGATTCCTAACAATCAATGCAGAGTCTACATATGGAGTGAAGTGGCAAGAAGGGGAATTGTTGTGGTATATCTAAATATCAACCAGCAGCCCTGCACAACATATGGCCTGGTGGCCAGTGGGACAGTAGCCCACCAAGAGGCTTTGTGCAGCTCACCAGCAAAATTCACCAACATTTTCTTTGAAAACTCAAGAAATCTATCACTGCCTCGACTGTCAGGAAGGGTCCGTTGTCTAAAAGATGTACTGGCAAATTCTCTAAAAGGGTGCAGAGAAGAGCAACAAAGATGATTAGGGGACTGGTGGCTAAAACATATAAAGAACGGTTGCTGGAATTGGGTACGTCTAGTTTAATGTGAAAAAGGACTAGGGGTGACATGATAGCAATGTTCCAATATCTCAGGGGTTACCACAAAGAAGAAGCAGTCAAACTATTATCCAAAGCACCTGAGGGCAGGAAGAGAAATAATGGATGGAAACTAATCAAGGATAGAAGCAACCTAGAACTAAGGAGAAATTTCCTGACAGGACAATTAACCAGTGGAACAACTTTCCTCTAGAAGTTGTGAATTCTTCAACACTGGAAATTTTTAAGAAGAGATTGGACAACTATTTGTCTGAAATGGTATAGGGTTTCTTGCCTGAGCAGAGGGTTGGGCTAGAAGATTTCCAAGGTCCCTTCCAACAGAACAGCTATATTCTATTCTATTCTATTCTATTCTATTCTATTCTATTCTATTCTATTCTATTCTATTCTATTCTATTCTATTCTATTTTTATTTATTTATTTATTTTTGTCACAACAATATATATAAGTATCATACAAAAAAGATTATATAGTATATAAACATATATATGAGTAAATATTAGGAGGAATAAGCATTATATATATAAGAAGAAGAAAAAGAAAAATAATAGGACAGGAACGGTAGGCACGTTTGTGCTCTTATGCACGCCCCTTATGGTCCTCTTAGGAATGGGGTGAGGTCAATAGTAGATAATTTTTGGTTAAAGCTTTTAGGATTATGGGAAGAGACCACAGAGTCAGGTAAAGTATTCCAAGCACTGATGATTCTGTTGCAGAAGTCATATTTTCTGCAATCTAGATTAAAGCGGTTTACATTAAGTTTAAATCTATTGGTTGCTCTTGTATTATTGCAATTAAAGCTGAAGTAGTCTTTAACAGTTTGACAGTTTGAGTTTAACAGTTTGAGGCATGGAGGAATATTCTATTCCTCCATGCCTCAACAAAATTATTAGCTTCATTGCTGCCAGCATGCTGCAAGCCGCCACAGCTAATTGACATGCCAGCTATCCCTTTGTGGCCAATTCTTTTGATTTATTAATGTGTCTCTTTCCACGCATGTAGTGTAGGTCTTCTATCAGCTTCTAGTCTGTTCAAGTGCCAAATGAGTGCTTTTATCTTGTGTGGGTTGGGCAACTACTCTCTTCCAACCCAATAATTCATTGGCTCAATAAGTATGAGACGGGCCTTTGACTTAATTTTCTCCATTGGGCAGAATCTGAACCTGGGTGGAAATTTCTAGCTTCTTGTGAAGATTAGATATTTCCTACTAAAGTTTAAATGCTTTGGACCCTTCCACTCTGCAGGTGAAATTAAATGTTAAAATGTCTGATAGTTTCCGTGGAGCTCTGAGGGATTCTTTTCTGCTGGTAGATCTGTCATCCTGCAGTGCTTTTCTGAGTGATTCACAGTCTGATGCATCTGGGCTAAGGGATAAAAAAAATTGAATCTCAATTACATGCTGTGAAGTTTGAAAGGCACTTTGAACAGGAAACGCTTTTTCATCAGTCATGGCTTTTAATCTACAATTAATGCAATCTGTTTATTTTAGTTTTACCAGGTGACTTTTAATCGTTCACTCAAGAACATTCCTTTATTCACTTAAAACATTTGTATACAGGTACTCCTGGATTGACACCTGGCATCTCCGTCGCATGGTCATTAAGACATCAGGCGACCACAACGGGTTTATGATCACACTTCCACTGTGGTTGTTAAGCAAATCATTCAAAGTCATTAAACATTAGAACAGGGGTAGTCAACCTTTTTATACCTACCGCCTACTTTTGTATCTTTGTTAGTAGTAAAAATTTCTAACCGCCCACCGGTTCCATGGTAATGGTGATTTATAAAGTAGGTTTGGGGGGGGGCACTGGCTACCAGCTCTTCTTGTCTGTTACAGCTGGGTGATATGGGGGGAGTTGCGCGAGCTATTCTGGGACAAGGCTCTTTTGTTTGCGGTTGCACTATAGCGCCATCTAGTTTCACTTATGTAACGTGAACTAAACTTATGTGCGGGCGATACAAATAGTATATTTTCAGAAATTTAAATTGTCATGAGGAATTTTATGAAAACCTAATGAAAATGTTTTTTAAATAATGTTATGAAATTTTTTTAAAAAGTCAATTAAATTTAAAAAAAGGAAAGTGCTTCAATATCGGACAAAACCCCTACTACCCACCATGAAAGCTGGAACGCCCACTAATGGGCAGTAGGGACCAGGTTGACTACCACTGCATTAGAAGATCACAATTTGCAATGTTACTGCTGATTTCTCCATTGGCTCTGCTTATTAGAACCTGGCTGGTAAGGCTGCAAATGACAACCATGTGATTGTGGGACACTGCAGAGTTCATAAACACCTGCCAGCTGCAAATTGCCTGAATCTCAGTGTTCATGGGCACTCTGAAATGGTCGTAAGTAAAAGGACCATCATAAAGTTCCCTTTGCAGAGCCATAGTAACTTCAAATGATCATTAAACAGGACAAATGACTTATACTGCTATCTTGAAACAGTTTAAGACCATATGTAAAAATACTACTAAAGCAATAATGCCAATGCTAAATGCTAATAAAACAATTAATAAGATACATACATTAAAATAGATGGAAGTAAACCAGAAAGAAAACTGTCTCTGCATTTCACCCAAGGGTGAAACAGTGGATCTTTAGTTATATGAAAAGGGCTCCTTCAATAACAGAGATAAGATCCTTTTAAGATCAAGTGCCTCCAGGGAGAAAGCTTGTCTATTTATTGATTTATTCTACTTCTACAGCCAGCCACCCCAAATATGTGACTGGGTGGCTTATCATAAAATAAAGGTAAAATATGTAATCATGTAAAACAAAAACCTATAATATCAGCATCATAAAATAACTGCTGTGAGTAGCCACAAGATTGCAACCCACTATTTATGGCACTCCCAATAGGATCAGCCATCACAATAAGTAAAGAAATACATCACAGTTTAGCTCTTGATAGATGTCATGATGGCCTTGGAAAACATATTCAAATAGAGTGATGGATTTATACCTACAGAAATCAGAATTGGGCAAGCCATGATATTCCCTGTGACTATTACCGGTGGAAGGTAAAGTTGGCCTTTGAAGAAGCAAGATAGGAAGAATAATTTATGCTTTTTAACTTTTGTTTTGGAGAAGACTCTTAAGACTACTGAAATAGGAAATAAAGGGATTATTCAATAAATCAATCCAGAGTTCTCACTTGAGGCACAAATGAATAGGCTGAAACTGACCAATTTCAGACACATTAGGCGAAGACTGAGCTCTCTGGAGAAGGTCCTGATACTGGAAATGTTGGAAGAAGAGGAATACCAGCAGCAAGGTGAACAGATTACAAATGTAGCATTGGATGATAGGAAAGACTAGATTAGGGACAGATTGTCATGGAAAAACGGTTGCTAAAATGGTTGATGGAATATAATCAATCAGTAGGATTTTCCCAACCAATCATATAACTTTATAAGAGGGAAGGTGATCTATGAAGATATGAAGCTGCAGTTATAGATATTACTTTTTGGGGATGAACTTGTATTATGGACTAGGTTCTACTGAAAATTTCATTGGCCCTTATATCATTGATTTTCCATTCATTTTTGGACAGCTTTCAGAGGCTCAACTGATGCCATCAATGCTTTGTGTTAGAAGATTCCCTTATATCTAGTCTTCGCCTAGTAACTGCTTCAATGACTGAAGTTAAAAACGGTGCTGGAAAAAAATAACCTTACAATCAATGCTCACAGTTATGATCTTTTCAGCATCTCTCAGTCATATGATTGTCATTACAATCACTATATGTTGCCCTGACTTGTTTTCTTTCCTTCTCCACTCACAGAGACTGGAAAGAAAGAGATTACAAGAGACTATAAGGCACACAATGAGGAATACACATCAAAAGCAATGTGATGTTGCTGGCAAGTCCAAGCACTCTCAGATCTTGGGCTGGGAGCCTTGAACATGCTACAGCCTGGTGTATTCCACTTTGTGAGCCTGTTACTCTCTTGTAATCCCTTCCTCTCCAATGAATGGAAAGACAAAAAAGACAAATTGAAAGACAAAAAGGACAAATATAAAAAGTGGAAAGAGGGGCAAATAACTCAGGCAGAATATCAGCAAATAGCCGGAGCCTGTAAAGATGAAGTGAGGAAAGCTAAGGCTCACAATGAACAAAGGCTAGCGACAAAAGTAAAAAATAACAAAAAAAGCTTCTTCCAACATGAAGTGTTAAGTTCTGGAAGTAACGAGGCTGGAGACCAGGGTAGTGACAACAGCTCTTTAATATATGGTGAACCCAGCAACAGGCTGGGGGAAAACCTCTCCTTTTATACAGTTCTACTGGCGGCTTCGTCCAATCAGCAACGTGCTGATTTCCCGCCCAAATATTTAAAGGTACATACAAGAATACATAACACTCCTCCCCTCCCAGAAAACACTTTGCCTCTATTTACATTTTATTTACATGTTATTTTTCGACATAGTCACGCAAATAACCTGGGCGTCTCCTAGTTCTTTCAGACCTGCGCGGTTCAGTCCTGGGTGGTGTTTTGAGCTGTTCGGAGGGTCTGTTTTCTCCTCCCAGCTCTTTCTCTAGGCCATCGGGCCCTGGATTATTTGCAGACTCTTTTTCTTGGCCATCTGGCCCTGGATTACTTTTTGTAATTTTCCTGTCGCTTCCTCGAACCTGATGGCGCCGCTGGACCTCCGGGACCTCAGCTAAGTCTTGCGCCCCCGGTCATGGTCAGCTGTGGGTTCAAATAAGGAGGGGTCATAATTTGTTTCCTGTGGCTTAGTTTGTTCAGTTATTCGCCTCCTTATCTGATCTATGTGGCGCCCATACTCGGTTGTCTTGTAATTCACCAAGTATGACTTTGGGCCGGTTGCTTTTATTATTTGCCCTGCGAGCCAACTTGGGCTGCCCCCGTAGTTGCGGGCCCACACTGGTCGCCTATGCCCAATTCCCTTGTTTTGTCTATTTCCTTGTAACCCTCTGGTGTGTAATGGGACTCAAACGGTCAAGTGGGCACCGGAGTTTCCGTCCCATCAATAATTCGCTGGGCTTCTGCCTGTAGCAGTGCTTGGGGTTCTGTGCTGAACGGCCAGAAAGAAGTCTATCTTTGTTTGCCAGTCACCTGGCTTGAGCCTGACAATGCCTCCTTAGCGCCCGGACGGAACGCCTGCAAGGCCATTCGACGAGGGTGGAAAGGCGCAGAGAGGGCATGTCGGATGCCCTCCTCTGCCAAGTATTCTTCAACTGGGCTGCCGTGAATTGCGGCCCGCTGTCGGACACCAGAGTGTCAGGCAACCCGTGGGTTGCGAATAGGTGGCGAGGGCTGCGATTACTGCCTCGGCCGTAGTGGATTTCATGAGTATGATCTCCAACCATTTAGAGAATGCGCCGACAACCACTAGGAAAGTTTGGCCATGGAAAGGGCCAGCAAAATCAATGTGGATTCTTGACCAGGGCCCTTGGGGTTTTTCCCATTCCCTGACTGGGGCCGTTGGGGTAGGGGTCTGACTCTTGGCAAGCCTGGCATTTCCCACCCTCTCAGCAATCTCTGAGTCCATGAGTGGCCACCACACATAGCTTCTCGCTAGCCCCTTCATCCTGACGATCCCTGGGTGGCCTCGTGGAGGAGGTCCAGTACCTTTCCCTTAATTTATCGGGATTACCACACGATCACCCCATAACAGGCACCCCTTGAGCCGAGAGCTCATCCGCTTTTAACAAATTCCTTAAAGCGTCGCGCAGCGGGCCACCCTCTTTGTACCCAACCGAGTACAGTCCTTAACATAATGTCGGTATGATGCCCGAGCCACTTCCTTAGATGTGACTGGGCCAGAGTCCAAAGAGTCAATAAGCAGGATGGGCGCCCCGCGAGGGTCTTCGATGGCCCCTGGTAGTGGGCATCTGCTTAACGCGGCCTGCATGCCCCACTTCTTTTCCTGGTCGATGCTGCAGCTTGTCCGAATAAGCGGCTAAGAAAATAGTCCATCGGGTCAAGCGTGGCGAAAGTGCCACAGGCGTTGGGCGGTCGCCAGCCAGTATCCCTAGTAGCGGTCTGTGGTCAGTCACGATTTCAAAATCCGCCCAAAACATATTCGTGGAATTTTTCACCCTGACACAATGGCTAGTGCTTCTTTATCTAATTGGCTGTAGTTCCTCTCTGGGGAGGACATCATTCTAGAGTAAAAGCTATAGGGGCTTCTGTGCCGTTTGAAGTCTATGGCTGAGTACAGCCCCACCCCGTAAGGGGAGGCATCGCAAACCAGCACTAGGGCAATGAGTTATGATATTGGATGAGCAGGCTGTCACCGAGAGCAGGTTTTTACTGCTTCAAAGCCCTATTTTCCGACTTTCCCAAGACCAAACAGTATTTTTTCCTAAAAGCCTATGCAGCGGTTCAGCAACGGTCGCTTTGTTTTTTAAAAAAACCGCGTAAAAATTCACTAGCCCCAGGAATGCCTGTAGCTCTGCTTTGTTTTTGGGCGCTGGAGCCTTTCTAATTGCCTTGACCTTGCTCTCAGTGGGGTGAATTCCTTTCTTGTCTATCCGGTAGCCCAAGAATTCGACGGATTCGACCCCTATCTGGCATTTGTTTACCTTGACTTTTAATCCGGCTGTCCGGAAAATGCCCAGAACCTTTCTCAAACGCTCCCCCAATTCCTCTACGTTTTCCCCTGAAATCAAGACATCATCGAAGTAGGGAACTACCCCTGGGAGCCCTTGCAGAAGTCGTTCCATTAGGTTTTGGAACAGCCCTGGTGCCACACTCACCCCAAATTGCAATCGGGTACACTTGAAGGCCCCCCTATGCGTTACAATCGTTTGGGCTTCGGCTGTGCGGGCGCTCACGGGCAGTTGTTGGTAGGCTTGAGCCAAGTCTAACTTTGCAAAGACTTGCCTCGCCCCAAAGAGTGCAGCAAGTGTTGCACCACGGGAACCCGGTAAGCGCTTTTCTGTAAGGCTTTGTTAAGCGTCGCCTTGTAGTCAGCGCAAATTCTAATTGACCCGTCTGGTTTTATTGGGGTGACGATTGGCGTCTCCCACTTTGCGTGATCGACTGGCACCAAAATCCCCTGATTTATGAGCTTATCTAGCTCCTTGTCAATTTTTGGTTTTAGGGCAAAAGGACTCTCCTCGCCTTAAGCCTAATGGGAGCTACCTGGGGTCTAAGTTGAAGGAAATAGGGGTCCCTTGTACTTGCCCAGGCAGTCCTTGAAGACATCTTGAACTCGTTAAAGAGAATGTCTTTCAGGTTACAGTCACTTCTGTAGATGCCAGTCACCCCATGCCCAGGGCACGAAACCAGTCTAGTCCCAACAGACTGGGCAGGGTCCTTCGACGATCGTGATGGGCAGGGTCTTCTTGTGTGGTCCGTACTCGACTCGGACGGAGGTGGTCCTCGAACAGGGATGCGATTCCTTGGTAGTCGTGGACTCGTAGCCGTTGTGCTTGCAGGTGGCGCTCGCGACTGACGGCAGTGACTTCGCCAAAGTGTCCCAGGACATGATGGTGATCGCTGATCCCGTGTCTACTTCGAGCCGGCACCGTACTCTCTATTTTTGGTTTGGTGAAGATCTTCTTCTCCACTGGTCGAGGCGCGCCTATGACCACAGTCGTTGGTTTGAATCCGCCTTTTTGTTTGAGCCAATCGCGGGTCGCCTTGCCGATTCCGCGCCTGATTGGCCGATTTGAATTTTCGGCGGGAAGGTTGGGCCGCTCGACAAACTTGAGCTAGGTGCCCTTTCTTCCGCACACCGACATGTCGCTGGCCCTTAAACTTGCAGCGTTGGCGCTGGTGTTGACCACCGCAGCTTCCGTGATTCGCCTCGGTCCCCTTTGTCGCTTTCTCGGTTCGGCAGACCCTTCCTCATCTTCACCGTCGGATTCGGTCTGAGCCTCCTCCTGGTGCACTAGAGTTGGCTTGCGCCGCCTTTGGTGGGAGAGGCTTTTGCAGTGTCTCCGCCGCTTGGGTGGACATTTCATGTGCTCTGGCTTCGCCCAGAGCGTTGGCCAGCGTTAGGTTGCTCTTTGCTAGCAGCCGCCGCCGCAAACGGATGTCTCTGACCTCGGATGAGTTGCTCGAGGAGCACCTCGCCCAGGTCGCGTATCCGCAGTCCTTGGACGCTTCTTAGGGCGGCCATGTAGTCACCGATGGATTCGCCCTCCATCTGTCTTCGCTCTCCGAATTCAAACCGCCGCACGTATTTGGACGGCGTTGGCGCGAAGTGGTTTTTTAGTAAGGTCTGTAGAGTTGGCCACGACACCGATTGTAACGGCGTTGGCTCTGCCAGGGCTTCCGCGATATCAATGACCTCGACCACAGTGGCTTAAGAAATAAGCCCTTTTGCGGTTATCTGGAACTCCTTGCAGTTCGTTGGCTTCTAGAAAGCTTTCGAAACGGGTCATATACGTTCCCCATTTCTCTTTAGCCGGGTCAAACGGTGCGGGCGGAGTGTAACTGGCCATCTCCGCTTTTCTGCCCTGTGTTTGCTGGGTTCGGGTCTATCGTGCTTCAGCTCGGTTCTGGTTCTCCTTAGCCTCGAGATCCCACCTTCGTCGCCAGTGTTAAGTTCTGGAAGTAACGAGGCTGGAGACCAGGGTAGTGACAACAGCTCTTTAATATATGGTGAACCCAGCAACAGGCTGGGGGAAAACCTCTCCTTTTATACAGTTCTACTGGCGGCTTCGTCCAATCAGCAACGTGCTGATTTCCCGCCCAAATATTTAAAGGTACATACAAGAATACATAACATGAAGAAACAAGAAAAAAGTCAAGGAAACAATTGGCCCATTGCTGGGAGAAAGTGGCAAGAAGATGACAAGCAACAGGGAGAAAGCAGATCTACTTAACTCATTTTTTGCATCTGTCTTTACACAAAAGGAAAAAACAATCCAACCTATCAAAAACAGCACTACAAAAAACAGATTAGAAACACAAGTTAAAATAGGGAAGAAAATGGTAAGTGAACATCTGTCTACCCTAGACGAGTTCAAATCACCAGGACCGGATGGATTACACCCCAAGGTTCTGAAGGAACTGGCAGACGTGATCTCAGAACCACTGAACTATATCTTTCAAAGATCCTGGAGCACAGGGGAGCTGCCAGAGGACTGGAAAAGAGCTGATGTAGTTCCCATCTTCAAAAAAGGAAAAAAACAGATCCAGGAAACTACAGACCTATCAGCCTGACCTCAATACCGGGGAAGATTCTGGAAAAGATAATCAAGCAACGAATCACCGAACACCTAGAATCAAACAAAGTAATAACCAAAAGCCAACATGGGTTTGTCAAAAACAGATTATGCCAGACTAATCTTATCGCATTCTTTGACAAAATGACAAAATTAGTAGACCAGAGGAATGCTGTCGATATAATTTACTTGGACTTCAGTAAAGCATTTGATAAAGTAGACCATAACCTACTACTAGATAAAGTAGAAAAATGTGGGTTAGACAGCACCACCACCAGATGGATTCGTAACTGGCTGACCAACCGCACTCAACGTGTAGTCCTCAACGGAACTACATCCACATGGAGGGAAGTATGCAGTGGAGTACCCCAAGGCTCTGTTTTAGGCCCAGTACTCTTCAACATCTTCATCAATGACTTGGACAAGAGGATAGATGGGGAACTCATCAAATTTGCAGATGACACCAAGCTGGCAGGAATAGCCAACACTCCAGAAGATAGGCTCAAGTTACAGAAAGATCTTGACAGACTTGAACATTGGGTGCTATCTAACAAAATGAAATTCAACAGTGAAAAAAGTAAGGTTCTACATTTAGGCAAAAAAACAAAATGCACAGGTATCGTATATGTGGTACCTTGCTCAATAGTAGTACCTGTGAGAGGGATCTTGGAGTCCTAGTGGATAACCATTTAGATATGAGCCAGCAGTGTGCAGCAGCTGCTAAAAAAGCCAACACAGTTCTGGGCTGCATAAACAGAGGGATAGAATCAAGATCACGTGAAGTGTTAGTGCCACTTTATAATGCCTTGGTAAGGCCACACTTGGAATATTGCATCTAGTTTTGGTCACCACGATGTAAAAAAGATGTTGAGACTCTAGAAAGAGTGCAGAGAAGAGCAACAAAGATGATTAGGGGACTGGAGGCTAAAACATATGAAGAACGGTTGCAGGAACTGGGTATGTCTAGTTTAATAAAAAGAAGGATTAGGGGAGACATGATAGCAGTATTCCAATATCTCAGGGGTTGCCACAAAGAAGAGGGAGTCGGGCTGTTCTCCAAAGCACCTGAGGGTAGAACAAGAAGCAATGGGTGGAAACTGATCAAAGAAAGAAGCAACTTAGAACTAAGGAGAAATTTCCTGACAGTTAGAACAATTAATAAGTGGAACGACTTGCCTGCAGAAGTTGTGAATGCTCCAACACTGGAATTTTTTAAGAAAATGTTGGATAACCATCTGACTGAGACGGTGTTGGGTTTCCCGCCTGGGCAGGGGGTTGGACTAGAAGGCCTCCAAGGTCCCTTCCAACTCTGTTGTTATATTGTTATATTATATTGAATGTAAATAGACATATTATTTCCCTTCTTCTTGATTATCCCAGAAGTGAGGCAATCATTCCAAACGCTGGGGAAAGGAAAAAGAAAGCAAAGTCAGGGTCATGTGATTTCTCACTTAGCAACTGCTTCTCTTACTGACAGAGCTGCCAATCCCAAATGTGCTAACTAAATGAGGACTCTCTCTACTATTTTATTACTTTAATATTTTAATTGTGCTGTAGTCAGTTTATCATTTGGGGTTCTTTTGTATTGTTAGCAGCTGAGATCGTGTTAATTCTGACAGGAACCAATAAAGTAAAGAAAGTATATCCAATAACTTATCTCTTTGAAAAAATATGACTTTTTTTTTAAACTAGCATTTTTGTTTTTTCCTTGTTTATCTTCAGGCTGACTACTTCCCCATATTCTCCCAGTACGTCTATTAACCTTACACCAGACGGTAAGGGCTCTTCTATAATAAAAACCAGGTCATCTGTGAAAGCCTGTACTTTAAAGATTTCTTTCTTAATTTCTAGACCTTTAATTTGTTCATCTTCACGAATTATTCTAGGCAAAATTTCTAAAGATAGTACAAACAATAGCGGTGATAGTGGACAACCTTGTCTTGTGCCTTTTTGGATTTGGAAACTATTAGTTGTTTTTCCATTAATTACTATTTTGGCTTCTTGTTTTGATTAGATTGCAGATCAGCTGTGATTGTCAGAGCCTTTTTTTTTTACTTTTAAAAGCATTTTTTACAAGCTATTCGGTCTAAATCTCTGTCTACTATTGCGTTGAAGTTGCCCAATACATAAATATTATCATTTTCTACTTCTCCAATAATATTGTGTAACTTCTTATAAAATTGTTTTTGCCCCTTATTCTTGTGGGAGTAAATTCCCACAAGAACCACTTTTTTTGTTCAAAATTACTTCTATTATTAATATCCTACCCTCCTCATCCTTGTAAATTTGTATTGCTGAAATTTCCTCCTTAATGTATATCACAATTCCCCCTCTCTTCTATTGAGATAGTGATGTAAACATATTCCCTAACTTGGGGTAATTTAATAAATCTTGATGCTGCCTCTTTATATGTATTTCTTGTAGTATTATTATATTCAAATTCATCTTATTAAATTTATTAAGAAAATTTTTCCTCTTGAATGGGGAGTTTAAACCATTGACATTCAGAGATAGAATCGCTATGACTAAATATGACAAATCACAAGAAAAGGAATTCGTGGAGAAAATAAACATTCAGACAACAAAAAAAGTAAGGTATCTAGGAACTCAAATGACGGCAAGATGTATTACACTCAAAAGAGACAATTATGATAAATTAATTGACCAAATTAAACTGGATCTAGATCGGAGGAAAAATTTGCAACTCTCCTTTATGGGGAAAATTGCGACAATAAAGATGAATGTACTACCCAAAATACTCTTTTTATTTCAATGTATTCCAATCAAATTAGAAAAGGAATTTTTCAGAAACTTAAACAAAATTATATCGAAATACACCTGGCAAGGTAGAAAACCGAGAATTAAACTAAAACTAGTACAGGATTCTAAGGAAAGAGGGGGATTTGGCCTTCCAGACTGGTAAAAATACTATCAAGCAGCAGCACTGGTATGGGTGAGAGATTGAATAAAGCTAAAAAATAGGAAGCTGCTAATGCTGGAAGGCCATGACATGCAGATATGGTGGCATGCCATTCGCTGGGAAGAGAAACACAAAGTTCACCAGTACTTCCAGAAGCACTTTATTAGATCGGCACTACTAGATGTTTGGGTTAAAACTAAGCAATGTAATTATATGGAAGTTCCGAATTGGATATCGACACTTGAGACGTTTACACATCCAAATTTTATCAAGTCAGGAAGAGTACAAAGATTTGTTAAATGAAAGATGAGAATTTAAATCCAGGAAAAACTTGAACAAAGAAGGAATAGAACTTGAATGGTGGGCATATCTCCAAGTACAATCAAAAAACATGAAAGACAAAAAAGAATGGTGCATAAAAACAGAATTAATGGAATTAGAGGGAAAAAAATTAGGAACAGAGGATAAGGAAAATATATCATTATTTATTGGAACAGGATATGTTAGAGGAATAAGTAAAAGAAACAATGTTAACTTGGAGTAAAAATTTCGGCTATGGCATTGATTTAGACAATTGGTAGGATTTATGGGATAGAAATTTAAAAGTTACTCTAGCTACCACGTATAAAGAAAATCTATACAAGATGTTCTATAAGTGGCATCTCCCACCCACAAGACTTGCAAAAATGAGCAAAAATTATTCATCGATGTGTTGGAAGTGTGAGGTATGAATGGGGACCTTTTATCATATGTGGTGGGAATGCCCAAAAGCTAAAAAATTTTGGCAACAGATAAAACAATGATTGGAAGAGATATTAATGCAAAATATAGAATTAAAACTGGAATTCTTTTTATTGGGTATTATAAAGGACAAATACAATAAGGGCACAATTTATCTAGTGTTACATATATTAACAGCAGCAAGATTGGCCTTTGCACAAAAATAGAAAAATAAAGAGACGCCCATAGAAGAAGTAGTATTAGCTAAAATCTTAACTTGTGCAGAAATGGACAGGTTGACACTGGAACTCAAGGATAAGAGCGAATCAGAGGATTATGAAATCTGGAACAAATTTTACTATTAGATGGAAAAGAGGAAGAATGTTGGGATAAAGGAATATTGATGAATTGCATGTTTAGTAACTTTTATGTTAGTTGTCTGTGATAGATAGGCATCAACTAGATATTGATGTAATATTTACAGATAAAAGAACCCGCATATTTGAAATGTGATAAATGATATAAACATGTACAGCGATAAGGAATGGTATTTGTTGCAAAGTAAAAATTGATGAAAATGTATAAACCGGAAAAGTCAAACCATGTCCAACGTTTATAAATTTGTATTATTAATAAATTTATTTTAAAAAAAAAAGAAAGAAAAATTATGATTAGACCATAGCTTTTATAAAGCTCTAGAGTTGGTTCTTATACCAAGTTGCTCATTTTAAAGTTGCTTGGACAAACCTTACTGATTATCTGTGTTTGATACTTGCCCTTTGTCACTTATGATATGTGGTGTCCAGCTGTGCGCAGGAAATGATAAATTCTTCCTTGATGAGAGGTAATAAGCCAGACTTTTGAACAAATGGAGTAGTTAGACTTGTCTAGGATGCACAAGGTCTGAATTATAGATCTTCCTGATAAAATTTTTAAATCAACATCCAACTCCAGACAGTTAGTTTTGGAAGAAACTGGTAATATTGTGTTTGAATTTTAACAGTATGTTGTACAGTGTGTTGTCTTTAAAAATGCCAGAAATTTCAACAGACTTAAAATAAGACAGTGAGATGGTTAATAGGAGGAACTGGCTGATATTATCGGGTCTATGCCTCATGATACATGTTAAGTTCATTTCCAGACTCAATTCAAAGTGTTAATACACCCCTTAAAACATTAATCAGTCTGGGACCATACTTTTTCTTCACACACCAGATGTTAATATAATCTTCAGAAGTCTCCCTTAAGATGCATCTGCTGAGAGATGAGATAGATGGCAACTAAAAAAGGCCTTTTAATGGCTTTTTTGCAAATCAAAAACCCCACCCATTTAACTTCTTAGCAATCATTTCAATAGCCCTACCCTCAGAATATTTCCATTTTTGCATTGTCAATATATTTTCCATATGCAATTGCCAAATCAAGATTCTAATCAGAGAATGGGGAGAACTATTTTTTCATTACGTTCTAACCCCCAACTGTTACCATTTATGTTTTAAAATAACACATTTTTAAAAAAATTATTTGGGACAAAGAAGACTTAAGGAAGGTTGCAGATACAATGCTTTTAAAAATATGTCAGAATATTGTATTAATTAGGCACTGTTATGTATGTTCGCTGGGGTCATTTTTCATGGTTTTTTTTCAAAATGAATTTTATTCCTGATTGGAAATTTTTCCCTTTCTCCTCTATGTCTTTGTAGATTCCTGAGGTAATGTCATTAGATTAATGAGGGGAATACTAAAAAAGTTTAAATAAGGAATAAAATTAATTTTTGCTAATTTAACTTTAAAATGGTTGCAAACACAGATGTTAATGCAGCTATGGTCACTGGCTTCAAACTGGCAGGTTGGTTGGAGGATTAAAGGCATGCATTAAAAAGTGAGCTAATGATCAATGGAGATTCCCCAATTGCAAACAGTTTTTTATCCTATCTATCTATCTATCTATCTATCTATCTATCTATCTATCTATCTATCTATCTATCTATCTATCTATCTATCTATCTATCTATCTTTATCTCTATTATCTGTCTGTCTGTTTCTGTCTATCTATCTATCTATCTATCTATCTATCTATCTATCTATCTATCTATCTATCTATCTATCTATCTACCTACCTACCTACCTACCTACCTACCTACCAACCTACCAACCTACCTACCTACCTACCTACCTACCTACCTACCTACCTACCTACCTATCTATCTATCTATCTATCTATCTATCTATCTATCTATCTATCTATCTATCTATCTATCTATCTATCTATATATGTCATCAGCTATATCATCTATCATCTATATCTATATAGATATAGATATAATCTATAATCTCTCTAGCTAATTTCTAGAACTGCCCATCTCAGCAAATGATTCTGGACAGTGTACATCATAGAACATAAAAACACAAGAATAACATTTAAAAAGATTTTGTAATGATTATCACATATCTATCCAAAGGCTACCATAGGCTATGCAATAGCATACGGAAAGCTGTTGGTACTAAATATATATAGTAACCATAAACTGCCCCTCTGTGATTTTCCTAGGACTAGAACTCACAGTTTTCCTCAGGTCTATCATTCCATTTACATCTCCCAAATCCTCCTCTCTAGAATATAATCTGGAGGAAGAATCCAGGTTTTGATTGACAGTCCTAACACCGAATTATCACAAGAACCAGGCACAATTCAGATCTGGGTATCATAGGATAATCCTATGCTATGGGTGTGCAGAGAATACTTATCTTTTATAGCAGAGAACAGTGTTGCTTTTTTTCTTTTTGAACTCACTTGCTCATTTCTTAGCTGCAGTTTCAGAATCCTAATAAATCAAGACAACCTGCTAAATCAGATTTCAATGATCAAATTACAGAAAATCTTAATTGTGGCTTTTTCATGTACTGTTACAAATGATACTAATTTCACACACTGATTCACCTACAACACATTCTATGGGAACATTTCTTCTTCATGCTAATTGGTACCAAGATTATTATTTTTTTGCTGAAGTAGAACAGCAAATGACACTGCCTCATAGACACCAGCCATAGCAAGATGTATGCTACCTAAAGCCACCCAGACTGATTAAAAGTCTGTCTGTCAAATCAGTAGTAAAAATCGAGTACTGTAGCAACCAATCATTTTGGGTTCGTTTATATTCAAAATCAGTCTAATGGTAGGGCTCACTCTAATGGTAGTGATTGTTATATATGCTTTTGCTCAGCTATTATCTATTTACTACAGTTGGGCTGACAAGAAAGTAATCCGCACACTTAGATTTTTAAAGTTCTCATTTGAGAACAGTGACTTTACTCGGGCAGCCTGGAGTTCTCTTAGTCAATTGGAATCTTTCTTGATTAAGAATATTAATCTTTCTTCTAAATGACCATTTGACTCATGCAACATGCACTTTCTCCTGTTGGCCCATGCCCAAAATGGTACCAAAAGATTCTCTGCGTATGTTTGTACTTGAACATGTTTATTACTAAAGAGAGCCAACATCTTTCCTGCCCTACACAATCCAGGCAGGTTGGCTGAATTATTTACTTACTCTTATTCTAAAACTTTACTCTGCCTTTCCCTCTTATCCACAGGAGATCACTTATGAGGTCCTTAGGACTCCCACCATAGGAGGTCAAGTATTTCATAATTTGGTTGGTTACTTGTCCGAGACAGCTGCATCAGGGAATGTCAAGTGCAACCAACCAGAACCATTCGTGAATTGTCATAGCAGCTTTATTGTTAGTCACCTGTTACAAAAAAAGCTCACCCCAGATTGACCACATTCCCTTGGGCAAAGTCAGATAAGCCTTCAGGGATTCAGAGCAGGGATGAAATGTTATCGGTTTGCACCGGTTGGGTGGACCAGTAATAATAAAAACTACCGGCTCGGGTGAACTGGTAGTAAAAAAAAGCTACTACTTTGTCCGAATTGGAAATACCCAGTGGTATTTTCAATGATCAGCTGTGCCGCGCAATTTATATTCATTAGAAAGCAGGAAATCCTGCTTTCTAGTGAATCTAAATTGCCCAGCACAGCTGTTCCCCCCTTGCTGTTCTACTTACCTTCTTAAGGCTCCTTTTTCCACGCGCATGCATTTGGTGCGCACCGTGCATGCGCAGGCAGCAAACCAGTAGGAAACTGCAGAAGATTTCACCACTGATTCAGAGGTAGGTCAGGTCTAAGTTGCTTTCTGCAGTGCA
Source organism: Ahaetulla prasina (assembly GCF_028640845.1). Lineage (NCBI taxonomy): Eukaryota > Metazoa > Chordata > Lepidosauria > Squamata > Colubridae > Ahaetulla > Ahaetulla prasina. Next base: position 29,812,934 of record NC_080539.1, read on the forward strand.
AAGACTCTAAGCTCAGCCCCTTCTTAACTCCTCCCTCCAATCTGTCTGGAGATGCCACCCCAGGGGAAGAATGAACAGTAATCTTCCTCCTCCTAACTTTCTTACATGATTGAATTTGCCACACACCACACAAATGAAAAGGTGCATCCTTTTTTTTTTAAAAAAAAGAACTTTATTCAATAATTATATCATTAGCTGAGTTTAGCCATTATACAGCATATACATAAGGGATGAGAGAGGTGGGAGTTCTTCCATTCATCTACCACCTTCCTCTGCTTATAACTTTGCCAAAATGGCTGCAAAAGATCTTTTCTTCCTTGTTTATTATAGGAATTAGTGGCTTCATGGCATGGGAATCCAGGACTCTTAAATCTACAGCAAGTAGGTAGCCTGGGTTTTGGCAGCTTGGCAGCGGACATGATTAGATGAGACAGCTCAGGTTGTGAGAAAATATGGGCAAAACAGGGAGTCAGTTGGTAAGGCAAGAAGAGAGGAGCAGTGGGCATTTTCTCTGGGGAATGACAGACACAGATAAATAACAAAAAGGATTCTTCCCTCCATTCCACGGCGGGTAAGGAAGGGGTAGTTACTAGACCAGTGATGGCGAACCTTTTGGCTCGACATGTCAAAACTTCAAAAAATACCTAACTTGACTCTGCTGACCTCTCTCTCTCTCTCTCTCTCACACACACACACACAGAGAGAGAGAGAGAGAGAGAGAGAGAGAGAGGGAGAAAAATAATTCCCTACCCCCATCTAGGCCACCCTGAACATTAGCCCAGGACTCTACTTCATCCCTAGTACCACCACCGCCGCTAATAAAGACTACCTTGCGCAGTTCCCAAGGCACAAGAGCTTTAAGCTATGGCAGAATTTCCTCCGTGGCCCAACATTCCCCCAGGATCTGCTATGTGCCACTTACCTTTAGGGGATGTTCTCCTTCTGCTAACAGGCTCTTGGAGCCTACCTGACTTTGCTTCAGTCAAATGAGGCTTTAAAGCGGCTTTGGAGAATGCTCTTCCATGGTTTTCAAAGCCTTCAGAAACCGCACAAAAACGCAACTTGTTCTTGCATGATTTTCAGAGGCTTAGGAGGCTGTGTAAAAGGATGACTCTCCTGCTTGACTTCTGGAGGCTCCAGAGGGTGTACAAAAGCACACTTCAGTCTTGCCTGGCCTCCACAGTCTCTGAAAACTGCAGGAGAATGGGGTGTGCTTTTGAGAATAGTTGTTGAGTGTTGGCATAAACTCTGCTGTGTTACTCAAAATGTTGTGGTGTGTCAGCTTTGACATGCATGTCATAGGTTTGCCATCACTGTCCTAGACAATGTGTTCTCTTGGTCTAGGCAGCTGCACTTTCTGGCTTTTTTCAAATCCTGGGCCCTAGACAATGCAGTGGGTACTAATACACCTATAGAGTAGCCTACAGGGCTTTAGAGAGGCAGGATCTCCCCATGGTTCATGCCTTAGGGCTGGCAGGAGGGAAATAGGAAGTGCCGGCAAAAAGTTTGCTTGAGACTACTGAAGTTCCCAGGAACTCAGCTGGCAGCTTCAACTCTCGGGTGGCAAAAGCTGCCAATTTATTTATTAGATTTATTCCTTGCCTTTCCACCAAGGTTCAAGGCAGCTTCCATGAGGAACTCCTGCTGTTTTATCCCTACAAAAGCAACCCTGTGAGGTAGGTTGGCCTGAAAGAAAATAAATGGCCCAAAGTCACCCCGTGAATTTCCATGGCTAAGAGAAGTCTTGGCCCTGCTTCTCCCTAGTCCTAGTCCAACACCTTAATCACTCACTATACCTCTGCCACCCTAGTTGTCACTGGGTGACACCAGCCCAGAAGGGAAGAATGGAGATGTTATTGGGGTGCAAATTTGGGGTTCCTTGGTATCCTTTTTTCCTGCTGGGCTGTGGGCTGCTTTGGGTTGCTCCTACCCCCATTGAGGAACCATATGGACCCCCAAATCTTCCTCATAAAGCAAGGCAGCACTAAAAACTGTCAGTGGCTCATCTGGAGAGTGGGCTAGCTGGCCAGACACGAGGTCCACACAGAGGGTATCATCGGACTCCATTGGGACAATGAGAGTGAAGACTGCCAAAGCACCAGCACTTGGTTGGCTCTCAGCCACTGGTTTGTTCTCCAGTCCTTCAGGCTGATATCCAGCCGAGTCGCTGCGGGCAATGGCCTTGTTGGAAAGCGAGAGCACTGCCTCAATCTTCTCACCTCTGTGCCCGGTCAAAATTGCGCTGACCAGATAGCGGCCAGAAACAGGAGCCGTGAATGTTCCTGAAGGGAAAAAAAGCACAGAACCACCATTGGGCAAAGAAAGAGATTTTGCCTTTAATCCTAGTTTACAGAGTACACATTAGGAGCTGGAGACCAAGTCTTAATTTCAGAGATGGCTAGGGGATGATCTGGCAGAAAAAAGAGCCCGAAGAAGAAATTTATTGTTTATCATTGGGTCATAGTCACAATGGCAATATGCAACTTCAGCAGTGGAGATGGCATGCTGAATTTTAGCGGCTAAGGCATCGTAGCGAAAAAAATATTGCAGCATTCAGGTTCATCCTAAAGCATCTGGTAGGCTATTACCCTTCCATGGGAAGATAAAGGTAAAGGTTCCCCTCACACACATATGCTAGTCGTTCCTGACTCTAGGGGGCTCATCTCCGTTTCAAAGCCGAAGAGCCAGCGCTGTCCGAAGATGTCTTTGTGGTCATGTGGCCAGCATGACTCAACGCCAAAGGCATACAGAATGCTGTTACCTTCCCACCAAAAGTGGCCCTATTTTTCTATTTGCATTTTTTATGTGCTTTCGAACTGCTAGGTTGGCAGAAGCTGGGACAAGCTCACCCCGTTACGCGGCACTAGGGATTCGAACCGCCGAACTGCCGACCTTTTGATCGACAAGCTGAGTGTCTTAGCCACTGAGTCACCGTGCCCCTTTTCCATGGGAAATTGGATGCTAAATGAGCGGTCTGACTCAGCTGCAGATTCCTTCATGCTATTATGACAACCATCCCATCCCATATATTCTTTTCACCTTACATTCACTAACCTGTATTTGGGTCATAGAAATTGCCATCGTTCACCAGCTCCTTGTCAAAGATGATGGTTCCAGTATTGACATGCCAGCTTGTCAGAGCTGCTGAGAAGGAGACTTTGGGCATTCTTCCAGGTGGACCTGGTGGTCCTGCAAGAGAATTGGGAGGAGAAAGAATCACCGTCTACCAACTTGCTTGCTTTCTCCCCCTACCCTATCCTAATGTACCAGATTTTCAATTTACCAGTAATCACATTGGTCCATTTATAGAAAACATGACAATTAAAACTGTGATCTCCCCTAGCGCCTATAATCCAAACAACAGCCTGTAAATATTATCCTCTGTTTTCCTCCATTACTCCATCCCTACCCCATAACATTAGGCCTGGGTACATTAGGCCTGGGTACCTACGGGACCGCCTGCTGTTACCACATGCCTCCCACCGACCCGTACGCTCTCACAGAGAGGGACTTCTCAGGGTGCCGTCCGCCAAACAATGTCGGCTGGTGGCCCCCAGGGGAAGGGCCTTCTCTGTGGGGGCTCCCACACTCTGGAACGAGCTTCCCCCAGGTTTATGCCAAATACCTGACCTTCGGACTTTTCGCCGCGAACTGAAGACACACCTTTTTATCCGCGCGGGACTGGCTTAAATTGAATTTTAAATGTCAAATTTTATTAATTTTAAATGGGGTTTTTTAGTGTATGGTAAATTTTTAAATTGTCAGGCTAATTTAAATAAGTTTTTTAAATTGCATTTTAATTGTATTTTGTATTGTTTGTTTTATTCTGCCTGTACACCGCCCTGAGTCCTTCGGGAGAAGGGCGGTATAAAAATCAAATAAATAAATAACATAAATAAATAAAACATTACAGAAACAGGGGAGATGAAATAAACTGTCTGAAAAGGAGACTTCCATTTATCATAGTGCAGTAGTAAAGCATATAAGCCATCCCACTACCAATCAAGTGTAACACTAAACCCCTTTTCTACTACAAACTTTAGAGCACTTTTGCTACCAGTTCTAAACTAGATAGAACACAGGACTTAATCGTTCCAATTTCCTAGGTTTAAGCCTTCAGTTTCCTGCAAGAATAGAAATTACTTCTCTTCCACATCTCATTATCTAGTCTTTATTACCTTGTTTTCCAGGGAAACCTGCAAAAAAAAAAAGAGTCACATGAATACAGGTATGGCCATACCTTGCACTTCTTACTGCATTGTCTTCCTACTTACTATACGACTGCAGGTCAAATAAGGAGAGAGTTTGCCCTTAGATGCAAGACTGCATTGAGCAACATCTAGTTAAGTTCATAGTTGAAGGTTTGTCAACTGTCACTTCTGCACACTGCACACCCACAAGAATATTCTGGTACAATTCTTCCCATTATCGTCCTAATTTAGACCTTCCTTGTTTTTTTTAAGCCTTATCCATTATAAAAAAAAAATCCAATCTCAATTTCCTTGTAAGAAAATCTGCTTAATCCAAGAACTAGACTTGTTGCAGCTGTTTTTCTTCTGTCGGAAAAATCATTCATTGGGAAACCCTAAAACTCTTATCACTAACATATTTGGCAAGGATCACTATGGAATGGAAGGGAATGAGAGAGTTTGAAGAGACACAGCATTTACTAAGCAGTAGCACTCATCTTTTTGGGAGCATTGTATATTAAAGGTACAGACTACAACACCAAGAGTACTTGAACTTAGTTTCTCACCTGGAGGTCCCTCTATGCCAGTCTTTCCATCCTTGCCAGGAGGTCCCATCAGACCTGGAGGGCCCTGTTTTCCCATGGGGCCTGGAAGACCCGGAGGGCCTGAAAATTAGAAATTAGACAGTCATTCTAGATCAGGGGTCTCTAACCTTGGCAACTTTAAGACTTGTGGACTTCAACTCCGAGAGTTCCTCAGCCAGCTGAGCTGGCTGAGGAACTCTCGGAGTTGAAGTCCACAAGTCTTAAAGTTGCCAAGGTTGGAGACCCCTGTTCTAGATAGTACCTCACAAGAAAGGGGAAGATGGTCAGGATCTACAGATAGTCCTCGACTTAAAACAGTTCATTTAGTGACCGTTTAAAGTTACAACGGCACTGAAAAAAAGTGACTAATAACCGTTTTTCACATTTACGACCATTGCAGTATTCCGCACAGTCAAGTGATCAAAATTCAGATGCTGGGCAACGAACTCATATTTATGACGGTCTCAGTGTCCCGGGGTCAGGGGGTACCCTTTTGCAACCTTCTTGACAAGCAAAATCAACGGGGAAACCAGATTCACTTAACAACCCATATAACTAACTTATCAGCTGCAGTGATTCACATAACACCTGTGGCAAGAGAAGTCGTAAAATGGGGCAAAACTCATTTAACAAATGTCTCACGTAGCCAAAGAAATGTTGGGCTCCATTGTGGTCGTCAATCAAAGACTACCCTGTACTACACCAACCATGATTCCTACCTCAGATGAAACCCTCCTCCTCCTCCTCCTCCTAGTCCACCTTTCCCCATCAGAGCTGCTAAAAGTACCTGTGAAGTCCTGCAGTGTAAGGTCATGCAGCTGACCCTTCAGGGTATGAAGGGAGCCATTGAGAGTACTGAGGTGGCGGTGGATGGTGCCCAACTGGCTGCCATGGATCTTCTCTAACAAGGCTCCGTGGCTGCGCAGTGTCCCATTCACTTCATGAACGCAGCCCCACAAAGCCGAGATGTGCTTGTCCAGTCCTTCCTTAATCTTGCGCAAGCTCCCCGAGACATGGTCTAGTCGTTCACAGGTGCCTTCCAGCTTAGTCAGTCGCTCTGCCAGACCCCCCGAGGCCCTCCGGCAGTCCGACGCCTCCACTTGTAGGGTACCGCTGAACCGCTGAACCTCATGACCCAGGTCCTGGAAGCGCACCTCACTCTCGCCCACGTGCTCCGTCACCTCCTGCTGCACACGGTTGATCTCTGTGATGATGCGATCCTTGGTCGTGCCCAATTCATGAATGTCCGTTTCATGCTTTTCCACTGTGGCCTGCAGCCCAGCCAGGGTCTCATTGAGTGAGCTGAAGCCCAAGATCACCTCGGAGAGCTCTCCCTGCAGAGACTGAAGGTGGATGCTAGAGCTGCCGCCAATCACGCTGAAGCCATCCAAAGGTTTGGAAGTCTCCACTTGCTCAGTACCCAGTTCTGGCTTTTCCCCCATTGGCCGGCAGGCTGTTTGACAGGTTTCCACCTGCTCCCTGAGCTGCACCATTTCTCCCCATAGCTGGGAGCAGCTCTGACTGCAGGGATGGTGCTCCAATCTCTCGACCCCTTGCTCCAATTTATCCAAGCGCTTATTGGTGCGATTGGAATAACGTATCAAATCCGGCGGCCCCGCACTCATGGAAATCACCACCCGGTTCTCAAGCTCGCCGATTTCTCCGGCCAGCTTGCCAAGGGCATCGCTGTTTGCCCCCACCAAGCCTTGCAAGTTGCGCAATTTCCCCGACACGTCGAGCTGGTGGAGGTTGGAGCCCAGCAAGCGCAGCTGGCCCTCGTTGTCCAGCACGCGCCGTTCCAGGTCACTTAAGATGTTGCTGATCTGCGAGTCCTGGTTGCCCGGTTCGGTGCAAAGCTGGGTACAGGCGTGAACGGAGACGCGGACCCGCTCCAGCGCCCCCTGCTGCTGTAGGCTACTGTCCTTCAGCCCGCCGATGTCCCGGGACAGATTGGCCAGAGTTCGGCCCACGTGGCTCTGGAAGTCATTCAGACGGGAGAAGAGGAAGTCCAGCTGCCTCTCGGCTCGGCCGAGGCGATCGCCGGCTCCGTGCAGCATGACCTGCACGTCCTCCAAGTGCTCCAACAGGCCGCGCTGCGTGGTGTTGACGCGACTCTCCACCTCGGTCATTCGCCTGTCCACGCTCCAGGGCGGCTGCGGCTGGGCCGATGGCCGGGGCTGGCCTCCCACGTGCTCGTTCAGGGTGGCCACCGAATCGGAGACGGTTTCCAAGCCGCGCTCCAGCTCGCCCACCCGACCCTCCAGCTGAGGGCAGCACGCCTTGGGCACCTGCTCGGCCAGGCGGTTCACGTGCTGCTGGATGGCGCTCACGGCTTCGCGGTGCCGCTGGTCCAGGGAGGAGACCAACTTCTCCAGAGCTCGCAGTCGGTCGCGGTCCTCGGCTTGCTGCCGCTTCAGCTCCTCCGCGCCGGTCAGGCAGGAGGCGCAGGAGTCCTGCAAGCGCCGCTCCACTTCCCGCAGGACCTCGCCTCGGACGTCTGTCCCGTCGCCGCCGCCGCCCGCGCCTCGCCCGTTCTCGTGGCTGGCGATGCGGTTGTCGAGGCGCTGCAAGTGGCGCTGGATCTCGTTGAGGGTTTCCTTCATCTCCGGGTGCGCGGCGGCGGCGTCTGCTGGCTGCTGTTTGCCGTTCAGGGAGGTTTCCACTGCCCGGCGCACATCTTCGGTCAGCTTGGCGTTATTGGCCTGCATGGTGGACTGCAAGTCTTGCAGTTGCTTGGTCAGGCTCTGCACTTTTTCTTCCAGCTGTTGGACTTTCGCCGAGTCCCTGTGTCCTAAATGGAGAGATTGAAAAGTGCATCAGGGCGCTTTGGCTTGAATTTATCGACTTGACAAAAGAGCGGGGAACTTAAACCTGAGTGGCTTGCTTAACTCTTTAAGGCAGCCTCCCTGAACCTGCTTCTCTTCTTGTTTGGAGGACAGCATGCAAAACACCAATGACCAAGCCATGGTGGAAGTTTAATCCAACTCTTCTATTTGAGATGCCCTATATACCAGTAGAAAAGAATATATGGAGTTCAGGGTTGAGCAGGGGAATCCTTGGTGCCCAGCTGTTTGCTTGCAGATGTTTTGCTGTGTATGCTAAACGGAGCAAACTCTCATTTGTTGCACTGGTGTTACCTAGTTGAATAATTAATCATCTGAAAACAACCAATCAAGCTCAGAGAGCGCCAAGGACTCCAGACTAGGAAGGGTAGCTGGAAACTTAGATCATTTTCCTGAAACCAAAATTGCATTAAGCAAAGCTTAAAATGATTCTTGGAATATTCTAGCACAAATCACATAAGCCTTTTCCTTACATGCAGTTTTCATTGGCATCTCAATGCTCTTTGATATAATGATACGCTGGTCCTTTGCAGAATGTAAATCCCCTTTCCCCCCCAAATAGAATGACACAGAACCATGAGGTGTTGATATTATTGTCCCCCCCCACTCCAATTTTTGAAAACTATGTTAATGCAACAAACCGGCTTTTATCAGTAATTATAAGACGGAAGTATTTTAGTATGATTCCATTATTCCCTGAGTCCTTAGGGAGATAGGGCGGTATAAAATACGAATAAATAAAATAAATAAAATAATATTTATTGCATTTATATGCTACCCATCTCGTGGTTAAGCGATTCTGGGCAGCATGAGTGCGAAACACATGTCATTGGCTATTCATCAACCAGCATGTTTTCATTGTAATCACCAATGAGAACAATACATTTTATTAACTAGCCAGGAAAGCATGTAACTTTAAATTATTCTAGAATAAAGTTATTCTATACCTTAATGAAAAAAAGTTCCTTCCTGGAACTTAATCTGAAGAAAAGAAAAGATTAATAGCTTTTTTTCAGCCTATGGCCAAGAAATGGGTAACTTCAGGATACAAAGTTTTGCTGGATTAGGCCCAAGCTCCCTCTCATTCAGCACTATTTCTTCCAGTAGCAATGGGCTAGTATGGGAAGCTGATGATGGCTCCTCGTTTAACTTGCCTCCAAAAGCTGGCCTTCCAAAATGCACTGTATTTGAATAAGGAAAAACCTAAGGACATCTCTCCATGCATTTATTGAATCCTCTTTAAAATCATCTCTTTAAACCTCTTTAGAATAATCTTGTGAGAGACTGAATCTCCCCACATCTGGCACTTATCTTCCCATTAGCTTCCTTCAACAATGAGCAGCTGCAAAGATGCTGGGTAGATTGTTTTTGAAAGCGATTTGACAGGTGCATCTTGTCGCAGGGTGAGAAAAAGAGCCTGGCTAAAATGCCGTCTCTTCAGCCGTTAAAGATCGAAGAGCTCCACTGCTCTTCATGTCCTCTGACAATGTCATGGAGATTCTCCCAGGGGTAGGAAGCATGGGAAAATACCCAATGCAAGGAATCAAAGTCATGCTAATGTACATTTAGGCTGAGAAAATCTGGGAAGAGGTTTGTGGCAGGGGAAACCAGAGTGAGGAGTTGCCGGTGTTGGAAGCCAACCAAGTGAGAATCTGTGAAGTTGTGCTGCAAGATTGCCAAGTTAATAAACCCAGAGAAACCATCAATCTTTCAAAAGGCAATCTTTAAAGAGTCAATCTCTTAGGAAGCTGGAAAAATGCTATGATTGGTGCTCCATATACATACATTTGCATGTGCTGATCACATTCATAGCTATGCTTCGCCTTCCTCATCTCAGAGCTTTTCTTTTATGCTAGGAAAACCATAGGGGGTGGGTGGGAGTTACCACACAAGGGGAAGAATGTAGATTTTTTAAAAAAAAAAGAGAGCAATCATACCACCACAGCAAACTGGAAACTTTATTTACACCTTTTCCGTTTACCTTCTCCACCACTGAGTGGGTTGCCAAAGCCAGCTAGGTTGGGTCGACCAGGCTGAGGTCGTGGTCGGTTGGTAGTAAGTAGCGTCCCACTTTCCGCACAGTCGTCACCTGAATAGCCAGGGCAGCAGCGCCACTCCAAGTCTGAGACCATCTTGTAGGCCACCTTATAGCGTGGGCGCACAAAACTCCGGTATCTGTCAGGTAGAAGAAAGAGCCTGGAGTAAGAAATGGGCCGGGGGTCTTTTAGGGGTTAGCTATTTGCTTGGAGAAGTAATAATATTCTTGGCAGGCAAACTGCTAGCATTACGTATTTCCCTTGTTAGGGGTGAGGTGGTTCTCTATAGCATTCTTGTCACCCAGAGCTCGCGGCATATATTACTCAGAAGAAGCTAAAAGCTCCTCTAGTTCAGAGGTCTCCAACCTTGGCAACTTTAAGCCTGGTGGACTTCAACTCCCAGAACTCCCCAGCCAGCTTTGCTGGCTGGGGGATTCTGGGAGTTGAAGTCCGCCAGACTTAAAGTTGCCAAGGTTGGAGACCTCTGCTCTAGTTTGAACAAGCATTGGTCTCTCTTCCTGGACAAATAGGCTTGACATTGCCTGACCTAAAAAAACTAAACAGGGTCAAACCTGCTTAATGCTTAAGTAGGAGACCACCAGAAATCCTTCAGATGTAGGCTACCCTGGGAAATAAAAAGTTTGCAATTCCAAAGTTTACCACTAGGAGGAAGCAGATCACTTCCATGTGCACGGCCCATTAACTTTTATTGGCACTGGGATGGGTGCCGTTTCCCTGATGGACTGGGCACACGCCAGGCAACAGCCACAGGCATCTCTTCTCCATATGCCCAGAAAAGTCATGACCTCTTACTCCACCCAGCTAGCAAGTCAACCTGCCAGTGAAGCTGGGATCAATGCGATTGAGTAGGGGACAAATGCGTTCTGTTTGCCCTACTGGTGTTTTCAGTCCAAACCCAATTCTACATGTTCTGCAATGACTGGGAACGGTAAGAGATTTACAGTGACTTACACAGGTGTTCCCTTTTCCCTGCTTGCCCCTCACTCACATGACAACACGAGGACACTGGAGTTGTCCCCAAGCACATGGCTGATACTCTGGTTTCACATATGTGTCGACTCCATCCTCCACCACACAGCTCACACTCCGGGATACCACATAGGCGCACCAATTCCTGCAATGGTGCAAGAAAGGAAGGTTGGGTTGATCCAAAACAAGGATTTTGTTCTACTCCAGCCCATGCAGTCAACCTACTTGCACAGCAAATAGTAGTGAACCCCAAAATCTATCCCACTTCCAGATTCCCACGTACGAGAGATGCTCTAATTCAGGTCTGAGGCCAGGACCTAAGTGGCTTCATTTTCAGGGAGATTCTCTGAACAGCATGTTTCTAACTCCTGCTTATTCCACATTGCTAAAGATAAAGAGCAACGTTGCTTTGACATATTTGGCACAAAGATTCAGCTTCTAGAGAGAGAATGCGGATTTGAAAGATGCCTTAAATTTTAATGCTTGTTTTAAATTAATCCCCAAAACAAAGCATGGGATTCAAGCGAAAGCCAGAGGCAGATGTGCCTAGACACACTTTGATGTTAATCTAAACTAAGAGACTCCTCTTCGTTGTTGCTATTGTTGCTTGAAACAAAGAGACTTTGATGAAGACCAAAAAAGATACTGAGTGGAGAAACTTGGTGCTGAGCTACAGAACTGGGGCATGGCTATACAAAGACAATATAGGATGGGGGAGACTTGGCTCTGAATAGAACATCTGAAAAGAGTCTGTTGCTATTGACCAAGTTGAGCCAGCAATGTGATGCAGCTGCTAAAAAGGCAAATGAAATTGTTCCTTTCCACAGACTCTATTTGGAGAGGTAGTTCAAAAATAGAATAGAATAGAATTTTTATTGGCCAAGTGTGATTGGACACACAAGGAATTTGTCTTGGTGCATATGTTCTTAGTGTACATAAAAGAAAAGATACGTTCATTAAGGTACAACATTTACAACACAATTGATGGTCAATATATCAATATAAAACATAAGGATTGCCAGCAACAAAGTTACAGTCATACAGTCATAAGTGGAAAGAGATTGGTGATGGGAACTATGAGAAGATTAATAGTAGTGCAGATTTAGTAAATAGTTTGACAGTGTTGAGGGGATTATTTGTTTAGCAGAGTGATGGCCTTCGGGGAAAAACTGTTCTGGTGTCTAGTTGTTCTGGTGTGCAGTGCTCTATAGCGTCGTTTTGAGGGTAGGAGTTGAAACAATTTATGTCCTGGATATGAGGGATGTGACATAAAAGGCGGTGACATGTTGGAGCAAGCTCAGATGAGGGCTACTGGGAAGTGTAAAGGGTCTGAAAGCCAGCCCTATGATGTCCCAAGGGTGCTTTTTCAGAAGGCAACTGGACTTTTGTTTTTCTTGAAAACGTTTGGCTTTTCATCCAAGAAGCTTCTTCAGTTCTGACTCAATGATGGAGGACACATTTGAAATACTCAGGTGACCTTGAGGGCACAGATAAAGCTCCTAGTGGCCTCACTGACTTTCAGAAAGAATGCTAACTACCAGATGACTGCAAGGAATATAAATCTTTCCATCGTCCATGATTCAATCAGAACTGAAGAAGCTTCTTGGATGAGAAGTGAAATGCCTTCAAGGAAAAAGAAAGTCCAGTTGCCTTTTGAAAAAGCACCTTTGGGACAACCATGACCTGGATGACTGGGAATCTTCATAAACATTCAGCCCTATGATGAGCAGCAAAAAAAACTGGACAGAAAAAAAGAAAAAGGCTGACGGAAGTCTTCAATTACCTGAACAGCTGTCACAAGAAAAAGGAAGAGATTTATTTTCCATTGCCGCAGAGGCAAGACCAGAACCAATGGGTTAAAATTACAAGGAAGGAGTCCAGCCTTTATGTTAGGAAGACTATATGTGTTATCAGCCAATGGAACAGGCTGTCACACAAAATAGTGAGTTGCCTTTCAGTGGAGATCTTCCGGCAGAGGGGAGATAATCAGAGAGGCAATGTAAGGGATCCTGTATGGACTAGGGCAGGGGTCTCCAACCTTGGAACCTTTAAGCCTGGAGGACTTCAACTTCCAGAATGCTGGGAGTTGAAGTCCTCCAGGCTTAAAGTTGCCACGGTTGGAGACTCCTGGACTAGGGTGTTTGACTAGAACAATGCTTCTAATGTCCTTTTCTGTGATTAGACTACTGAGAATCATATGATTATGGCAGTATAAAAAATCTGACAGATTAGATAGGCAGTGATGCCATGTGCCCAATTGGCTGGCAGATACACTGTAAACTGATCATGAACTGTGGAATCCCACTGCCCTAGTGAGAGAAAATGTATTATCTCCCACTACTGTAGCGTAGTAGTGAACCCCTCATAATGTTGAGTAACAGAGGAAATGGCACCCAAGCAATCCCCTCTTCTTTTGTCTCTTGGCAATGCACTTAATGAAGGAATCCTAACTCCCTGCTTGCTTGCTTACTTTCCTTGCCACCAAGACCCCAGTGGCAACACACGTTGGAGCCAGGTGAATTGCCTCAAGAATGCTTTTCACCTTTGTTCGGACAGAGCCTTAAGGCCTAATGGCCTTTAATCAAGGAGGGCTGCAACCTGTGAAGAGATAATTCTGCTAAAAAAGAACCAGGTCAAAGGCCAGGCAGGGATGCCTCTCTCCATTATTGGAAAAGGTTAGTCTGAACTAACAAGTCACTCCCCTACTGGTTAATATTTGCCCAGCTCAACTTATCATATTCCCCATCCTCGCAGAGGAAGTTCAGGTATTTCCTGCATGCCCAGGTCAACTTGAGAAAGGAATTCATATGAAATGGTAATGGATTGATCCTCTAACATTGCGTTGAGAATCTTTCCTGCACTATAATTACTAGGGCAATATTTTGAACAGGGGCAGTTCAAATCAGGCTTCAGAACGTATAAGCCTTTTCCCATTATCTGGTGCTCAACATTTGTGCCTCCACGGAGAGCCGCCAGAAGGCCCCACTCTGTTGGGAATTTCCAGCAGATGGCAAAACTCATTGGTTTTGACAGCCTTTGGAGATCTGAGATAATATGTTGTTTCTGTCTGGCTGCTATTTTTGTATAATGTTTGTGCACTGATTCAGTACGTTTTCATAATGGATGATTCTAGTCTTGGTTGTTATAAGCTGCAATAGATGTGTGGCTGAAGAACTGCCTATAAATCTAACAACAAATAAATATCCTCCAGACCTCCAAAACCAGCCCACGAGAAGAGGCCCAACTAGGAAAAAGTGAGGGCCTATTCTGGGCAAATTATGGAGTACTTAAGATGGGAGGAGGAAGTGAAGGGTGATTGTATGAATGAACAAGTCTTGTATTACTTTGCTTTTCTCCTCTAATCTACAACTCTTGCCAAGATCCATTTCTTGTTACTATTTTCTGGAGCCCCTTTCTTTCTGCCTCTGTACAATGCTGCTCCTATTTCCCAAACTAGCTGCAAATTTACCCTGGAATCTAATTCCCCCTTTAAAAAGCAGTATCCATTCAAACCTCAACTGCTTTTGCTATTCCTCCCCACCCCACCCCACCTCACATTAGTTTAAGATTCTGAAGTACTGGAGAAAGCAGCAACTTCCTTACTTCTCCCACCCCAAGGAACGCTGTCTCCTGTTTCCATTATATGATTCTTCAGCATTTATCTCAATTCCTCAACATCCCACAAATATTTTGTGGTCACCTTGAGGCACAGTCCATAAAGACAACCCATTCCTAAGTCTTATTCTCATAAATACTAACAGCTTTACAATACATCCACAGTAGCAAGCAGGACTCTCCATCTCAAGCCTCCACACTCACCCCACATCTTTGGGAAAAGACCCCCCCGCCAAACAAAAGAAGAAGCGGATGGGGTGGGTAGCTAGACCAATTGTTTAGGATCACGTTGGGCATGGGGTAGTCCTCAGCCCTTAATTTGCATCCAGAGCCTCTTTCCACCTTCTGTTGGGAAAGATAAGCACATGGACAGGGATTGAAGTGTGTTGCTATGGAAACACCATTGTCACCACCTCTTTTCCATGTTCACTGTCAGGCATCTTTCTTGGGGTTTCAAGCCAGTGTATAATCAATCATTCATAACAACATATAATATAGCAGCAGATAAAGTCCATTACAGTAAATAGCAATAGATTATGAGGCTATTCATGGCTTGCTTCTATTCAGGTTGAAAATTTAAAACTGACATAGTGTGAGTCTAATTTCTCCCCCCCCCAAACCCCATGGTGGGATAAGCAATGGGTACTTTTAAACCTGCAATCTCATGCAATATAGATTTACCACTGCTAGGATGGGCAGCAAGCCATATCTAAATGTACAATACTTAAGCAAATAAAGGCCCTTCTCTTGCGGGGCCTTTTTCAACTCTCCATCCTTTTCTAACCAGCTCCTAAGTCTCCTCCATATCCTTTAAACCTCCTAGGAACATAAAAGCAGTCTTTTCCAGTGCCCTCCCTCAGGCCGGTGGCAGTAACCAGCTTCCCAGAAGCTCAGACGCAGAAGTGCATTATGCCTGTGAAAGTCTGACTTTCTTCTTTTTGCCCTTCCATTTCTTTCTGGAGGAGACGGCTTGATTTTGCCCCAGCCCTGCATCTGCCCTAGTCTGTAGAGTCAGCTGTCTTACCTGTGGCGACTGGCCACCCGGGCCCCATTGGTTGCTTGTGCTGTCCCTTGGAGCTGTGTGAAAGGCAGGTTGCTTCCTGTGTAGAGATTGTACCTGGGAGGGTAGTTCATGCCCCAGACCTCCCTGGCCAGGAGGCCCCACCAAATGCAGAGCCATGCAGTGGCCCCAGTACTGGCCATTCCAGTTCTTGGTGATCCTCTCCCTGGGCCCCTGGGTCAGCTGCACATGGCCTGGGCCCCTAGGCCCTTGGCAGCAGGGTCAGTGATGATGGCAGAGCAGGAGTCCTCCTTTCTTTCTGGCCCTCTCCCTGACGCTCAGCCTGCAGGCAAGACGTGGGCCGAGAGGGCTCTGTGCAGTCGCTCACTCCTCGCACACTGACAGCTTTGCAAACTTCCCAGAGCTGGCTTGCTCACTCCCCCCAACTTCCTGCCTGGCAACTCTGAGCCCCAGCGCCCTGCTCCCCCCACACCACTTAAGCATTCCCTATCCTGGGCTTCCCTGCTCCCTGCCCAACCGCTGGCTCCCTCACCCCTGGGTTGGCCTTGGCCCTCTGAACATCCCCTCCACCAGCCAGCCTCGTTCGAAATGGGGATTTTCTGCAGCCTCAGTTCCTGCTTGGCCACCCCCTCCCTCCTGTGCTGGGTTTGGGCTGCTTGCTCACATCTGCTTCTCGTTACAGTCAGGACGGGAATGGGGGGGAGGGAAGAGTGTGCAGGAATGAGAAAAAAACCGAGAGGGGTTGCGCGTGAAGCCCGACCAGCCCAAGGGAGTCAGCACAACACTGCTACTGAGTGAGGTCCCTGCCATAGGGCAAGAGGCCATGTACCCACCATGTGTGGACCCTGTGCTTTGACATGCCACACTTCCCTCCCCCCCACCCAGAGCTGGGGAAATGATCTCAGCTCTGGGTCCGATTCATGGGCCTTGGTGTCTGCTGCCCCTCCAGTTCTCCCACGTCACTAGCCAGGAGAGTTTCCAGCAAGCAGCTTGTCTGGCTAGTCCCCAAAGAGATGTGTGCATGTCTGTGTGTGAGAAAGGAATAGATCTGAGACAAGGGGAGCCTTTGTTTCTGAGAAGTGGGGTGGTATTCTCTGACTCGTTTCTTAGTCCTGCAATCTTGCTGCTCTTCCCTGGCCAGTCTCACCTGCTCCCCTTGACTACAGTCCAGCCATCCCACGCTGGGATTTCTTCCCAATGTCCCAAACAGGATTGCAATGAAACGTAGAGCCTGCAACTGTTGGAGAGGCCTGATTTTACACAAAGGGTCTTACTCAGTCCATCTGGGCCTAATGGCGCTACGCCCTTTGCCTCTAATTGTCCTGTTATATAGGAAGTTTTTGCCTAGAAGGTTCAAAATGCCTGAGGGCTTCCAGATAGGGCTAAAAATGCTGAGCAAAACAAAAAAAAAAAAAAGCAGATACCAAAATTGAATCTCCCTTAGAAGGACTGAATTCCCCATTCCCTTTATATGGAAAACAGAACATGTCAGAGTGAGATATCATCAAGTGATGCTATTTCCATGGCCAAATGCATATTATTTGACCTCTCTCTATTAACAACTTGTAGCTGTTCCCAGGACCCTCCTGGAAACCTTAGATCACATGACGCATGTACACACAGACACACACACGCACACCATCCTGGAAGGAAGAAGTATGTTTTCTTCAAGCTTCTAGAAGGACATCTAGTCCATGTGCATAACAATTCCTGTTCTGGCTACAGTAGTTCCAGAAAGCCAGTCTCAATGCTATGTTCTTATACCTCAGTAGAACTGGCAAAAGGAGATGGTATAATATGTCACAGCAGCAGCACTTATCCCAACCTTCCTGAATCTATAGACGTGCCTGGACTATAATACCCCTCATCCTCAAGAGCGGGAAATGCTGGGTGGGGTTTACTGCATAGATGTGTGTGCAGGTGAGTAATGAAACATATGTCTGTGCTGCCTCTCATCTATATGTGTTCATAGTGCATACCTGAACAGAGTGGTCTGGAGCATTCAGTTCATGCATCAGAGGTTTCAATGTTTTACAGATGTGAATGAAGAATATGAGCTGAGACAGACTTGGGTAAGGAAAATAGTATTATGCCACAGTACATACCTGTGTGATATGTAGCTCCAGGGCTGTTTACCTTCAAGGTACTGTAGTACAGTCGGGTGGGCTTCAAAAATTTTAGCAAGGGGTTCTGCCCAGTTGCTGGGTGGGCGTGGCCATGTCGGCCTCCTGCACCATGGCGGGGGTGGTGGCGTTTTTGCCCTCCCTGGGATCCGGAGGCTTTCCCCGAAAACAGCCTCCCCAGGCCCTCCTGAACTTCCGTTAGGCCCTCCCTGAGCCTCCATGTGTGCCCTGTGCTTACCTGCATCCAAAATGGGCCGCGTGGGGACTCCGGGGAGGGGAGGGGAGGGGTGGATGGGGCCAGCCAGGAGTAGGATTTGGGGGTTCTCTGAACTTCACAGAATCTTAGCTAGAGGTTCTCCCAAACTCCTGCGAACCCCCAGCAGCCCACCCGAGTATAGTCCAATTTCCCCCGAAAGACCCTTGAGACCCACAGACAACAGGTAAATGTTCTTCTTCTCTGCAGAGACTAATATCTTTGCCTCCCCTTTCCTGTTGTTTTGTTCATCCGTATGCTGAGTTAGTGTCTGGTGCTGGCTGGCCTTTCTCTCTGCAAAAGCCATCAGTGTGAGGAAAGCAAACTACCATCAGGGGGAAAAAAGTGGTCCCTTCACTTCTGCCTTCTGAATATTAGGAGGGGGAAGAAAGGAACAAGACACGCAAGCCAGAAATATGCAACGCACAACACACGGTGCAACTTCCAGCTGGAAATTGCTAAGGGATGTGAATATGACTTTTTATCGTGTGGCAAGATATTTGGCCCAGAGTGAGAGGAAACGATCTCCCGTCAGATCCTTTTTCATGGAACAGAGCTCAAATTACAGATGGTTTTTTTTTGGGGGGGGAGGAAATCCAGTACCCCTATTTTTTGCAACGGGCCCCTTAACTCCTGTTTTCTTAGCATGATTTGGCTAAATTAGGAGGAGTCAAGCAAGAGTCAGGCTTGTGGATTTCATTACAACCTTCCTATATAATCAAAGCATTGTGCATGAGTGATGGGTGCCCTGGGGGAAGGAGAGATTTACATCTGGTAGTAGATTCAGAATGAGTAGCTCTCTGACCTAAGAATTCACTTCTACTTCATCAGCGCATTGGGCAGAAATTCAGTGAATTTTGCTTTCCCATCCTGGTGTGTTCCCATGCTCGCAAAGTATACTTTTCTGTTTAACGTGCATTTAGTGGCATATGAGAATTGTCCTTATCTCAGAGGAAGAAGAAATAGAGGTTGCACAACCTTTCTATGTTCAGTGGATAATTTCAATGCTAAACACTGGAAACTGCCATCAAGCACAAGCCTTGGCCCTTGCCATCCAAGACTGTGCAATGATCTTGGCCCTCAGATAAAAGCTTGGTTTAACCTCCCCCTGTTTCCATTAATCAAGGACCTCCCTTTCCCACCAAATCTTCCTGTACTGAAGCCAAGAATGGAACTGTGTGAGGCCTCTCCTCCCATCCATGTCCCTTGTAAAGACCCTCATATCAGGCCTTTAAGTGCAGGACACTCTATTTTCCCTCCATAAACAGACTCCAGGCTGTGAGTTCATTGTTTGCATTAGGTGGGGGAAGGGGAATAAGTATCTTGGAGGCACCAGCAGATTTTGATATACAGGGAAACAGCAAGCATAAAATAGTCTAGAGAAGGAGAATGTTTAAATGAAGTTGCAATGAGTATCACGGGGAAGACAACTTTGGCCCATAGATTTGCATATCCATCCCTGCTCCAAGATATCCTAATATGGAAGGAGAACCTTGGGTGGGCTTCATCATTTGCATTTCTTGCTGTCCAGAATAAATAAAAACAGACACACATATCTACCTCCAGAGTCTAATAACTCCAACCTTGGCTGACTTAAGTAAACTAAGGAATGCCTTTGGTTCCTGGACAAGGAAGGTTGGCCACAATAATCTATGGTCCAGTAACTTCCCAGTTAGACTCCTGGAACCCACTTTATGTGGATCTGCCCTTGAAGAGAACTCGGAAACTGCAGCATATGGCAGAAAACTGCCAGTTGGATTATTTCATAGAGATCATGTAATAAGGCATCTTAAAGGATCTGCTCTGGCTACTAGTTGGATTTCAATGTTTAGAAAATGAAGTCAATAGCTAAAGAGGTTTAAGGTTTCTAGTGATAGAATACTTCTCTTGCAGTGGTGGAATTCAATTTTTTTTACTACCAGTTCTGTGGGTGTGGCAGGGGAAGGATACTGCAAAATCCCCATTCCCTCACCACTCCTGGGGGAGGGATATTGCAAAGTCTCCATTCCTACCCTACTCCAGGAGAAGAATACTGGAACATCCCCATTCTCTCCCCACTCTGGGGCCCGTGGGAAGGATATTGCAAAATCTCCATTCCCATCCCATTCTGGGGCCCGCCAGAGGTGGTATTTGCTGGTTCTCCGAACTACTCAAAATTTCCACTACCAGTTCTCCAGAACCTGTCAGAACCTGCTGAATAGCACCCCTGCTCTCTTGGTAACTAATTGCACATTAAGATCAGTGGGTGGGGGAGATAGTGGGGGCTCATTAACATCCTTTGGCTGATAGGCATGATATGATGTTGTGTGATAAAGTTTTCTTTGTTGTTGTGGACCCCTACTTTCAAATCCTTTCTCTACATGACAGACATCAGCTAATATTTTTTGCTTTGAGGACCTGCCCACCTAGCAGTTCGAAAGCAAGTAGATTAATAGGTACCACTTTTATGACAGGGTAACAGCATTCCATGCGCCTTTGGTATATAGCCATGCTGGCTCCCTTGACATGGATATGAGCACATGCCCTAGACTTGGACACAACTGGGCAGAGAAACCTCTACCTTTACCTTACAAAATGAAGAGTTGGTTTTACATTCCTACCTTATCATTTGTTGTGAAAGTTATTATTTCTCAACTAGCTGTAGCTATGATCTATTTTTATGACATTTTATTTTATTTTGTTAGCTTATTTACTTGTCAAGTCAATGACAGGTGTTACTGTCGATTGTTCCAGAGTGACTTAGGCTAGCGTGTGCAGGCTATAAATATAAGACATTGTTGGCATATGATCAGGTACACATAAGAAATCAGTGATGGCTTACTGTGGCTTAATTTGCCCCTGTAGAAATGATGATGTCATAAATTGAAGAAGAATGACATAATCAGAGAGGCAGCCAGCCAGCTAACCAGTCAAGTCTTGCTGACTAGCAAAATGAACAATCATATCATGTGGGAGACGGGGAGGAAAAGGCCACTGATGTCTTTCTTCAGTGAAGATGTCTAAATAGTTTTAAACTAGTCTTGCTTGCAGTGCAATGTGGGGCTTTTGTAAATCTTCAGACATTTAAAGAAAACATAAAATCACAACTTTTTTAAAGGTGCCTATATTTAAATAAAATATTACATGCAAACGGATATACATACAGTACGTGCCATCCGTGGCTTGTGCTCCTTACCCTCAGATTGAAGGAAACACCCAGCCCGGCCTCCCACCACAACTAATATTATTTGGGGGTGGAAGACAACAGACGAAAGAAGCCGCAGCAATACACATGATCTCAGAAAAGAAAGCAGTCATGGGGCACTATTTTTCTTATTCCAAGGTCACCAAATGTGATCCTGCCCTTCTTCCCCCTGCAGCAAATGGCAACCACAAGCAGACAGAATACCTGGAGCAGGGGCTGAATCGCTCTGGGACTTCTGAAAGAGAACCCTGAAGCCATGGTAGATCATAGCTGTCAGTGACTTCCGTAAGTCCAGGGCAGCGGTGGGTTGCCCCTGGTTTGGACTGGTTTGCAAGAACCGGTAGTAAAACCGGCAGGAAGCTCCACCTACTAACCCAGATATCGCTCGCCCACACGGTCCCATTGCGAACCAGTAGTGAAGGTAAGTAGAACCCACCCCTGGTCCAGGGTCCAGGTTCTTCTAGGGGAAAAAGGAGGGAGCTGTGCCCAGAGTCCTTCTTGATTTGCTGGACAATGCTATGGGCAGTGGGCCATAATTCAAGTTGAATTATGGGGTGAGATACCAACTGTACGCTGATGACACACAGCTGTACTTTTCCACCCCAGGCCACCCCAACGAAGCTGTCGAAGTGCTGTCCCGGTGCTTGGAAGCCGTACGGGTCTGGATGGGGAGAAACAGGCTCAAGCTCAATCCCTCCAAGACGGAGTGGCTGTGGATGCCGGCACCCCGGTACAGTCAGCTGCAACCACAGCTGACTGTTGGGGGCGAGTCATTGGCCCCAATGGAAAGAGTGCGCAACTTGGGTGTTCTCCTGGATGGACGGCTGTCGTTTGAAGATCACCTGACGGCCGTCTCCAGGAGAGCTTTTTACCAGGTTCGCCTGGTTCGCCAGTTGCGCCCCTTCCTTGACCGGGATGCCTTATGCACAGTCACTCATGCTCTTGTCACCTCTCGCTTGGATTATTGCAATGCTCTCTACATGGGGCTCCCCTTGAAATGCACTCGGAGGCTTCAGTTAGTTCAGAATGCAGCTGCGCGGGTGATAGAGGGAGCCGCAAGTGGCTCCCATGTAACACTACTCCTGCGCAGGCTGCACTGGCTACCTGTGGTCTTTCGGGTGCTGGTTTTGGTTACTACCTTTAAAGCGCTCCATGGCTTAAGGCCTGGGTACTTACAGGACCACCTGCTGTTACCTCACGCCTCCCACCGACCCGTACGCTCACACAGAGAGGGACTTCTCAGGGTGCCATCTGCCAAGCAATGTCGGCTGGCGGCCCCCAGGGGAAGATCCTTCTCTGTGGGGGCTCCTACCCTCTGGAACGAACTTCCCCCTAGCCTGCGTCAATTGCCTGACCTTCGGACCTTCTGCCGCGAGCTGAAAACATATTTATTTATTCGAGCGGGACTGGCTTAAATTTTAAAATTTTAAAATTTTAAATATCAATTTTAACTGGGGCTGAATTAATTTATATGAATTTTAAGGGTTTTTAGGTTTAAACGTTTTAAATTTTGGCCAATTATATAATAAGTTTTTTAATTTTTGTTTTAATTGTACATTGTTATTGTTTTATATTGGCTGTAAACCGCCCTGAGTCCTTCAGGAGAAGGGCGGTATAAAAATCTAATAAATAAATAAATAAATAAAATAAGTTGTGGAAAAAAGAATGAAGCCTTTTAAATTTGGCCCTCTCCGGGGCCTCTGGCCAGGAGAGAGGCTAGTTATAAGCAAAGCTCTTTCTTTTCCTGTGGTCACATTTCCAGGCTAGGATTCAGTTGCAGACACTGTGATTCTGATTAAATCCAAATGTTCAGCTCTGCAGGCTGAATATCTAGAGTTTCTTTTGAAGCATTGGTGGGCAGGGGTTTATGCAGGGTATGGTAAAAAATAAATAAATCAGGATGACAACTCCAACAGTGAGATCAAAACTGTAGTGACATTGTATGGAGCTTCAAATGCAGTGTTGGCTACCAAGTTCACTATTTTTTTTTTATCATACCCAGTGGACACCTCTGCTACTTGATAAAGAGAGAGACAGCAACACAGAACTGGAAATAACAGAATAACAGAATTGGAAGGGACTTTGGAAGAATTGGAAGAATTGGAAGGGACTAGTCCAACCCTCTGCTTAAGCAAGAAACCTTATTATACCATTTCAAATCAAGTCACATACTTGAGCATGGTACATGTCTATGATGAAATAAGATGGGCTTCCCACTAGGTGCAGGCATGGGAGATTTTAATTCTGACTGGAGATTTGAACCTAATGCCATCATAAAAGGGGCCGTGATAGCTCAGGCTATAAGAAGCCTGTTATTAGAACACAGCAGCCTGCAATTACTGCAGGTTCAAGCCCGGCCCAAGATTGACTCAGCCTTCCATCCTTTATAAGGTAGGTAAAATGAGGACCCAGATTGTTGGGGGGGCAATAAGTTGACTTTGTAAAAATATACAAATAGAATGAGACTATTGCCTTATACACTGTAAGCCGCCCTGAGTCTTTGGAGAAGGGCGGGATATAAATGTAAACAAAAAAAAAAAAAAGCTAGGAGAATCAGAGCTCCTCTAATCACCAGCTGTTGCTTTATATAGCCTTCTCACTGTGATTAGATGTTACCTTGGGATCTTTAGGTACCGAGTCTCCTCCTCTGGGGATTTTTATGATGTATTTTTACGATTTTTTTTTATTTGCATTTATATCCCGCCCTTCTCCGAAGACTCAGGGCAGCTTACACTGTGTTAAGCAATAGTCTTCATCCATTTGTATATTATATACAAAGTCAACTTATTGCCCCCAACAATCTGGGTCCTCATTTTACCTACCTTATAAAGGATGGAAGGCTGAGTCAACCTTGGGCCTGGTGGGGCTTTAACCTGCAGTAATTGCAAGCAGCTGCTGTTAATAACGGACTGTCTTAGCAGTCTGAGCCACTCAAGGACCCTTTGATGACTATGATCATGATTTATCACTTATTGCTTGTATGTACACTGAGAGCTTATGCACCGGAGACAAATTCCTTGTGTCCAATTTATTGACCAATTCACACTTGGTCAACAAAGAATTCCAATTCCAACTCCAATCCAACTCCAATCCAATTCCAATTCCAATTCCAATTCCAATTCCAATTCCAATTCTAATTCTAATTCTAATTCTGTTGTTCAAAATGCCTTCTGCATTTACTGAACAGAAAGCAGGGGCCATTCTCCAGATATCTTGCAAATGTTAACCTTCTAGTATTTTCTGACAGCATCTATTTATTTTCACTCTACTCAGGAAAATTGCTTTTGGAATAGTAATTGTTCACCTGAAATCAACTTGAGGTAAAGGGCTTCCTTTTACTGCTGAATGAAACATCTTTTGAGTTGGTGGGAAACATCTATTGCTTCCATTGGCAATCCTTATGCTCGCTATTTTTGTTCTAAATCTCATTAAATGGTGCTATCCTGATAAGTCTGTAATATGTGATATAGACTTTGAAGAAGCAAGATAGATGCTTTTGAACTTTGGTTTTGGGGAAAACTGAGAATACAATGGACAGCCAAGAAAGCAAACAAATGGATCACTGAACAAATCAACTCAAGAGTTCTCACTCAAGGCACAAATGATCAGGTTCAAATTATCCAACTCTGGACAATTACATGATGACTTAACTTTGATGCTGAGAAAGGTGGAAGAGCTAAAAAAAGATGACCATCAGCAAAGTGGATGGACTCAATTACAGTGGCAATCGAGAAACACTTGGAGAACTGAAGGACCAGGTTAGGACAAAATCACCATGGAGGAAAACTAGCCATGTTGTCACTAAGAATTGACAACAGTTTAATGGCACATAATCAGTTAATCAAACAAATGTGATAAGCAAAGTATTTGGTCGATTCTTCTGGCTTTGTTGCCATTACTCTTCATCATGTCATCACCTAGTGAGAAAAACACCTGCCAATCATGCACTGCAGCAAAAACCAGGTAAATCTGACTCTTCATTTCTATAACTCCTCCTCCCAGATGATCACATTTGAAGATAATCTGAGCTGAATTGGGTTTTTATTTTCTTAAAAAATCAGCATCGCAAAGAAAGATAAATCTCCGGTGCTTTTATTTATGATTTAATTCCTTATATGGATTATTTGGGAAACTGGCTGGCTTTAGGTTAAGCCCAAGCAGGCCCTGGCCTAGGGCATCAAAGCTTAGGGGGTGCCAATGCCCACTTCTCCTTCTGAAACATTCTGAAAATGAAAATTGTTGCATGGGAAAGAGAAAGCGGCGCCATCTGTCAGCGTGGCTGAGGGGCATTTGCACCCCTGAACTGGAAAGCATGGAAGTGAGTTGTTCTCACCATTCCATGATTACATTTTTTTCAGCCTGCAGTCCATGCAGTTAGGATCTTCACAATCTGGTCAGCTGAGTAGCTTAGACTTGTTGCATAATTTGGATTGACTGCTATTTAAATTTACCAGCTGTTTCCGCCATTCTTTGGAGGATGTAAAATGGTGATAGGTCATGTCAATGTGACAAAAACCTGTGTTATGTTGTGTTATGTGGGAAGTTGGTTGCTTGAGGCAGGGACGTGTTTACAAGCAGCTCAAGGAATCCCTGTGCTAAACAAATAGAGCTCTCGAACTATTTCCCCAGCTTAAAGTATCATCAGCACTGCACTGCTACATTCAGGGAAACAACAGCAGATTGGCAGCAGACAAGACTGACCAGGGAACAGAGTAGAGGAGGTGTGTCTCCATAGGCCTGAAACTGTCAGGAAGGCTTTTCTCATCCTATTTGGTAAAGGTCATCTGCTTTTCAGTCCGATGTAATGGGTAACAAAGCATAGCAGATTCTACACAGGGCTGCAGAAGCTGCTGGTTGTTGTTGACGATGGAATGCGGGGTAGGTGGGGAGATTAATACACTACTTTAACACCAGTCCTTAAGCTATCTGGTTCCTCACTCGTAGACTGGGGATAAAATGAAAGCAGAAGACACAGCAAGAAAAAGTGTTTCCTGGTATATTTGTATCTTGGTTTGGTGTAAATGAGAAGTGGCCAGAAACTATTCTGATTGCCTAATCTTCTTTTTTTCCCTTTAATGAGATTAGTCTGAGCTTTTATAACTTCTGTTTGCAAGGCATCTGCTTTGCCAAGAAGCAAGGAATACTCTTTAACATAACGTTCCAGGCTGCTTCTGCTGACACGCTTCCAAGCTGCATCTGTACCAACATCCCTGTAACTCTTCCCAATCCAGCCTGGACTTCATGAGTGTGGTTATGGTTGTGGTCTGCATCATATCTTGTGTCTCTTGACAGACCCAGGAGAGGAGAGGAGGGATGGGGAAGGGAGAAGAGGGGAGGAGAGGGCTTGATTTTGCAGGTGCCTGAGATGTAGTAGCATAACTCCCAACTGGATGTGATTTGTAAGGAGCCCTGGATGTACTCAGAAAGGGGGGTGGGGGGCAGTAGTGGAAAACTTTGTCAACTAGGATGATGGCCAAGGTAGGATTTCCCTTGTTCCTTTCATCTTCATTTTTGGATGCCAAGAAAAACTTCGCAGCCCATTCTTCAAGTTTGGGATCCAGTAGAGTAGAAGGGATGTGGTGGCTCAATGGCTAAGACGCTGAGTTTGTTGATTCAAATCCCTAGTTCCGTGTAATGGGATGAGGTCCCGTTACTTGTCCCAGCTTCTGCCAACCCAGCAGTTCGAAAGCACATTAAAAAATGGAAGTAGAAAAATAGGGACCACCTTTGGTGGGAAAGTAGCAGCCTTCCGTGTGCCTTTGGCATTTAGTCATACCGCCACATAACTACGGAGATGTCTTCGGACAGCGCTGGCTCTTCGACTTTGAAATGGAGGTGAGCACCGCCCCCTAGTGTCGGGAACGACTAGCACATATGTGCGAGGGGAACCTTTACATTTAAAGCTTCCTTACAGTGGAGGATTAATTGATGATATAGGGATTGCCCTTTTTTTTTTTTTTACATTTATACCCCGCCCTTCTCCGAAGACTCAGGGCGGCTTACAGTGTATAAGGCAATAGTCTCATTCTATTTGTATATTTTTACAAAGTCAACTTATTTCCCCCCCAACAATCTGGGTCCTCATTTTACCTACCTTATAAAGGATGGAAGGCTGAGTCAACCTTGGGCCGGGCTTGAACCTGCAGTAATTGCAGGCTTTGTGTTCTTAATAACAGGCTTTACCAGCCTGCGCTATTCACCGGCCCTTCCAACCTTCCTAACCCACTTTTCTAAAGGTGAAGGTGATGTCCCAGCAGAACTATGGAATATCCTTCTCAAACACACACATACACACTCCCGCCTCCAGTCCTGGGGCTGGGGACATTGCCAGGTAGCTCAGCCACAGATTGAAAATATGCTCTGGCTGCACTCCTGGCTCTGTCTTTCTCCCTTGCTATTTATAGCTGCCTCCAAATAACTTGTTTTTGTCGTGGAAATGGAAAGAGACATCCCTCCCAGAGATAGAGAATAGGGTGGTGCCAATTTTTAGGCACTAGACACTGAGGGCAGAGGCTGGGTAATTATTAATCTTTGAAAACCTAGTGGTTTTGCCAACGTAAGTGGGGCATGAGTACTTTAAATAAGCAAACGCAATTTCTGCTCCATCCCTTTTTTGTCACTGATTGTTATAATGGGATAAGGAAGATTTATTTTTTTTAATAAAAGAGGAAAGGAGAAACAGCTTTCCAGAGATTGGGGCAGAATGTTTCTTTGCTAAATCAGTAGCTGAGTCAGGTCATCTAGTGGGTTTATTCTTAATCAAGTAGGATTGGGTCTTGTAGTGCAAATCAGCATGGGAATTCACAAATATGAAGCGTCCGTGCAAAAACACAGCTTACTTGGGTCAAGCCACTGCTGAGGGAGCCATCTACTGCATCTCATGCTTGCAAAGCCAGGGCAGCCACATTCCCAGCCATATTCTACTGCCCTAAAATGCAGAGTAGCTCTCTAGGCTAACTTCCTGCATATTTCTTTAGCCAGTTCCGAACAGCCTTTCCTGGTCTATGCCTCCATCTGGCTCTCACAATGCGAACTCAAATGATATGTCTCCATGTGGTACGTATTGTGGTTGTGGTTATGACTGTGCAATGCAAAGAAAGTGGGCCAATTATGGGGCCGAAGTGGCTGCTCTGCTAACGCTCTGAATGTATGATTTATTTTCTGTGGGCACAGAGATGGCTGCCCTCCCATCACTTGCAAACGTAGGCATCTGTTTCTTCTCCCTCTTCCTTTCACCCCTCCCCCCCAAAAATCAGCACTAGACTGGCTCCCATTAGTTCTAGCAGCTCCTTCCCAATAAAGACACTTTTCCTTTTATGGCAAAAGCATCTGGAAAGTGATGGAGGGGAGGAAGGGGGGGGGACAGCCACTCCCAGTTCAACAGTCCAATGGTACTCTCTTGGCAGAACCTGGAGAACAGCCCGAGACCTCTCAGTGAGAACTGGCTGGCTGATGGTCTTGGGGGTGGGACAGGGCACTTTTTCCACAAGAGGGTGCTGTCCCCAACTCCTTCTGGGCCTGTTTTACAGACTGCTGCTCACCATTGAACAGAATTAGAAACAGTCCAAAGAATTCAGAGTGAGCAGAATGCCAAGCCCTTCCAGTTAGAGTTCGGTCTGCCGCAAAAGCTTTCAGCAAAGCTGAGATGGTCAAGCATTTCTTCTTCCCTGGAACATGCTCAATCTCTAGAAAGCAGCCCCCTTACATGCCTCTTTGAAGCAGTGGCTGTGGCTTGAAGTGGCCTTTAGATGTTTATCATACTATGACAGGGGTCCCCAACCTTGGCAACTTTAAGCCTGGTGGACTGCACAAAAGTGCCTACTGTTCCTGTCCAATTGTTCCCTTTATTATATCTAATTAATATAGCTAATGTATATTCTTTACTTATATATATGTGTGTGTGTGTGTGTGTGTGTGTGTGTGTGTGTGTGTGTGTGTGTTTTCTGAGGTTTTCGCGGGTGTTTGTATGTAGGTCTTTGGTTATTCAGGTTTTCTCCCGCGTAAAATTGGAAGTGTCTTGGCGACGTTTCGACGAAGTCTCATTCGTCATCTTCAGGCTTCAGCTTCGTGCTTCTGGGAGCAATGTTCCAGTAGCGGAAATTTTGAGCAGTTCGAACAACCAGTAGTGGAAATTTTGAGTAGTTCAGAGAACTGGCAAATACCACCTCTGGCTGACCCCAGAGTGGGGTGGGAAGGGAGATTTTGCAGTATCCTGCCCCTGCCACGCCCACCACACCATGCCCACCAAGCCATGCCCACAGAAACGGTAGTAAAAAAATTTGGATTTCACCACTGCTTTTAAGGTAGTCCCCAGGAGGGAGGGGGATGGAGGGGAGCAGCTGGAATGGAGGCTTTTTTGTGAAAGGCAGGAAAATGGGGAAGGGGATTTTCCTGCCTGTCATCCATTCCTCAATCTCAGCACAGACTGAGGGAAGGATGGTAGGCAGGAATATTCCCCTCCCCACTTTCCTGCCATTCACGACAAGGAGTGGCTGGGGTGGGGGCAGTAAGGAGCCCCTTGATGTGAGTGATGTTGAGTTTGCCACAGCCACCCAGTCACCCAGTCAGATGACCTCCCCCAACAAGCCACGCCTACAGAACCGGTGGGGAATTTTTTTAATTTCACCCCTGCTTCAAGCAGCTCAATTCTCGATAAATTGATTGATATGTCCATGTAGTGTTCTTGGCACAATACTGGTGTTTTGCCATTGCTTTCTTCCAGGACACTTCTGCTTCTCAAGATAAAATTATGGGATTTCCTGGTGGTCTCCCACAATGGTGGGTTTCAAATTTTTTTTACTACCGGTTTTGTAGGTGTGGCTTGGTGGGCATGGCATGGATTGGTGGGTGTGGCATAGCTTAGTGGGTATGACTTGGTGGGCGTGGCAGGGGAAGGATACTGTAAAATCTCGATTCCCACCCCACTCCAGGGGAAGGTTATTGCAAAATCCCCATTTCCTCCTGATCAGCTGGGACTTGGGAGGCAGAGAATAGATGGGGGCAGGGCCAGTCAGAATTTTTACTACCGGTTCTCCGAACTACTCAAAATTTCCACTACCGGTTCTCCAGAACTGGTCAGAACCTGATGAAACCTACCTCTGGTCTCCCATCCAAGTGTTGACTAGATCCAATCTTACTTATTATTTAAAATTCAGCCAAGGTTGGCTTGGAGCTACTACTAGCTGGGTGGTAGATTTAGTCAATCTCTACTGTAGTCTTGTCTCATATGTCTCTGATCTTGGTTGTTTTCTTGCAAATGTTTCATTACCCAAACCAGGTAACACCATCAGTGCATTGATGATGACCCCTCAGTTCTTATTTAGCAACTGCCTCATTTATAGCGACCATTTGAAATTATGATGGTGATGAAAAAGTAATTTTATGACCAGTCTTCATGTTTTTGACATTCTCAGGTCTGTAAAGCAAAGGAAAGCTGAAATAAGATTGTAAGCAGTTTCACTTAGCAACTCTTTCGTTTAATGACTAAGATGCCATTCTCAATTGTGGTTGCTAACCATTCCAAACACCTCTTCCCAAGGCTTGAACCAGATGGTTAGGAGTCGGACCTCAGTTCTACAGACACCCATTGGCTATTCCGAGAAGCCCTGCATCTCATCTAGCTGACAGTGAAAGCTCATCCATCAGGAATGTGATTGTTTAACAGTGAAACTAGTTACTCAGAGAGATGTTCAAGCAGAGGCTGGATAGTCATCTTTTGAGAATACTTTAATTCGGATTTCTACATTTGAGGAGGGGAATTCAACTCCATAGTCCAAATGTGTCTCTCCTCTCTTACTGAGTTCACCACACATACTACTAAGCCATCAAACAATCTCCCCCCCAAAAAAAATTCATGTTACACAATTGCAACAAATGTGACCCCTGATGTGTGAACAGAGTCGAAATTTCTGTCATTGTTTAAATTCTGTTTAAAGCAGGCAAATTGTAGCTCTTAGTTCTCATGAATTCCACATTCGAAATTTCACATTCAAACAAAATGCTGTGTAAAACAAATCTCCTTTTATTTTCTAACAAACATGAAGTTCAAAAAAACAACCAAACTCCTTCCGGCTTTTTTGGTATTAGAAAAGAAGGGGCAAAAATCTATCTATCCAGTTGTGCTTCTTTCTCCCATATACAGTATCACTTTACATCTTTCCACAAACATGATGACATCTCTTGTTCACATTTGAACTAAAAAGCCCCTCATAGTAACCTTCTGCTTCTGCTCAGGCCTTGATCATTTGGGTTTTCCATATCTGCACGTTTTCAAATCATCCATGCCATTTGCAAAGTGTGGCAACCTGAACATTATGCAATATGATTTTGGTAAATAAATCAATAAATACAAATGAAAATTAATAAATTTTAAATCATTTTTTTTTGCTATATTTTGTATTCAGGCAATACAAAAGGAGAGGTCTAATATTTAATGACTTTGTTTCAAAAATGAAATTTGGGGATGAGGATGGGTTTCCTAGCAGCAGCACACTGATAGAGAGATTCTCAGCAGCATCACAACCTCAAGCCCTTTTTCCTGGTCAATGCAGTTTTAAAGATTAAGTGCAATATTTTATTTTAATTTCCCCTTTTCACCACTTTCCAGCCATTTTATTTTTCCTGGTGAATGCTCTCTTTTCTTTGGGTGGCAGCTGTTGTATTTCTGATTGCGGGATACTTGCTTTTCTTTGTGTATAGCATTTTTATGGATGTATTGGTTTTAATGGATTGTATTAATCTGACATGTATTGATTTATCACCTGCTTTGGAAGCCTCTGAAGTAAGCAAACCTAAATATTTGAAGAAAATGAATGTCCAAATAATATGAGTATTGGCTCAACTATCCATGCACAGTCTCAGAAACTGTGAATGCTCAGTCTTGGATAACAGTACAACTGCACTGGCGGAGTGACAAAGATATAGGGCAGCCAGAGGGAACATTCATGATCTCCGCATATATTAATCTTTTGAAATTGGCGCATAGTTAATAAAGGGAAATTTGTGGCGGATTGCAATTGATTGTTATGGCTATCTTCCTTCCAGGATCAGAGGCAGAATATGAATACCAATGTATGAGGAAAGGAATAACTTGTGCTACAACCTTCACATCCTCTCTCCATGAATGGGCTGCCATCTGCCCTCCCCATGTTTAAGAGGCAAACTCCAGGAACTTCATGGAGTTGCATAACTTGAAAGTAAGGCTGGTCTGATCCAATTCAGCTCTAGGCCATACTTGGAATACTGCACCCAGTTTTGGTCTCCACAATGTAAAAAAAAGTGGAACCTCTAGAAAGAGTGCAGAGAAGAGCAACAAAGATGATTAGGGGACTGGAGGCTAAAACATACGAAGAATGGTTGCAGGAACTGGGTATGTCTAGTTTAATAAAAAGAAGAACTAGGGGTGAACTAGAAGTGTTTCAATATCCAAAGAAAAGAGAGTCAAGATATTCTCCAAAGCACCTGAGGGCAGGACAAGAAGCAATGGGTGGAAACTAATCAAGGAGAGAAGCAACCCAGAACTAAGGAGAAATTTCCTGACAAGTTAGAACAATTAATCAGTGGAACAACCTGCCTCCAGAAGTTGTGAATGCTCCAACTCTGGAAGTTTTTAAGAATATGTTGAATAACCATTTATCTGAAGTAGTGTAGGGTTTCCTGCCTAAGCAGGGGGTTGGACTAGAAGATCTCCAAGGTCCCTTCCAACTCTGTTATTCTGTTTTTCTATACTTACAAAGTTCTGCTGTTTTCTTCTATCTTCTTGAAAGGAAAGCAGGATGTCTTATTTTGGATGGGGTTGATGATGGCTTCGAGATGTTTAATTCCTGGGTGTTAGAGAAAATCTTCATCTTTTTCAAACCCCATCACACTGTCATTCTCTCTGTTTATTTATTAGTTGGTATATCGTCTGGTTGGTTTCTCCTCACTCTCACTTCCTTCTAGGGAAGGAAGCTGAGGATAAAGGGCAGAAAGCAGAAGACAGTAGGTCTTCTCTCACACAATACAGCAGGGTGTTACCCCAGATGCTTCCTCCTCTGTGGCTGAACTTCTGGTGTAGAGACCAACTGCTCCTGTCCCTGTCAGAGAAGAGTCGTAGCACTGCAACAAGGCATAATTTCTATCAGTGCCTGAACCCAGAAAAAATCTTAGGGGAGCTTAGGGGAGCAATAGAACACACATGATTCCTGGTGTCAGCCAAAAATGGAGCCAGTGGTTACTTGTGGGCAGATGGCTGAGCCAGAACATGAAGCTCCACCCCAGTGTAGCTGCTGATGGTTGGTAAATAGAAGCCAGGCTTCTGGACTGTCATAAAGATTTGTGTCTTTTCTATAAAGAGCAGAGAACAGTCATTGACAAATATCTACATACAGAACACAGGAGACCATCCTGAAGCTGGAGTAGACAGAATTAAGAGCTCAGCAATGGTCCTATAGGTGTTGCACTTGCCATCAGAATTTTCTTTAAAGCAGGGGTCTCCAACCTTGGCAACTTTACGACTTGTGGACTTCAACTCCCAGGGTTTCTCAGCCAGCAAAGCCAACTCTTGGAGTTGGTCCACAAGAACTCTGGAAGTTGAAGTCCACAAGTCTTAAGGTTGCCAAGGTTGGAGACCCCTGCTTTAAACATTGCCATTCCTCTATTGTGAAATAGCCCAATTCCATGGGATGGTAGGTGATAGCAGAAGCCATTTTTTCGGAAAAGAACTCAAGAAGGCAGTTTGTCAACTGACCTGTTTTATTGCTGCATGTTCATCTTAATATATCCATCACTGCTGACCCAGTTAGATTTTCTGATCGTATCCCAAGGTCCTTTCCTAATATTTATTTTATTTATTTAAAAGATCTGTATGGCCGGAATATCTAAACAAACAACTCTGGGAGGCTCACAACAACAGGAAAACCCAAAACTATAAAAATTGTAAAACATAAAACCATCAAGCCAAAACAAAACCTGGCACTTGCAATAATCCCCTTGGGATGCCCCACAACCCATTCCAGACGCCCTCATTCTATCCCAGTGCCTAGGTAAAAAGCCAGTTCTTGATGGCCTTCCAACAAGCTTGAGGGCCCACAGAATTATTGGTGTGTGTGTGTGTGTGTGTGTGTGTGTGTGTGTGTGTGTGTGTTATGCATGCTTGCATTCCATTAGGTAGGGGCAGCCATGGAAAGGGCACACTTCCAAGGTCTCCTGAGAAGGCAAGATTTCAGGGAAAGGACCTGAAGTATGGCTGCCCTATCCAATCTGGTAGGATAGGCGGATTATCTCAGGGAGCTGTGGTTCCACAAATATGCTAACAAGATACTCCATAGCTTCTAGGCTGGATATGTCTTACTTGTAAACCTCCTGAACACCTTCATTATTGATAACACCACCAGCCTCTCTCCTGCTGAACGTTTCCTTCAGGCAAGTGCTATGTTCCTCTCTCTCTCAGAGGAACATAGTTGCCTGAAGGAAACGTTGCCATGCATACCCTGCTTTCAGCAGGTCCCTTTTGCAGCAATTTTTATTTGCAAAGAACCTGCTCTTCTCTCAGAGAAAGGCTCAAAGCTAAATCATCACAATGCCTATTTTTCAGATACGAAATGAATACGGTAGATGTGATTAACTGCATTTTGTAGCGCAGCAATTTCTGAAAAAAGTAGAAAATACATTTTCACATGATTACTTCTTGGAATTACCAATATTGTAACCTTTGTTCCTGTATCTATTCAAGCAGGACCAATCATGACATCTACAATATTGTTGGGCTCTTATTCCTTGCTCTGTTTCCACCACGACATAACTCATCATCCATCAACCGTGCCCTCCCATACTCTATATAGCATAGCTTTTTCATAAAAGAATAAATGGCCACACACAAAACTCACTTCACAAAGAAAATGACTTTCCAGTGCGCTCTGTTACTCTGTGAATTTAAACTAAGTATGGTATCTTCTTTCCAAAGGAAGATTGCAGGGCAAAGTTGCTAGGCTATATTTGATTAGGAAAGTTTTAGATAGCAAGGTGGGTGGCACATACATTTAATAAATAAATTTTTATTTATTTAAATATTAGTTATTTATTTATATTTATTTATATTTCCACTTTGGAGAGAATAGAAATTATATGGTTTTGGCACACTACGATAGGATTAATATAATGTGCTAAACCCAGGTTAACAAATACAATTGTTTTGTTCTACTAATATCTCATAAACTTAATACAAGTTTATACAAGACCTGATTCAAACAGAGACTAAAGCAAAGTTTAAATAACTCAGATTAAGGCCTGGTAGCTCTTTTTATTCTATATGCTAAATTGGCCTTGTTTTGTGATTTAGCATGCTGTACAAACACAACTGATTGGGAATGTTTATGGTTCTGTATGTTGTGCAAACATGAAAAAACGTATTCGTTTTGTAACCAAATTAAATGTGTTTTTAAACACAGCTTATGTGCCTGTCAATGAGCTGTTCATGAAAGCTTATGCCTTTTAGTGAAATGTGTTAGTCAGAAAAGGTGCTAGCAGACTCCGGATTTGTGTGTGTGTGTGTGTGGCCACTCTGGTTATCTGAACAGACAGATTCCAATCCAAGAAAGCTGACATCATAGGGCATTAAAGAATTCTTTCTGTGCAAGAGGCTGACATGTCTGTTTCCTGGGAAATGCAGGAGAGTGGGAGGAATGGGGAGAAATGAATCCTTAATCACTCAGAAAGACCAACTTTAAGATATCCCACCACTTAGCCTGCTGAACTGCAAGCAACCAGAAGGAAAGGAAGCCGCCATCAATTTATCCAGATGTTTAGTTATGTCTCCATACTTTTGATCCCCCGCCCTACACACCCACCTATCCAACCAGGGGTGAAATGCTACCAGTTTACTGCAGTTTGGGCGAATCTGTGGTGATAAAAACTACCAGTTTGGGCGAACCAGTAGTAAAAAAATGCTTTAAAAAGTAAAAAAAAAAGTTTCCAACAATCACAGCTGTGCCGCGTGATTGTCGAAACCTTTTTTTTTTTTTTACTTTTTTAAAGCATTTTTTTTACTACCAGTTTGGGTCCTTATTTTACCCACCTTGGAAGGATGGAAGGCTGAGCCTGGTGAGATTTGAACTGCCAAATTCCAGGCCAGCCAGCAGCCAGCAGAAATAGCCTGTAGTACTGCACTCTAACCACTGTACCACCGCAAACAAAATAAGCTTCAGAGGGAAATAATGAATGATAGATTCCTGAAATTGTCTACAGCAGGGGTGTCAAATTCACATTGTCACTTGATGTATCACAACTTTCCCCCCCTTCACTAAAATAGGGTGACGCATGGCCCACTGGACGCGAGTTTGACACCCCTGGTTTAAAGTATTGTTCAAGAGTGATGTCCTTTGAATTTAAGTTTAAAATTAATATTAAGGCCATTTTTGGAATAGGAAACGTTCATCTGCTCTTGTATGCACATTTTACTGAGAAATCAGCTGCATCAGGTTTTATGAGACAGTCCTGTGTGGGTTGTGAGGCTATTGGCTAATTAAACAGATGGTTGTGTTATCTGCAAAGAGGGGGAAGGCAGGCTTGGGAGCTTCTAGAAAACATGTCACTTGTTGCGAGGCTACCTTTCAATTAGCCCTCACAATCACTGATATTTTCTCATGATTTCAGAAATGGCAAGTTTTCAACCTCCTTCCATCCCCTACTACTAGTTTTTAGCTTGATGCCTTCTAACTCCACTTTAGGAATGAAGGTAGCTAGATACATTCGAGCAAGTGGACGGTTAGGGGGTTTATCCAGCTGGGCCGCTCACGTGTGGCAGTGCTCATCTTGTTCCAAGAGAAGAAGGATGGGACCAAGTTCCTGGCCAATCACTTCCTCTCAGCCCTAGGAAGGAGGCAGTGGCAAATTACTTCTGAAAAGCTTTCCAAATAGAATTGCAGCAACTTATCCAGGTAGTCTCCAGGAGTCAACATTGACTCAAAGGTACCACCAACAACAACCATCACCACTGGTTCTCTTCCATCTCTACTACTCAATGTACAATCATTCTGTGAAATAATTGAGTCTGATATAGCAGAGGCACTATTTTGCCAGCATATCTATGATTGTTGATGCTCCTTCCAGCCATTTAAATTCCAATTTTTATTTCTTCTACTCCAGTGTGCATAGCAGTGTCCATTCTATGAATCGTTGAAGTCTGAATTTCAAAATCTTGAGCTTTACCTTAATTACATAAAAGATAAGTGCAACTGTTTGGTAGCTGGAGCATTCTCTAGCAATTTCAGGCAAGAGTTCTTCAGGTTCTCTGTTGATCACATCTAATCCATGAAACGTATTTCTCTTCCCCAGATAATCTTATAATATTATATTGTGTATCTGATGATTTTATTTTCTTTGGTTTAAGTTGTAATTTTGCAAGAAGAAACTGACAATCTGAGCTGCAGCCAGAATCACATCTTTTTTTTATTGACTGCAGAGTTTATTTGCTTGCAGAAAATATATAAATGTAATGTTGGTGTTTTCCATTCAGTGCTATCCATGTGGAGAGTGAAAAATGACTCTCCACATGGTTGTCAGAAGATGGTATTTGTTATAAGCACATAATTTGCTGGGTAGAACTCTCGTTTAGAATTCCTCATTCCTTTCATATGCAAGTTTTCTATAATTTCAAAAAGCATTTTGCTTCCAATATTAGCATGTCAGGTTCCTACAATTATTATGAAGTGTGTTGATTCATACAGTGTCAACAAGATGTTGCAGGTTACTATGAAACTAGTTATGGTCTGCAGCTGCTTCTGCATCTAAGACATAGACTTGGAACACAAATGATAGGTTTAACGGGCTCAAATTGAGATTACTATAGCATTTTGGGACTTGCACCTCAGCATTGACTTTGGCACCTTTTATGATGGCTTCTATGATTTTGTGAGGGCATAAAGCTGGGGTTGCTATCTGCATTTGGGAAAAGCAGCTGCAGCCCCACAGAAAATGTTTCCCATCCCCCCCTTCCCAAGAATAAGCTCACTCACCTTTCTCCCAAAGGGCAATAAAAGTTTTCAGCCCCAGAAACTTGAAAGGAGATTGCTTTATTAGTTAGTTAGTTAGTTAGTTCATTCATTCTTTCATTTGTTAGTTCGTTCATTCATTCATTTGCTCATTCATTCATTTGCTCATTCACTCATTCGCTTATTCATTCATTCATTTATTTGCTTATTTGCTTATTTGCTCATTCATTTACTCACTCATTCATTCATTCGTTCATTCGCTTATTCATTCATTCATTCATTCATTCATCTGCTCATTCATTTATGGATTCATTCATTCATTCGCTCATTCATTCACGGATTCATTCATTCATTCATTCCAGGGGTCACACAGTTTACTC
Organism: Ahaetulla prasina; assembly: GCF_028640845.1. Taxonomy (NCBI): domain Eukaryota; kingdom Metazoa; phylum Chordata; class Lepidosauria; order Squamata; family Colubridae; genus Ahaetulla; species Ahaetulla prasina. The sequence goes on from NC_080539.1 coordinate 29,851,120, forward strand.
ATGTTGCTGATATCTAGAGCTAACTTTGCTCCACTCAGGCCTATAGCCTCGGTGTGCAAAAGAGAAGAACACAACAAGCAGCCAAGGGAGTGGGAAATGACATCCGGGAATGTATAACTATTACAGGCAAGCAGTTCAAGACTACAAGTTACTGCCAAGACGACAAGCTACAATAAGCAGCCTATTATGATGTGATTCCTGCCTGGAGATTGGCTTAGAAGCGGCCTGGAGCTCGGAGCAACCAGAAGAAGAGCAATCATGAGAAGGCAGCACCTAATCTCAACAAGCACAAGAACTTTTAAGACTTTCATTTAAAGACTTATTTATGTGGCTACATCAACTTCCAAAGCCTAGGAGGGTAGAGCTAACCCAGAAAAGGTGCGTGCTACAATAAAGCATTTTGTACAGTTATCTTCCATACTATTCTTGGAAAATAAGAAGCCTTGCAGGCTTAATTATGGTTTACCCATTTTCTCTTATTTTCTCGCTCAAAGTGGAGGAATTGATGTTCCTCTGTTCTGATATGAAGTGACTTAGTCCAGTCCATTCAGTTTACCTCTTCCCAGAGTGTCAATTTTCATTCTTGTCATTTTTTTCCTATCACCACATCAAAGTTGTCAGGATAGTTATGAGATTCCACAAACCAATTGTGTGTGTGTGTATGGGTGGGTGCATGCACACTGACCTATTTATTTATATATACTGTAGTGCAACACCGGATTTTCCTTTTGCCAGTGGCTACATCAGCAGCTAGACATCCTTTTTTGACTTCAATTCAGCCACGTCATAAACATAGTCTTATCCTCTGCTCATTCCCAGTAGCTCAACCTTCCAACCTGGGGTGAGGGGTGGTGGGTTCATTTTACCGGATTATAGTGACATTACCTGTGCTATGAATATCCATTCATTTTTCCTGCTGGAATATTGGAAGAGTTGAATTCTGGGAGTTGAAGTCCACAAGTCTTAAAGTTGCCAAGGTTGGAGACCCCTGGATTAGATGGCAGCAGAATTCCTTATTTAGGGGAATTAAGGCACCTTTTTGTGCAATAGAAATCATGTCACAAACAAACCTGTGTTAGTTTTGGTGTACTGCTTTGCCTACTCTGACATAGATATATGTGAGAATGCTGAGGATTATCTCTGATTGTTTTGTTTTTTTTAGAATAGAATAGAACAGAACAGAACAGAACAGAATTTTTTATTGGCCAAGTGTGATTGGACACACAAGGAATTTGTCTTGGTGCATATGCTCTCAGTGTACATAAAAGAAAAGATACATTCGTCAAGAATCATAAGGTACAACATTTAATGATAGTCATAGGGAAACAGTCAATATAAATCTTAAGGATACCAGCAACAAGGTTACAGTCATACAATCATAAGTGGGAGGAGATGGGTGATAGGAATGATGAGAAGATTAATAGTAATGCAGACTTAGTAACTAGTTTGATAGTGTTGAGGGAATTATTTGTTTAGCAGAATGATGGCGTTTGGGAAAACACTGTTCTTGTGTCTAGTTGTTCTGGTGTGCAGTGCTCTATAGCATCGTTTTGAGGGTAGGAATTGAAACAGTTTATGTCCAGGATGTGAGGGGTCAGTAAATATTTTCACAGTCCTCTTTTTGACTTATGCAGTATATAGGTCCTCAGTAGAAGGCAGGTTGGTAGTAATTGTTTTCTCCGTAGTGCTAATTACTCTGAAGTCTGTGTCTGTCTGGTTGGGTTGCAGAGCCAAACCAGACAGTTATAGAGATGCAGATCAGTAATTCCTCTGTAGAACTGTATCAGCAGCTCCTTGGGCACTTTGAGCTTTCTGAGTTGGCGCAGAAAGAACATTCTTTGTTGTGCTTTTTTGATGACGTTTTTGATGTTAGGTGTCCATTTAGGTTGTGATATATGGTAGAACCTAGAAATTTGAAGGTCTCTCCTGTTGATACTGAGTTGTCTAGCAAAATGTTTATACAGATTGGTAGAAAAAGAAGTCAGTACCCATGTTCCTACAGTATACTTAGGTCAATAAAAGTTTTAGCAGTGTACGTAGATGATAAGTTTGACTAATTTTTATAATGACTTAGCAGTTGTGTTAATTGATTAGTTATGGTTCAGTGTATTATCCAAGTCCCGAAAACATGCTAATTCAATAACAGGCTTAAGTATATTGTGAGAATTCATCCTATCAGCAATTATTGTGCATGATATCTACATGAAACTTTCATAGTCAGAGATAGTCTATCTCCAAATACTAATTCTAAAGATATCTAGCAAGAAAAAGTACAGTATTTCCTTAACTTGGCCCCATCTGAGTTTTAAAGTATTTTTCTTGACTATGGCAATGGTCTGATCTGAGCCATTCTAGAGATGCTGGTTGCCTCAAATATCCAATTAAAACAAATTCTTGTAGTATTGAAGAAGAAAGAAGAGGGGGACAATCTATTCTCTAAAGCACCTTAAGGCAAGGCAAAAAATAATGGATGAGACATATCAAAAAGAGATTTAAGGAGAAATTTCCAGACAATGAGAGCAATCAATGAGTGGAATATCTTGCCTTCAGAAGTTGTGCTCCAACACTGGAGGGTTTTAAGAAGAGATTGGGCAGCCATTTGTCCAGAATGCTATAGGGTCTCCTGCTTTGGTAGGGATGGGATTAGATGACCTCCAGGTTCCCTCCCAACTCTGTTATTCTGCATTTTGTAAATAAATTGCAAAATGAAAACACCATACAAAAGTAAGTGGCAGCAAGGTAGTCATATAAAACCAAAAACAATATAAATTAAAACATAATTTCAAGCCAGTTAAAAAGCATAGGAAAACAGGAAGGCCTCCAGCTAGTGTTAAAATTATACTAATGTGAGTGTTGTTTTTTTTTTGTTTTTTTTGTTTACATTTATACCCCGCCCTTCTCCGAAGACTCAGGGCGGCTTACAGTGTATAGGGCAATAGTCTCATTCTATTTGTATATATTTTTTACAAAGTCAACTTATTGCCCCCCCAACAATCTGGGTCCTCATTTTACCTACCTTATAAAGGATGGAAGGCTGAGTCAACCTTGGGCCGGGCTCGAACCTGCAGTAATTGCAGGCTTTGTGTTCTTAATAACAGGTCTTAATAACAGGCCTTACCAGGCTGAGCTATCCGGCCCTGTACTGAGTGTCAATCAGAGGTGGGTTTCAGCAGGTTCTGACCAGTTCTGGAGAACTGGTAGCGGAAATTTTGACTACTTCGGAGAATCGGTAATTAAAATTCTAACTAGCCCCACCCCCATCTATTCTCTGCCTCCCAAGTCCCAGCCTATTGGGAGGAAATGGGGATTTTGCAGTAACCTTCCCCTGAAATGGGGTGGGAATGGAGATTTTACAATATCCTTCCTCTGCCACACCCACCAAGCCATGCCACGCCCACCAGGCCACGTCCACCAAGTCACGCCATGCCCACCAGGCCACGCCCACAGAACCGGTAGTAAAAAAATTTGAAACCCACCACTAGTGTCAATGGAGCCTATGTTGGTGGGGGCGTGGATTCCATAAAAGAGTTGCATGCATAGAAGTTCTCTCCCTTGTAAAGACCCACCTCACTTCCTTTGCCAGTGGTGGGGTGGGGAACCTGGAGGATTAGAAGATCCTAAGGTCTGGGTAGGTACATTCAGGAGGAGGCACTCATTCAGGTAACCGCATCCTAAACTGTTTAGGGCTTTAAAAATCCAAATTAACTCTTTGAATTAACTCTAATATAAAGTATACTGATCTTCAAATTAACATCTTTTGCTTAGAAACGTGTGACTGTTAGAGCAGTTGAACTATATGCTATTCATTTGTGCTCAAAATGTCCAAATGTATCCATGGACTTTAACCTTCGGATTGCACAATACCTCTTGAACATTGAAGTCCATGGATAAATCTGGATGTTGCACACAAATGTATGTAGTACATTTCAGGGGTGAAATGCTACCGTATTGGACCGGATCGTGAGATCCGGTAGTGATTGTGGCGCGATCCGGTAGCGATGGTGGAGCAAAACTCCTCCACATGCCCAAGTGTCATTACTTCCTGGTTTTAACCAGGAAGTAATGTGTTTTTTACCTTCTGCGCATACGCAGACGGTTTTGAGCATGCACAGGTCTGTGCGCGCATGTGACACGCACATGCACACTTCCAAGCCAGTAAGGAAGGTAAGTAGATTTCACCCCTGGTGCATTCATTACTGTGCTTGTGTCTGAAACAATCACATCCCATGAAGCAAGAAAATGATCCACAATTGGAGCCTGTGCCGACAGCTGCAGCTTGCTTACTTTTGACAAGTTTATATGGAGAAGAGGCCCTATAGTCCACAGAAAGAAGTGAGAGCAAAATTCAGAGGCCTAGCAGAGTTTCTGTATGCTCAGATTCCAAAAGGCAGGAAGGCTCAGAGTCCACTGACAGAAAAACAGAGCAGTGTAAGAAAATATTCCAAGGTTTATTCCTCCCTGCAGCTGGAACTTCAGGAACCCAGCCTCCTCCTATCTTTGATAAAACCTAAATTTCTACCAACTCCATAAAAACATTGGAAACCGTTTTTCTATCTTCCAGAACAGACTAGAAGAAGGATCATTTGAAGTATTAAGAAATCGACAAAAATGTTCTTGGTATTATTATAACCACAAAATGATAGTAAAGAAATCTAAAAATTTAGAAACTTCTTTTTGGTACCATCCAGTGGTCATCTGGATTTCAGTATTTAGATGTGGCTGCCTTAAACCGTCCCTTCATACAGGAAGGGACTTGACTTGTTTACTTTAATATCTGTTTTAATATAATTTTTGTTGGGTTTTTTTAATGGTTTCAGCAGAATTTCTATTTGTTTTTCTATTGCTTATGTGTTTTTTTAAGAGGGAAAAAATAAATTCAATGGTGTGAATTGAGTAATGACAGTCCCATCTTAGCCATGAAAGCCAGCAGGGTGACCTAGAGCCATTCACTCTCAGCCCCAACTCAACTCACAGGGTTGCTGTTGTGGAGGAGATAGGAGGAAGCAGGTTATGTTCATCACCCTGAGTTATTTGTACAAAATAATAAAGATGGGATATAAATAAACAAACAAAGTTTGAGAAACACTGATGCAAACTGTTGCCTGTTGTTTATGTTTCTCCTCTCTCTTTTTTTTGCCTCTTTTTTTGCATTTTTGCTAGTCTATATACTACATCTATATACTACCAAAATTCTCACTGTGTTTATCTACAGGTATTGGTACTGTCAAGGTAGCCAAAACAGTGCATTATACTGCAGCAATTTTAGAGCACCTAAAATCTGTTAACGTAAAGAATGCGTAAAAAGTCCAGGACCCATAACGCCTGTGGAATTGAAATTCCCATGTTGTTCAGACCAATTTTATTCAAGAATTTGCAACGTTCCTGCGGCCATAATAGTTGGAAGGGACCTTGGAGGTCTTTTAGACCAACTCAAACTGCTCAATCAGCTCAAGCAGGAAACCCTATACTATTTCATATAAATGATTGTCCAAATTCCAATCTCTTCTTAAAAGCCTCCAGTGTTGGAGTACCCACAACTTCTGGAGGCAAGTCGTTGCACTGATTACCGGTAATTGTTTTTGCTATCAGGAAATTTCTTCTTAGTTGTAGGTTGGTTATCTCCTTGATTAGTTTCCATCCACTGTGTCTTGTCTTGCCTTCTGGTGCTTTGGAAAATAGAGGTTGACCCCCCCCCTTCTTTGTGGCAGCCCTCAAATATTGGAACACTGCTATTATGTCACCGTGTATTATTACATGGAATAACTTGTCACTGAGTACTTTAATGGAGTTTGTTTCAATTTTCTCCTAGTAAATTTCAGCAAAATAAACTCATAGCTATACTGAAATCTTTGTGTGTAATGGCAGCACCATCTTGTGGTTCAATATTGTAGGTCCCCTTTTTCCTGTCTTGGAAAACAATGCAGTCTTGTTTTCCTCTCATGTAGCATATGGTACTTTAAGTTCTTGTAAACCAGAATGTATTCCCCACTTTTCTTCTGTGAATTTGAAACAAAGCCTTCAAGCTATTTTTTTTTACAGTACTGTAGTTCCAAATAATGCTGTAGAGCTAGCATAATTTTCGTTCCCCAAACTGTGCTGGAATATAATCCAAGAGTTATATCTAGCAGCCTACACCTAGCATCCTGCAAGGGGACCTCAGGGAAAGAACAATTAACTCAGTACTAGAAGAAGTTTCAATCACCTAGCCCAGTGATGGCTAAACTTTTTGCCATCGCGTGCCAGGAGGGGGGTCGGGGTGTGTGTGTCGTGCGCGTGTGCGCCCATACTCATAATTCTATGCGCACCACCCCCGTGCATGCACGCGCGACCCCTGCCTCCTGGCACGTGATGGCCCGGTAGGCCCGTTTTTCTCTCTCACCTGGCTTCAGAGCTTCTCTATGAGTCTGGGGAGGGCAAAAACGCCCCCCCCGGAGGCCCTCCAGAGGCCAGAAACGGCCCATTTACCAACTTCCGGTTGAACAAGGAAGTGACTTTTTTGCTGTCCCCAGCATCCAGAGACTCATAGAGAGGCTCTGAAGCCATGTGTGAGAGAAAAACTGGCCTTTCCCACCACCACCCAGCCCCTCTGGAGGCAGGAAACAGCCTGTTTCCCTACTTCTGGTGGGCCCAGAAGCCTGAAAATCAGCGAGCTGGTGAGCGCATGCGCCCCGGAGCTGAGCTCGCGTGCCCACTGATATGGCTACGCGTTCCACTTGTGGCATGCGTGCCATAAATTTGCCATCACGCACCTAGCGGGTTCTGTTGAAAATCTGAACCACCCAGTTTTTCTAAGATAGTGAAAGATATCCTAAATCCTTTGGCTTGCTACTCTTCTACTGTATAATGCTACTGCAGATAAAATTGGAAGTGATTACCAAATACCACCACTTCAAAAGGTCACTCATTTTTCCAGATGGGTCAAAGCAGAAACAAACCACACTACAATGTGTAATTCTAATACCAAGAATTATGATTGAGGCTTCAAGCAATGTGGCATAAACATGCATGGAATGAAAGTTCTATAAACACTTCCAATGAAAAAAGAGTTGCTTCCAGACTAACCATTTCCTCTGCAATTGCCATGATCTATTTTTTGTTTTTAAACTGAAAATCCAGATAGCATGACAATCAAATCACTACTTTCTCTTCCATTTGGCAGAAAAAGTGATTAGTTTCTCTTTTTGTTATCAATTAGTTATTTTGCTCTTTAGAAAAGAGGGTGAGAAAAAATTGGAAAGAGAGTAGGAATTAAAGCATTGTCTCCAGCAAGGCACAAAAGCTGGGGAAAATGTGAGACAGCTCATCCCCAAAGTGCTGAATGTGAAGCAATAAAAAGAGCAAAATGCGCCAATACACCACCATTAACATCAAAAAAAATGCTGAATTAGGGCAAGCTGTGAAGTTTCTTGGCCCCTGGGGAGTGGATGATATAATATATGAATGTATGAATATAAACAATATATTAAGCATTCTGCAGAATCTGTGTTAATCCAATTACTTATGAAAGTCCAATGCAACTTTAGCTTCTGTAGGATCACAAATGGTCTTCCAATGGTCGAAATAGTTGCAGCCATAACCACTTCAGTCTGTGAGACTCCCCCCGCCCCATAGTCGCCCATTTTAATTTTCCTTCTTAAGCTGGGATAGACAGCCAATTTTATAGGAGGAGGAGGAGGACCTGGGCATACTTTTAAATGTGTGGACGAACTCCCAGAATTCCCTATCCAGCCGCATCATTGCTGAGAATTCCAATAGTTCTGTAAGAAGAATGAACTAGGACTTAAAATGATATAATGAGGCAGAAACCACAATAAAACCAACAAGACTGAATGCAAGATAGATAAATATGACTTTCTATGTTTAGTTATAAAGATAGTATAGGATTAAAGGGGAGGTGCCGGGGGAGGGGAGGAGAGAGTACATGTGCAAATGTGTGTATTCCCCTTAGGCTGATAGTAACCAGCAGCAATTCTAAAGTACCGTATTTTTCGAAGCATAAGACGCACCCTTTCCCCCACCCCCAAAAGAGGGTGAAAATTTGGGTATGTATTATACACCGAATGTTGCTCTGCCCAGCTTCTCAAGCAGAGGTTTCAGAGGCTGAAAAAAGCCTCTTAAAGGGAGGTTTCAGAGGCTGAAAAAAAAGCAAAGTGCAGAGCTCACAACCAACAAACCTGTTGCTAAAGCTCACCTCTGAGAACAGCTGATTGGGGGTATTCCCAGAGGCCATCCACCCACCAATCAGCTTTTTTCTTATTTTCCTCTCCAAAAGCTAAGATGCGTCTTATACTCTGGTGCGTCTTATAGTCCGAAAAATACAGTATATCAAATCAGACATGCTGTTGGATGACAATCAAAAGTTCCACAGGAGGCAGGATCAGCTTGGCATCTATTGGCAATTTTAGTCTGTTATGACCATGTCCTCTCCTTCTCAATTGTCTAGTGTGCTCTTCCGCTATCCTTTTTTTCTCCCAATCCTGCAGAAAACTGAAAGATCTGTGGTCTTTTTTTTTTTTGCAAAAATTTTTTATTTTTCCATAATAATTCCCACAATTTGACCAGTGTACAATACAATCACTTATCCAACAATCAGTCCTATACTCAAATTATACTCAGTCAGGGCTGCTCGACTGCCACTCCCCCCTTTAATCCTTTCTTCCCTTCTCATCCTTCTTAAACTTCCCCCACCACCTTCTCCTCGCTTTCCTACTTCCCCTCCTCTTTCCCACTTCTCACTACCATCCTTTCTAACCCTCTATCTTCTCCTTCTTCTCCTCCTCCTATCCTTTCTTCTCCTCCTTCTTTCCTCCCTACCCACCTACCTACCTACTTTCTTCCTTCTTTACTCCTCTTTCCTTACCCTTTCCTTCGGGAGTGTTTGCCGAGCAGTCCCGACATTACACCATTCCAACTTGTTTAATTCTACCATTATTCCTGTACAATGGCAACCAATCAATTTATAGTCTTCCCCTTCCCCGCCTCCTTCCCCCCCCCCGAGACTTCCCAGAACAGAATACAGGGTATTGTAACTAACAAACATAATCTAAAATATAACATAAAACATATTCCATTTCACACCATCACACTATCAATTCCCTTCTTTCTTAAACTAATACATAATAATTCCTAACTTCACTCAAAAACTAATTGATATTTTTTAATCTGATACTTATTTTGAATATAATCAATCCACTTCCTCCATTCCAATATATATTTTTCTTGTGTACAGTCTTTCAAGTAGGCAGAAATTTTGCCATTTCTGCTAAATTTGATACTTTACTAATCCATTCTCCAATTGTAGGTAAGTCTTCTTTCTTCCAATATTGTGCAATCAATAATCTTGCAGCAGTTATTAAATTCAGAATCAGTTTTGTCTCTATAACAGTGCAATCTGAGATTATTCCTAATAAAAAGAACTGTGGAACAAACTTGATCTTCTTTTTCAAAATGTTCTGCATAATCCACCATATTTTAATCCAAAAGGCTTTAACTTTTTTGCAAGTCCACCATATATGATAATAGGTAGCATCCTCACAATCACATCTCCAACATTTTGCTTTCACATTTGGATACATACATGACAGTTTTTTAGGATCTAAATGCCATCTATAAAACATTTTATAAAAATTTTCTCTTAAATTTTGTGCTTATGAATTTAACATTCCTCACCCAAATTTTTCCCATGTTTCTAACATTATAGGTTGTTGAAAATTTTGTGCCCATTTTACCATACAATCTTTAACCAACTCCATTTCTGAATCAATTTCAACCAATACATTATATAATCTCTTTATATGCTGTTGACCTTGATCTTTTATTTGTTTTACCAGATTATCATCACTTTGCCTTATACCAATTTTCTGATCTATTTTCCATCTAGATTGCAATTGTCCATACTGGAACCATGTATAATTTCTTCCTTCATCCTCAATTTCTCCCTAGATTTCAACTGTAATTCCCTTTTCCATAGTCAAAAGCTCTTTGTAAGTGATAACTTCCATTTTTTGTAATATATTTATATTCTCTATCATATGTCTGGGGATGGTCCATATTGGTATCTTTCCATCTAACTTATATTGATATTTTTTCCAAATCCTCAACAACGCACTTCTGACCATATTATTCTTAAATGTCTTATCAATTTTCTTGTCATATATTACATATGCCATCCATATAACAAACCATAACCTTCTATATTCAAAATCCTTTCCTCTGTTAAATTAATCCAATCAGAAATTAAAGTTAAAACAACTGCATCATAGTACAATTTCAAATTAGGCATTTTAAACCCCTCTTTCCCTAACGCCTTGCATTATTTTTAACTTTATCCTCGGTTTTTACCCTTCCATACAAATTTATTAATCCTTTTGCCATTCTTGTAAATTTGCATCTTTCTTCAAAATTGGAATCATTTGAAACAAAAATAAAAATCTAGGCAAAACATTCATTTTATAGCTGCCACTCTTCCCAACAATGATAATTGTAACTTCTTCCATTTCTCCATTTCTTTAATTACTTTTCCCCACAATACCTCATAATTGTTTTTATATAATTTTACATTCGATGCTGTAATGTATACTCCTAAGTATTTAACCTTTTAACTACTTCATATCCAGTTATTCTTTCTAATTCTTCCTCTGATGTGTATTCATATTTTTAATTATCATTTTGTCTTCTGTTGATTCACTTTAAACCCAGATACCTTACTATACTGATCAATTGTCTCCATCAAATATACAGCTGAATGTATTGGTTGAGATAAAGAAACAACCAAATCATCTGCAAACGCCTTAATTTATAATCTTGATTTTTAATTCTAATTCCTTTTATTCGATCTAAACCACGATCTTACTCAATAATATTTCCAAAGTTAGAATGAATAATAATGGTGACAAGGGACATCCTTGTCTAGTCCCTTTCTCAATCTTGAAAGATTCTGTTAATCCACCATTTACTATTATTTGAGCTGTTTGCTTTTGATATATAGCCTTAATTGCTTGAATAAAATAATCCCCAAATTGCATTTTTCTATTACTTTAAACAAAACTGCCAATCCAATCTATCAAAAGCTTTTTCGCATCCAAAAGAGGAATGCTGCTGAAACCTGGCTGTTTCCTTCCAAATATTCAAGTAAATTTACAATTTGTCTCATATTATATCTCATCTGTCTCCCCTTAATAAATCCTGATTGGTCATTATGAATTAATTGATTCATCAGTGGCATCAATCTATTCGCTAGTATCTTAGCAAATATCTTATAATCAGTATTTAAAAGCGATATTGGCCTATAATTCTCTGGTTTAACACCATCTCGATCTTCTTTAGGTATTAATGAAATAAAAGCTGTCCTCCATGAAGGAGGAGCTTCTCCTCCCCTTTGTATTCTGTTAAATAACTCCTTAAGTGGTACAATCATCTCATTTTGTAAATTTTTATAATAAGTAGTTGTCAAGCCATCTGTACCTGGTGCTTTATTCGCTTTAAGCTGCTTAATTGCAAACACTATTTCCTCTGAAGAAATTAATTGATTCAACTCTTCCCTTTGATCTACTGTAATTTCTAAAATACCGTGGTCCTGTAAATATCTATCTATATCTTTATCACTAATCACATCTCTAGAATATAACTTAGTATAATATTCTAAAAAAGCTTTTTTAATCAAATTTTGCTGATATACTTCCTTACCTCTATATTCTATTTTATCAATTATCGTCGTTTCTGTTTCTTTCTTAATAAATATGCTAACCACCTTCCAGGTTTATTAGAATTATTAAACAAATTATGTCTTACATATTGTAAATTAGTTGCCACCTGATCTGCCATTAACATATTAAATTGACCTCTTAATATATTTATTGACTCTTTTGTTTTACTATCTCCTGGATTGCCTACCAATAACTGCTCCTTCCTTTTAATTTCCTCTTCTAGTTCTTTTCGCCTTTTGTGCAGTCTATTTCTATATTTATTATTCATCTCTAATAAAATTCCCCTCATATAAGCTTTACTGGTGTCCCAAACTATCTCTATAGGTGTCCCTTTATCCATGTTCAAAGAAAAAAATTCCTTCATTAGAGTTTTACATTCATTTACATTTTGTTCATATTTAAACAAGTTCTCATTCATCCTCCACGACCTCCTGGCCTCTTTTTCCCGATCTAACTCAATCCATACCGGCTATGATCAGACAAGGTTCTAGAACAAATTTTGTCTTCTTCACTCTGAAAAACAAATCATTAGTAATTAAAATGAAATCAATCCTAGAAAAGATTGATGTCTGTCAGAAAAAATGTAAAATCTCTCTCTTTTCATTGCGTTCTCGCCATACATCTCTCAATTCTAAATCTTCCATCAAATCAAAGAATGCCTTTGGCAGTTTTACACGATTGGAAATATTTCTAAAACTTCTTTTATCTTTCTGGGTATCCATCACTCCATTCCAATCACCCATTAATATATAAGTTTTATAATCCCAAGATGTTATTCTTTTATGTAAAACTTATAAAATTTTTCTTGTTGTTGATTTGGTGCATAAACTCCTATTAAAAGTATTTTCTCCTTCCAATAAAAGTTCAATAGCAATATATCTTCCTTGATTATCCGCTTCAATTAATGTTGCAGATAAATTACTCTTTATATAAACAACTAGTCCATTCTTCTTTTCTGTAGCAGATGCAACAAAATGTATTCCCAATTTGAATTTATCAAATATTTCTGGTCTAATGTTCTAATATGTGTTTCTTGTAAACATACAATGTCATTTTAAATTGCTTCAAATAATGAAATATCTTTCTTCTCTTTTGTGGTGAGTTTAATCCATTGACATTCCAAGATAAAAGTCTAATTGCCATTATCAGCAATCGGAAACTTTTGAAGCACCAGCCGCAAATCATATCTTTCTTTGGGCCTTGCTCCTCCACTGTTTCTGTCTTGGTAATAGCAGATTGAGCCTGTTGAGCCTTTTCTTCTTGTTCCTTGCGTTTGACAGCTGCTCTTGTCATCCTTGGCTCTTTTGGAATCTCTGATCCCATCTTAGACACATCCAACGCTTGTAAACGGTCTTCTTCCATTACTATCACTTCTTTTTCTTTAATTTCACCTTCCTTTCTCCTACCATCCGGAGATGGTGGACTTCAGCTTAAGCACATAAGCATAAAACTCTTGTGCTTTACTGACTGTATTAAGACGATGTGCTTTCCTTCATAGTAAACTATTATACCAATTGGGATGTCCCATCTATACTCAATCTGACGTTTTTAAGTTCGTTCACCAAAAAGCAAACTCCTTCCTACCTCTCAACATTTTGGGGAATTTCCTTTAGTATTAAAATATCTTGGCGGCTGCTTGAATCTTGTCTCCTTTAAAAAGCTTGTAAAATCTCATTTCTCACTGTTCTAGTAGTAAAATAAATAACAATGTCTCTGGGAAGATTTCTTTGTCTTGCTATCCAGGAATTCACACGATAAATTTTATCAATATAAAATGCCACATCTACTGGCCGAACTGCCAAAATCTCTGCAAAGGCCTCCGAAAAAATTTGCTTCAAATTCTCATTTTTACATTCTTTTAGTCCACGGATTCGTAAAGCAAGTTCCATTGCTCTATATTGTACCAAAACAATTTCATCATCAACTTTATCCATTTTACTTTGAACTGCCTCAATCTCATTTTCCAATTTTAAATTAACTTTCTTTATTTCTTCTACTTCCTGCTCCAATAAAATCACATTTGATGCCAGACCCTGTACTGCTGACACCAAACCTTCTTTAACTTCTTTATTTCCAGTCTGAATTTCTAACATCTGTTTTTCATCTCTGACATTTCTTCTGTAATTAATTTAAACTTATCCTCTATCTGGGAAGTTTGCCAATTCATAGCATCGTTAAGAGATTCTTTCATAAATTCTTTCAGGTTATCCTGAAGTGCTTCCAAATTTAGTGATTTTGTATCTGCTGTATGTGCTGGAGAGACTCCCGGTGTTAATGTTCCTGGAGTTTTTGTAGCAGTTGACTTTAATTGTTTTGCTGCCATCTCTTAAAATTTCTCTTTAACTTAATATTACGTATAAACCTTTTAAGTCTTTTTTTTTCCCAGTCTCAGTATCTCTTCTCCCTTCTCATTACAATGTTTAAAAAAAAAAAATTTCCAGCTGGCCTCAGCAATAAACAACAGACAGTGAGACTTGTAACACTTTCGTTTTCAACTGTGTAGCTCATTAAAGAACGATCGCCATTTTCACTTTGAAGTCAGATCCAAAACTTAAAAAAAAAAATAACAACAGGGAATTGATTGATTACTTGCTTTTATAATTAGAGCTCTCCTGTTTCTGTTCAGTCCGGTATTATCTTCTTTAAGTTAAAATTGGTCCCGGCTAATATTACGTATAAACCTTTTAAGTCTTTTTTTTTTAAAATCAGTCTCAATATCTCGATCTCTTCTCCCTTCTCATTACAATGTTTAAAAAAAAATTCCAGCTGGCCTTCAGCAATAAACAGCAAACAGAGAATTGTAACACTTTCGTTTTCAACTGCGTAGCTCATTAAAGAACGATCGCCATTTTCACTTTGAAGTCAAATCCAAAACTTAAAAAAAAAAATAACAGGGAATTGATTGATTACTTGCTTTTATAATTAGAGCTCTCCTGTTTCTGTTCAGTCCGGTATTATCTTCTTTAAGTTAAAATTGGTCCCGGAAGTTGGTCGCGGCAATTAGGTCTGCCGGAGCAGGAAAAAAGCCTCAGATCTGGAGCACTTGAAGTTCTGAGGGGGCTTAACCCTTCGAGCCCCCTGGTATCTTCCAGGAGCTCTAGGGAAGCTCTACCTCTGCTTCTTTTTGCTCACCACCGCTTCTTCTCCCGAAGAGGGGGGTTTCCGAACTGCTGGACAGCTGATTGTCGCTGTCTTAGAAGTCCAACATGATCCAGAGGTTGGTGACCAGAAAGATCACCTCCATTGCCAACGGAGCCAACCAGGAAGTCAAAGATCTGTGGTCTTAAAGAGGAGATTTTGGCTCTTTTAAAGCCCCAACTTTCACACGTGTGAATACCTGATTACCAGGTTTGTGGAGATCCTACTTCATGAGCGCCTGCTTCCTTGAAACTCTGTACTTTCCAAATTCAACTCAAGCCATTTCAGTTTCCTTCGAGTATGTACAGGTAGTCCTTGACATTGAGCCCAAAATTTCTGTTGTGTCTGCGGCCCCCGAGCCAGGCCTCCTGCCAGAAAGTGACTTGAAAAGTGAGGGGGAAGGGCCATCAGCCCTTGGGAGCACCGGCTTCCCTGGCTCAGCTCCAGGAGCCAGAGGCAGGCCAGGTGGAAGAGATAACAAGGCCTCTATCCCCTGACTCTTTTCCCCCCACCAGGCCATGCATTCAGACCCAGCTGATGGCAATCAGGCTTGGTTGGACCCTAGTTTTCGTAGGCAGGAGAGGAGGGAACAACAGAAGCAGGGGTGGGGCAGGCCTAGGAACTGCTGAGTCATGGAGCCACACCCCACAGGATATAAAGGCAGCAAGAACTGCTGTGCCTCTTCGTAGCAGGCAAATCAATTGATTAACTAAGAGCTGAAGTTTGTTCCTGGGTGACTCATCGGCGTCGAGGGAGATAACAGAGACACTTGGCAGACACTCGCTATTTTGCTGCCAGAGCTGATAGTGCCGGCTAATTAAGCCATCACTCCGATGGAGGCGAAGGAGGACAGAACAATTTCTTTTACTAAGTGAAACATTTGTTATGACTTTTCTTGCCGCAGTTGTTCAGTGAATCACTGCTTTTGTTAAATTAGTGAAACTGTTAAGTGAATCTGGCCTTCCTATTGACTTTGCTTGTCAGAAGGTTGCAAAAGGGAATCATGTCCCCTGGACGCTGCAATCATCATAAATATGACTCAGTTGCCAAATGTTTGAATTTTGATCACGTGACCATGGAGATGCTGCAATGGTTGTGTGAAAACTGGTCATAAGTTCCTTTTTTTTGGTGCCTTTGTAACTTTGAATGGTTACTAAATGAACTGTTGTAAGTCAAGGACTATCTGTAAAGAGATTTGATAGAGCACTAAAACTTCATTGCTGTCATGATTGGTGGGTGATTTCCCACCGTCTGGCATATGTAAAAGGATGCTGGTTGAGGTATTCTGGGAGTTGAAGTCCACACATCTTAAAGTTGTCATGATTAAAAAACACAGCATTGTATAGTTATGAAAAGGAGAATGACAATGTAATCTTCTATGGGTCTGAGAGAAATAGGTCACAGTTATCCCCAATGGCATCTACATGTCTCGCTCATTTTAACATGGCAGGCAAGTGTCTGCTCCCATCTCTGAACCAATGCCATCGGCTGTCGTTTGAAGATCATTTGACGGCCGTCTCCAGGAGGGCCTTCCACCAGGTTCGCCTGGTTCGGCAGTTGCGCCCCTTCCTTGATCGGGATGCCTTATGCACGGTCACTCACGCGCTCGTTACCTCTCGCTTGGATTATTGTAACGCTCTCTACATGGGGCTCCCCTTGAAGTGCGTCCGGAGGCTTCAGTTAGTCCAGAACGCAGCCGCGCGGGTGATAGAGGGAGCTGCACGCAGCTCCCATGTAACACCTCTCCTGCGCAGGCTGCACTGGCTACCTGTGGCCTCTCGGGTCCACTTTAAGGTGTTAGTCACGACCTTTAAGGCGCTCCATGGCTTAGGACCTGGGTACTTACGGGACCACCTGCTGCTACCACATGCCTCCCACCGCCCCGTACGCTCTCCCAGTGAGGGACTCCTCAGGTGCCGTCCGCCAAACAATGTCGGCTGGCGGCCCCAGGAGTAGGGCCTTCTCTGTGGGGGCTCCCACACTCTGGAACGAACTCCCCGGGCTTCGCCAGATATCTGACCTTCGGACATTCCGTCGCGAACTGAAAACATATCTCTTTATTCGCGCGGGGCTGGCTTGAATGGAATTTTAAACTCAAATTTTTAGCAATTTTAATGGGGTTTTTGGTTTTATGGTAAATTTCTTAAATTTTTCAGGCTCATTTAATAAGTTTTTAATTGATATTTTAACTTTGTATATTGTATATTGTTCTTTGTTGGTTTTATTCTGCCTGTACACCGCCCTGAGTCCTTCGGGAGAAGGGCGGTATAAAAATCAAATAAATATAAATATAAATATATCTGAGGGGACCTCTGGAATGACATCTCCCCACCCACACCAAATATGTTTGACAGCAACCTTGTTGGCCTTTAAAAAAGCATCAAATGCCTGGTTCTTTCAGCGGCAGCCAAAAAAGCCAATGCAATCCTGTTGCATTAACAGGGGGATACAATCAAGATCAAGTGAGGTACTAATACCACTCTATAAAGCCCTAGTAAGACCACACTGAGAGTACTACATCCAGTTTTGGTCACCACGCTATAAAAAAGATATTGAGACTCTAGAAAAAGTGCAGAGGAGAGCAACCAGGATGATTAGGGGACTGGAGACTAAAACATATGAAGAACGGCTGCAGGAACTGGGCATGGCTACTCTAGTGAAGAGAAGGACCAGGGGAGACATGATAGCAGCCATCTATTTGAGCCATCTATCCACTATTTGAGGGGCTGCCACAGAGATGAAGGGGTCAATCTATTTTCCAAAGCACCTGAAGGCCAGATAAGGAACAATGGATGGAAACTGAGCAAGGCTTAGGACCCGGGTACTTACGAGACCGCCTGCTGTTACCCTTTGCCTCCCACCGACCCGTACGCTCTCACAGAGAGGGTCTCCTCAGGGTGCCGTCCGCCAAACAGTGTCGGCTGGCGGCCCCCAGGAGTAGGGCCTTCTCTGTGGGGGCAGTGACGCTCTGGAACGAACTTCCCCCTGGCCTGCGTCAAGTGCCTGATCTTCGGACCTTCCGTCATGAGCTCAAAACATATTTATTCATTTAAGCGGGACTGGCATAATACTGTTGAATTTTAATTGGGTTTTCTTAATATTTTAAAATTTTAAATCTAAATTTTTAATTATCAGCCTTTATAATTTGCTATGTTTTAAATGTTGTCTTAATTGTATATATTCTGTTTTTTATTTTTGGCTGTACACCGCCCTGAGTCCTTCGGGAGAAGGGCGGTATAAAAATTTAATAAATAAATAATAATAATAAATAATAATAAAGGAGAGATTCAACCTAGAAATGAGGAGGAACTTTCTGACAGTGAGAACAATCAACCAATGGAGCAGCTTGCCTTCAGAAGTTGTGGGAGCTTCAGCACTTCAGCCTTTAAAGAAAAGATTGGACTCCCATTTGTCAGAAATGAACTAGGGTCTCCTGCTTGAGTGGGGGGGGGAGGACGATGGGAGGACTAGATGACCTGTACGTCCCTTCCAACTCTGTTAATCTGTAAATCTTTCCTTCTGCGCTGGGGGCCTAGATTGTCTTTGCCTGGAGGAGGATACTACTATCCTTAATGCCTATTAAGAGTTTGCTTTTATTTTTAACTAGCTGGATGCCCGTGCTTCATGAAACTATGTGCTCAGGCTTGATAAATTGACACTTACAGCCTGAAACTTAATGTAGAATGTATAACTCCGTAGCATCAGTGTGTGTTAATATAATGCAACTGGCAGTTGGAACAGAGGGGGAGTGGGAACAGAATGTCCCAGGCCGCAGCATCCATCAGTATTCATTCGGGTACATCCTGGCAGCGTATGAGAATTGAGGGGTGTTTGGAAACAGTATTTGCTGTGTGAGCAAGAAGGAGACAGGAAGGAGGCTGGGCATGGCTTAGCTCAAACGTTCTGTATTAAAGCTCCTTCTGTATTAAAGCTGCTGTGAAAATAAAACTAAAAGTGAAACTCCTCTCCTCCGCTTGTATTTTGCATTTGTAACAGATTTCTTTCAGGTGGGGAGTGGGAGTAGAACTCCTTAGCATCAGAGCTGTTAATAATAATATAGGAAATACTAACACTCCAATGGTCATTTGAAAAATCCTTTCTTAATAAGTACCTAGAAGCCAAGAGGAACATAGTGGCAAATTTTCAAGTTTGTAGGCTTTAGGGTTCTGGAGATTTTGTGATTAATGCATGAGTGGTTTTCGCTTTTATATATATGTGTGTCTGTGTGCTATCTATATATATAAGATTGACTGGTTTCTGCCCGGAGTATGTAACTATCTCATCTAAATAACACGCCTTTTAAAGGTAAATTTAGACGCGCGCGTTGCGTTTTCATTCGACGCATTTGAAGGATCGGAGTGAGGGGGCGTCAAGGGGAAGCGGAGCAGACACCAGCCGGACTCGCCTGCAGGATGGCCGTGGGGGCCACGCTTTTCCTTTCAACCGCCAGGGGGCGCCCGATTGGGCGGTCCCGCCGCAATTTGACTCCCTGCGCCGAGGGCGGTGAGCAGCAATACGAAAGAAAGCAGCCTCTTCAGTACTTCCGGAACTCGTTCGGTTCCGTTTCTCCCTCCCCCCCCCCCACACGCACTTTTTCTAGCGAGAGCGGAAGGGGAGAGCGGCGTGCGTGCCTTGACGTCGCCGGCTGGAATCTTCGGGACAGAGACGGAAGGAGGAGGGTGGGGCCGCTGCCCAAACCGAAAGGTGAGTGGACTTGGCTCCCGGGCGAATCGGCCTTGCCACGTCGCTTTCTTCTCGGCTCACTTTGTGAGCGCCGCGGAGAGACTCCCAGGGCCCGTTGCCCCTTTAAGCCCTTCCGCGGCCGAAGTGCTGCCGCCCGTAGCGGACTAGCCTCTTTGCTTTTCTCCCGCAGGATGGTGACGGACGTGCAACTGGCCATCTTTGCCAACATGCTTGGAGTCTCGCTGTTTCTCCTGGTCGTCCTTTATCACTACGTGGCCGTCAACAACCCGAAGAAGCAGGAGTGAGCGAATGACTGGAGCGCCTCTCCGGACCCCCACCCCACCCCACCAGGTAATTCGACTCCCCTTCTTTTCGGGCCCCCTCCCCCGCCCATGGATCCAGAGGCAGCGAGTATCTCACACCCATCCCTCCTTTTCTTTTGACAGAATGCAGAGCCATCAGCACATGAAGGCCCAGATGCTATAGCTGTACTTGGCTTTGTTGAAACCCTGAAGATAATAAATGATTAGAGAATACACTTCATTTGCTGTATCAGAGAGTTGTTACGATTGCATCACTTCCCAAAGCAGATTCTAACCATCAGTCTCTCTTACACACACAACACACACTTCAAAAAGCAGTAGGTTTTCTTTTATTTTTCTGACAAATGAAATTTATTAATAGAAACATGTTATAAGACAAACTTGTTTCAAAAATAGCTTCCAACCCAGTAACCAATTATATACAGTGGTGGAAATAACATTGGAGGAAGGGTCTTGACCACCGCTCTGGGCTGTAGTCAGACCAGGAGGAGCTGGTCATGTTATGGTTTCCACGTGTCATACATGCACCTATACAGCTTCTTGCAGTTAGCCTGATTTGCTTCTTTTTTTGAAAGGCACCTCCTTCACAAAAAAAACATTAGATGGATTTCCAGATTTAGATGAGGATTCCTGGGAAACCTTAAGCCTTCCATATCTTGTGTAGCTGGCTACAAAAAGAGGATGTGATGTGAGGCCCTTATTCCTAGCAAAGTCTCAAAGTCAGAACTACTGGCTGCTGTCCTAAAAAGCAGCTTTGGTTTAAGAGAGGAGAGGAAGGGGGTGATTGGATCTGGAACTCATCAAGTGTCAACAAGAAGGGTCTCAAGAGGTTTCTTCCACTCCAAGGGATGAGTTGGAGTCAGCTGGCATGCTGTGGGGTGGTGGCACTTGAGGAGCTAGAGCACAATGGCTGCAGCTGTTGTGCCCCCACTGGCAAGTCAGGCCTCAGTGCAGAAAGACAGGATCTTGCGGTAGGTGAGTTGGGGGGAATCTGATCGCCCAGGGAGATGCTGCAACAGAGAGAGCTGGCTCAGAGGACTTATGATGTCAACTGCAGCTATGCTGCCCCAAAGTTTCAATAAGGAGGGTGGCTACTGCCTATACAACGGTAAAGGCGTTGCTTCTTCTTCTTCTGTCTACAAGACAAGGGTTCAAGGGGATGGCAGCGGCTGCAGGCAAGGGTTGCAGCAGCAGCTGGCTTTGCAGAACTCCCTCCTCCCCATACCTCGTCCAGCAAAACTTTGGGAGGACACAGAAAAAGTGATTCTTCCCTCTGACTCGTTACTGGCATTTCCAGTTGAAATTCTGTAGGAAGAGAAACAAGGTTGTATCTGTTGCCACTATTTAGTATGGAAAATCTGAGGGACAGTCCAAAAAGGACAAACGGCAGCCTTGGTAACAGTACAGAATGCCCTGCAAGAACCTACCTGGCAAGGAACTTTGTGCTGGTATCTCTGGGGCTGCATATTTCCACACCTTGAGGGAAGAGTCATCACTGCAGCTATGAAATCTGAGTAAGTGCTGGGTTTGTCCTACTGGTCTCCTGCGTATGGGGATCCTGCTCGGCCGAGGCATCAGTATATCTAGACTGCAAAGAAAACACTTGGTTGGAAGTTGTGCATCATAGTCAATCAGTAATAAAGAACCTTAGGAATCCTAAGAGAATGCTGGACAACAGTAAGAATATGCACAATTTCTAGATTGGTCTTAGCTTTCTTGCTTAAGAGATGACTAATATGAAACTTCCAAACCTGGTCCTTTTATGTTAGGCACAAAAGGGGAAATTGTATAGATCTTTCCACCTCAGTTTATAAAACTACTATTTGTTACCTTCTAGTTGCTATTACCTTGTAGTTTCTGATAATTTTTCATTGTTCAGACGTCTTGAAAAGTTCTGCATGGAGAAAGAGAAACCAGTTGGGATATTGCATGTAAAGCCTGTATGTCCAATGCTACCATAGTATTGGTACAGAGGATATTGATGATAAGAAATCACTGTGCTAGAGGGGTCCTACAATGTGTTTTTGAAATTTGGTAATGCCAGACAACTAACGACCAGTGATTGATGTCTAGTGTAAGGAAAGTCCTAAACAGACTAGCAGCCCAGGGGGATGGCATTTACCCATGAGAGTCAAGCTCTGTGTACCAGTGTAATCACTGCCTTTTACCTGTAGCAACGCTAGGCCACAAGGTGGAGGCTTCAGCTTCTCAGGGACATGCTCAGTGCTAGCCTTGGCAGTTTTATGTAGGCTGTTGCAGCTGGGTCCTGCATGATCAATGAGAGAAAGGTAAACAAGGAAGGTAATACAAGCTTACACTGAACTCCCCAGACTCTGATACTTCTTAGTTGTGATTTGATTGGCAATCAGATGCACAAAAAGCAATACTAATACCAAAACTCCAGCACATTTTGCTTCTGTTTGGAGCAATGAGATCCATCATATTGAGCAATGACAGGATGATATCCCTAACAGAGACGTGGAGGTTTGTTGTATCAGATCCCTCAGGATAATTGGCTGTATTGTTTGGGGCAGAGACTTCAGTCAAGATATAAAGGGACTGTGATTGAGCTTTCATAGAGACTTGCTGAAATCAGGATAGTTGCTCACTTCAGACACATTAATTCCATCACCATGGAACACAATGGAACCATAAACTAGTAAGATGCTGTTTATCTGGCATGTTATGTAATTTTTGCTTATATAATTAGTTGGATGTGTTGACAAAAAAGAAAGTAAACAATAAATTAATTTAAGTTGTGGGAAAGTATCGTACAAACACAGCCAATATTACAAAGAAAAATATATAAAAATTTTGGCTGGATATTGGATTTCTCAGATGTTTAATCCTTCCTATTCAGGTGTCAAATTTGATGATTTTATATTTATCTACCATCAATATTTTTTAAATGTAACAATTAATGCCTATACACATGGAGTCAAGAAATTGGGAGAGATACTGTATCTTCCTTAGTGAGCAGTTAAAACAAAAAGTCAATTTCTGGATGGAATCCTTAGAAAGGCTGAAGATAGAACCAGATTTGAATAAATCTTATTTTCAGTCAAACCAGAATAAATGCAAAAGTTCAATGTTGTATTTTAAAAAAACAGAGGCTCATTGATGATTTGCTTGTTTCTTTTTTCAAATTTCTGAGTCTTTGATATATATACCTCCATCATTGATTGGCTCTAATTTACTGGTTTGTCGATATATTATTGCTACCTAAAACTGTAAGCTGATGGAGATTCAAACAAGCAAAAAAGCCTCTACTTCTTCCCTCCCTTCCAAGACTTTTTAATTGTTTGAGCTTAAATATGTATATTACTCATTCTGAGTTGTGTTGTATAAGCAAAAACCTATTTGAGAAATCCTCACATTTCTTCCAAATACAGCGTAAACTGAATAAGTAACACTGTCCTGGCAGTATATAGTGAACTTGTAAAAATCATGCTGCTTTTACCCACCATTAAAATCACATGGTGTTAGTTCCAGTTTAACTGCAAGTACAAAAACCATTTGAAAGCAGCATTCAGCAACTTCTGCTCAAGAATAACACCTTCTCTATCTGAATATATTTTCTTTGATTGGAACAGCTTGAGTGGGTTGATGGGAAGAAGATGAATAGGCCCCTATAAATGGACTGATCTGCACTGCTCCAACTTCAATGTCAAATCTCTCTCTCATCACCAAATTATGTTTATAATTTTTTTTCCAACCAATCTTGCAAGAAAGAAAAAGGATAGTTAGAGATTAGTTCAAAGAAAGAAGAAACTCCCCGCATTTTCATGCTGTGGCTACTGTGAGTCAAGTGGCTATGCTTACACTTTAATTACTCAGGTAATAGAGGTGCAACTGACATCTACAAGGAACAGGTCAACAGTATGTGACCTGTTACATCACTTACATTTCTTCTGCTGGCATACTTCAATAGTCTGTTTAATTTCTGCTGTAGAGGCACTTTTTGGCAAAGGGGGAGAGGCAAAGTGGCATACAAACCTGGTATGTTGATAGTAGTTGGAAGGGAGCAGGAGCCTAGGCTGGGAGCCAGCTGGAGATGAGAGGTGTTTCTGGTGGAACAAGGGAGAGAGGGTGCCTGGATGCTGCTCACAGCAGCTCGTAGCAAAGTCTGGTGCTGATGGCGTCTCTTCTCCTGAACTCGAGGTTCTAAGTAGGATGAGGGACAAGCAAAATGCCAGCTCTGAAAGGTCTTGGTATCACCATCCCTTAGGTTCTACTTATTCCATTACAGAAATTACCTATGCATCATTCCTTCAGTGAAAGTTTATCTACAGTAGCATAGGAACATGAGAGGACTCTGTTACCTTCTTTTCCACTAAGGCCAATTCCATTATTTCAGAGTTTCAGAGTGTATTGTACTATAGACCATCTGTCCTCAACCTTTGTGGAACCAGGAACCGGTTTCGTGGAAGGCAATTTTTCCATGGACCGGTGGGGAGGCATGGTTTTGTGTACAACCTAGATCTCGTGCATGAAGCTTTGCTTGCTTACCCGCTGCTTGCGTGGCCTGGTTCCTAATAGGCCGCTGACCGGTACTGGTCCATGGCCCTGGGGTTGGGGATCTCTGCTATAGACTATTGCACTATGACGAAAAGGAGAACTGATTGCATACTTAGTGCTACTGTAATCCAGGGAAAATATAGCTGCCATGTGTGTATGTGCATGGGCACACGCCCAGACAAATGTACAAGATTAGGACAGGCTGCCCTGATATTTTCAGGAACAAGACAGAATAACCCAAGGAATTACTGGAAAGCTCAAGTTTCAGAAAAGCTGACATTTCATCCTTGCAAGGATGTTAATTTCTTTTGCCCTCTGCCACATGTGGAGATTGGTGCTTATATTGTACTGGAGGTTCTTGAGTCTGGGGAGTCTGTGGGCCATCTTCACTCTACATTACAGTCAGCAGGCTGTTGCTTGGGGAAGGGAACCAGTTATAGAAGGTACAGACATATTTGCTGAGAGACACAAAATGTAATATTCACTGACTTCTTCCTCCTTAAGACATTTTTCTTTTGCAGCAGTAGCAAGTAAAGATGCCAAGAAAGTAGAATTGCTGAGCATTTGTCCTCTCTGTCTAAACTTTACCAACAGAGTTTAATTGACACAATGATGCATTCACATAGCATACTCAACACTGTTACTGAAGTAACCCATCCTCTGGGTTCATTTAATACACTAAACTACAAATTATCTATGGTTATATTGTTTGTCAATGCCAGGCAGAATAATGTTTATATACTCAAATATTTGTTTTCACCCAAGAGAAAAGACCATCATGAGTATGGTATTCATCCACTGACTGGGTCACCTTGGACCTCACCTGGTTTCATATTAAGGAGGTATTTGTAAACATCTAATATGATAGTTTGCTACCCCTCACTATATATATTACTGGTAGGGATTTAGAGCTGAAGAATTCAGACTCAGATCCTTGCTTTATGAATAAATACTCTTGATCATGGGTGTCAAACTCGCGGCGTCACGTCATCACATGATGCTTTGCAACGGTTTTCCTTCATGGAGCTGGGGTGGGCGTGGCCTGCGCGTGACGAATTCGGCCCATGGGCTGCCAGTTTGACACCCCTTCTCTTGATGAACTTTATCCCCTCTTAGTTTAATAAGTTGTACTGAGCGCAAAATTTATTGGCACAGACACTACTTTAAAGCTTCTCAGTAGGGTGAAATCAATTAATACAAAATAACAGCCTGAAGGGTTGGAACAATTTCACGAGAGGTTGAAAAGAGGAGGCTCCATAACCTTTTTCAAAGTACCCAACATATTGCTAGAGAACACCATTTTCCTGCAGTTGTCTCATGAGGCAGTAGTTCACAACTTATCAAGTGATGTCTCTGTCCAGTGCTATGTGCAAGTATCACAGAGGCCATCTGAAGTCCATGAAAGGTGAAAGGGGGCTTGGATTGACACAGGGGAAACTTGTGCAAGATTCTTGTACATGTTTATTTCAAAAATTAAGAAATAATGTTCTTTTAAGGCTGCCTCTTTCCACAGCATATCCATTCCCAGATCCATCTGAATGCTCCCAGCACAGATTCGTTAGGCAGCTTACCTCGCACAAGGGCCAGCACCCTTGAGGCACCTTTCCGAGGGCTCTGCCCCAACCCCCCAGAGGAGGCAGGGGTGTGAGAGGAGCTGAAGGTGAAGCTGGGTGAGTTCTTGACCTGAGGGGTAGCTTGTTGATTGACGCTACCATTACTGAAGCTTCTGGCTCGGCAGAGAGAATTCTCTGAGCTGGAAGCAGAAATCCCACTGGGAGAAAATATAAAAGAAAAGAATCAGAGACAGGGCAGTTTTTTCCACAATGCCCTTGGCAAGAGTTATTTTTTGCATCTTGAGATATAAAGTCTTATTCTAAAGTAGTCCTTCTGATACCTTTTGCATGGTGCTTAAGCACAATGTCTTGGTTTCCATATACAACTGTTAACTGTTAGTCTATCCTTCTCCTGCTCACCTCCTTTCTCTTCCCTTTCCTTCTGAAAGGACATTACGCTTGGCTCTTTACCCAGGCATTAGGATAAGAGCTTAAGGAGAGTGGTTAGGGCAGCCTGGGAGATTGGTTTTTAGTTTTTATATATTCTTATGGTTTTATTATAAGTGCCCAGAGCTTTTTAAGATGATCAGACATATTCTTCTCAAAATCCCCAAAGCTTTAACCAAAAACTGTCTACTATTGACCTCACCCCCATATAAACCTGAAAAAAATTAACATAAAATAAATTCTCTCAGCCCAACTCATCTCATAGGTTGTGGGGGAAATAGGAGGCAGAAGGCATATTAAATACGTTCATCACCTTGTGGTGATTGTTTTTTACAACTCTGTAATCTCTTAAATCAGGGTAGAGTCAAAGCAACTGAATGGGGCGGAAAAAAGTTAACCTAAAATGAAATAAAATATACAGTGATAGCTACTTTGATGTGTAGTTATAGATATCAGGCTAGAAACTGGGAGACTGGGTTCTAGTCCCACTTTAGGCACAAAGCCAAGTAGGCAACTGGGGTGGTCATTTAATCTCAGTCCTAAGAAAGAGGAGAGGGCAAACCAGTTCCAAAAAATATTGCCAATAAAATTCAGGGACTTGTCTAGGCAATCACCAGGAGTCAAAAGGAATCGGATACAAAACAAAATACAAAGCAACATATCTGTTAACATCTGTTAACATAGGATAAATTTGCCATGTTTCTTAAACGTAGTTCCATTAATTTTATTGCTAAATAACTATATTGCAGTGTTCTCTCCAGTGTACATATTAGAAGAAAATAACACCGATCACATATAATCCTTTCGTAAAACAATAGAAGAGAAAATAGTACTAGGACAAAGTACCATTTCTTTGTTCTTAGGCCCTTTTCTCTGAAATCTGAATGGAAATGTTATTAAGTTAGAGAAGGAGGCGTTCCTCCCAACTAAATAGAAATCAGTGGGGATTTTAGGTTTATCATTTAGCCTTCTCTTTTCAGAATATTAGCCTTTCTTCTATTCTCCTTCCAGCCGTAAGAAGGATCAGAACAACAAAGTAGTATGTGCAATTTCAAATACCACAAACACCTCTTCTCTCAAAATTATTTTTCTAAAAAGCTTTTGTGACAAAATAATCTACAGGTAGAAAGATTCTATTCTGTTATGAGGACTAATTGAATGTAACACAAGGGAAGGGTATAATGACCCTCCAGTATGCAGGTATTTTATGCAGGCAGATATACTTTCTATGCAGCAAAGCTGCAAATAAAGAGACTGTGGCAATCCAGGACTAAATTTTCAGGGAAAGATTTGTGGAAAAACAATCCTGAATTCCTACAGATAGTCCTTTGTCTGTCCCAGTTGAAATTCCTATGAGCTTTACTTTTTTCATTGAACCTACATCCCCATCTGGTCACGTACTTGCCACCCTTGGGTGGGGTTTTGGTACCCTTCCTCTTGAAGTAGCCTGTCACTCCTCTCATGCTGCGCACATGTTTCAGCATCCACGCACGCAGATTGCTAAGGCAACTGTGTTCAGAGAGGACAATCCGAGGCCAGGGGTTGCATTCTGCCATATCCAGTGCTGCGATTGCTAAAGCCCTTCCAACCTGTATATGAAGGATGGCAGTAGATTGTTAAAATTCAGGCCTCATTTGTGTTTTTCTGATTGTTTTAAATCTAGAGCAGGATTCAACAAAAATAAACCAGAAAGACCCCCACCTTAAACAATTGCTAAGTACACCCCTTACAAATAAAGGGTGATGAGTTTTATCAAAGGCCTCAAATATGGTAATCAGATGTGCTTCTTATACTTATATCATGTTGATCAATGAGCTAAGAAGAGAAAACAATACTGAGGCATCCTGTCACTGGCGTCAATTAACCTGAAGATAAGACGAGCCAATCTCCAGCCTGGCACGTATCAATTTGTATCCCAATTCCATGATTCCAAATTTCTTTTGTGTATTGCAGATTTGGCTTATATATTTCAGAGAATACACAAAAGCAAAAACTTGGAGAAAAGACCCAGAATGTTGGGTAGAACACTTTAACAGACATAGTGTGATCCCTGTGCTGTTCATTGTAAATCAGTTTTCCACTCGGTAAAGGCATGACATTGCTCAATTTTCCCAATTTTAAGATAAAGGTAAGGGTTTCCCCTTTCCAGTCATGTCTGACTCTAGAGGGCAGTGCACATTTCTCAGCTGAGGTAGCTAGAGTTGTCTGAAGACATTTCCATGACCATGTGGACAGCATGACTATACCTGAGATGTATAGAATGCTGTTATCTTCCCACCAAAGTGGTACTTATTTATCTTATTTGCATCTGCATGCTTTTGAACTGCTAGGTGGGCAGGAGCTGGGGCAAGTAACAGGAGGTCACTCCGACACATGGCGCTCAGGTCTCGAACCTGGGCTGTCAGTTTTCCAGTTTTAACTGCTGAGCCATTGTTATGCTTGCCTGAGAATGGATAATCCCAAAGTAAATAACTTTACATTTCACAGCAGAAGTAAATCAAAATAAATCATTTACATTTTACAGCAGCATCTGAGCAATGTTCCATCACCTGCCAGCATTCGAGGAGACCTCACAATGAGTTTATGATGATCAATGCCTGCTAGGTAAATGATTTTTCAGGTGGCTCTACTTTTCAGTCTGTGATGTGCAATTTGTTGGCATCCAAGAAAGAACAGTATCTAAGCAGGCATTTAGTAAACTGTCCTCTTAAGACCCAGAACAAGTCTAAAAACACATCCTCAGCACAGCTCCTGAAAATGCTGAAATTCTGGGAAACTCCCAATACTTTTGCCATGTTAAGAAGTTGCCACTTGGCCAACTTTATAGCCCCACAATCCAAAGGCTATGGATGCTTTCCTCTGAATTAATCATGGTATGAGGAGTTATCTGTGTGTATAGGGTTTGAGCAAGATAGAGTGAGGACATCATGGGCCCTTGCATAAAGACTAAATAAATAGTCCTGAAGGCTCTTTGCAAATACTGATTCCACTTCTCCCTGGATAGGAGAATGTTTCCCAGTGTAGGAGTGTAGACTACTCTTCCACATGTCCTGGAACATGGTGACTTAATCTAACACTGAATCTGGGGTGGGGTGGCCTGAGATACCTGCTCAAACAGCTCCACAGTGTATTTGGATGGGAATGTTGGGAGAGGAGGAGGGGTTGCCCGCCCATTATCGTGACATGCTGCTGGAACAGTATTGACTGATCTTCCTGTGTTGTAATTGCACTCCAGTGTGTAACTAGGAAACAGATGGAAAAGGTTACCAACATTAATGCAAATTATGAACTAATTCTTAGTTTTTTATATGACACATTCTGTAAACCTCTGATAGGTAACTCCATGATTATGAAAAATTCATAATTTTTTTATCCCAAAAGATGTTCCCATAGAGACCTTTTCATGCAATAGCATGATTAGTAAAAAAAAAAGCTGGAGTTTTTATTATTCGACTATGCATTGGTAAAAAGACAGATTCAGGCACCAAATAATATTATGGTTTACTATTAAGAGTCTTGATATCAGAAATGGAACATTCTGCTTGATCTGATTAGGAAAAGCATCCATTTCTCTGTACAGAGCAATGATTGAACTGGATGATCTGGATGTTTCAAACTGGATGTTTGAAAACATTGTAACAATAACCAATATGCTAATGAAAAGACTCTTGGCCTCATGTTATTCCTAGATGAAAAAGATATGTTGGTAGCACCAAAAGGATCAGCATGAAATCATCCTAAACAATAACATATGCCTCTGCTCAAATATGGATTCCTATCATATTTTGTTAGATAGAACGTATTTTGTATACGTTTATACAAATTCTAGCCTTCCTTTGAAAGCCAACTATTTAGCACTGGGAAATTCACTCCATAGTACTAGAGTTACTACATATGCTGCCAGGATTCCCTAATGACCTTCCTCTCAACAGTTACTCCACTTGTGGGAATTTTTTTTTTAAATTTGAATTTATATCCTGCCCTTCTCCGAAGACTCAGGCTTCTCTCTGGCTTCAGTTTGACCTACCAGATTCTTAAGGTGGCAGGAACTTTGGGGATATTGGAGATTTGGAGATGGGAGAAAAGGAAGACCTACAGAACCATGGTTGCGATCATGAGGTAGTATCTCATTGAAGCACATACCTGTGAATGATGCCTGAGGCCTTGTAAATGGCCACACGCCCACTGCCCTCTTTTGATTGTCCATCCCGCTTGTCTTTAGCATACATATTCTTCTCTGAAAAGTTGCACCCCGTGAAATCAAAATGAGCAGAATTCAAGGAGATGAGCTTAGGAAATAGCATATTTTCAACCTGTAAAAGCAATTAAGAGACTGGAGACTCAAAGCTCTTCCTATTTTGACATGCTAGAGAAACAGGCAGTTTTGCTTCTTGTCAGAGACACTGGCTGGGAAGCAACAATCTAGCCAAAGAAACTGAAGACAGTAATAAAGAGATTCAGCCTGCTAGAGAAAGCAATTCATGGTGATTAGGTTTAACAACTGAACAGAACACAGTACATGAAATGCTCAGAACACTGTGCCACGGTCAAACATCAGCAGGAGCATGGAAGTTATAAAAGAGAACCAACACACATAGAAACTGACATCATCTTTAGGTTTGAAAGGCACCTGAAGAAAATATTTAGCACTTTAGTCAGAGAAGTCAGTTGAGTTTTTGTCAATTGAGTCTTCTGTAACCCTCCAAACCCAGTCCTGCAAAGAAGTTAACTAGAGAGAAAAGCAAGAGGCACACATAAAAACATCCCTTTTGTTTGGTTCCTGAAGCCACTTCATTTCTATCTGTAACATTCTTAAGTAAGTCTAAACTCATCTTGGAGGAGCCAAATATGGGACTATTTTATCTGCCTCTAATCCCTTCTGCGCTGCCTTTGGGATTATACAAGCTCAATATTGCCTGTCCAGGGCATTGCTAAAGGGGCCAAATAAGTCTCACCTGGCAGTTCTCGTCAGAAATGTTGTTCCCATACATGAAACAGCCACGCTTAGAGGCATGTCCATGCAGATCAACATAGTAAGCCAGACCACTCTGTTGAGGTGGGATGGTTTCTGGAGCTGGTGGTGGAGGATTCTCAACTTCATTCTCACAGTGTTCAGATAACAGTTCTTTTGAAAGGATCCAGACATTAGAGTCATTGCTTCCTGGTACCTCTGAAGCCTCAAGATCCTGAGATGAGGTGATGCAGGAATCTCTGGAACAATTGCGAAGGTTGTTTGTTTTCTCCAGCTCAGAAAGAGGGATGTCTTCGCTATGGGAACATTTGCGGGTACAACGCTGATTGGCTATTTTTGTGTTGAGTGGAGGGACATAGGTTCGCCAATCAGGAGAACCAGGCTGCATCCGGCTGTGAACATGGTGATAGAGCATGACAGCCTTGGCCCCATATACAGCAGGATGCAGGTCTGCATCAGGGTTCAAATACTGACGATTCAGATTAACTCCACGAGCGTCTGTCCTGTGGGAAGCAGAATAAAACGTGATGAATGAGACCGGGCAAAGATGTCTCTTGTTGATCTTGAACACAGCTACACTGTATGTATGTATGTATGTACGTATGTATGTATGTATGCATGCATATATTTCCTGCTTTTATTATTTTTACAAATAATCCAAGGTGGTGAACAAATTAAGACATTCTTCCACTTGTGAAGGAAGAGAAATTGCAACTATTGTCTTGTGCATAATGTACAGCCAATATTGCCAAGTCTCACATTATTAACAGACTGCTCACTTAAATGTTTATCCTAGAGATCCAAGCAGCCCTAGTCCCCCCTACATATATGAAGCTAGGAGGCAATTATAATGTATCTATGAATCAGAACAGACATTGCTGATCATCAAACTATCCTAGTCAATGTTTTATGCTCATTAGCTCAGTGGCTAGGCAGCCTCACAGGCTCAGAGATTTGGACTGGCTGTTGCTTTGAGAGCAGAGCAGATATTGCTTGATAAATTCAATGATCTCATGTGAACACTTCAAGTCTCAGATCGTAATCTACTACAATTCCCTTATAACTGCAGGAGGGCAAAGAGGAAAAACAAGGATCTACTCTCCCTCCACACCTATTGGCCTTAGCCTGTTGCTCTTTCTCAACCCCCAAGCAATAGTAATCTGCTGGAGAAGCTAAATGTGGATAGATTACAATCAGCCACAAAGAACCAGAGCTTCTTCCTGTTTAACACCCATCCTCCAAAGCCTAAATGTCTGCACAATATTTACCGATAGTGTCCTCGCATCACTCCATCTGGATTTAGCATAGGGATGAGTTTAAAGACAAACATACGACGCAGCATTTGGGCTCGAGGATCCTCCTCTCTCAGTATGAATTCCAGGAATCCATTGAACACAAAGCTAGAGGGTGTTTCCCCGGGATGTACTCTGCTGCTCAGAAAGAATACCTACCACAGGGTGGGGGAGTCAGGAAGAGGAGAAATGCAAAAGTATTAGTGATTTTTCCAAATTGGAAGCTTTCTAGCTTTCCTTAAAGACTGCAAGCCCTGCAAATATTTTTGTTTCCCATCTGTTTATGACATAATTATTATACCAGTATACAGTACTGCTTTAGTGTTAAGTGTCACAGTGCAGAATTAAATAGAGAGAACTCCTACCAGTATCTTCAGGATCACCCTAAGATACAAACAGAAAAGAGGAAGAGAGAAACAAAAGGAAATAGTTTAAACCCTAAAGTTATTGAGAAAATCATTTGAGCAGGATGAAGTTTTCAAAAGTAGGCATTGCTAAAAACAAATAGAAACTCGCAAACCACCAGAAGAACAAAGAATGTGAAAGAAAAACAGGACAGAGAAAAATAAATAAGCAATTACTAAGATTTTTTTCAATTAAATAAGGAAGAGGCAATTAAAGCAGAAAAAAGCAATGTGAAATATGAAAAATCGGGGGCGGGGGCGGAATCAGATGAAAAAATAGAGGAAGAGCAACTAGAAGAGAAAGCAAACTAAGGGGAAGGGTTATCTTGATTGATGTAGACAAAGCAATGCCTCAGTAATGTCAGAAGACACTTGATGGTTTATCCCCCATTGAAATGAGGGATGGGCAGTCACAACTGCCTTCCTATCTCATCCATAGCAATTGTAGACCTATGGCTCTTTCTGAATAACCTATTATATTACAGCAACTTCAGCAGCTTCTACAGCAGCATTTTCTACATCTCACATGCATCAACTAACTTACTCTCTTCCCCACAAAACAGTGTGGTCGGGGTGTGTTCTTGTCCGGGAATAACTTCTCCAGTCGAGCCTCCCGCGTCTCCTGCATGCCATGGCATGATGTGATGGTGACCAAGTCCACACGTAGCTTATCCAGGGAATAGCACAACAATTCCCGATGATAATAGATGGCATCCATATAGCTGGAGATTAAAAGAATAGGCAGGCCATTTCAGTGTAGTGTGGTTTCTAATTTACTCCATGAGCACCACCCTTTAGTTCTGTTCAAGGATCCTCATACTGACTTCTGCCTCCTCCCCAAAAAGAACTTCACACAAGTTCCCCCCCCCAAATAATCTTATTTTAAGGATTTTACTTTGGAAGAGAGAGGAAGGAACGTCTAAAGAATTCTCTCCATTGCCAATTTTCATTCCTCATCTTTGTCCATTTTTCTGTTGGACTTTGATCCAAGAATCATTCCAACACTCGAGCGGAACTATTTTAGCTATCTGGGCCAACTTGTTATTCTTGTGCAATAAAGAGCCATTCCCACAGTTTTCTATTGGAAGTTCTGAAAACTGATATGAAGTAGAAAACCAGAGGAACTTTCTGGTAGCCTCAGCCTTTCAATGGGCCCTCATTTGAGATAAGCTTATTTCTAAAAGAGATGAAAAAGGGAAAAACTGTCCATTTAGATCTTGAAAAATTCTCCCAAAGCATGTCAAATTATTTCACAAAGGCTGCCTGGGGGCCCGATGAAAAATCTTGCCCATCAGCTACCTCCCACTTGAGATCACCTAGGCCTGGCAAGGGAATCAAAGCAGTCACTTACGGTGTACCCCTGGGTGGGGCCGCCTCCTTTTTCCCTTTTCCACGTCCTCCTCTAGAGTATTTTCTTGTTCTGTGGGTGGTGGAGCGCGGCTTCCCCTCAGCTTTTCTAGAGTCTGCGCCTGCCCTCCGACTAATTGTGCCATAATGTTGGACACTAGTTTAGATGGGCAAAGAAGGGTCTAGCTAAGTTTTTCTTTTCCACTTCTCCAGACCATTCCCCCAGCCAAGTCTTCTTCATTCATTCAATCTTATCATCCCAGCTTCTTTGAATAAACAAGCCCAGTTGTTTCCAAAGAGACAGAGAAATAAGAAAAACCAAGTAAAAGGCAAGAATTTTATCAAAATGTGTTGGAAAGAATAAGGTTAATATGGTGAGGAATTTCTTTCTGTTTAGATATTTCATTTTCTTTATCCCCTTCCCTAGAGAACCAGTGTAGCATCACAAGATTTTTAATTGGACTCTGAAAGAGCTATTTTTGCTTTTTTTTATCATTGCCATAGCTGCAAGTACACTCAACAATAGGACATAACAATGATAGAGGAAGAATAATTAAGTAGTAAGAACACAATCTCATCATGCTCCAGAGGAATTCCTGATTGTCATGAATTTATTTTAAAACATTTATACCTATTCTTTATTTATTATCCACATTATCCTACAGAAAATGAAGCAGTAAAAATATAATGAAACTATTTTAGGTGACAGGTAACAGAGGGGGAAATGATCACAGCAGAAAATAATGCAGCTAAAAACACAGAAGAGTAAAACTCTCCAGCAAAATGTTTTGAAACCAATATGTTTTAATGCCAAGAAAAAGGGAAGGGGCCAAATAGATCTCTTTGGGAAAACATTGTAAAACATATCTGGCAATCATTCCTTGGTACAAAGATAGGAGAGAACCCAACGAATAGCAGAAAATTCATTCTGTCCAATAAGAAAGAGGATATTCTAAGAAGGGGCTTCTTCCACCAAAGAAATCGTTTTGCATGAATATTCTGGGGCTGGGCTCTCACAACACATTTAATTTGGTCATTAAATTAACCCATTCTGGGGATTTGTAGGATAAACTGATACACTAAACTGAATGGAGTACAATAGCAATAAACAAATGAGAATGAAATAAGTTTAGCATGTACAAATGCAACCACTAGCTTTTTAAATGATCTGGTTGGAAATGCTGTTCTTTGTATACAGCTAATAATTACAGATGAATCTGATCTGCCATACTTTTTCTGTAATAAAGCTTCATTTCTGACTAGAACCTGTATTGTATTTAATTTGAATTGAATTGAATTGAATTGAATGGTTTATTGACCAAGTATGATTAGACACACAAGGGATTTGTCTCTAGTACAGATGCACTTAGTGTACTTACAAGGCAATAGAGAATCACCATCATCATCAATAAAAGAGGGAAGTAAAGAAGATAATAAATGGAATAAATAATAACACTACTGCCACACTCTATGGGACACACACTCTATTTAGAGAAAAGATGGCCCTGCTTCTATAACTGGCTTTTATAATAATAGATTAGAACTTTTAATACTGATGATCCAAGCCATGAGATTCCTCCTAGAGTTAAAAAAGTTTCTAAATAGTGATTCAGGGGCAGGACTGTAAGTCACTGATACAGCAGGAGTTTTGCATACAGAAGATGCACATTAAAGCCTTAGCAACTTCAATAAGACTGGAAAAATCAATCTGAAACCATTTGGAACATTCCCACTCACTCTAACACACACCAAATTGGAGACACCCTTGGTTAAATTCAAGAGAGGCGCTTTTTGATATTCACATGAGCAGAAAAACACTTAATTAACAAAAAAATATTAACTAGAAGCATATACACAAAAGCACTTTCCAGGTGGCTCTTGATGGCTTTTTTTGAGAGCTGAATGACTGCAAGGATATTCCAAATCAAGCAACACTCTGGTTACATGTATTATAAGATGATGTCCATTTCTGATATTTTGTATTAATTATTTCTTTTTGGTATCCCTGCATATCTGAGTTTGGGTTCTGGGTTTAAGGAGAATCACTGTAATAAATTATTTTGCGCTAATAGACAGGATATAGGAAAAAGCTTAGCATTTGGTATCTAGTTGTTTATTCAATTTACATATAATCTGCCTTCACACACACACACGATCTAAGAGATATGAGAGAGACTGATGTAACACCAAAAATAGAATCTATAATAACTCTGGACCCTCTTACTTGGACAGAAGATCTATTTTTATGCATACTAGAAGCCCACAACAGTAAACAAATATGAGGTGGAAAAGTTTGCTCAACCATCCCCAAACCTAAGCTTGGTGATCAAGCTCTAGCACTATCACAGAGAAAGACTTGAATAGCACCAAAATCTGGTCTGAACAGAACAATGTTACCCACTCTGTTCCCAAATGGTTCCTTCCTCCTTATTGTTTACCCAAGTAACTCCAGGTAAACAATCATTTGTATATATGCTTAATACACAAAGTATTTCTCCTAGCTGACTCTACAAGATATAAGACTTGCTAGGAAGGGAATGGTAGCAGTGTATCAAAACTAGAATTACCTGCTAGGAGAGAGATGTCTGCACTCTGCAAAGTGGGCATCCAGCTGTGTCAGCATGTCCTGGCATTCTGTATATGAGAAGGGATAGCAGAAGGCAAAGTATGTGGTGGCTCCTCGACAATCCAGGAATCGGTGCACAAAAGATAGGACAAACTGAGTCTCCGCCATCTGCATGAGTTAAAATGCCGAAGGATGATCTCCAGTATAAGTTGAAGCATTACAGACAACTTAGGACACAAATAAACACAATGTTGTTCTTAGCCTGCTGCAATTCTGGCTTGCACAAGATCCTTAGTTTTTTAGTATTACCTGAATCAGATGTTCAGCTCTGCCAGATATATCACTGCTTTTATCATCTTAACTGTCACAACACACCCACCTGTTGTGATATGTTAGGCAAATAAGCCGAAAATATTGTTTGCACCATGATGTTAAAATAAGAATCTAGAAAGACTGTGATATGTAGACTAAGTTCTTTATTCTTTTGGGCAGTGTAGGCACATGAATAAAGGCAAATATACCTGTCCCAGCATAATGTTGCAGGATCCAATCTGAGTTGGTCACTGGGACCAGAGATTTAGTATTTCAAGCTTTCGGACTCATGCTGGAGCCCATCCTGAGGGAACCTTACTCTCACCAGAATGTGTGCTTTGGGCTATTCTTTGCATAGTATTTATGTATGTATTTATGTGTGGCTTCTAAAGTAATGATCAGAATAGACTTCTAAAGTAAAGTATCTCAGATGATAAGTTCAACACTTCTATTGCTGGCTACATATAAATACTATGCATAGAACAGCCCAAAGCACACATTCTGGTGAGGGAGAAGTTCTCTGAGGATAGGGTCCAGCATGAGTCTGAAAGCTCAGAAGACTAAACCTCTGGTCCCAGTGACCGACCCAGATTGGATCCTGTAGCCTAAGCACACATGCATTTTCTTATATTGTTAAGCAGTAAGAAGAATCATGTACGCATGCATCTGTGACTCAGCCAAACAGCCTGAAATTAAACCAAGCTGATATTGCATCCTGGAAATGGAAGAAGAGAGAATGAATTTAGTGCATTCCAACTTTTCAAAACATGGAAGAAACAGCCCAATAGAAACACAAAGCAGATAGTATCAGGACCTAATAATAATAATAGCCTTTATTGTCATTGTACATCATGTATACAATGATATTGGACCTCTTTATCAGCACTCAAGGCTCCCCTTTCTGATAATTAGATACTGCCTTTGCCATTCCACTTTTATGAAGCCCGAAGTTGGCTCAAATAAATTCACTTTTCCATCCACTCCCATATTTAAGAAAGTCAGGTTCATGTCATACGTTGTTTCTGGAGGCTATCAGGATACAATAGTACATTTAAGCCCAACCTCAGCAAATCTTTCCTCAAAATACATGTTATGAAGATACCTCATAGGCAGGTCGCTCACGAATGCGTTCCCAACGGGGCTTGATAGGTACCGTCTTGACTAAAGGTGTCATTCCCTGGGAATAAAGTTTGGTCTGCTTGTTCATATTCACAATATGAATCTTGATCAACTTGCCAGGAATTCCTCCCCTCACACTAAAGTAAAACCAGGATCTGGGGAAGAAAGAAGAAAGGGGAAAGACAAAGAAGAGTTAGATAACAGCCACTCGTCATTTACACTTCAGATCCCAGAAACTGCATTTCTGCCCAGAAAGACCAGGCACATTTGGAATTGGGCACTGTCCTTTTCACAGTTGACCTCCATTCCTTTTCTTTTTAAAGAATAAAGTACAGTATATCCAACTGAAAGTCATATACTTTTCTTGTCTACCAACCTGTATTTTCCCTTTCTCTGGTATTTTTATATGCCTATTTTAAATTGTGACACCATTGGAGTAAGAGTTTGTTATACTGTATGTATGTATGTATGTATGTATATGTATGTATATATATATATGTATGTATAATCTATGCATGCATGTGTACATATGTATGTCTCTGTGCATAAATATATGTATCAATATATAAATCAAATTAAAAGTGATAACTTCTGGTCTCTGTTCAGAATAGACTTCTAAAGTATCTCAGATGATAGGTACAACTCTGCTATTAATAAATGGAAAAGGATAGAACGATTGTGTGATAAAAAGGGTTAGGAATAGCTTCCATGACAGTTCCATTCCTACAATCAGTAGATAAAATAGAAAAATGGATGTTGTTTCAATGGTCATTTTACCTGTTCCCATTCTCATATTCTGTGTCACCACAATCTGGCTTGGTCCACACATTGAATTCATAGTCTGCAGTGGGGAGGGAGTTGCCAAACACCACTGAGGCAGAAGAAGTATTGATGCTGCCACTGCCATTCAAGCTGTTGTCACCATCACCTTCCTGGTGTTCCACCTTTTCAACATGAGCCAAATTGCCAGAGTCAAATTTGGAGCTGAACAATAGGCCACCACAGCGTATTTCCATCGTAATCTCGGTGACCAGAATGATTTCATCCTCCTACAATATGTTGTCTGAAGTACTTCCTAAACAACAAAATGGAATGGCGACATTTTTACCTAAAATTCCTTTACCTTTACCTATCATACTGATAAGAACACACACACAAAAATTCTTCAGTTAATATCAACTGAGCCCAAGTTTATAAAAACAAACTACTAGATCACAAAACCTTTATTCTGAACTTCCTATAAGAATATCATTCAAATTCCTTGATGTGAAAACATTTTAACATTTTTTCATTCAATCCAGACTACCAACATCATTTTTGGCAAACCCAAACCCCAAATCTGCCTTTGGAAAGTTGGATTTCAGCAGCTTGAATATAATCTAAATGTCTGCAGTCATTTACCACAGAAGATATCCTACTTGTGACATAGCTGTCCACAAGCAGCAGGAATCAGAATGATACAAGTTATACTACTTGATTTAACTGGCTGTCAGGTTCCAGATCTCTTTATACAGTGCTAGCTTTAAATTCAAAGTTATTTGTGAATAACTTTGGTTAATGTCTTTGGTCTGGAGAATTCAGGAAATACAAACTGAAGTAAGTATATTAAGATACGTTTGCAATATTTGCAGGGTTTTTACTTTACAAAAAAAAGCAAATAAGGGGAATGTGGTAGTTTAAGAAAACTTTCTTAAGATATTTTTTTTCACTCTTTCACAGAGAGCCAGTAGAATGTAGTGATGAAAGTGTTCTGAACTGGCACGTGGGAAGACACTAGCTGAGTTTGGGACAATCACAATTTCTGAGCCCAATCTCACTAGGTTGCAGAGAGGGGGAATTAAGGGGTGGGGAAAGATGCTACATGTAAACTTTAAGCTTTCAAATGAAATGCAGGTATAAAACTAATAAATACATGCACAAAATTAAAAGTACAAGAATTGCTGACCCGGTAACCCAGCCAGGCTAAGGCATGTATGCCAAGACATTTTTCGACACAAAAGAGTA
This sequence comes from Ahaetulla prasina, assembly GCF_028640845.1. Classification (NCBI taxonomy): domain Eukaryota; kingdom Metazoa; phylum Chordata; class Lepidosauria; order Squamata; family Colubridae; genus Ahaetulla; species Ahaetulla prasina. The sequence continues at coordinate 29,891,503 of NC_080539.1, forward strand.
GGCAATACATTATCCTGTAATTTTGAACAATATCAAGGCTCAGTTCACCCCTTGCATCAAGCCATAATGTAATTGGTTAATTGTGTGAACCAGGCACAATATTACTCTGGATACTGTTGATTGGGTTATATGAAGAATGTTTCTATAGTAGAAAACTACATAATAATAGAGTAAAAGGCTGTAAAAACAACAAAGTCTGAGCATGTTTTTAGTCAGAGGGGAGGAGACAGATTAATCCGTAGGGGTATTACTATTTTTTGCCTAATGGCTCAGTGGATACCTGAGCGTCACGCCCCCTCCATTTCCTTCCCGATCGTAGGGGCCGCCTGCCACATGGAGTCAGAAGTCAGCCAGGTAGACGCAGAAGGGCTATTATTTTACTGTCCTTTATTCTTTCCGTCCCCCTTTCCGGAACCGAAGCTTCGATGGAGAGGCAATGAAGGGAAGGTCCATAAACTCCTATTTTTTAATTGTATGTATTGGACACACACAGGTGAGAACAAGAGGGTAACACGGATGCAACCATGGCCCCAGCGCGGCCCACTCTCCTCCCTTCTCCCCTCAAATCCACTAACCTGCTCCCGTCGCCGCCGCCAGGGGCACCGGCCAGGCCAGCCCTACCTTCGGCCGGTTGCCCAGGCAACAACAACGCTTTTTTTCATAGGCTATGCTGCTTTAGCTGGAGCAATCCAGCTCCCTATTGGTCCGCTGTACCTCTCCATAGCAACACGACGCACCATTGGCTAGCCGCGTCCCTTCCATGGTGACACGGTTGCTATGGTTGCCGACGGTGCAGGAGCGCCGCCAATTAACTCGTTTTCGTTGTAAAAAGGATGAAGCCATTGGCCAATCTCACGAGTGGCGTGGCTACGGGTAACGTCGCCTTATTTCTATCTGGCTTCGAACCAGGCGAAGGTCGGCGAAAAGCGTCCCCGTCGCAGCCTCAACAAAACCGTTCAGTTGCTCCCCTCAGCGGCTCATTAGCCTCCGACTGAGGTGCGCGGTGGGATATTCCGGATCGTTTTCAGGAACGCAACGGAGCGCCTTCTGCTCCACTCGAAGAGTCCTAAAGGCCCCTGGCAGAGCGAGGTTTTGGCTTCAGCAGAAACAAGCCCCGAAGGATTGACCTCCTGGATCGCTCAAGGAAGATGTCAAGGATTTAAAATTTTAAAAGTTGCCTCAAGCTGCAACCCTCCTTCTCTTTGCCTTCTGAAATGTCGCTCGTTCGTTGGAATCCCTCCCGCTCGGTGCGCTGGATGTGCTGTAGAGCTGATTTTTCCATAGCCCTCCCATCCTCGACCTCGAAAAACGTTGTACATTTGGGAACTGGATTAAAGGACAGTAAAAAGCTGTAGTAAAAAAGTTTTATACCATTAATAAGCGGGAAGACTTTTACTCAAAACCTTGAGGCAATTTTTTTTTTTGGTTAGGTGCTTCCCGTTAAACAGCATCAAAATTGGAAGTGGAGGATGCGGGCATCGATCCCGCTACCTCTCGCATGCTAAGCGAGCGCTCTACCATTTGAGCTAATCCCCCTGTTGTTGTAGATCCCTTTTTCTCTTAGTAAGAAACTATAATCATGAAACTGCTCTGTTGTAAGGTTTTATATATATATATATAATTCAGAATTATGGTTTGGGTTTTGGCAAGTTTAGTTCCTTTTTGGAGATCTATAATTAAACTGCTCCAATTGGCAAAAAAAGAATATATTTGGAGTCTGGAGGGAGTAACACAAATATTTCTCAAGTAAATGAGCCCAAACTCTACATTTAGGAAAAACTAGACAAGGCTGCACACTTCAGGTATCCAAGCAAGTAACTGCTAGAGCTCAAACTGTAAGACTACTTGCACCCAGAAAACCACAAAAGTAATGATCTGTGACAAAAAGATTGCACTTTGTGCACTGTTAGGGCTACAATAGCTGACCTGCAAACCAGCTGAATAATTACTAGATGGCAGCAAAACAATATAGAAAAGTGGTGCCATCCATCATTCATCCAGATTCCTGCAGCTCATACATAGCACAGTAGCTATTTTCTGCTAGAATTGGGAGACGGATGGGACCAAGGTGCTCAGACTAAAGAAAAAAATAGTCCAACCTATCAAAAGCAATATTGTAAAAAATAGATTAGGATAGGAATGCAAGTTAAAATAGGCAGGAAAGTGGAAAGGCAACACCTATCCACTCTAGTCTAGATGAGTACAAATTAGTGAAACCAGATGGATTACATTCCAGAGTGCTGAAGGAGCTGGCAGATGTGATCTTGCAACTACTGACCCATAGATCCTGGAGCACCAGGAAACTACCAAAGGACTGGAAAAGAACTTGATGTGGTTCCTATCTTCAAAAAAGGGAAAAAAAGATAATCCAAGAAACTACAGACCAATCAGTCTGACATCAATACCTGGAAAAGTTAACCAAGCAACAGATCTGTAAATACCTAGAAACAAGCAAAGCTATTATAGAAGCCAGCATGGGTTTGTCAAAAACAGATCAGACAGGCGAACCTCATTGCATTCTTTGACAAAACGAGTAAATTATTGAACCAGTGAAATGTTCTGGACATTGTGTACTTGGACTTCAATAAGACATTTACAGGGTAGACCATAACCTATTTTTTGGTAAGATAAAAAAAATATGGGATAGACAGCATCAACACCAGATAATTGTAATTGGCTAATCAACCAGACTCAACATGTAATCCTCAAAGGAACTACATCTGCCTGGAAGGAAGCATGCAGTGGCGTTCTCCAAGGTCTTAGCCCAAATGATTTAGATGAGGGGAGAGAAGGGGAACTCATCAAATTTGTACACAACACCAAGCTTGGGGGGTGGGGTATAGCCAAAGGTAGACTCAAGATCCAGAAGGATCTTGACAAACTTGGACACTGGGCTCTATCCAACAAAATGTAATTCAGTGGTGAGAAATGTAAGTTTTTAGGCAAGAAAAACCAAATGCACAGTATAGAGAAAGTGGTACCTGATTTAAGAGCAAACTGCGAGAGGGTTCTAAAAGTCCTTGTGGACAACCTTTTTAAGTATCAGCCAGCAATGTACTGCAGCAGCCAAAAAAGCCAATGCAGTCCTAGGCTGCATCCAGAGGGGAATAGTATCAAGATCATTTGAATACCACTTTATATTACTTTGGCAAGACCACACTTGGAATAGTACATCCAGTTCTGGTCTCGACAATACAGAAAAGATGTTGAGCCGCTGGGAGAAGTCCAGAGAAGAGCAACAAATATGATTTAGTGAGTGGAGGCTAAAATAATATAATTAATTGTAGGAAGAGGGTATGTCTAGTCTACAGAGGACAAGGAGCGACAATAGCAGTTTTCCAATATTTGAGGGACTGTCACAGAGAAGAGAGGTCAACTTACTCTCCAAAACATCTGAGGGCAGAAGTAATGGATGGAGACTTATCAAGGAAAGTTCCAACCCATAACTAATAGGAAATTTCCTTGTCAGTGAGAACAATTAATCAGTGGAACAGCTTGCCTCCACATGTGGGTGATCCATCACTGGAGATTTTAAAGAAAAGATTGGACAGCCATTTGTCCTGAATGGTATAGTCTCCTGCCTGAGCAGGCGCTAGGACTAGAAGACATCTAAGGTACCTTCCAGTGGTATTATTCTGTTAAAGCAGGGGTGTCAAACTGGCGAGGCTGAATGCATCACATGCAGGTCACGGCCACCCCAGCTCCATGAAGGGAAAAAATGTGATATATCATGATGGTAATGTGACGCCATGAGTTTGACACCTGTGTGTTAAAGGTTCTAAAAATGCACAACAATATTTGGATTCTCATGCACATGGATGCTACTGCAGGTCTCTCTTCCTCCAGCAAGGACAGCATTAAGATTTTTTTCCCTGTAAAATGTAAATTGACATAGCTCTGCAGAAAAGGGAGGAGTAATTAATGGCCAAAGGCCATGTCATCACTAGTAAAATAATGCCATGCTCCAACTATAATGTTGAAGGACTGGATTATCCAAGAGAACATCCTAAAGAAAGAACAAGCTGGTTTTAGATCAGGTAGACCAAATAGTTTCAGACTTAACTGAAAAAACGTGTATTTTGCTCCATGGGTCACTTTTATGCATCTTTATTAATTTCAAAGTGGCTTCTGGTTCAGTATAGCAGAGTTTATTATGGTCCAAGTTGAATAACTCAACAATTGCTAAACATTTTCTGCTGTTTATTGCTGCATGAGGGAGCTTCCTTGCAGATCAGGACAGATCTCCATTTAAAATACTGTATACTAGTTCCAACTCTGTTCAACTTCTATATTTTTGATCCAACACAATGCACATCTGTGATCCTAAATTGACAAAAAACATCTTCCAATTTTGCTATAAGGAGATGATGCTCTTGGTCTATTCTTAAGGCATGTCTGAAGAGCCATTCTCTTCTTTGGTTCAACATTGCCAAGAGGAACAGTTGATCAATTATCAAAAAACCTCAATATTCTTTTCTAAAAGACCCACAGCCCATAGGTGAACTATCAACAACTACATAATCGAGCACCTTCAAATATCTTGGGGTTGCATTTAAAGCAAGGCGAGTCACTCATGCAATTTATATTGCCTCTCTTACACAAGGAGTACCTCAGCCATTTTGTGATTTCATCATATGCTCAGTAGTTCTGTTGCCTGTTGTCATCAAACTTTTCCAGGCCAAAGCTCTAACCCAACTTCTATTTAGACCAACATTGGGCCAAATAGTAACTTCAGACCCACTAGAGATCATAGTCATGGTATACAAATTTAAATAATAAAATAAAATAAAAAAAATCATTCTTATCAAAATAGAAACTACAGCATGGATACCAACAATTAATTTCAATTAAACCTAACTTTTTTAGGTTGTTCCACCTCACTGTGCGATCATTTTCAATCCAGCAGGAAGGCGGCTCCCTAGCATTTTGCCGTCAACTCCCAGTTAATTTATGCACATTATATAAGGACCAGGCCAGAGAACCTATCACATGCCGCTTCCTGGTTAGGAATTATCCAGTTCTATGGGAGCCCATCTATATTTATTAGAGTCCTAGTATTTTATCTTTATGCATATCAACTTTTTTCTTTACCCCTTGAATGTGGATGGACCTTGGCAAGGACATTCTGCAATGCCCTTTTTTCTTGGGCTGATCATAGCCAGTACAACAAAAATTCCTATAACTAGCTGCTTGTGCCTTGTGTATGGAAGAAATAAAATGAATAACACATGTGCTTTATAGTTTTATCTAGCTCAATACCAAAATTGACCCTTTTCGTAAGAATGTCAAGGCAGTGAGAAATCTTAATATAAGACATTTCGAAAGGGGCAGATGGCATAGACAGACATGAAAACAAGTAATGTAACCAAATACGCTGTCCTTTATTGTACATGACAAGAGTCTCACACAATTGTCATGACCAAGTCCACCGTTATAAGCTTGCTGAGCTAAAGGGAGATATGTGCTGCACAGGACTCACTTTTACAATTGAAATATGAATGCACAACCAGCTTTTCTTTGTGCATCCCAGATATATGGTATTTGATTACAGCTCCAGTCAACATATTTAGACTAGAAATATACAATCAATTGATTCATGGGTCTCAGAAACCTTGGGGATTGTAGTCCCTAAAACACTAAATATAAATATACGAGCTGACATATTAAGTGTAGCTAAATAAAACCAAACAGTGTCTTTGCCTTGGTGGCATCACTTCTTTGTCCTGGTCTGGAGTATTTTGTGGAACACCACTCAGGGCTCAAAGGCTTTGGCCCTTCATCCAAAAAAGATGTGCTCCTCTGTTCTACATCCAGAGGATAACCAGTTCAGGAAAGGCTGAGATATACCAACTGGTAGGTAGGAGCAGCAGGCCAAAAAGAACCAATCTCTAGCTTATTATTTCCCCATTGCATACTTTCACACATACAGACATATCAAACCTCTGTTGAAAGAGGGCCAATGGCTCGTCAAGATATTTAGGGCAGAGTAGGGTGTATAGGGTGTATAGGATAGGTCCTACTTCAAAGCTAAAATGGCATTTCCAAGCCACTGATTTAGCTGAAGAGACTACAGCAAAACAAAGCATTGGGGAGGGAGGGACAAAATGCCACTCATAGACTTCCTGGGAGACTGACCTAGCTTATCCATCCCTTCTTTTTTTTTAGTTTCAACTAAGACCAGGAGGTGAGGAATATCTGGCCCTCAGCCTCCATACACCTCAGAATTCAGACCTGTTGAATGATTTACTGTACCTCACCCAGATTTCTTGCAATAAGTGGGCCTCTGGTGGCTCAACAGACTAAGACAGTCTGTTATTAACACAGCTGCTTGCAATTACTGCAAGTTCAAGTCCCACCAGGCCCAAGGTTGACTCAGCCTTCCATCCTTTATAAGGTAGGTAAAATGAGGACCCAGATAGTTGGGGGCAATAAGTTGACTTTGTATATAATATACAAATGGATGAAGACTATTGTTTAACACAGTGTAAGCTGCCCTGAGTCTTCGGAGAAGGGCGGGATATAAATGCAAAAAAAAAAAAAAGTCTTGTTTGGGAATGGGGATAGAGACACAAAGCCAGAAGTTAAGTGTTGTCAGAAGATAACAAGTGGCCCACCCATGTTCATCTCTAGGTCTACTACTAAAGTTTCATCCATTTCAGACTGCTACACATTCTCAGAGGAATGTGGCTTCCAAGAGAAGAAAAGCCCCACTCCCTCCACATCAGTAGATGTTTATTCCAAAGTGAAGTACCCATCCCAGTTTGCATAATCTGTTCCACAATTCAGTAAGGCAAACACATTTTGGGGGAAAGGCCAAGACCCTTTGCTTTTGGTATAAAGAAATTAACGTATTAATTGCTTTGAGAAGTGGTAATAGTACAACCTTGGGAAATGTACCAGAAATATCTCAGATCCAATAAAGATGGGAAGTAAACCAATAAGGTAGCATTCACTTTGAGAACCAGACTGCATGACTGGCTCAAAACTTCAGGGGGTACATTTATGATAAAAGCTAAGAATAAAAGGAAGAGCTCCATGCATAAAGTGGTAGGAAGTCACTGACCCAGCAACCAATTTATTTGAGATACTACTGAAAGAGGAAGTGCTTTTCCAAAATCATTGCTGGGCTACACCTTGCTCTCTTAAAGACTGTTATTACCACTGTAGCCTGGGGCAGTCATATCAAGGAAACAGCCTGCCAACAGCTGCCTGGAAGCTCAGCTGAGAACAAGCCTGACAGCACAGCAAATTGGGAGCTTGAAGACATCTGGTCTGGGAAGCTCTGGGCTTCTGCAACAAGTCAAAGTTGTGCCATTCTTTGTTTTGATGGTCAGACTAAAGAATAAGCAATTTGGTACATTCTGCTTTAGAGAGAGCAGTAGCCTAAACTTCATTTTCAGCTTCTGAGCCTAGGATCACTGCTAGTGCCTAGAGATGATGGAAACAGCCCAGTCCTTAATGGCCACAGTTGTATCCTGCAGGTATGTCCAAGAAGATTGGATGAGGTTGGTCAGATGAATTTTCAAGCAGGTCCAGGACCCTTCACCACTAAAAGAAGAAACAAAAAATGATTGGAGGCTACAGAGACACAGCATGAACCATTCAAAGAACTGAGATAACTGCTGATATTGACTTAACTGAAAGTGAAATTTAGATGCTCCATGAATTCCACAACCTGTATATTAGATTGCTGCAAGCATACAAAAACCATATATTTTAAGATAGAGATGGGGAGCCTCCCTCAGAAATGTACTTTGGTCCTGTCATCTTCTCAGTAGCAGATTTTGTTTCACAACCCCTCCTAAAAGAAGGCATGACTCAACCAAAATTACTATTTCCTATTGGAATGGCTGCAATTAAATTATGTTTCTACCATGTGCTTTCCTTAACTTCTGACATAATTCATATTCTTTTTATAATTGGAACAATGCTTCCACCTCTGCTTGGAACACAGCAAGCATGGCTTGTTCCCTCCTTAGGATGGAGAGTAAACCAGGGTCTCGCATTTCAGTTAATGACTATTTTTGGTAACTTTTTTTAGTATAAGCAGCCGATTCTTCAGTTATACTTTACAGTTTTTGGTTCATCCGGATCAAAGGAAAGGATAAAATAGCTCTAGTCTTTCTAAAGTCATTTTTAAATATTTTTTAAAATCACATCTTTAATATTTTTATAAATAATTCAAGATGGCATATCTAATATGTCTTCCTCTTATTTTCCCTACAACAACAATCCTGTAAAGTGAGTTGGGTCTGAGAGAGAATGACTAGCCCAAAGTCACCCAGCTGGCTTTCATGCCTAAAATGGAACTAAAAGTCAGTCTCCTAGTTTTTAGTCTGGTGCCTTAACTGCTAAACCAAACTGGCCCTCTAATAGTGATCTAAGTTTTGCCAGCTTAGCCAGAAGACATATCAAGTTCACTGCCAACCATCAAGAGAAAGAGCAATTTCTTTTTAACTAGCCTTAATGATGGTTAAAAGTAATTCCTTTTTAACTGGCCCTAATGCTAATTAAACCTGAAATCAGAAAATCCTTCATTTCTAAGAGCTATTCTGTACTATAATTAAAAGAAACATATTGTTACCTTAACCAGGATGGAGGGGCGTAGAGGGGTGGTAATCTGCAGACTTAGATGAAATTGGATTCCACCTCCCAACTGTTTTTACCATGGGCAATGTTGGTTAGGACTAATAAGAATTGAGAATTTAAGATTTGGAGGACTATAAATTCACCTCCTCTGCTAAACAAAGTGAGATTAGATGCCCACAAGCCAATATGGAATGTCTGTGTACCATCCTGATAAATTAGCAGGCCAGAAGCTCAATTTTACTAATCCATATGGCTGAACAGATTGGTGACACAGAGACAGAAAACAATGCAAAACTGTTTCTTTATGTTTATTTTGCACCATTTATTCCTCTCATGACAAGGAAATTCCTCTCATGACAATGCAAAGAAAAACTGAAGGCCACCTCTAATAATTGCCATTCCAGAGAATTAAAATCAGCCTCTGAGGCCCTGCCCACACATCTCCAAACTTTGCAAGCTCCTAGCCTTAGAAGCTAGGATACTTTAAATAATTAAACATGGGAATGCACAGGGTACCAGATTATTTTACTAAATCCACACTTTGTGTTCAAGTTCTGTAACAAGAAACTCATGAACCTGCGCACATTAAGTGCATTCAGAGTTCATTAGTCACCGTTATAGTGTAGCTATAATAAATCTGCTGTTTCTCCTCAACTGCCTTTTTTTCAGTGCTTCTTTTGGGATACATCGAGGATCTGCCTTGTGCATCACTAAGCAGATAGTCCTCTAATTGGGGATCCTCATAGTTCTCTTTCACCATATGCATACACACTTTAATATTCTTGTATTCCTATTTAGCTTTAGCAAACATATAACTAACCATGCCAAAGTGAATTAAATTCAGTTCTGCCCAGGGCCCAAAGATATGTAGACAGTGCATACTTGCAGAAAGCTAACCACATTTTCCAGATTCCGTCCAATGACATAGCAATGTAGTCCACAGCAGGCAGAAAGAAGTTTCGCATGAGGAATAGTAGTAATTCTCTGAGGTACTCAACAGCATGCAGCACAGAATCTGGCAGCTGTGTCTGAAGCTATGGAGAAAATAAAGATGCTCAGTTGAGCAGTTTACAGGATTGGCTACTAATCAACCAGCTCCTCACTGGCTTAACATGCTACTAAAATACTTATCACTTGATAAGTTTGAAAATGACCATGTGCCAAGTTCCTATTGTTCAACAGGCTGCTCAAAGGCCATTATTTAGATTGCTATGCCAATGACATAGAGCAACCAACCACAGATGGTTATTGTGTCCAATATCCCTCAGCGGTATAACAATAAAATATAAATCAACCACAACCTAATGTCCACAAGAAGTGCTATACTATAAATTCCATCATTTTCAGTTAATATTATCAGCGGCCAACACTTTGGGGACATCTAACAGAGAAAGATACCACATAACATGCAAGTTATCCCATCCAGAGAGAGAGGAGGGCAAAAACACCAACATTCCCTTTAAGACTTACATTGAAGAATGCTTACATTCCTTTGCAACATTCCCTTTGCAAAGGAATGTAAGCTTGAAAGGTTGTAACTCTTCCCTGTCAGGAATAGACATGACAATGGACTCTTCATTGCTGCCCCTGATGCTTCCTCCTTGTCTTCTGTGTGGTTTTTGCCGTTTTCCTTCCTAATTTTTGAAATCCTCCGTGCTTCTGGACATTAAAAACTCTACATTTCTCCCCTGTTCTCAACTCCTAATTTCCAACTTCTACCTAACAAAGCTTGGCTGCCCAGCCAAAAGCAGCAGCATTCTTACCCATTCACTGAGCCTAAGGAGGTTGATGCTGAGCCAGGCTAAATGAGCAGAGCACTTCCCAGAGATGTAGGTAGCAGTTTCATTTGTCTTGGTCCAGGCCAGCTCCAAATTGGGTCCGAGCACCGTTGCCACTTGGGAGTAGTAGATTGGTATATTTACTTCTAGCCAGCTGCAGGGAGAGAAGGGGGGGGATGGAATGAGGTTTTGCTTTGAAAAAGAAATTCCCTCAAAGGCGTCACCCAGCCAGATGGAATAATCTCTCAATTGTCTGTGATTCTGAATACAATTCTCTTCTGGATGCTCTTTTAAAGTGCTCCCTTTGCTAAAACAGCTAAAATGTATTACCAACCTGTATCCTTTTATAGAGAAATGGGAAACTTTGTCCCAGGCTTGCTCAGTTGCAGACAGGATGCCAGAAGAACGAAGGACCTGTGCAGAGGCAGAAGCTGCAAAACAAAACAAAACAATGGATGAAAGATTTTCATTACAGCGAAGCCCATGTATTTTTCAGCCTTATGGGGAGAAAAGAAGCACCATCTCACATGCCTCCAGAAACAAATCCTAACCTTGGAAGGAGCCATGAGTCTTGATATCATATGTCAGAAATCCAGCAGTAACTATAAGGAGGACTAAAATCAGCCATGGCCAACGAAACCCACTGGCTTTCATCTTGAGCAGCAGGTTCTAAAGAACAGAACCAAAAAAGCAGTGCTGAAAGCGGAATGAAGCAAATAAGCATCCATATAGGTTTGCTAACTTGTGCGCCATTCCATAAGCAAATAAATTACCTTGCACACAGCTCTACAAGCTGCTACATCCTGAACATTGTTTGGTCCTTTCATAGCCAGCTCTTCATTTATGACACTGAATGAATGAACTGTTTCCTGTAAAGATTTTCGCACCTAGGAAAGAAAAAGTCCGGTAAAGTAGAGAAGAAATCAGTCCTCCCTTTGCCTAGGGTTTATTTGCCTTTTATAATATTTATTTTTTATATTTTTTTTAATGTCTATTATTTTTATATCTGTTGCTTTCTTTGATTGTTGTGCAGCGCTCTGAGACACCTTTGGTGAGATGGGAGGCTATATAAATTTGATAAATAACAAACAAACAAACATGTATTTTCCTTAAAGCTCATCTGCATAAAGCAGGGGTCTCCAACCTTGGCAACTCTAAGCCTGGCGGACTTCAACTCCCAGAATCCCCCAGCCAGCAAAGCTGGGAGTTGAAGTCCGCCAGGCTTAAAGTTGCCAAGGTTGAAGACCCCTGGCATAAAGCTTTCAAGTTTCATCACTTCATTTGATCTTAGTGTCTCTGAGTCTTATTCACAAGTGGGCACAAACAGAACTCCTTCAGTTCAATCACAAACTAGAGAGAATGTATCTTTTCGTTTTCTAATCTGTTTTAGCCATACGTAAAACACCATACTAAATTTTAATATCTCAACAAATACTTCCTGGTATGTTAAAATAATAACTTTGTTTGCATTGAATCAATCTGCCCTTAACATACATACATACACATATACACACACACACACACATTCTTTTGATATTTATTACCCTTTTCTGACTTCGCTAACTCAAGTCTCCCATGAAAAACCTATTCCTTGGGGGAGTAGGGGAAGAGACACAAACCTTTTTGGTAGTGTTGCCCCAGGTCTCCAAAAAGTGATTCAGGAGCAAGCTGAAAAAACAAAGCAAAAATATTAACAGTGAGGTGTTTTAAAGAACTCTTGTCTCCTAAACTCAGATATTGGAACAGAAAAAGTGTGCAAATAGGGACGGCCCATTCACAACAGTATATGAAAAGGAAGAAATTGCTATGCATCTTAACAAATGATTAAGTCAGCTGGCAGTTGCTTAACATACAATTTGATTGGTTTTATCTTGATTAATTTTGATTTTGTCGCACAGTGTTAAATCAACCCACCGTATTAGTTTACATTGCAGTGTATTATCCTAATCCATTCAACAAGCAGATCTAACTGTATCATGAGAATATGATTACTGGATTTTCCTATCGCCTCCCTGCCTCCCTCCCCACTAAATGTGTGAATGATGATCCATTGTTTATTAGGGCAAATTAGCTTTATATCATACAAAATACAACATGGCTGAATTGCTCATGTGATCAAAGTAGCACTTTTTTCACTCTCACCTTGACTGTGGGAGGTGTTTGATGTATAGTTGTTTCCACACACTGAAACTGAGAGGATCAAGATTGAGGCACTCGGTCAAACAGTTCAGGAGCTGCAGAGGGCAAGTCAGAATAATTCTCAGAGGACTAAAGATTAGACACTGGACATTTCCAAACAGCAGTGATAGTGCAGTCATAATATTACAGGTTTCAAGACAGCAGATTTAATTTATCAAGTTGCTCCATGCTTTCCCCAGTCAACGGAAAAAATCTTCCCTGCCTTTGGGACATTGAAAAAGACATGGGTATCTTAATGTTACTTCTTGAAAGGGCTACCCTTAACATGGGAAGCCTCATGCATGCATCAGAGCTTCAAAGAGATATCTTCCCAAGTCTAACAGTTCCATACCAATGTCTGCCCCGAACTTAGGGGTGCAAAAAATACATTTGAATCAGGAGAACTCAGCTATGGAGTTTGTGCAGGCATCCTGCGATTTTTGCAGGCATCTCATTCTTACACATCCTCTCTGTTTCTTTCCTCTCTGTGGAAACAAAGGGAGCAAAGCACAGAACCATTTGGTTTTACCAGTGAAAGAAAACAGCCATAGCTTGAAAAGAACAGCAAATACTTCACACCAAGAAAAGATGCTTGCCCCATGAACATCTCGAATTAAAAGAACGACAGCCCTGAACTCTCAAGCCACAGCCACTTGAGTAAATAAAACAGTCCGGCTGGAACAACTTGACTTCATTTAAGGTTAAGAGTCATTGACTGAGATGGGTGGCCATAGAAATTGAATGGAACGAATGAATGAACGAATGAATGAATGAATGAATGAAACATTTCATATTATAAGCTTATCTTGAACCTCCCTGAGGTTCTTTCTGATTCAAAAGAGGGGATAACCATCTGTATGAATTTTAAAACCTGTAAAATCTACATTAATCATTTAATCAAATAATTTTTGATTAAAAATGAAAGCCAGTATAACATAGTAGTGAAGGTGTTTGAGCAGGGGACAGCAAGATTCACTCACATCTAAGAAAGCTTGCTGGGTGAATTTGGGCAAATCTCGCAACCTAACCTATTTTGCAGGGGGGAAAAATAGGGGAAACATTATGTTACCTTGAGCTCCTGGATGAAAGGTGGGCTATAAAAATAAAAATGAATTACATATTGTAGGCCAACTAAGACAGATATATCTTCAAAACCTTAAAAAGATGGGACTGGGGGACACTGTGCTGAAGCCAGGTTTCTCCTCTGTAAGTCAGCCTCCTCCTTTCCAGACTATGATGAGAGGAGACAAGGTTAACTCCTCAGACAGTCCGGTTAGAATAGTCCTGGACTCAGCCCTCCCTCCCTTATCAGCATCTATGTGAACCTGCTGGAGGTAAACTGCTTGTATGGGATAAGGTATCCCTTTTTGGTTTGAGCATAAGATGAACTCCCTGCCCTGGTGCTATCAGGATTTGAAAAGGAAAAAACAAACAAACACCACAAGTCCAGGCTTAATCCCAGCAGGATGAAATGGCTATTGATCTGGAAGGCCTTAAAACCTTTACTTTTACTTACAGAGTAAGGAAGATGATGTGGATTATTCTATTACTGGGGTTGATGAAAGGTGAAAAATATTTTAAGTTGCAACAAAACAGATAAAGAGTTCATAAGAAGTTCAGACAAAACATTTCCCTAACTCATTGAAGTATGAAAAGAGGGAGGAGGTACAACACAATCAGACTTGCAAGATTCTGTTATTGTAGCCAATATCAAGAAAAAATAGTTTTAGCTATCTTGTGGAATTGATTTCTTGGTCTGGCCTACCTAGAGAAGCCGACAAGAGAGCATATGGTGCTTTTCTGTTTATGATGTTTGCTTTGCTGTTGGACTGCTATCTTAAGAACCTTTTGGAATTATTTTTCTATTTGTTTTGGTTACTTTTTTATATTTTGCTGTTTTTGCTACTTTATTGCTCTGAACCACCCTGAGTTGATTTGAATGGGGTAATTACAAGAACTATTACTCAGGTAAAGAGGGCTGGTGTAAGTCCAACTTTCACCAAGCAGTGGTCCAAGATAATAAGGTTATTCCAGAGGGTTTCAACAGCAGAGTATTATTCCAAGTACAGCTGAAGAACAAAAGTATGTAACCAGCAAAACACGAGCGCAAAGATCAACTGTGTTTGGCCTAGAATCGTGGCTATTTTAAATCTAACACAGCATGTATGAGCTGCAACAGACAAACCAAGCTCAAAGTGGAATACTGAAATCGCCTTGCCTTAGTAACTTGGTTTGGTCAGCTCAGCTCAGCCAGGGAGTTTGCAAGGCAGAGAAGTAGCTACTTTAGAAGATACATTTCTATATTCATTATATTCCTTGTTCCTATTTTCAAGGTCACAGATTGCATAAGGCTGAGCTCTGACAAAATTTCTGGAACCGATAATGTCATTCATAGGGACTAAAATTAGATTGTCTCCATGCTCATTTACACTGCTGGATAGCATGCCAAAAGAAGCTCCCTCCATTCAAGCTATATCAGTTATTTCATCTATTACCAAATCACAAATAATTTTAGTTTTGTTCTTTCCTGATTTACCACAGATACACAAGCAGATCTAAACAATTAGGATTAGTTACTCAGATACAGTTGATAGAGAAGCAGGGTGATATCAAATGTTAGTAAAATACATTAATAGAACAAACATAATTGATTATCTAAATGATCAAGTCAACAATTCTGAACTTCCTAGTGAATATTCTGATTGGATTGGTTCTGCAGAAACAGCAGACTTCCTCTTTATAGGGCTCACTCTGTCATGGAAAAGATTGCCCCTTGTATGAAGAGACTTAACCCTGAAGGGTTTCAGTTTAACATGCTATTGTGCCCTAATTAATTGGGTGCCACTTTTTAATGCAGATTGTTGGCTAAATGTTGCAGCCCATTAAGGTGCTTAAGAACTATGTTTGTTCCTTCGATTCTGTCCCCATCCCAGCCTCACCTCTTTCTTCATGTCACGGGGACAGTTGGGCATCGTCCTGGAGAGGAAGGAAGGGAAATAAGTATGCAGGGAAGTTTCAGGATTACCGCCAAAGGCCAACACTTTCAGGCGGGGATATAATTGCCGAAGCTGCTCCTGCAGACTGAAGAAAAAAGCAAATTATATCAGTTCAACCATATCCCAAAATGAGAAAGGTGCATTTCTGCTACAGACATCTTCCAAAGATACCAGGAAGAAAAACCAGATAACAGGGGCTTAAGGATGTTATGATGACTCTTCATTTGTTGCACCTTCCCTCATTCATCAACCCTGCCAAAAAGTATTTTGTGCTCAACAATGGTGCAATCATTCCCTCACATGAAGGAACGTTGGAAAAATGACATGGCCTTCATTGTTCTAAGGGAATGTTTCTCAAACTTGGCAACTTTTAACAGGTGTGGACTTCAACTCCCAGTATTCCCTTAGCCAGCCATGTTAGCTGGGGAAATCCAGAAATACCCTTTTAAAGCTACAGAAATGGTGTTCAAAAGCAAGTGCTGGGGCACTGTGCTCCACTGTCTAAGGCATAGGAATACCTGTCAACAAACTGGCGCAAAAGAAACAAGGGCAGGAAAAGGAGGGAGAAGAAAACAGGCAGGTACTAAAGAACAAACTGAGTGACTGTTGCTTCCTTTGCACCCCATTTTTTTAAATCTATGTAAGAATAATGCAAGAAGAAACAAATGACTGTAAAAAGTACTGGGTTTGGTAGATTATAAAATCACCAGTAATATATTGTAAGTTATTGGCACCTGACAACTCCTTCCACCTTTGTGCTTGTAATATTTTGCAATTTAAAAAAACCTCTGAAGAATAATATGGAAAATTTGTGTGTGTCAAAAATTGAAGTGGGAATAATTCACCTTGCTATGGAAAAACTATCATAAAGAAAAAAACAGACACACGTGGCTGCAGAAAATGATGGGCGTGTGTCCTTTTTACTTTTTGTTACTTTTATTAATTACTTATTACTGCTGCATTTGTGCAAATATTGTGGCCTTTTTGCTTGTACTTCTACCTTACATTTACCATCTCCTCCTTTGGCTGTTTATCCACCAAAGGAACAACTTTCATTAAATAAACAATAAAACATATCTGGCTGGCTGGTGCAATACATGCCTGCTCCTATATAGGACAAATGTTGTCCTAACCCAGCAATTATTTGCCCCAGTCCCAATTTTTTCCCCCTGCCCCACTGTTATCCCAAAGTTCCTCCATCTATAGAAGAGGCATTCCACAGCAATATTTTCTGAGACAGGAGAGGTGGATTGATTGCATATGATTCTCCTTTTGGCTGACATACCTGGAGGATAAAGAGTTGTTGGGCATGAATGCAAAATCCAAAAGAGGGAAGAAGTCTTTGGGCCCTATCATCCCAAACCCTTTTGTCAAATTAGGATGTATCCTGCCAAAGAGAAAACATGGTTAGTCTGTCCTCAGATTCCTGGCTATCAGCGTCAAGTGAATCTCATTCCAAATTCTTCTTCCACATCTAAATTCTCTCATGATCAGAATTATTACCAACAACACATATACAGAAAGGCTTTAGTGCTCTGTAGATGAATTATCAGAGCTTTTAGTATCCTGGTTTCCCTCCTTTCGCATCACAAAGATTCACTTCTATATATGAAATCTATCCCAGCCCTCTTAGTACAGGAGTAAGATTTAACTCCCTATACAGCAAGAGATGACAACCATTTAAGCTGTGACAAAACACACAAAACATGGTGGAAAAAGGAACAAGAGGACCATAACTGATAAAAGCTCAAACACACATTATTTTAAATCTGTATCTGAGATTAAAAAAAGGAAAGGAAACATGAACTAACAGTTCTTCAGTTATTTTGCTGCTTGCGAAGCCTCTTGGAAAGTTAAACTGATTTCTGAATTATAGCCTAGCCCTTTAGGATTAAAAAACACCTGATAGCAAAGTCACAAATGTTTCCCAATAACAGCACTCCCCGTTACACATGAACTCACATCAGCAGCCGATCCAAGTAACTGATGGCATATGGAGAGAGAGATTTGATGCCCAGAACTGGAAGCATGATGCCAAGCCACACTAGGAAGAGAAGGGACATAACAGTACTTTTCGGGGGAGGGAGGGGGGGAAAGCATGCTGCACTCATAACTTTCCATTCCTCCATGAGGGAGTTCAGCACTGTCCACTGAAAACAGTGGGATGTGCCTAAGCAATTTCCCTCCCGGACATAGACTAATTCTGTTTCCAAAGACAGCTGCTTCATCCACATTCAGCAGGTTACTTGCCAAAGAAAGAGACTGAACATAAAGAGGGTCTTATCACCAACACTGACATTCTCTAAATTCCACTGAAGATATTACCTAGCCTGGTAATGAAATGTTCAGAAACCAACCTACAAGCTCAGAGAACGAACCTCCACTCTCAGGGTCTTATCACTTGCCGGGAACAACTTTGCTCTTCCCGCTTCTCCTGCTGGGCGTAAGGCTCCCCTAAGAACATAGGCAAGCATAATTCTGCCTTTAAACAACTGTTACTGTGGTACCAACTTTTTCCCTGTTTTTTCCCTGTGAAAGCTGAAAGTGGAGCATAGCGCTATTTCAGCATAGGCACCTGAAGTACCTATTTTTGAAGGAGTTAGCACAGGGATGAGACTCAGCTGGTCAAAGTTAGGGCACACTCAAAACTTTCCCACAATTTATTCTAACGTATGAGAAACTTTAATAGGATTGTTCCACTCAAATGTGTGGGAAGATATTTATGAACATGAAGAATGTTCATAAGGAAGACTTTGGAGGACTATAAACTCAGCTATTTGATTCCTTATCAGATACTGCTCTTACAAAAACAAGTTTAGCTAGTTTGAAAAACTTTTTTACTTTACTCTGAATTAAGCATGCAAAATTCTTCGTTTCATTCCCAGACTCTTTTTGAATGGTCAGTTTTGCTTTTTATTATTTCGGTTGACATTAAGTACTTTTAAAAAAATGTGTAGGCAAGCAAGATTTTCATAATACATAAATGCAAGTGATAAAATAATGGCATATGAAAAATATTAATTTTAAAGGCTGCCTTGAATTTCAGGGCATTAAAAAGCAAACATTCCCAATGAACATAAAAATCCTGTTGTTCTCACCTTTAAGCCCTTCTGTAAGGTCAGCAAAACCAGCTTGTCCCAAGGCCCACATAATGGTGAGACATTTGGCTGGTCGATTCTGGTGGGATCTCAACAGTTCAAGATACTGAAACAGAAAAGGCAAAGGCAGATTAATGTAACGTTCGTAGCAAGAAAGTATGCAAAGCATTCTGCCTCACAGGGCTCCTTGCTAAATGGTCTCATCCAACATGGCACCTCAGACATAAAATGGTTAATCCATCTGGCATTCCATGGACCACAGTGCAATTAGTCTTCCAATATTCAATTTTACAGAGATGATCTTGAATATTACTCACAACTGCTTTTTAGAAGAGTAGACCCCCTGTCAACTTACCTTGCTCAAGTTTGCTGTAGCAACTTTAGGTTTGTCCAGTAATATAGCCTGTATGCAGATCCTATAGCTGTGCAGTGACTCCCCTGAAAGGTAAGGCAATTTGGTCACTGCCACATAGGATATATTACAGTAACTTGGAGATCGAGTCCTTACAGCCCATGCCGAGCCTTGCAGAAAAAAATCTGTCTGAATTTGGGGTGTGAATCTTGCTTTCCTAACATGTGAAATGTGCTGTTTCTGCCATCACTCTTCCTCCATTAATTTGTCATAACCATAAATAAGAGTGAAATCTTACTTAACAGAATAACAGAGTTGGAAGGGACCTTGGAGGTCTTCTAGTCCAACCTCCTGCTCAACCAGAAGACCTATACCATTTCAGACAATGGTTGTCCAATCTCCTCTTTAAAACCTCCAGTGATGAAGCATCAACAATTTCTGAAGGTAAGCTGTTCCACTGATTGTTTTTACTGTCAGAAAATCTCTCCTTATTTCTAGGTTAATTCTCTCCTTGATTAGTTTCCGTCCCTTGCTTCTTGTCCTACCTTCAGGTGCTTTGGAAAATAGTTTGACTCCCTCTTCTTTGTGGCAGCCCCTCCAATACCGGAACATTGCTACCATGTCATGCCTAGTCCTTCTTTTCATTAAACTAGACATATATTTTAGCCTCCAATCCCCTAATAATCTTTGCTGCTCTTCTCTGTACTTTTTAGAGTCTCAATATATTCTATGTATTGTGACGACCAAAACTGGATGCAATTCCAAGTGTGGTCTTACCAAGGCATTATAAAACAGTACTAATACTTCACATGATCTTGATTCTACCCCTCTATTAATGCAGCCTAGGACTGTGTTAGCTTTTTTTGGCAGTGTTGTGTCTCGTCCAATCTCACCTCAGCGGGGGTCTTCTTATCTGCTTCCGAACATGGAAGAAGAAATACCTCCAGCCCCCAGCTCTGGCTCCATGCCCAGGCAAACGGAGCAACTAGACCCCTCCCCCTCCTCCACAGCATGTGAGCCTGAGGAAGGTTTATTATCAACAGCTGCCGACTGGAGTGACCCTCGCGTCAGAAGACTTGATAGGCGGAGGCAACAGAAGGAAGGGAGGGGCAGGCCTGGATAAGTGCTGAGTCATGGAGCCACACCCCATGGCCTATATAAAGGATCTGCTTTCTGGCATTCTCTGAGTCAGGCAAAGTCTAAACATATCTTGCTGAAGTCACTTTCTGGTCTCCTGCCTGCCTTGAGGACTTTGCTAGGACTTTGGCAGAGCTGCAGAGGCACACCTGATTCGGATTTCCCTGACCCGGCCGTCAGCGGAGGAGTGGGACACAACAGGCAGCTGCAGTACACTGCTGGCTGATATTTAAATGACTGTCCACTAGGCACCTCCTATTCTATACCATAATATAGAATATTGGTTGTTCTTACCTAAGTGTAAAAACGTACTTTTCTCACCACTGAATTTTATTTTGTTATAGGGCCCAGTGTTCAAGCCCGTCAATGTCCTTCTGGATCTTGAGCCTATCTTCTGGATTGTTGGTTGTTCCCACCAGCTTGGTGTCATCTGCAAATTTGCTGAGTTCCCCCCAGCCTTGAGGTTGACCATGCAAGCATTGCAAGGCGCTGTGAAAGAAACTCTATGGCACTGTGACATCCAGCCAAGGGAACTAGACATTGCAGCTGCTGACAGAACCTGCCAGCAAGCCATGTGCTTCACTACCTTTGAAGACAGGTGTTGCCAAAAAGTCAGAAAAAACCCTGATCAGCATTACAGAATAATACCTACAGTTACTACAAAAATGGATTTCCAGTGCTGCTACTGGGCTAGAGTTAGAACTTCCAGATTGGGACTGCAGAGCCATCCCTATGTCCACAGATGAACCACATGACAGCATGTCTTCTTCGAATCTGAAGGACTGCCATACATGTCATGGTGGAAATTTACATTATTTTTGTAATGGCATTTAAAATAAAAGAATGTAAATGATGTCATTTGCACAACAATTTTAGCAAATTTCATTTCCATATTATTAATCAAATGACAAAATTATAAATTTACTGTGTTATCATACCATTACCTAGTTATGTAAACTGAAGCAAATGACATCATTTGAAAAATGATGTCGTTACAGAAATGATGTAAATGGCTGCAGATTTCATAAAATCAAGGTTTAATCATCTTGGCTGAACTTCTTCAAATGCAGCATATGCTTATCATTTGGTGAGATGTGCAGACAGAAATTTGATCCACAGTATTCACTAAATGATCATCCTTTAAACTAAGGGTTGTCTGTGCTCTTTCCACCTCCATTAATTCTTTGTTAGGAAGTTAACTTTATGTTTCTATTTCTTTTACAACTGATTTTCAAAATGCAAAGTTCTTGAAGAAATGACCTGCCTGCCATTAGCTACATGTAAAAGAAACCATCATCCTGTTCTTAATCTTGCTTAGTGACCTCGGCCTACATGGCAGAAGGTTTGATTCCAAGATATATTAGCTGATCCATACGTTACTCTTATCTTACCAGGAGTTTTGTCCAACTCTTGCAACATCGTGTAAATACAATGGTCAAAGAAAAGCTCCAGGACACCCCCAGCTTTCAATAGTAGAGACTTGATAATGCTCCTTAATTCTTTATTCACCAGACAATAGGGATAGTCTGCAGCCAAAAATATAAATAGCAAGATCAAGATTTTAGTCAGCATCCTTGGTCAGAGCACTGATACCACAACATTTCCACACATCTGCTTAAAACAAGCATCCGAGGTGGGGTACTTCTGAAAAAGAGCACCACATCCCTGGGCATGCTAGGATGTTATAATACAGATTATTACAGTAGAACCTGTGAGCATAGTTGCTACTTCAGCAGGATCATATCACAAGTCAAGGAAAGAGGCCTAAAGGAAAGTTGTGCAATATTTTCACTTCAAAGACAAAAGAGGTTCAATTACAGCAGATGCCCTAGGCCTGTGACGGCGAACCTATGGCATGAGAGCCACAGGTGGCACGCAGAGCCATATCGGTGGGCACGCGAACTCAGCTTCAGTGCACATGCACGCACCGACCACCTAATTCTTAGGCCTTTAGGACCTACCGGAAGTCACCAATCAGGCCATTTCTGGCCTCAGGAGGGCCTCCGGGGGGTGGGGAAGGTCGTTTCTGCTCTCCCCAGACTCCTAGAAAGACTCTGGAGCCTGCGGAGAGCGAAAAACAGGCCTACCTTGCCCATCGTGCCATCACGTAACAAAAGCAGGGGGAGTGTGGATGGGTCATGCACGCATGCGTGGGGGGGCAGGGCACACAGAATTATGTGTGTGGGGACACGTGTGCGTGACCACCACCACCCGTGCCCCCCCCCCACTTTTGGTCTGTGATGGCAAAAAGGTTAGCCATCACTGCCCTAGCCCCTAAAATAATGTATCTGTGAGGCCTCTTCCAAATTAAAACTGCTGGTATGCACTCTGAAAGTGCTTCCATTTAATTTCACTTTTTTCCTCTTTGAAGGTAATTCCTCCTGGGTTTTTTGGGGGTAAGGCTGGCACTCAGGCTGCCCAGAGTGGGCATGCAGATTTATCATTGGAACCACATGAAACAGCCCCAGGAACAGCCGCTCTTGAAAGAAAGTAAAACCAGGCAAAAATGCCTTGATCCTGGCCAAGTCACCTTGCGTAGTGCTCAAAGGCAGGTTTGAGGCCATTGCATGAGCTGTTGCTGCCAGTGCAAAGACCACTAACATATCCAGGGTTTTGATCTCAGATATCACAGCCCCAGCAGTTCATCCTAAACAGCACATATCTAGGCAGAGTGAACCAAGTGGCATTCCCCCACCCAACTCCCCTTTCCTCTGCAACTTGAAAACCTCTGTGTTCCACTTTTCTCTGTATACCTCTGGGCAAAATAATTCAATTGCAAGTATACTAAGGCATTAACTATTATGGCCAGGCTGTCCTTTTAAGAGCTGGAGAGCCAAACAAAGCTGATGAAAGATAATTCTATATGGCCTAAAGTAATCTGACTGAATAAAGGAATAGCTGCTGTTTCCCAGAAGGGGCAACCTCAAGTAGAACAATTTAAATGGCTACCTCTATACATGCATGCTTATTCTAGTAACAGTATTCCCATTCTTGAATGAGAGCAACATTATTCCCTTGGTGCTACCAACCATGAGGGTGCTGACTGAGGGTGGGCTCACTCTTCATGGCCTGCAGCTTGTAGTTCAAATATCCAGCTAGATCTTTGACCCACACTGAAGGGTTCTCTGGGAACAAGTTCAAGCTTTTATCAAGCTCTCTCTGGAGTTCTGATAAATCCAGCTAGAAATAAAAAAAAGGTACAGTGAAGAATTGGAAAGGTGAGAACTGTCAACTTAATCTCAGTCTCATTTGCAGATGGGATGGGAGCTAAAATTATAATGCAAACTGGCATCAATTAGAACTGCTTTATGGAATGAGAACTATATGTGACCTTTGAATATTATCGGGAGGTGATAATAAAAAAAAGTCAGGGCAAGAAAAAAAACTAAACTTAACTCTACTTGTCATATTTATACTGCAGCCCATCTCACAAACAACTGACTCTGGGTGAAGTACAACAAAGCTAAAAAATATTTACAATATTATTAAAAGCTGAATTATACAAGCATAAAGCCAAAAGAAAAAGAATTGGGAAAAGAACAATTTATGTATACATTATTATAACAAGATTAATTATGATTTCCTTTCATGTGATTAGTAATAATATTCTTTGGTCCTAATTATACATAACAGGTTGGTATCAACTTTTCGAACAGCTGTGGGGCATGCAGGCGATACAGCACTTAAATATGTAACCTACTCCAGGGAGAAAGAAGGGGAGTCTAAAGCCTGAGTGAATTAGAGGCTGGATTCTTCTGAAAACAAGATAAATACACACAATGTTAAAGTTTTCCTAAAGGAATAACATTTGTCTGAGAAAGAAAAGTCACTACAAAGTCCTTTTGCAATTCTTGCTACCCTGAGCTGGAATACAGTACTGGTAACCATACTGGTAACTCCAGCTAACAATTTACGACCTTCCCTCTGCAGAAAAAGAACAATGTTAAGTTCAACTTAATTTGCACAACAAATTATTGCATTCAATAATTCTTGGGTCAACTACTGTTGTTTCTACCGTACAGTTGCAATTAAAGACTTGTAGATAATAACATTACTAGATAAAGAATAAACTTTCAGTACATTGCCTTCTCTGTTTCAGAAGTAGCCTCTAATTTGCAATATAATACAAACATACAAAAGAGACAATTTTTGGAAAAATGACACTGACTGCTTTCAATGCATCCTCCAGAGTCCGGTTTTTGATTTGCTTGTTCTGTCCACTATCTCCAGCTGTCCCTTTCTTAGCATTTTTTCCAAGGTTTTGCTTTTTCTGCTGCTGGCGTGCAGGTGGTGGAGGCACCTGTTCTTTATTCTGCTTCTTTGTTGATTTCTCAAAGCCAAGTTCAAAGAGAGTTTCTGAAGTGGCAAGTGGAACTATGAGAACAGAAGAGAGACATGTGAAGCCTGACTACTGAAATGGCCTGTGTTGATACAACATATTTAACAGTTACAGAATTAACCCACTTTCTAGATTTACACACTATACATTTTAAAAAATGGCTTAGCCATAAACTAAGCCACAAAGTGGGACCTAACGTTAACTAACTTTGTATGTAATTGAAATACTTTTCTCCAGTGACTATCTAATTTGTTAAATGCATTATGTACATGGCTAAAAAATAAAATTGCATAAAATAAATTTGCATCATTAAAAGACCCCGATTTTGAAAAAGTGCTTTTGTTACAGAGCAATGTTTCTTCCTGTATAATTAACACACTTTTATAGATCCCAGAATATCTCAGCATTGGGCTCAACAGTAGAAAGAACAAATCTGTAGAAAAAACAAATCTGTAAAAAGTATAGCCCATTTTAAACAGAGGGGAAATGCTTCTGAACATCCAACTAAAGACCCCATGTTTCAGAATCATGTGCCATCAAGCCCCCACACTATGAGAGGGGAGGACAGTGTAACAGTCACTTGCAAGGGTCTCTCTACATCTCCTCTGGCTTTCCTGCCTTTCCAGGCCTGCCGTCCGCTGGGTGGCAGGGAATTTGTTCCAGGGCTAGGTTTAAACCCCCAAAGCAGAGCCACGGGAAAAGCATAACGTGGCCAGATTCCTTCCTTCCTTCCTCTCTCTTGCACGCTAGGCTACCGCTGCATATGGAGGCTCAGCTGTGTGTCTGTGCTCCTCACTCACTGGGCGAGGCCAGACCGCGTCCTCCGTTGGCGTCTCCAAGCGCCTTTCGCCCCATAGAGCCGCCACCGCCGCCACCGGCCGCTCCCCTGCGGGAAGGCTTCCGCACCACTTCCCAACGTGCCGTCGCAGCCATCAGCCTTCCCTGGCGCGCTTCCTACGCCTTCGCCTCCTTCGACCATAGAGGCGCGCCCGCGGGAGGAAAAAAGACGGACCCGCGCGCTTTCCCTCGTTCGCGGAATGACGGCCCGCCCCCTTCGGCTTCCAGGCCACGCTCATTGGCCGAGACGCCCCTTCCGCGCGACTCCGCGGCGAACGTTGCTTCTGCCACGTCCTAAAGCTCGCCCGCCTCCTCGGGTCGTGACACGCAAGCTCCCTCCTTCCCAATTTTATTTTGTTGTATTCAGAGAGTTCTCCACTCCTCTGAATACAACAAAATACCTTATGCCGCCAGACTTGAAATCTTGGGTTTAGAAAAGTTAGAACTCCGCCGCCTTCCACAGGACCTGTGTTTAACTCATAGAATCATCTATTGCAATGTCCTTCCTGTCAAAGACTACTTCAGCTTCAATTGCAACAATACAAGAGCAAACAACAGATTTAAACTTAATGTTAACCGCTTCAATCTTGATTGCAGAAAATATGACTTCTGTAACAGAGTTATTAATACTTGGAACACACTACCTGACTCTGTGGTCTCTTCTCAAAATCCCCAAAGCTTTAACCAAAAACTACCTACTATTGACCTCACCCAGTGGTGGGATTCAACCAGTTCGCACCACTTTGGAAGAACCGGTTGTTAACTTTCTGAGCAGTTTGGCAAACTGGTTGTTGGAAGAAATAATTAGGGCAGAGAACCGGTTGTTAAATTACTTGAATCCCACCACTGACCTCACCCCATTCCTAAGAGGTCTGTAAGGGGCGTGCATAAGAGCCCTTACAGAATTCTTACCCCTTACAGAATTCCCCAGCTGGGGAATTCTGGGAGTTGAAGTCCGCCAGGCTTAAAGTTGCTAAGGTTGGAGACCCCTGAGCTTTGGGAGGCGCCTGAATAGCCAGATTTGGACTCGGATCACCACGGTTCTGCCCACATCCCTACGGAAGACCCAAGAAGCAACCGAGCTGTTCTTGCTCATTGGCCTGTGACACGGAGCTACATCACCTCTGAATAAGGATGTGTGGACCTTGATTTTCATGCCAAACAGCTCCTGCTCGAGGAACATAGGTTCATTTATTGGACGCCCCCACCCCGGTACAAATTTGATGTGGTGGCTAGTGGCTAAGATGTTGAGCTTGTCAATCGAAAGGTCGGCAGTTCATTGGTTCGAATCCCTAGTGCCGCCTAACGGGGTGAGCTCCCGTTACTTGTCCCAGCTTCTGCCAACCTAGCAGTTCAAAAGCATGTAAAAAAAAATGCAAGGAGAAAAATAGGGACCACCTTTGGTGGGAAGGTAACAGCGTTCCATGCGCCTTTGGCGTTTAGTCATGCTGGCCACATGACCATGGAGACATCTTCGGACAGCGCTGGCTCTTCAGCTTTGAAACGGAGATGAGCACCGCCCCCTAGAATTGGGAATGTAGCACATATCTGTGAGGGGAACCTTTACCTTTACCTCATTCATTGTCATATCTGGAGATTCTCAGTCATCCAGGTCATAATTGTCCCAAAGGTGCTTTTTTTTCCAAGAAGCAACTGGACTTTCTGTTTTTTCTTTGAAGACGTTTTGCTTCTCATCCAAGAAGCTTCTTCAGCTTCAAATGGATGGTGGGAGGAATGGAAGTCTGAGCTGAAGAAGCTTCTTGGATGAGAAAGTCCAGTTGCCACTTGAAAAAAAGCACCTTTGGGACATTCATTGTCATGTTTATGTAATGCATATTGGAGGGACTGACCCTCCAAGTTATTCTAAGTATAAGATTACTCTTAAGTTCTGTTCTTTTTACAAAAAGCTGGATGTGAAAGCAAGACTTGCTCCTTGGGCCACTCTCCCATGTTATTTGTTGTGCAGTCGCTAAGGCGTCTCAAACTCCGTGATGATGGACCATGGCACTCCAGGCCTCCCCGTCCTCCACTATTCTCCAGGAGTTTGCCAAAATTCACGTTCATTGCATCGATGACACTATCTAATCCTCTCATTCTCTGTAGGCCCCGTCTCCTTTCTGGCTTCCATTTTTCTCAACATCAGGGTCTTTTCCAATGAGTCCTCTCTTCTCACTGGGTGGCCAAAATATTTGAGCTTCAGCTTCGCTATCTCTCCTTCCAAACATGTCAGGGTTGAATTCCTTTAGCACTAAACAAGTAAAGGTGGAGTAGCAAGGAGGCCTAAAGAAGGGTGCATTAAAAAGTTTCTATGAGTGATACTTATCTTGGCTTGACTCTAAAAACGTCGCTACCAACCACTTTCTTCCATAATAGACTCCAACTTGCAGAATTACAATTTGCTTCAGCAAAACTATGTTGAGACTTGTGGTTAATTAGTCAAGAGATACCCCTCACTGGGAAAGAATACACTCAAGAGAGATGTATTGGAAGTCTCAAAGCAGTGTATGTGCAATAGTGTACTTGTGTGTTGCCCAAGATCTCTCTACATCTCAGATTAATAATATGCAAATCTCATGATACAACAGCTGTATTTTATCCTTACTCTCCCTGAATTGATTTAAATTATTTTTAAAGCAAGCCATTAGGGTAGCCATTGCTCCAGCTTCTGATAGCAAATTCCAGCTCAGTTTAGCTCTGTATAAAATGCCTTTATCTTAACTTCCACCACTGAGTTTCAATCATTAATCATTTAAGGATTTATGAAAGGGAAAATGTTATTCACTATAACCATGTATAATTTTTGCTCTGTATCTCTATCATGTCTTTTTTCTGCTCTATATCACTCAAATGTCCCTATAGTAGAACCTCTGGTCACGACCATAATTTGTTCCATAACTTTGGTCGCAAACCAATTTGGTCGTGACCCAAACCTAATTTTGGAAATTTGGCGCTTACAAAAAAATGGCGCTGAAGAGGAAATCAGCCGCAAAAAGAGAAAAAAGTGAATTTTTTGGTCAGAACCTGATTTGGTCATAATCAGAAGCGTTTGCGACCAGTGGTTCTACTGTACAGGAATTTCTCTAGACTGTTGACTGCATTACAGATAGTCCTCGACTTACAACCAAAATTGAGCCCAGAATTAATGTTGCTAAGTGAGACATTTGTTAAGTGAGTTTTGCCCCATTTTATGACTTCTTGCCACATTTGTTAAGTGAATCACTGCAGTTGTTAAATTAGTAATATGGTTGTTAAGTGAATCTGGCTTCCCCATTAATTTTGTCAAAAGATGATCATGAATCTCGGGACATTGCAACTGCCAATATGAACCAGTTGTCAATCATCCCAATTTTGATGTGACCAAGGTGATGCTGCAACGGTCATAAGTGTGAAAAATGGTAAATAAGTCACTTTTTTCAGTGCTGTTTAGTGACTTTGAACAGTCACTAAATGAACTGTTGTAAGTGGAGGACTACCTGTATCTAGCTTATTCTTATGATTCACTTTTATTTGGGTATTAAACACATCTCATAATATGGCTTTTGCTTATTTTATGATCATCAGTCTTCAAGATATGGCCACAGTTTTAATTGTATGATGTTGCAGCTGTCAGAGCTGTTCTTACAAGCAATAGACAAATTGGCATTTGTAAACGTAGAATAGTGTTCAAATAATATTTAGGCACAGCGATCCCTAAAGGAAAGGATGACTTGATCCAGAGTCGGTTTGGAAAGGCTTTGCACTCTCAAAAATCTCATAATGAATACTGCCTTCTGTCTATCCTGTGTGTACATGTATGTCTCTTTCTCTTTGGAACACCTTACCCCCAGAAATGAGGCAGGCATCCATTCTTTGGCCTTTACAAAGCGTGTTAAGACCTGGTTTTGCCAGTTGACATGGGAGTTAGACTGATGCAACATTGGGGATATTTTTCACCTTTTTGACTCTTAATATTTTAAGACAGACCTTTTAAATTCTGTTTTAAATCTAGAAAAATTACTACAGTATGTTATAAAGTACCTGCTGTGCCTGGAAAAATGGGAAGTATTTATTCAAATGAAAGTACTTGGTGAGATACAACAGATCACCTCATCTGGGAAAGAGATTTATGTCTCTTCTAACTTCCTTCCTTCCCTCTTTCTTTTCTTTTCTTTTCCTTTCTCCATTTCCTCCCTCCTTATCTAGCAGTCCTCAGTTTCTTGGCTGCCAAAAAGAAAAAGTCTTCCTACATAAGAAACTAGAAAAGGGCCTGTCAAAATCAGGAACTATTGGTCTGATCAGAATTGCCATGTTCATCTGATTCATCATTGGTTTGGTGCTTCAGGATGTTGTGGCCTTCCAGCTGCCAGCAGAGCTGGTGACAGACTCAGATGATGAAGAGGTTGGGTAGGAACGTGGGCTAGCGCTGGAGTCTGGGGAAGACTCTGATCGATGCTCTGACATTTCCCAGCCACCAGAGAGGCAGCTGCCTTTGGAGGCTGATATGAGGAGGAAGAACAGCTGGGGCCTGTTCCAGATGCACTTATGCGCAGAGCAGTTAGGAGAGGTGAGCAACGGAGGGCAAGGAGTTGACTCGGGAAGCAAAGCACATGTAGACGCTGAATGGCCCTCTCTGGCTGGGGAATAAATAGAAGGAAAGGGGAGTGGTTGTAGGAGACAACAATTCATATTTCTGAAGATTTTGCTCATTGTGTTTCGTGCCACAAAGGCTGCTTGTCAGAACTTAATTTGCAGCTTTTCAGCTGGGAGCTCACGCCTAAGGTCTGTACTGCAGTTAACTCCTTGAAGGACTATTGCCTGGACTTTTCAGTGGGTGACTGCAATTAATTCACAAAAAGTAAATAAAGACGGTTTTTTTCATGAAAAGGAGTCTGTTTCTTGCTTCTGCTAAGGCTGGGTCAGAACACAGGACTTGGTGCACCGATCTTTTGGCAGCAACCATATCTATCCATTCAAGTGGAGATGGGGGTTATGGCACACACATCAGGACAGATTTTAACCACACAAATTTATTTTAAATAAAATGCAACACAGATGCAGGCTTTGCACACCAGTGTCTGATTGAACAGGCAATGCAAACAGGGAACGGGTCAAGGCAGAGTCTGTGTGGCAAACTTATCCAAACAGCATGAACTAAACTTTGGTAGGGTCAGAACGATAAGTGAAGAGCAAACGTCTGAGCCCTTCCCAATAGCAGGCTCAATTGTAGCCTGTGTTTGTGGAAAACAGAACATTGTTGGGGAAGTTCGCTTCATGCTTCTTTTCCAAACAATAGCGCTGCCATGTTCCAAAATTATCTCCCATAAAACCCCAAAAAAGAAAAAGCCACCATCTAGTAAATTCTCTTCTTCTTGGGTCTACCTGATATATCAAGTAGAGTGCCTGGAAAACTCATATTCTCAGCAGCATTATTAAAATCCCCCTTACCCCCCAAATAAATATTCCAGTCCATTCTCTTCCCCCTCCCCCTGCACCCACCCACTGAGCGAGCTTCCAGTACTGAGCTTGGCCTTTAGGCTCACATGCTCCCAAATTTCCTGAAGCCAGGAGGGGTGCCAGAGCTTGGCTCGGCATGAATATGACAGGCAAAGTGCTAGTGAAATCCAGTACGGAAAAATATACAAAGAATTTGTCTCTCAATATAATACAAGGGATTGCAGCACTCACACCCAAGACAACTGAAATCAATAAATAGAGGTATATGGGATGGACCAGGAGGAGGAGGAAAAGGAGCCAGGCCACCAATCTAGGAATTTTGCCCCACTACAAGGTATTTATAGTGCTGCTCTTCGCCACCTACTGATGCCTATTTTTACCATGTAGCTCTGGGCTTCCTGTGGGCTCTGCACAACATACAGAAACCACTGGGGGCTTCTTGTCGGTAGAAAACCTGTTATAATGTGTGACTGTGGAGGATGAGGCTGTACAATGCAAAACCTTAAATGTCCATGGTAAGTGAGGAGCATGGGGTGATCTGTCATGGCCAGACAGCGAGAAACCAAGTGTGCTTTCGCACAGCTAATATTCATCCTGATCTTCTGGATGTTGCTCTTCCAGTTCATCGTCCTCTGGCGGGGCAAAGCCTTCCTGTAAGAACATTGTGAGAAATAGTGAGATTATTGTAACTATATAGTGTGTTCTCCCTCTAACCACGCATGCAAACCACATGGCTCATGCTTCAGACATTGATAAGCAAGCCCCAAACTCCCAACTCCCTGGAAATAGTGATCAACGCTGGTCCCATACTGCACTGACCTCTGTAGCATACAGGATGCTAATGATGCCTGAAATGATGGGGCTGTTCTCACTCTCGTGCTCCTGGCAGATCAGCTCAATGTCCCGCAGTTTGCTAAAGTAGAAGTCACGCTCTTTCTCCAGCCCATCCACTGTCAGTTTCAAATCCATCAACTATCGAAATGAAGACAACCAACAAAAATTGAACAAGAGAATGAGCATCATAATGACAGCCCTGATATGTCATTCATCAGCTCATATCCAACACACCAAGCAAGTAAACTCTGCAACTGAGAGGCACCCAACCATTGCGGCACTAATGTCTGGGCGTAAGTGGTGTGTAGAAACAGCAAGAGCCTTTGGAAGCAATTGCAGTTCATTCTATTCTAACAGAGAAAAACATTACTTGTTTTGTAGACAACTAATTTTTCTCCTGAAGTTCTCAGGTAGGGGGCAGGGGAAATAGTGTTTTATATTAGGTTACACAACAGGATATGCTTTAATAAAACATCAAGCCTCCCAATCTCATCAGAATGTTACAGGTTATAAATGTATAAATATATATTTTTTAAAATATCTGCAATTGGGAAGAAATCCAAGTTCTAGCTGACTTTTTTTAATGGCCACTTAACTGTATGGTATTAACTACTCCCCTCTTAAGTATAGCTCAAAACACAAGATGCTTCCTATTTAACAATTCAGTTTCTGCCACATTCCTTCACTAAAGCAACTGGGAAACTAAAGCAAACTAATAAAGCATATTTGTTCATTGATTCTAAAAGCAACTGGACTTCAAAACAGCACTTACACTGCTTTAATGGCTCCTATTTTAATGTGGAAATGAAAAGTTCCTTTCATCTAGAATGAAAGAGAATAGTAGAGAATAGCCAAAGAAAAGTAGCCAAACAAAATTTAAGACAGCTTGAATGATGTATTTGCTTTCTGACTGAAAAAATTAGGGATTTTCCTGGAAGAATAATCTCATATGCTATAAATATTTGCATCGAGAAAACGTGGTGAAATGTCCCATATAAGCAAGGAGAATCTGGATTTGGATCACTGTCAGACACAAATGCTAGTCAGGGGTTCCCAACCTTTTCTATACCCCGCATCCTTAGAACACTTCTGATATATTCATATATCAGTGTATATGCATATAGTGTATATGCATATACACTATAATTTTGAAACTTCTAAACCCACATTTTCGCACCCCCCTGAAATATCATCTCACACCCCCAGTTGGGAACCCCTGTGCTAGATTGATGCAATCACTAGACTGACTAGAGCAGGTTGGGTAGTTCATCATATTATGAGAACCTAACCAATCTTTTCTGTAACATGAACCTGGGTATATTAATTATTATAATTAAATGTATTGGGTGCCCAGCTGGGCAGCATACAAAACTAGAGCAAACATAAAAACAGTCATAATATGACTGATTCGTTTGGACATAGCATGCTATGTAAACATATGTATTTCATTAATTCTCATTTGGCATGTTGTGTGAGCTCAGCCAAAATTTATTGTGTGCCAGTTAATATCTGTATCATGGCTATATAATAGATGTTACAGCTGTTTCAAGCTACTGGATAGATTGGAGTTTTGAATTATAAACTGTCAGCCAGTGGGATAGTCTCAGATAGATACAAAGAAACGGTTGTTGATTTATGTCTTCTTAGAAACCAGTTAGGCAGCAAGATACCAAAATAGTGGGTTTCTGCCAGATTTTTGTACTTCCCTCCATCTAATCTACAGCATAAAGCTGTTGGGAGAATGAAAAGAGTGCAGAAGGAGCTGGAGAACCTTCAATCAAACCCAACCTTTATCAACTTAGTGTCCTCTAGAGGTGTATGTATTTGTTTATTTAAATAAATTGGCCACTCAACTCCAGTGGACCCTGGGCAGTGTACAAAACTAGAAGAACATAAAAAAGTTAAAAACATAAAATCAGATAGGTAGTCCATAATAAAATAATCTGGTAAACGAAATCAACAAAACAACACAGGGCCTTAAGCAAATCATAAATATCAACCCAAGTCCTGGGACCAAAGTCATGTTTTCAAAGCTTTATAGAACCCTAGGAGTGAGAGTGCTATCCTGGTCTTGGGTGAGTTGCTCCAGAAGGTGGAAGCTTCAATTTTGCTTCAGAGTACTAGATCCTTCTTCAGAGTGCGAACCAGGATGAATTTCCTAAGGAAAAAGCAAATCTACTTCCACAACACCCAACACCATAGCAGAGCAAGAGGCAGAACCCCTCCAGCTTGTGACATGAACAAAGTAATAATGAATGTAGGAAAGTTCTTTGTAAATATTGGGGTTGCCAAAGGAAGAAATTCTATTTTTTCTTCTTCTTGCCCCACCTGTTGGTTAAGCTCCAGGATCTGGGCATCAGCTTCACTGCCCCCATTCCGGGCCAAAGGAGGATTTTTCCGTACAATATTGCTGGGAGTGACGTTCATTCGGGCTGGATTCTGTATGTTCTTGGGGCCCGTTGGGGAGGTTCTCTGTGGAACTTTATGAAGTAAAAAAAAAAAGCTTTAGTCTATGACCCCTCATTAAGGGACCCACCCACCATTGCTGAGCCAGGCCAAATGAAAGCCTAAGACATAATGAATGAGCTTATATGCACAGCTAGAGTCCCAGTGCTGTCTG
Organism: Ahaetulla prasina; assembly: GCF_028640845.1. NCBI lineage: Eukaryota > Metazoa > Chordata > Lepidosauria > Squamata > Colubridae > Ahaetulla > Ahaetulla prasina. The sequence continues at coordinate 29,925,694 of NC_080539.1, forward strand.
CTGAGACTTCCTGGACACAGAAAGGACCGCTCAAGGTCAGAGTTCTTGTGCTTAATAGTTCCAGAGAAAGACAGACTCTGGAGAAGCCAGACGTTAAGCCTTCCTACTTATGAACACAACTCAAACAAAGATGGCAACAGCATAAAGCTACATGCAGCTTTCCCTCAGCCGGTTGCAAAGCCATCCCAGCATGTGCTGCTGCCCCTCTACAGCAAAGCAAGCAAGCCCAGCTGGGGAGAGACATGCAGAACCAGGAGGTAGCCTTTGGACCCCACTCCCTTCTCAAACAGTCAAGGTGGGCATCTTTATCATTCTATCTGGTGCCTCTAGTTCAATGTCCCTCAGCCTTGGCAACTTTTCAGTCGTGTGGACTTTAACTCTCAGAATTCCCCAGCCAGCCGTGGGAGTTCTGGGAGTTGAAGTCCACACCTCTGAAAGTTGCCAAGGCTGAGAAACACTGTTCTAGTTCTTTCCTGTGGAACTTTCTGTTCTATATGGCTTACACCAGTAAGCAGATAGCTCATCTCCCTCTTAAGCAGAAGATTCAGTTAAAAGAAATTTAACTGAGGGCTTCCGGTGGCAACGCAGGCTTCGCGGACGTTCCTTTGGGATCGTCTGCCCTGGGTTTCGTCAAATTATGTTATGTAATGCCCGGTCCGTGGCAAATAAAGCCCCCTTGATTTGTGATCTTATTCAGGGGGAGTCCGCGGACCTTATGGGCATTACGGAGACCTGGTTGGGGCCAGAGGGGGGGGTTCCCCTCGTCGAACTGTGCCCCCCAGGTTTCCGAGCATTCCATCAGCCGAGGGTCCAGGGTAGGGGTGGAGGGGTGGCGGTTGTCATTAAGGAAGATCTAGAGCCGAGGGAGGCCACTGTTCCTCAGATTGCCGGCTGTGAATCCCTTTATGTGAGGTGGGGCCATAGGAATCAGTTGGGCTTGTTGATCACGTACCTGGCTCCTTGCTGCGTGACCACAGCCCTGCCCGAGCTGCTGGAGTTATTTGCCACTGTGGCAGTTGAGACCCCCAGACTGATAGTTATGGGGGATTTCAACTTGCCATCAGCTGGCTTATCATCGACTGCAGCTCGGGAGTTCCAGGCTTCCATGACGGCCTTGGACCTGATTCGAGTAAATGATGGCCCTACGCACATGGGGGGAGGCACGCTGGATCTGATTTATATCTCTGGTCAGTGGCTAAATGATCTGATACTAGACGATTTAGTAACAGAACCAATGTCATGGACAGATCATTTTCTCCTTCGTCTGGACTTCCGAACCGCCACCCACCATCGCAGGGAGACGGAACCTACACGCTGGTTCCGTCCCAGGCGCCTGATGGACCCTGAGAGGTTCCTGACGGAGCTTGGGCCATTCCCTGAGGATCTGGCCCACGGCACGACTGAGGAACTAGTTGCGGCCTGGGAACAGGCCGCGGCTGGGGCCTTGGACCGTGTCGTGCCTTTGCGGCCTCTGACCCGGCGCAGATCTCGCCTGGCCCCTTGGTTCTCCGAGGGGCTGAGAGAGATGAAACGCCGGAGAAGACGCCTAGAGAGCACTTGGAGGTCCAGTCATTCGGTTGATCGGACACTAGTTAGGTCCTATTCTAGGACCTACCTAGTGGCAATGAGGAGGCGAGGCGCCCACGCCCACCCTCATTGCGCCGGCAGATAACCGCCCGGCCGCCCTGTTTGGTGACCCGCCTCCTTCATCAGGAGGTGCGGGATGACCCGTTACAGGACGTGCCGAGGAGTTTAGTGGTTATCTATATGACAAAATCGCTCAGCTCCGGGATGGTCTGGACCAAATTGGGATGATCCAAGCGAGGGAGAGGAGGCACGCCTTGTTGAGTCTGTTTGGGATGAATTTGACCCTGTGGCTCCCGAGGACGTGGACAGGTTGTTGGGAGGCTCGCCACTACATGTTTATTGGATCCGTGTCCTTCCTGGCTGGTGCTGGCCACTCAGGAGGTGACACGAGGCTGGCTCCAGAGGATTATAAATGCTTCTTTGTTGGAAGGGTTTTCCTGCCGCCTTGAAAGAGGCGGTGGTGAGACCCTCCTTAAGAAGCCTTCCTGGACCCGGCTATTTTGGGAAATTATCGTTAGTCTCCAACCTTCGCTGCTATGGCGGTTGTAGAGAGTGCTGTGGCCAGCTACCCCAATACCTGGAAGAACTGTCTATCTAGACCTGCTCCAGTCCGCTTCCGACCCGTTACAGCACGGAGACAGCTTTGGTCGCATTGGTGGATGATCTCTGGAGGGCCAGGGACAGGGTTATTCCTCTGCCCTGGTCCTATTAGACCTCTCAGCGGCTTTTGATACCATCGACCATGGTATCTGCTGCGCCGGCTGGGGGATTGGGAGTGGAGGCACCGTTTATCGGTGGTTCTCCTCCTATCTCTCCGACCGGTCGCAGACGGTGTTGACAGGGGCGCAGAGGTCGACCGCGAGGGCCCTCACTTGTGGGGTGCCGCAGGCGGCGATTCTCTCGCCCCTTCTGTTCAACATCTACATGAAGCCCGTGGGTGAGATCATTAGTGGCTTTGGGGTGAAGTACCATCAGTACGCTGATGACACTCAGCTGTACTTCTCCACCCCAGGTCACCCCAATGAAGTTGTTGAAGTGCTGTCCCGGTGTTTGGAAGCCGACGGGTCTGGATGGGGAGAAACAGGCTCAAGCTCAATCCTCCAAGACGGAGTGGCTGTGGATGCCGGCATTCGATTCAGTCAGCTGCAGCTGCAGCTGACTGTTGGAGGCGAGTTATTGGCCCCAAAGGATAGGGTGCGCAACTTAGGGTCCTCCTGGATGAGCGGCTGTCGTTTGAAGATCATCTGACGGCCGCTCCAGGGGGCCTTCCACCAGGTTCGCCTGGTTCGCAGTTGCGCCTTCCTTGATCGGGATGCCTTGTGCACAGTCACTCACGCACTGCTACCTCTCGCTGGATTATTGTAATGCTCTCTACATGGGGCTCCCTTGAGGTGCACTCAAGGCTTCAGTTAGTCCAGAATGCAGCTGCGCGGGTGATAGAGGGAGTGTCGCGTACTCCCATGTAACACCTCTCCTGCGCAGACTGCACTGGCTTCCTGTGGCTTTCGGGTGCACTTTAAGGTTTTGGTTATGACCTTTAAAGCGCCCATGGCTTAGGGCCTGGGTACTTACGGGACCGCCTACTGTTACCATATGCCTCCCACCGACCCGCACGCTCTCACAGAGAGGACTTCTCAGGGTGCCGTCCGCCAAGCAATGTCGGCTGGCGGCCCCAGGAAGGTCCTTCTCTGTGGGGCTCCCACACTCTGGAACGAGCTTCCCCGGTTTACGCCAAATACCTGACCTTCGACCTTTCGCGAACTGAAGACACATCTTTTATTCGCTGGGCTGGGTTAATTTTTATGGATTTTATAGTTTTATTAATTTTAAACGGGTTTTAGTTTTTATAGATTTTAAATTTTAGGCAAATTATAATAAGTTTTTTAATTTTATATTTTATATATAGTGTCTTGTTTGTTTTTATTTGCCTGTACACCGCCCTGAGTCCTTCGGGAGAAGGGCGGTATAAAAATTTAATAAATGAAATGAAATGAAATGAAACCGTCCCTGACAGCGTACATGGGCTGTCAAACGGTTTGGGATTCCCTCCCCCAGATGAAGGGGGAGGGAAGAGTGGTCAGGATTTGGGTAGAGCTCCCCGGGGTCCCCTGGAATTTAACCAGGGATCAAGGTGAGAGCTCCTTTAGCCTGATGACTCCTTGCCCAGGGTGCTTCTGTTTATACAGAACGAGAAGTCACACCATCTCTGTGTCAAGATTTATTCCTAAAGAGAATTCAACACAGACAGAACAAAGTAGGAGGACTAGCAAGAATTTGCAAGTAATAAATCTTAACTTCAGCTCATAAATAGCTTTCCTTTGAACTAACTTTCAACTTGAGTGGATTTAAAATGGCGTTTGCAATAAACAAAGGAAAACGAAACTATAAAGAAGAAGAATATAACAAGCTACTTTTACAAGAACTGTTAATGATTTTTTTCTCCTTTTACCTTTTTCTTTATCACAATGTTTAAGAAGAAAAGTTTATTGAAATTTTTCTTTTTCTCTTTTGGTAGATTTTACAGTTTATGAATGGCTCTTAAGCAAACAGAACTAACTATTAAAATCTTGCAAACTTTTTCATTTTAAATACGGAAACTTTTATTTTTTATTTTTATTTTATTTTTTAATAGAGAATTTGCAAGTAATAAATCTTAACTTCAGCTCTTAAATAGCTTTCCTTTGAACTAACTTTCAACTTGAGTGGATTTAAAATGGCGTTTGCAATATACAAAGGAAAGCGAAGCTATAAAGAAGAAGAGCATAACAAGCTACTTTTTAAAATGAAATGAACAAGAACTGTTAATGATTTTTTTCTCTTTTTACCTTTTTCTTTATCACAATGTTTAAGAAGAAAAGTTTATTGAAATTTTTCTTTTTCTCTTTTGGTAGATTTTACAGTTTATGAATGGCTCTTAAGCAAACAGAACTAACTATTAAAATCTTGCAAACTTCTTTATTTTAAATATGGATCTTTTTTTTTATTCTCTTCTTTTTTCTTTTTTTTTAAACAAGAGATTTTTACACCAATATATTAAGGATTGGAAAGTCTTTATTGTTAGATGTTAAGCTGATTGGGTGAGTAGATGGAGGAAAATGTGTAAGGAAATGTGTAAGGAAATGTGTAAGATAGAAGACAAGGGGAAGGAGAATGCTTAAGGTGATTTTGATGGTATTTTCTTTTTTTAATATATATACATAGGGTTTAATTTTTACAACTGACTTATTTTGGGTATATCACTATTTGATATATGTGAGGTATAAAGGAATGGGAAGATGGAATATTGTTTAACTTTTGGAGGACAGATAGAAAAATTTATGGATGTAATGTTGGTATTTGGTTAAATAGAATTTAATTGTTATAATTGATATATTTTGGATATAAGTTATAATTTTAATAATGTTATTTGTTAGATGTAAGGTAAATTGAAGAAATATTAATATTTGTAATGTTATTTGATTTATGTAAGGGATATTTTGGAGATTGAAAATGTAAGGAAATGTAAGATAGAAGACAAGGGAAGGAGAATGTTTAAGATGTGATTTTGATGGTATCTTTTTATATATATATATATATAGGGTTTAATTGTAAGGTAAATTGAAGAAATATTAATATTAGCAATGTTATTTGATTTAGGTAAGTGATATTAAAGATATGAGAAGATAGAATATTGTTTACTTTTGGAGATTGGATAAAAATTTAAGAATTTAAGCTGGAAATATGAATTATGTTTGGGACACTGTTAAGGAAGAAAGGTATATTATAGAAGAATTTTTGATGAATACTGGAAGATGGAATATCGTTTTGGTCTTGATCGATGAAGATTGGATATATATTTGGTCTTAATTGATGAAGATATTTTATTGATGAACTGAAAATACTAACTTAATTGGAAGATTCTGAAGATTTTAGGAGTGGAATGGACTGATATATAATGGACTGGAAGAAGAATGTTTTTTTTTTTGTTTTTGGAAGGGGAGTTAAGGTCTTGACTTATGTTGTATTTTAATTTATGATTGTTAATTTTATACCCTGTACTTTGTTCTGGGAAGTCTCGGGGGGTGGGGGGGGGGGGGGAGATGAAGGATCAATGTAAAGGAATGATTGAAGATATGTAATTAAGAAATAGAAATAATCTGAAATGAAAGCGGGCTGCTCAGCTGCCATTTCAGAAGGGAATGGAGAGGAGAGGAGGAGTGAAGGAAGAAAGCAGGTAGGAAAGAGAGAGGTAGAAAAGGGGAAAGGAGAGGAAGAAGAAAGGGAAAGAGAGAGGGTTAGAAAGGGTGGAAGAGAAGAGTAGGGAAAGAGGAGAGGATGTAGAAAAGCGAAGGAGAGGAAGGATGAAGAAAGTAGAAGAAAGTAGAGAAGGGAGGAGGAAGGTTTGTTAAGGAAGGAAGTGGTAGCTGGGCAGGTCCGAATAAGTAACAAATGAAAGTTAATGATTAATGTTGAATAAGAGACTGTATATTGAATAGGTTGTTGGAAAATGAAAATAAAACTTTTTACAAAAAAAGAAATTTAACTATCAGAACCCCTCATTATTCTAGGATCCAATTTGGGTTGGTTAACGGGACGAGAGGTTTAGTTGGACTTGTGCTAGAGCCCATCCCCAGGGAACTTCTCTCTACCAGAATGTGTGCTTTGGGCTATTTTCTGTGTAGTACTTATATGGTGCCTGATTGTGTGTGGCTTTCTAATTGTTTATTGGAATGTTGATGGCCCACTATTAAGTTGTTGATTGTGGTGTTGATGACCAGCTATTAAAGTTACCAGCCATCAACACCCCAATCAACAACTAAGAAGCCACACACAACCAGGCACCATATAAGTACTACACAGAAAATAGCCCAAAGCACACATTCTGGTTGAGTGAAGTTTTCTAAGGATGGGCTCCAGCATGACTCCGAAAGCTTAGAAGACTAAACCTCTGGTCCTGGTGACCAACCCAAATTGGATTCTGCAACATTATTCTGTATATAAATGTATATTTGCCTTCATTCCTCATTGTTCTGCTAAATTCTTTCTAAAACTATTCATTTTTTCTTCAGCTGCTTGATGATACATCAGAATTGGCTTCAGTAGCACATCAAGATTAAAACTCTTGAAATCCAGCAGGAGTTCAAATACTAATGTGAAATGAGAGTTTTTCTCACTTCTGCTGAGAGCATGGCCTCTGATTAAAAATCCAGAAAGACAATGCTTCCTAAATAGCTCTACCAGCAAGCATTTTGAAGATAACAAGAGGAGATTCAGATAGCCAGGTTCAGAACTTTTTTTTCGTATAAAAATGGGAACTCTATTGCCCTTCAGATACTAATAAACTATAATTTCCAGGAGCCCCAATCAATATGACCAAGAATGGGGCATGCTGGGAATTACAGGTAGTCCTTGACTTACAACCATAATTGATGTGAGTTTAATTAAGTGAGTTTTGCCCTATTTTACTACCTTTCTTGCCACAGTCATTAAGTGAATCACTGGAAAGTGAATCTGGCTTCCACAATGATTTGGCTTGTCAGAAGATTGCAAAAAGTGATCACATGACCCTGGGAGACTATAATCGTCATAACTATGAGTCAGTTGCCAGGCATCTGAATTTTGATCATGTGACCATGGGGATGCTGCAATGGTTCTAAGTGTGAAAAACAGTCATAGGTCACTTCTTTCAACTAAACAAAGTAAGTCAGGGACTACTGTACAGTTCTGCAATTCTTGCAACACTAGTTCCCTATCCGTGCAATAAAACTTTCATGAACAAATTATCCTCTTCCAGACTGCTGGGACGATAGTAACAAGATGGCTAACTGGCCAATAATGAGAGGGCCCCCTCAAATAATTATCAAATTAAATTTTTGATGTAGGATGTGATATGATTTCAAGGCTCTTGATATCAGATGAACTTGGACATGTGAGATCTGGATTTATATTACTGATTCCAGGACCCTATTTAACTAGTAGAACAGGAGTGAGCAAAAGTAATTCTAAGCAGTATGAATCATTTGGTCAGATTTGCATACCGTATTTTTCGGAGTATAAGATGAACCGGAGTATAAGACGCACCTTAGTTTTTGGGGCGGAAAATAAGAAAAAAGCTGATTGGCAGGTGAATCGGCCTCCTGGAATACCCCCAATCAGCTTTTCCCAGAGGTGAATTTTAGCAACAGGTTCCTTGGTTGTGAGCTCTGTGCCTTGCTTTTTTTTTGCTTTTTTTTCCCTGCCTCTGAAAGCCTCCGAAACAGCTTCAGAAAAAAAGCCTCTGAAGCTCTGTTTGGGGGCTTTTTCTGAAGCTTCGTTTCTGATGCTTTTTTCAGCCTCTGAAACCTCAGTTTGAGAAGCTGGGCGGAGCTACATTTGGAGTATAAGATGCATCCAGATTTTCACCCTCTTTTTTGGGGGAAAAAGGTGCATCTTATACTCCGAAAAATACCGTAGCTTTCTCCTATGAAGGCAAAGTCCTACCACTGATTTTCTTTTGAAAAAAGCATATATGCTCCATAAGCACGCCTGGTTATAGTATTTGCTGAGATGAAAGGTTCCACAGTGCAAGGCAGCCAGTCCCCACCAAAATCATATCTGTATGCTGGAATATGTAACTTTCATGGGAACAAGAATGCAGTGTCTTGTCAACTGGTTTGATCCTTGCTCATTTCTACTTTTACTTACTACCATTCCAAAATCCATGTATTTTCCACTAAGCATATAGCTGTCTCTCAGATCAGTAAGGATTTGGCTCTTCTCTCCTTCCCTCCCACTGCTACCCAGGAGTTGCCAAGCTGGATGCCATGAAGCTGAGGTCATGCTAGAGGCGGGATCCTGGGGTCCCAACTGTCTCTAGCAACATTACCTGCAGTGCCAATGGGTTTCTTGTGTTTGTTGAAGATCTGATCACCTGGGTTTGGAGAGGGTGCCACTTCCTGGCCTTGTCTCGCCAATAATGGATTGTACTCCTTTCCGTCATAGTTGGCATCAAAGAATTTATTAAACCACTGAATGAACTCAAAGTTATCTTGGAACTTTCCTTTTACCAACCTCTCCACTGGGATGATCTGTAACAGCAAAAGTCCATGAAAAGTAATGTTCTTTGTAAAATTCATATTTCCCTCACTTTTCAGTATTTATACAGTATAACATAAAACATACTCAATGGGCCAGAGCATAGGCATACTTGAAGAATGGTCATTGTGTTAGTAAGAAATCTAACACTGCTAATACAGGTGATTTATTTTAATATAACCTTAAAATGGGAAGTTGCTAGTTATTATAACGTATAAATTTGAGTGGGTGTCAAAATGGAATTTACATAATACAAAGCATATTCAAAGTATGCAAATCATATTTTTAGTCTAACAAATTGTTCTACTAAAGAGTAGAATGCTTTGTACATGTGTAGTTCCTACATTTAAAGACTCTTATTTCTTGACCTCCCATGCAACAAACTGAAAAGTCTCCAGTTATACAGGAACACCATGCATATACTGAAACTCCAGAAGAGTAAGTTACTTTTTCTCTTTGCCTATTGCTGGAGTGGATGTAATTTTCAAACAGATTAATCACAATTTCTTTGGAATATTAGAACCATACTTTCTTCAAACTTCTCAGTATACAGACTTGGGATCATTCAATAATCAGCAATTATATGATTTTTTTTAACTATCTATTTTAATTTATTTATTCTATAATATAGAGTATATTTTACACTATAAGCAGATGATGTTTCATTTGAATAAAAAATTGTTATATTTAGTAAACAAACTGATCAATAAAAAGCTTCAATTTGTAAAAAGCTGCTAAATATCTCTGTTTAATTTATGGCGCCTTTCCAAACATTCTACATGATCTTTCTGAACTTATATTAAATGGCTCTGTTAGGACTAGCAGTTCTGGGATGCAAAAATCCAGATAAACACAGAGTGATACGGAAATCTTTGCAGCCCAGAATTGAATCATTGTATCATTGAAAAAGGTATGAAATTAAGATGCCCTGGCTACCTGATTTTCATGAGCTGCATATTTCTTCAAAGACACTTAGCAAAAGCCATGAACCTTAGATGCAACTCAGGTTGTTAATCCTTAAAATTAAAACAGGGCCAACTACTAGGGCCAACTCCTTTCCAGGAACTGGCTACCATGGGGAACAGGATATGTGATTACGTGAGTTTTAGGTATGATCCAGACAAAGGGATTGATATTCCTAAAAGCTTAATATGCCAGGTTGGGATCCTGAGTCTCATGCCCATTTAATTAGACAAGTGACCCATCTGAACCAAAATTTTGCTTACTACTAGGGTAACAGGTTTAATTAGTTTGTGAGAATTATAAGCCAAGAATAACTTAATATTCTGGCAACTATATCAATCAAAATTGGCCCGATTTGGTGGTAATCCGCATTACCAGATAGGCATTCTACATATGCTCACCATCTTATCTTGAAACTTTCTACAGCTATAGCAAGGCTTTTCATCAATACCTACCATCGTCTTCAGATAGTTCATTTTAGATCCATTTTTTCATTTAGAAGTTCTGATGAGAGTTAAATATACCAATATTTGCAGCAGAAAAGTGGTAGATTGTGTGCCTGTTTATATGACATTTCAAGAACCATAATAACTGTCAAGCAACCTGCTCATCCCCTCCCCGACATGGCCTATTATTCCACATAAGGAACAATAACCAGCTAATGTAGTAAAGTAAGTGTCCCTAGAAGAAACTCTTGTGCCAGCCAAACAAAAAGGGGATTGTAACAGTGCAACAGATTCAAACAGTGCACCAAAGCTCCGGAAATTCCTTGTTGATGTCTATATTCCAAAAGATGAAAAAAGCCCTGCATTATCTACAGTACAATATTTAATTTGACTGAAAAGAGTTTCTACAGGAGGAGGATAAATAAAATATTTACTGGAGCATATATCAATCTCAGAGGTGGAATGAACATCAGAAAAGGCAAGAATAAAAACAGATTTGGCCTCAACATCTGCTGCTAATAAATGTTTCAAATCATCCCTTAAATTCTGGCATGTTGACTATAGAAAGTACTTTCCCAATTCCAGAAGGTGACTTGCTTCCAAACAAAGATGACAGACATTATACCTATCAGTACAAGCTGCAAGTTTCTTAGAATCAGTAGAAGCTCCCTTCTACAAACAAAGTAGAGAACTCTTAGTACTGTTTTGAGAGGAACAATTTGAGGACAGATGGGAGGTGGGATTAAGAAAGAAAGTTAATGCAAAATGAAGTCCAAATGTAATAAATTACTGTATAAAGACTAGAGAAAGATAGCTTAAATAATTTTTTAGCATCGTAGCATCGTTTTGTTTTATAGAAATGTTTGTAAATTACAATTTGAAGTTGGTAGAATGTGTATGGGTGAACATGTATGAAAAAACTGCCAGACGAATAAAAGAAAAGATGGCAAGTGCAACAGGCCAGAAGGAATAAAACAAAGAGTTCCTCATCAAAAGCCTCATCTTTTGCCAAATCGTCATGGCTCTTCTCAACAAAAGGAAAGTGAGGGATATCCAAATCTTGGGGAGTGAGGACCTCATTCCAGAAGGCAGGCACTGCTACAAAGAAGGTCTGCTTCTGGGGTTTAATTGAAGAAAGCCAGAGAACGCCAACCTTGCAAGATTGAATTGGTTAGGTAGATACTATGGCAGATAGGCAGTCCCTCAAGTAGCCAGGCCTTATGCCTTGTGGGGTCTCATACTGTATTTAACAACCAGCATCTTGAATCACACCTAAAAACTAAACTGGCAACCAGCGCAGCTCACAAAGCAGAGGTGTCATGTGGGCATACCAAGGCATGCCCATCACTTCTCCCATCACTACATTCTGGATCAATTAAAGCTTAAAGAAAATGTCTCTAACAATACTAATGGTGCAGTTGTTTATTTCCTTGAACAACTATTTTGAGAGACAAGGCCAAGATGCCTATTTATTTTGTACATTTATATACCTTGCGCTCTCAAGCAACAAGCTGGCCCACAGCACTTGAGATTCTACTATTGACTCCAGGAATGTATAAAAGTTGCCATTCTGGAGACAGAACATTCATTTTCCCTGGAATGCACCGCGCATTGGCAATTTCTATTTTGAAAGATTGACTTCTAGAAAACTATGGGACACCAACTATCTATTTCTACATGGAACTGCAAAAAGACACAGTAACTGCACAAGCCAGCCCAGCCAAAATTTGAAGCAAGAGAAAGAAAGAGCAACTACAGAAGCCATCCACACTAGTGGGTTTAGTCTATCTAACTATGCAAAGGCAGGTCTATTTTAGCCTATGTCGGGGAGCCTCAGCCACACACTGATGATACAAAAAGAAAACTCTTATCTGCCTGCTGTCTAGCAGAAACCCACCTTGTCCACACCCATCTTCTTGAATGCAGCCTGTAACACCTTGAAGTTGTGTATATATTCATGCTCCAATTTGGCCTGAAACTTCACCTTCCTCAAGTGAATGCAGCCAGGGAATAGCATGTCCATGAACTGGCAATAGGCAGCCCCTGTCAAGGACAGAAAGACACACACAAACTAGTTTCCACCCACACCTGCTGCCTCTTACAACTAGATCAGAATCCTTTCATCTACAACAATTAGATTTTCAACTCCCTTCCTCTTAATTCTAACAAGCACAACCCAGGCTTTTTGAACCCTAGTCAATTTCTTGGGGGCCAGAGAATTGTTTGGTCAGCAAAAATCCCAGAAAATACAGATAAAAGAAAATGTTCCAGGCATCAAATAGTATGAGCTCACAAAGACTATTTTGTGTTTAGTGTATCCAGGCTCAGAATAAAATGGGCAGTTACGTCCATTTTTTAAAAAAAAATCTTACAAAATGAATGGGCTTTAAGCTATGGAGGAAAAATGACTGCATTATCCAGTGATAGGTAAAGATTCTACCACCTTTCCTATGGGCTGGAGTTAATTGAGGAGATAATACAGACCAAAAAGAGTTAACGAAGCTCAGGCTCTGAGAGATGGAAAGAATAATTTTGAACTGCTTCCTCATGGAGAGAAATGCACTTTGGAGATGACAAGAACACAGATTTCAAGTTTTGCCTGAATTTAATAATACTGTGTATTTTTAGTTATGCAGTATTGGAATTAATTGAAAGGAGAAACAGGGAAAGGTACTTCAACTTTTCATCCCCTTAAATGCAATCTCTCTCTCTCTGCACTCTCTCTCTCGCTCTCTCTCCCCTCTCTCTCTCTCAACAAAACATCATCACCACCTCAATCAAAGTCTACATGTTTTATTGGGGGAGAATTGACTTATATCAATTAGATTAGAGAGTGTAGTTATGTGAAGTACATCATTCTCTGCATCATGCATATACTAACATGCTGACTAGATTTATACAACATGATAAGCTGAGCTAAAATGGGTTTGTGTAGTTTGCATTTCAATGTATTATGGGACCCCATCTTATCCATTTTGTATAAATAAAACTATCCAATTGAGCCATATTCTAGTTTGTCTGGTTATAGCATCTTATACAGCAGTAATGGACAATCTTTTTGGCACCGAGTGACCAAACTGGAACATGTGTGCATGTGTGTGCATGTGTGAGCGCTGAAAACCCAAAGACCAGCTGGCTGGCGCATATATGCCTGTTTTTGAGCCATTTTGGGGTCGTTTTCAGGCCATTTTTGGGCTGTTTTCAGGCCATTTTCTAGTGCTCTGGCACCCGCGAAGACCTGCTGGCCACGTCTACCACTGGAAACCAGAAGAGCAGCTGGCAACGGCACACGTGCCCACAGAGTGGGCTCTATGTACCAACTCTGGCATGCGTTCCATAGGTTCGCCATCATGGTTATATAGTAGTAGTATTTTGTTAACCTACGAATGGGATTCAGTATGAAGAATCAACCTGATTATTTGTGCTGGACTTTTCTAACTTAATAATGGCAGGTGCCTATATTAGTTTCTTTCCTCAACCTTCAGAGAAATGACAGCCTGAGCCCACATAATGGGGCTCGTGATATAACACTGAGCTGACAACAAACTGGACATTAAAAAAAAAAGATGTAACCTGCCTGATATGTAAGTTTGTAGCTATTTTTAAATTTTCTTGTTAGTGGATGATTGTTGTATGTCACATAATGTGTATTTGTATATTCTCTGACATGGGCTTTCATTCTCAGGAAGGTTTCCAAATGCATATGCATTGTGCATATATATTAAATATTTTGTACTGCAACTGAACTTTCAAGTTGTGCAACCCAACAGCTGTGTTAGTGTTTTACTGAGCTTTACAGGCAGATTGCTAAATGCATATAGTATGCATTATGTGTATTTTAAGTAGTAGTGTAGTTTTAAGACTTTGTCATTTTTTCCCCAAATATTGGACAGCAGATACCACCCCAAGTATTTTTAAGGCTAATAAGTCTTGTTGCAAAAATCTAGACTAACACTAGAAGCTGACAATCCTCCCCTCCTCTGTTATTTTAATTACTTTTTGCTACCATTTGGAGATCATCCAGATTTTTTGCACCCCAGATCTGCAAAAATATACATGAGGTATTGCAACAAGCTATAAGCTCAATGAATAAATAAATCCTGTTCTTCCCTACAAGGGAACATTTAAACTATTATGAACCTGGTTCCAGTGAAACAGTTTTCCAATAAAATGTTTCACTAGAGAGTTTCTTTCCTGTCACAGTACCTGAGCAAAGCTGCTCAATCTTGGTGTAGCTGAGCTGTAGAGAGTCGTTGACCCATGCTAGCATGTCATGGCGACTCAGGTTCTCACTAGTCACAGACGTGGAATGCACATTGACGGCCATGCCCCAACTGTAAAAAGAAGGGAAAGCAGGAGTTAATTCATCACAAGGTTACCAGAGAGCAAGAAACTAAGTCTAAAACCCTAAGCTTTGCCAGAAAGACAAGCACCAAGTCTCTCAAGTCCCTCAATTTGAATGTCATAGAAAAAAATTGAGATTTTGCACACACATTTATGCCATGATGTCTCTGCACTAGTCTTTGAGATTTTTACATAAGCAAACAAAGAAGCAAGGAAAGGAAAAATAAGTGGCCAGAAGTCTTCCCATCCATGTTATGTCACTAATATTTTAATCCTAAGGGAAAGCTGGAAAAATTTACTTGTATGTCATTTCACACCCTTATTTCTTGGCTGTGGCATTTAAAAATCAACCAGAGAAAGAGGTAGTCAGATGGAGATTAGTGTGAAAAGGATCACATCAAGATTCAGAAGCATCATTTTAAGTGCTGTAGAGACAGGCCAGGGTTTTGTTTTGTTTTACTACATATAAAACCCAGATAAAATAAAACAGAAAGCTCATAGCAGTGACCCCAGAACATACCATATGGAAATCAGAACACATAACCACTAAAGGTGAGTTCGTGTCTTCAAAAATGTAGCAATCACCATTAACACTTCTGATTCAGTGCAAGTTCTGTTCATCAGACTTACACTTGACCATTCAACATGAAAAGGTTTCCACTCCTCTGCTTTTCATAAAGGAAGCTGCTTCTGTAGATTTGCAAACAACTGCAGACGCATCCCACGGAGTCACACACCTTGGGCCAGCATTGCCCAGTTTTTGTCTGCACACATTAATTGGGCCACCAGAAGGCACTAGTGTGTACTACGCTGGTCTGCTGGTCACAGAGTATGAATACAATAAGGCTGAAGAGTGCACAGTTGTTCTTTGAGATCAAATATAAGGCATGTTTAGGCTGTCCTGCAGAGTGAAGTAGTAATAGCAGTTAATGTTTAGTGGCTAGAAAAACACAGAGGGATCTTATTACAGGTGAAAGACTACCCTCTGCCCGCTTATCCCTCTTGAGATTGGATCAAGTAAACCTATTTATTCACCTATACAGAGGTTCTTACCAGACCTATCTCCAACCACCATGTAGTTCGAGCAAGACTAGTCTAGGAAAGTGATAGCAAATTCCTGGGTGTGTCATAAAGCCTTTCACCTGCTTAGCCAATCAAATGGCAGAACTGACACCTCACTACTAAACACTCAAAAATAGCAAACACGTTTCTCTTACTTCTGGAATAGCAAAATATATATATATTAAAAATTAAAAAAATCCTAGGAATTTCATTAATTAATTAATTAAGTCCATTTCATTAATCAGGAAAGACTTCTAATCTGACAGTAAGGTGGAATTTTTTCTTTTGCCATTTCAGATTTCCAATTTCCAAGAATAAATGGAAGTCTTTCTCCAAACTTACAGCAGACTAAACATTACTGGTATCTTGGCTATGCCCCAGTAGAAACAGCTGTCTCTTTGCAGCTACTCCACAAGTCAAGCAGGATAAATAAATGCTGCTTGATCCCATTCCAAGTTTCTACAGAGGCACCATTTCTATTCCACCCATGTTGGCAAAATTGGCAAAAACACCCCATCGCATGCAAAAAAGGGAGAAAAATTGGTCGTAACATCTTGGGAGCACAGGATCTGAATTTCAGCCATGGTTAACAAGTTTAAGCTTAGGTTCTGCACAGAATGCTTAGCCAAAAACTACTTATCCAAATGCCCCTGGGCAGAGCCTCATTATACTACGCCCTTCTTTCTAACCTCCTCCCTATCTTCACAGGTCAGCTATAGGCTGCTGGCTTTCCACCATCATTAGCAGTAAGAAGCAATGATCTGGTCCCCCACAAATAGCTTATAGCAGCAGAAAAACAGCAACTTCTCTCCCGGATGACAGCTCATCATATTTTCTAACAGCTCTTTTGTTATCAAAGTGTAATTTTTTTTTAGCCTAAGTCCCTCCCAGAATACAACTGTTTCTCTAACCATTCTTGGACAGGTATCTATCACCAAACCTTGAAGGAAGGAGGGGATTTATTAGAATGATAATACACTTTATTTTTTTACATGATTAAAAAAAGCAAGAACTTGATGTTATGAAAAGTTGATCCCTGTTAACTGTTTCGGAAATAGTTCAACAAATATTCTCACACTGTCATGTAGCCAGAGGAATTATCCTCAGCATGTTTTTTATGGGGAACGTAAGAGAGAGAGACCATTGTCATGGGAGTATTAATGGTATTAGGATAAACATCCAAAACAGCTTCCAAAAAAAGTGCTGAAACATGGGAAAACTAAACCATATCGTTATGTCTCAAAAGAAGTACATTTGCTGTTTTTGCATCTGGTCAAACACCAAGTGTGGTGGAGCAGTATTTAACACAAACAGTATTCTCATTTCTCGGTGGCCCTGTGGCCTAGTGGTAAAGAAACTCCCCTCCCATTTGGAAGATTGAAAATTCAATCCTAGGTAGCGGCAAATGCTTCTCTCGTAGGGCACAAAGAAAAAATATCTGGGGCAAAGTCCATGTGGTATCAGGAAGGGCATCAAAAGGTATGAGTGCAAGGCACTGACTGCACTTGAAATCTATAATCAATTACTTTAGGCACACGCAGAACATCTCTGTCCAGCATGGGCAAGTGGCAATCAATAAGGTACATTTGATCTTCCAGCCAAGACTTTAAGCAACCTCATAAAGTAGGAAATCCTGATTCTTTTTAATATACCAACAAAATTCTTAGAACCTTTCTTGTTTCTATATACCTGCACTAATTGATTGACTAATTCTGTGCCATTGGTGTCAACTCTTAAGCAAACCATATAAACAAACTTCCTCTATGCTTACATTGATTCATACATTCTTTTTTCTTTAAAATTCTCACTTTCCTTTTTAATGAGCTCATCAATTTCATCCAATCACAACAGACATACCCACTCTCACTTTACATTACAGAGTTGGCAAAAGCAAATGTCTATACATTGCCATTTTCATTTATTTTGACAGTCATTTCTCAGAGCAGATATTAACTTTTCTATCTACCGCTTTTCGATCAATGTTTCTTTTTCTTAAATGTGTTCTACCAAGTTATATAAATTTATCTACTTGCTGTACTTCGTTTTTTATAAATTGCAATAAGTTATTCCCATAAAACACAACTATCTTGATTGTTGTTACAATGCTTCTCAGATCCATTCTCACTGTTGCATCATTCAATCAATCTAATATTCATTGCAAATCATTCAGGTTTCCAGCCAGCAAAATGACATTGTCAGTGCAAAAAAGAGCATACACATTTACATTCCCCACCAATATATAGCCCTAACACCACCACAAATATTCCTCATAAATTAGGAGAGAGTTTGCACAGAATTGCATGTAATATTCTAAACATCTTGCTTATAGGTGTATCTAAGTATAAAAATATGATGAACCCTCTGCTTTATTTTTTACATCACATTGTAGGTAGAACTATCATATGATGGTAGAGGGCCCTGAGATTATGTTTTGATTTATTGTAGGTTGGGTTTTTTTACCTTATGTAAGCCTTTTTACACTCAGTGCCTAGCTCATAATTAAAATGTTGCAGAGTTCCGTGGTCATGTGATTGCTATATGTGATGGGTTTCTACAAAAAAAAAATCAATAGGGAAGTGGCAGAAGATCACAAATGTGATGTCCTCACTTAATAACCCATGCTGATTTGCTTAATGATGGTGACTGGAAGTGCCAGAATTTCCGTTGTTAAGCAGTGCGGTCAGATGACATCACCCTTTACAACTGCATTGCTTAGTAATGGAAATATCAGTCCCAATTACCATAATTAAGTAAGGACGTACCTGTATATAAAATTAGCGTTTCTTGTAAGGGCAAACTCCAAACACAAACTGGCTTGCAATGAAAGAAAGCCACTGGCTAAGTCCATAATCTATACCTACCATTATCATGCTTTAAGAGCTCAGTCTAGAAATAAAGTCACATAACATAAGACAACAGTTTTCACACATCTAATGGTTGACATAGATGAAGAGATACAAATGAAAGCAGGAAACAGAGGCAAAAGAATCTTAAAGACAGCTGCTGTGATGAAAATAATTTTATGAACACTTTACAACTACTTGTAATCCTGCGGTACTGTAATATACAGCGTGATCTGAACTTCTGAACTAATCAGTACATTAACAGATTCTGATTAACAATGTACAATATCTTAATGTTACTGAACACACTACATCAATATTGACTCAGTCAATACTTTTCTTGTTGAAAAGGGTGGGTGAAGCCCTGGCCTAAGATAATCTTGGGGTGAGGGTGGAGTAAACTGAATAAATGAGGTGACAATCAGGTGTGAATTTAAGATGCTTTCATTGATCAGTCAGGTTCTTTTAGGATGCTTAAAAACAGCAGAGATATATCTCTTTTTGACAATATTTTTCTGCAACTGGCATCTGGCAGCATCAGCAGAATAATATATCAGGTGAAACAAACTACAATGATTTGTAACACAAGCCCGTCTGTTTCATGCAAGTAAGTAAGTAAGGGCCGGTGAATAGCGCAGGCTGGTAAAGCCTGTTATTAAGAACACAAAGCCTGCAATTACTGCAGGTTCGAGCCCGGCCCAAGGTTGACTCAGCCTTCCATCCTTTATAAGGTAGGTAAAATGAGGACCCAGATTGTTGGGGGGGCAATAAGTTGACTTTGTAAAAATATACAAATAGAATGAGACTATTGCCTTATACATTGTAAGCCGCCCTGAGTCTTCGGAGAAGGGCGGGGTATAAATGTAAACAAAAAAAAAAAAAGTGATTCTAGGAGAAAAACAGCAGTTTGGGAGAGTTCAACCCAAACTTTTCCACAGCAGAATAAAGCCGAGGGAAATCACTAAGAGATAACTACTACAATATAAACAATTCCCTTGGAGCCATTCTCTAGCCTGCAAAAGGCTTACTGTATTTCCACAGAATGCCATTATGCAAAAAGGAAGCACAATATCGCTTTCACACAGCCTATTATTTTCTGATTAAATAGATTCAGTACAAAACATCCTAAGTCTGGTAAAATACAGGCTATTGTAAAAAACGAAAATAGGGGGAGGAAGCAATATTAAGCATGAGGGGTCTTTGGTGTTCTGTGAGCTTGGTTTTTTTCTTGCAGGTGTTTCATTACCCAAACTAGTATAGCACTGATGATGTTACCTAGTTTGGTAAAAGTATCCTTATTTGTTCACATATGTCCTAAATTATATTAGATGCAATCCAAGATGTTCACTTGTGCATGCCCACTAAAATGGAATGGAGGAAACTCAGAAAAGAACTTTGTAAGAGGTTCCCTATCAACTACCGTATTGCATGTATAAGAAACTTCCTTTCAATTTTGTGTTCTGCTCTGTAAGTCTTGGCAGTGAAAGTTCACCATGCAACCTTGACTTATTGTATTGAGAATAAGGGGAAAAAATCAAATATGAATAGTATTGTCTCGAGCAATTTTAGCAATAGCACTTAGACTTATATACAACCTCATAGTGCTTTTACAGCCCTCTCTTAGCAGTTTAGAGTCAGCATATTGCCCCCAACAATCTGGGTCATTTTACCCACCTAAAAGGGATGGAAGGCTGAGTCAACCTTGAGCCGGTAGCTTGTAGTACTGCACCTCCTCGGCTCTATTTAAGCTTTAACAGTTTAAATAGTTAACATGTTGCACTGAACAAGCCACATAGCATACAAGCTTAAGAACATTGCAAGTATTGTAGGCACTTGTGCAGTCTTTTAGGTTCCAATGAAAAGTACTACAAATCGACACAGCTGCTTGCCTGAGTTTTTTTCATTTGAAAGGAGGTGGCTTACTTTGGAATCTGTTACATATGAGACTATTTTGGAACCTGAGCAGAATATTCAAGCATAGTTGGCCGTCCTTTAGGATCATAGCACAATCTTTCAAAACAGAAGGAAGAAAGGAAAGCACTGTCCACCGTTTGCTCTGTATGTATGTGTGTACACACACACACACACACATGCAGACAAAAACATGGAGACACTACACGCTTAAAAGAAAACAGATTTTGACAGGAACGTTTAGAGATGTTACTATACAAGGACTGCATTGAAGAGAAAGAGGAGAAGTTGGAAATTGTGGATGAAATGCATTAATTGTTTAGCATCTATTACGTAACTTGGCAAAAGGAAATATGTTGATAATGAATAACAATGATACAACTAATCTTTGCATAACAGCTGGTTGCATAATGACTATTTGAAGTTATGGCCTCGGAAACATCATATCGCCCGCACACTCCTGCAGTCATGTGATCGTGATCAGGTTGCTTGGAAATTTGTGCACATTTACAACCAATTGCCAAGTGCCCTGCAATCATAAGATCACCCCTTAACTTTCTCTGCCAGCCTCCCCAGAAAGTCAATGGGAAAGCCAGCAGGGTTGCAAGGTGCTGCTGCCTGTCAAGAGTACTCCCTCCCTCCCTCCTTCTCATCTCTGGTGGCTGGCAGAAAGAGCTCCTATCTATCCATGCCTGCTTGGATCTCTGCAACCGAAATCCAAGCAATCCAAGATGAATAAGTAATCCCAAAATAATCTCTTATTTGATGGTATTCATGAAAGAAGTAAAACCTGTAACATATCTCTACCAAAAGCTCAAGAGGATTTTTAAAATGGACATTTCTGAAATTTTCAGTAATGCCCCATCAATAACTTTTAAAACGTTTGAATGTTATCAACGGACCTAAGGTTAAAGTTGATTTATCTAAAAATTATTCAAAAGATATTGGACACCTGCAAAAATGTACTTCAGAGGATACACATCAGATTTGCTTTGTTGGAGATGTAAAAATGTGGGGTTTCATTGACCCATATGATACAGAATTTAAAAACTATAAAAACAATTTCCTTAAAATAATAAAAAAAAACCAGACAATTAGAATGCATCCTTTAAAATATAGAATTTTTATTGAAAGTTTTACATAAAGACAAATATATGCAACCTTCAAAAGAGCATACAAAGTAAATGTTTATTATAGGGTATTTTCATTGTTACAAAATCAGTATCTTAGATGCTCCTTCCCTCTATTATGAACTATTTAAAAATTACCAGATACTTAAGAAGTTAGACATTACTAATTTTTACAAAAACAGCGCCATCTTATGAAAATCATAGACTAGGCAAAGATGCTGTTAAAGGGCTCTTTGTAAGGATTATTCTTCACACTGACAAAAGAATTAGCAGTTATCAAAAAATGATGAACATATGTTCCTCTTTCATAAAAGAATCCAGATTATAAGAAGCAAAATCTGACACTATTTAAAACTGATTCTAGTTAACACTTTAGGAGAAAATGGGCATTAACACCTGTGCTGGATTATGAAAATTTTAAACAAATTAAATTAAAGCCCATTAATTTGCTAGATACTGCAGTGGAGATGTTAGGATGTCTGACTAGGATTTTGGAAGTCCAAATGCAAATCCTCTCAGCCCCAGAAGCTCACTGAGGGATTCTGGACCAGTCACTTCACCCCTAGCCTATGCTACTTCACAGTAGTCCTTGACTTATGACCACAATTGAGCCCAAAATTTCTGTTGCTAAGTGAGACATTTGTTAAGTGAGTTTTGTCCCATTTTATGACCTTTCTTGCCATAGTTGTTAAGTGAATCACTGAAGTTGTTAAATTAGTAACATGATTATCTGGCTTCCCCACTGACATAGCTTGTCAGAAGGTCACAATAGGGGCTCACATGATCCTGGGACCCTGCAACCGTCATAAATATGAACCAGTTGCCAAGTGTGTGAGTTTTGATCATGTGACTATGAGGATGCTGAAATGTCGTAAGTGTGAAAAATGGTCATAAATCACTTTTTCTACTTTTTCACTTCACTTTTTACTATTGTAACTTTGAACAGTCATTAAATGAACTGCTGTAAGTTGAGGATTACCCACCTATATTATGAGGAAAAATTGGGGGAGGGAGTGCTGCACATGACAACTCAAACCCCTGAAAGAAAGGCACAGTAGCTTACATCAAGCATTTATTCATTTTTTAAATCTAATTAGTGATTGAATCCACCTTGTCCAATCATGCTGCTATAGAGCATAATGGGTTGAAGATAAGCTTGGTGCTTGTTTGTACCGGACAGCTGCAGGCATTGCCATAGCTGAAATTTTGCCACTATTATTCCCAGCTGTGGACTCAGAATTGCTGCAGTTCCCATTCCTTCATTCACTCTCTCTCCCACCTTTTAAAGCAAAGGGGAGTCCTAGTTCATCACACCAATTTTCTTTATGAAAACCAAGCAGAAATGTTCAGCCAAGAGAAAAGGTGAAGTATTACTTCTTTTTGGGGGAATAGGAGAGCCCTGCTTACACCTGGCAATGACGTGAAATTTCCAGGGAAAAGCTTCTACAAAATCTTTCAGAGATATAGAAGGATTAGTGCTTTGTTTCTAAATAGCTTCTCAGATTGTTTTACTTATGGAGATATCATGGCTCCTAAGAGACTCTAGCCTGCTATCTTTCCCTTCAAACTACAAGAACATACATACAAAATTACAAAACTCTATCTTACAGCAAAACTATATCTCTATTTAATTTTATTTCTCTAGCCACCCATCTTAATATGTAATTCTACATATAATTGGGAAGTACAGGTAATCCTCAATTTACAACAGTTCATTTAGTGACTGTTCAAGATTACAACAGCACTGAAAAAAGTGACATGACCATTTTTCACTTATGGCCTTTGCAGTAGACCCATGGTCACGTTATTTACAATCGGATGCTTGACAACTGGTTCATATTTATGAGGGTTGCAGTGTCCCGGGGGTAATGTGATCATCTTTTGTGATCTTCTGACAAGCAAAGTCATGGGAAAGCCCGAGTCATTTAACAACTGTGTTATTAATTTAACAACTGCAGTGATTCACTAAACAAATGTGGCAAGAAAAATCATAAAGTGGGGCAAAACTTTAAGGGCCGCGGTGTGGCTCAGGCTGTAAGAAGCCTGTTATTAAAACACAGCTGCCTGCAATTACTGCAGGTTCTAGTCCCACCAAGTCCAAGGTTGACTCAGCCTTCCATCCTTTATAAGGTAGGTAAAATGAGGACCCAGATTGTTGGGGGGGCAATAAGTTGACTTTGTAAATATACAAATAGAATGAGACTATTGCCTTACACACTGTAAGCCGCCCTGAGTCTTCGGAGAAGGGCGGGATATAAATGTAAACAAAACAAAAAAACCTTAAATTTCTCTCTTAGCCAAATTTCTCTGGGCTCACTTGTGGTTGTAAGAGTCACCTCTATATAGTAATTAATTTAGATGATAATTATGTTTTCCCAGGACATAAAGGTGCATCTAAGGATTAATGTGAGTGGCAAACAAATGAATGTCCTTTTTGATTATAGTGGACAACATCTGCCTGCCTTAACAAGACCTACAACAGCTGAGAGAGATTGAGTAAGTGCCTTGAATATGTCTTACCATAAATGTTCAAAACAATGGGAAATATTCTCTTAACTATCTTAAAAATGCTTCTTTTGTGATTTGCTGCTTCTAGACCACAATCTGTCCTGAAACCTAGTCTGTTTAAATACAAGTTTAAACCGATAAAACAGAATTTTATGTTGAAATTAAAAGAGCTGTGATGATGATAGCATGTACTGTATCACATTGGAAGGTAAGCAGGAAAATGAATCGTTGCTTGTGAAAAACAATTTTTAATTCCTGACGATGGTAGCACTGCCTACATAATTATTATGGGGACAGAAATAGAAGTTGGATTTGGCATTTAACAGGACTAAGAATAAATCCTGCTACAGTTCATAGAATTTTCATTTGTTTCATTTAATAGGAATTTAGGTCTCTTGATTTATTTACACATTTGCCAAATTATAGAGTAGCTTCTATTCCATAAGTGTTTCATAACAAATTTGTCTGTAGAATTTTGCTTTTGTTGAAACAAATTGTAAAAAGACATATCATCAGTCCAGATCCCAGGCACCCATTGGTTTGGAGTCAGAGGCTACAGAATGGTGTCTATTAGCATGGCTTCCTCCTCCCTTTGTCTTCCACTGCTAACCCAGTTTCTAGTAGTAGATCATAAAAGCAAGAGAATGCTAGGTGCCACACAGCAGAGGCTTTTCAATTAGCATATTCCAAGCCACTCACACCTATGTTCATTCCCACTCAACAATGGTGAAGTTTTTCTTACTGGTCAGCAGTCACATAATTTGCTCTGTCCTGCTTATGCACCTCCCAAGACAGAAATATTCAAATGGGTGGCACAAAGCAAGAAATGCATTTTAACAAAGGAAACCAAACAGAATTTGGCAGTATGCCAGAAATCAATCTCATGGGGGAGACCAAGCATCACTACACAGTTATTCCAAATAAAGGCTCACGAAGGGGAGCAGGACAAGACAATAGCAGCTTTAGAAGAATGACTGTAACCTTCAATCACTTTACCTATAGATTTTCTCAGCCGTTTTTCAGGTCATGCAGTTGGAAAATAATGACCTACCGTGTTTCTAATCAGTGTTGTTCATGAAATGACTGGAAAAGACTAACATTATGCTCAGAAAAGCAACCTCTGCAGATCTCAGGTCAGAATACTGTCCAGCGTGACCACTTGATCTGCACACTGAATGTATGCCAACAGGCCTCAGATCAAAGTACATTGTACTCTATACTCTGCAGTCATCCTCACTAGACATGAAATCGATTGGCATGGCATAGAGAATATGATCTTTCTACTCAGAAGTAGTAGTCCTACCTCACAATGATTTATGCTTGTTGTATACCATCCAGAATAATTTTCTATGAGAAGGGCAGCCATATAAATTTGATTATTAGGATTGAAGTTTTGGGCGTCACTTGAACACTCTTTCTTTTGCCCAGCAATTCAAATTTGAATTTCCTGACCATGTGTTTCATAGCCATGTTTTTTACAGATACATTCTGCCTATAGTGTAAAACAAACATATTTTTGTGGCTCATGGATTGTCAGTATTTTGTATTATTTTCAATATCTTAACCATGTTGGTAACTGGCCAACAAATATTTACAGCGTGTTTATTTTTTTATATAAAAACAATTGAAAAAACATGAGGCCCAATCAGGAACAGATACACAGAATGGGTAACAGCTGAGTCTCTTGAAATCATTTATATTCCTAATTAATCTCATTTGTTTATTATTTACTTATTTATTCTGTATTCTGCCCATGCCCAAAAGCTTTGGAACTTATAAAATGGTAGGAGAATAACAATTCAGAAAGTGCTCTCCATTCTCGCCCATCCTTATTCTCTTGGAGTACCAATGACGTTTAACCAAAAGATAGCCATCAGCCCAGAGTAGACAAGATGCTACTTATGATAAATCAAAGAAGACTAAGACCTGACCTGTAATGACAAACTGCAGACTGCAAGGTAAACGTGATGTTAATAAAGCAACCAAAGAAAATTGTTTATTTATCGGAGGAGGAGGAGGCATGGTACAGCACTCTGAACAAAGAGAAAAAATATGGCTGGGAAACAATTTGTTACACCTATATGCCGTTAGGCAGGTGAGGCATTTTGTAGGTCCTGTTAGCCAAGGAAAGCTGGCTGGCAGGAACCATGAGACTTGCCTTCTCTTCTGTATCCCCTGCTGGAATATTCTCCCTTCAATATCAAGACACCTCCAACATTGTTAACCTTTCATAAAGCGTGAAGAATTGGTTGTGGGCCCAGGCCTGGGCCCCCAAGTGTGTTAAGGGCCTCATTTCCTAGCTGTATTAGGGTAGGAACAGTTTTACTTGATGCTATTTATATTGTACTCTTTTAATGTTTTATAATGTACACCACCAAGAGTCACTTGTTGAGATGGGCAGCTATAAAAATCAGATCAATACACGAATAGCAAATTCTATTGTTACAAAATTATCACAAAATAATTTTAAACATCCATGTGGCACCAGTGAAACCTTGTATAAATAGACATCTTGGCAACTTCAAGGCATTGAAAGAAAAGCAGGGTTGGGGGAGGACCAATAACAAAATGTGTGCATGATTTTATAAAAGGTGGCTTAAACCACTTAAAATATGAGACAAGTGGCCTGTAAAAAAAAAGGCGAAAAACCAGTGGTAAGCAGAATGTACGTCTATAGAATGAACAGGGATTGAAAAGGTAATACATAACTTTTCATCCTCTGTTCATTTTTCATCCATACTACATCATGATTTCCATTTGTTCCATTCCAACTATAAGCAATAACTTAGAAACTATAAGAATGGCTAACGGATAATAATTAGAATATTATAAAGGGATAGATATATGTCACAAAGACATTTTATACTGGAACTGTAAATGTTATATTTGAACAGCTTTACTGTTCAAAAATCAGAAAGAAAGGTTTAGGGACATCGAGTCCAAATCATTCAATGCAGGAATTCAGTTAAGGCATCCCTGACAGATGGCTGTCCAGCTTTTATTTAATATATCCTCTGAATGTTCGACATCCTTAAGATATTTCAGAATTACTATTATAGCTCTTTCTTGTCTTCTCCCAATGTAAACTTCCTTTAATTTTTGAAAAATGTAATTCATTTTTAAAGTGGTAGAAATGTAGAAAATAAGAGGAAGGATTATATTAGGTATGTTCACCACCTTGAATTATTTATAAAAATAATACAAAAATAAAAATAATGAAGTTGGGAGATTTTATACATACACACAGACATATACCGTGTTACCCCGAAAATGCACCAGGTTATATCTTCGGGAGATGTCTTACCCGCTTACCTTAGGATCACCGCAGCCGGGCTTTCCATGCCCCAACACCTATCGCACTGCTGCCCAACTTCTGTGGCCGCTTATGGCCAGACGCCATGTGGCTCATCATGCCAGTGATACCTCTCATATCCCATGCGGTCTCCTGCTGCAAGCAGCACCAGTGCGATACATCACATGGTGTCCAGCCATGAGTGGCGGCACTGGCGTGATGCACCACATGAAGTCCAGCCGCAAGTGGCCACATTAGTCAGGCAGTGGCACACAGGTGTCAGGGTGTGGGAGGCCTGGCTGCAAAGCGGATGCAGGGTGCGTGGGGCAGCTCCACCCCCTAGTTCAGTGTTGGCAAACCTATGGCATGGTGCCAAAGCAGCACGCAAAACCATTCCACAACAAATGTGCGGCCTCACCGGCTCCTCTTCCGCATTCCTGTGCTCAAACGCGCACCAATCAGCTGGCTGTCGCATGCACGGGAGCGGCAGATCCCGGAAGACCGGCGTTCCAGCACACATGTGCAGGCCGGCACCCGACCTTCCAGGTTAATGTAACGCGCATGGGCGATGGCCAGCTGTTCGTCGGGCACGCTTCCGTGCCGGTATCCGGGAGTTTGGGTGCCGGCTCGCACATGCGCAATGGACCGCCGCTCTTCCGGTATCGCCGCTCTCGTGCACATAAAGGCCAGCAGGGCCGTGCATACCTTGCGGGATGGTTTCGTGTGCCACTTCCGGCCTGCAGGCCAGCATGCGGGAACGCCAGAGGTTCACCAACACTGCCCTAGTTTGATTTTTACACATGCACCTCATTCCACCTTGTAGAACCAGATGGTGGGACAGAGTGGTGGGCAGGGTTTTAACCTTATTTTTGAGGTAGGACTTATATTAGGTGCACATGGAAAAACCAAGCTAGGACTTATTTTTTTTGATAGGTTTTAATTTCGGGGAAACACAGGCATATACAGATATATATATACACACATACACACACATACTACATACATATAAAATATCTATACGTATCCCAACTTTATGTTTGTTTTGTTTGTTTGTTTGTTTGTTTACATTTATATCCCGCCCTTCTCCGAAGACTCAGGGCGGCTTACAGTGTGTAAGGCAATAGTCTCATTCTATTTGTATATTTACAAAGTCAACTTATTGCCCCCCCAACAATCTGGGTCCTCATTTTACCTACCTTATAAAGGATGGAAGGCTGAGTCAACCTTGGACCTGGTGGGGCTTGAACCTGCAGTAATTGCAGGCAGCTGGTTTTAATAACAGGCTTCTTATAGCCTTGAGCCACCACGGCCCCCTTTACACACACACAACACACACACACACACAGAGAGAGAAACTGAAGGACAAGGTTTTTAGAAATGAGAAAAATTACCGCTCTTTGAAGGGACCTATTTTTGATAGATAAAGAAATAATGAATTAGCCTAGGTTTGAGATTTCAGGCAAGTATCACTAGAGGCAAAAATATGTATAGTGGAATGATATAACACAGGTTGTTTATTTGGTCTTCTAAAACATTTTGACTCCTGAGCAAACGGGTCTCTTTAGTGGGAAATTAGTTATAGAAGTAGAGTAAAAATAAATGGTTGGTTATTATAACAGAGACACTGCCTATGCTCTGAATCTGAGCTGATGGGGACTCTCTTAGAAAGAGATATTGGGGTCACAATTGATAAGTTTAATTAAATTGACTTAAGAATGAAGGCAAATTGACATAATCCAGAGTGTAATTCTATTTATCATGTGACTTATCCGGCTCTCTTCAACTGCTGGGAGAGGAAAAACGTTCTCAGACAGGACTGTGGGGTAAGACCAAGCATGTTGTAATTAAGAGACTATATAAATAACTCAACTGTAGTAGTAACAGTAAGGAACAGGAATTTTCCCAACCCATGCAGCTGTCTTTAGAATTTTTGTACAAGGCCACAGAACTTCAAGCTCAACTAAGCAACTGCCGTGGCCAAAATGGTGTCTGCAAACTGTTAATTGGTTTTGTTCAAAAATTGCTGAATTACCACCCTTCAGACAAAGATAGTAGTTCTTTTCATATGGAACTACAGGTGAGCAGCCACATCTTAAAATGAAGCTTGAAACAACAGCTTTTGCCACAAATGTATAGAAACATTGGTAGTTGATTGTCTATGGAGATTTTCAGTCATCCAGGTCATGGTTGTCCCAAAAGTGCTTTCTCAAGAGGCAACTGAACTTTCTGTTTTTTTCTTTGAAGACATTTCTCTTCTCATCCAAGAAGAAAATGAGGAAGTTTCTTGGATGAGAAAAGAAATGTCTTCAAAGAAAAAAACCAGAAAATCCAGTTGCCTCTTGAAAAAGCACCTTTGGGATAGGTAGTTGATTGTCCTGCTTTGAATTAGTTTTAAAATTAACCAGAGTGCCATCACTGTGACTTTAAATAAATTGTAACCATTGATTCTAAAATTACATTAATATTTTCAAGTAGATCTCCAGCTATCTCTCCACATTATCTTATTACAATCAAGTGAATTGCCCAGGTAATAATCTACCAAGTAAAAATGTAGAATGTAATACTTTGGAACAGAACTCAACTGAAGTGAAACTGAAAAGGAAGTTTAGCTATGATATGCACAAGTAGAAAAGGCATCTAGCATTTTACCATAGTGGCAATGGCCTCATGCATCTAGACATTCTTTACTGCTTACAGAAAAAGTGGCTGATGTTCACTATAAGTACCATTGGGGGTCTTCTGTGTTCCGCCTCTTCTCCAGGCTTGCATGATAGCTTGAAAAAATATTTCTCAAAATAGAAGGCCCACATTGCAGCCCCAATTTAATAAACTCCACAATCATACAGTCCAGAATATGTCCTTCACAATGACATCACTGCCTGGGTGTCAGAACTGACTTCCAAACAATTTGAAGAAAGATGAAAAAATTCCAGCACCAGTAAATCATGTAGACAGCTTAGCCCAATTTATACTGTCAGCATTTCTCTCTTGAGGTCAGCACACAGTAGAAATGAATCACATTCCTTAGTTGTTCATCTCTCAGTGCCTTTCCCATTAAGTTTTACTTAATTACTACCTCCAAAATTCAAATTCTTTATTGCAAGATGTGCTTAATTTTGCCTATCCCAAGTTTTGAAAACATTGCTGAAAAAAAGGCAGAAACTGAGGATGAGGCAAGGATTGGCTGAAGCAGCTGCCTAGGGAGGTTGAGAAATTTCTTGAACATTTTCAAAAGAAGATCAGACAAATATTTATTAGCAGCTGTTTAAAGTCTGAGCTAAAAAATCTACAGCTGCCTTGAAATCTGAAATTACAAAGGCCTGTTCAAAGACAGAGCATA
This sequence comes from Ahaetulla prasina, assembly GCF_028640845.1. Lineage (NCBI taxonomy): Eukaryota > Metazoa > Chordata > Lepidosauria > Squamata > Colubridae > Ahaetulla > Ahaetulla prasina. Next base: position 29,956,173 of record NC_080539.1, read on the forward strand.
CTACTCTTATGTTACTTTCTTGAAAAGATATATACTTCAGCAAGAAGCATAGTGCACCTTCCAAGCTGTATTTTAAATTGTTTCAAAATTTTCTGTTTCTTTCTCCAGTTTCCTCTTCCTTTTGTAAGTTTAATGTAGTGCAGCAAACACTAGTTTATCAAGCAACTATATCTCTGATAACCACATTTTAAAAACCTACCTCATTCTCCACTTTTTCCTCTCTTTCTTTAATCTCCTGTTAGTAGGCCGTATCAAGTTAATGGGAATTCTTGGAGACATCATCAAATGGAGTCTGGTCTCAAAAACTGATTAAGAAGATACATCTTTGGATCCAAGAGAAAATAACCAGCCACATATACACAGAGCTATTTATCTTCAAAACACTAAGTGCCATGCACAGTCAGGAAGGCTCATTTAGGAAACACCTCAGTTTTAAATACCAATTATTCCATCAACCAGTCTCATAAATATTTATGGCAGCTCAATACTAGGGTGATCAAGACTGAGTTTTAGACAGGTCATACAGAATAGTTGGGACCATTTCACAGCAGGGTACAAAGCCTTTCCTTTTCACCATTTAAACATAATTGAAGCAAGAACCAATTATCAAAGGGCAGCAAGAAGTCAAAGGAGAAATATAACAGCCACACATATAAATGAAACTATTGCAGACCTCTCACATCAGTTTTTCAGAAGTATGTTCATATACTAGTTCATACAGTCACATCAGAGAAACTCAACAGAAGAGACTACTCAAATACTGTATTTGTAAGATAAGTTTACATCCCACATCCAAGGAGGATTAAAAGACCTCTTGACCTCCATTCCCCTGTCCAGCAGGGAAATGGGTAGCCTAAACCAGTCTTATTAGGAGAAACTGGTGTATCTTATGACACAGCACAAAGAAAAACAAGTGCCAGAAAAAGGACCAGGCACGAACAACTGAGAGAGAGAGAGATCATGAAAAATACATTTAAAAGAAATCTATAGGAAGGCTAGAGCCATATCAAATGGGATCTGACAGGTAATCATGACCATGCCTTTTCTTGATTTCTGCACCAAGTACAGAGAAGACATGCTGGAATTCTAAAATAGGGCATCCACTCAAGTAAGTTTGCAGAATTTATAAGAAACGATGTTCTTGTCATGAAACCTCATCTACTTACCACAGAGATCAGGTACACTGCCAAGCTGACCAGCATATGTAGCATTTGTTTATGATCATTTGTTTAACACCTGTTTGAAATTATGATGGCACTGAAAAAAAGTTACTTATGACCAGTCCTTGCACTTATGACTGTCATAGAGTCACTGCGGTCAAATGATCAAAATTTGGCTACTTGGCAACCAGTATGTATTTACAACAGTTGCAGCATCCCAGCTTCATGCAATTGTATTTGCAACCTTCCCTGGAAGCTTTCGAAAAGCAAAGTTAATGGGAGAAACCAGATTCACTTAAGAACGTTTGCTTAACAGTCATGGCAAAAAGGTTGTAAAGTCAGGCATGACTCATTTAACAATCACATCACTTAGTGATGGAAGTTCCAGTCCAAATTGTGGTCATAAGGACTACCCGTATTGTAAGCAAATACAGTCCAGAAGTGACCAAATCCAGCTTGTAATGGTGTTCCAGCTCACAATCTGCCATAATATGCCAAAGATAGGTAAGAAATACCACCTTCCACACCCCAACCCCAAACTGGGTGATTCTGGGCCAGTTGCTCTCTCTCAGACCTAGGAAGAAGGCAATTGCAAACAACTTCTGAAATTTTACAGAAACTTGTCCAGGCAATCACCAGGAGTCAATACTGATTTGAAGGTGTGTGTGAGTGCACGCACACACACATGCAATGACACTTCATCAAAAAGTAGAAAACAGTGAACGGTACTGGATAAATTCGTCAACAGATTACTTGCTTTTCCTCAATTCCCAGAGGCCGTGTTCATGTAAAAACAAAAATACAATAAATATGCATCAGAGTCATTCACAAAAATTATCATTAACTTGCTTCAGTGTTTGTACGATTTAGCATATTAATCAATCCCAACCTGTCTATTAATTTATGATTCAATACATGAGAATCCAGAAAATGTATTCATTCCATAATCTATAGGCTATATAGTACTTACTATATGTACCCAGAATCTCTCATAAAAGATCTCAATTTCCAGATGTTGCATTGCTCTGAATATTTTATTGATATGTGTGTGTGCGGGCATAAATGTGCATTTTAAATAAAATTATCATGCCTATAACAATTTAATATAAGCACCTATTTTCCAAGAGGAAGATGGAATGTATTAACTTGGATTTGGGAAAATGGGATCATTTTTTTTTACTTTAGGATGGATGAAACCGAACCAGCACCTCCTAAAATATGTGAATCATCTGTCTGTATCTGTGTAGCATTGTCCTGATGAAATGACCAGATAGTCACAAAAGTAAAAAGCCATTTTCTAGGCCATCTAACCCAGTGGGCCAGCCATTCTTACACAATGTAAGCCGCCCTGAGTCTTCGGAGAAGGGCGGGATATAAATGTAAATAAAAAAAAATTCTGCATTCTAAAGGTCTACAGAATTACTCAGTCACCTCTATACATATGGGCTAGATCAGGGGTCTCCAACCTTGGCAACTTTAAGTGATGTCCTACAGGCTTAAAGTTGCCTAGGCTAGATCATGTATGAGTCTATGTGCTCAATACACAAGTCCCTACTGAGCAGACTGGTTAATACACAATACGTATTCACATATCTCTAATCAAGGCTAGGAATATAATCATATCCCACAGCGGGTGATCAATGACTTGCTGGCTAAAAAATCCAAATCACAAATGGCCTTGCAAAACCAAGTCACTGGAACCTTCAGAACCTACTGGAATTAATTTGCACCCAGTTTTGCAGAATGCCAGGCATGGGACTTTACTTTTCCTGACAAGACTTTTTTTTCTCTCTCTCAAAACTTCAATCTTTCTAAATTTTCCCCTTTAGTCCCGACGGATTGGTGAAGAAGTCAGTGCAGGGAGACAGACAAATACTCAAAGAAACTCCTGAGCCTCCAAGTAGAAATCCCCGCATGGTCCACACCCCAAATTTAGAAATTGCCGACAAGAGGCTGAGCCCGGGAGACACGCAAAGAACTCAATTTCCCGGCTTCCACGGCAAGAAGTCCGAGGGCTCCTTCTGCAGCGACATCCGTGGCGCAGCAAAGAAAGCTATTTTTTCCCCCTCCCTGGCAGCGGAGGCTTCTTCCACGGCTGCCCGGGGAAGATCGCGCCTTGCCACCTTCTCTCTCAGTTATCAAGCATCATCCCCATCCCCGAGGACGCTCTGCCGAGTCACGGCGGCCTGTAGTGCGCAAGCAGGTCCCCACCTGGCCGAGCCGGGACCAGGACACGGCCGGGACATTTGCTCCAGCGGACAGCGCGCTCTCGCCACCGCCGCCGCCGCCTCAGAGGAGCAGAAGCGGGATGAGGGCGAGCGGCAGCGCGGCCCCCTCACTAAGGAAAAGACCACAGCGCGCCGGTCCCTTAAGAAAGGCGAGCTGCGGCGGCGGCAACCGCAGCCTCGAATAGCACCTCTTGCCCCAATTTGCCTCCGCTCTAGGGAAGACCCCCACCCCGAAAACGGCGGTCCTTCGGGAAAGGGGACCGAAAAGGGTCCCCCGAACAAGCGGTGAGGGGCCATGACGGAGCACTTTCCGCCTCCCCAATGCCCGCAGGCGGCGGGAAGGGGCTCCCTCTTGTTGTTCTTGCCCTCCCCAACCGCCTTCCCTTCACTCACGGCGGTGCCGGCGCGGCAACGGCGGCTGGCTGGCTCCGTCTTTGCCCTCCCGCCGACCGGCCTGACTTCTTACGGTAGCAGAGGCGGCGGCGGCGGCGGCGGCGGCGGCTCCTCCTCCGAGTCCGCACCGACCAGGTCGGCTTTGCGGGGAGGGGGAGGAGGCTCCCACGCATGCGCCGCCCCCTAAACAAGCACAGGATGGCTAGGCCTCATCTTCAACCCCGCCCTTCCCGCTGTCATAGCAACCACAAGGGGGGGAGAGCGAGTGATTTGCTGCTGCTCCCATGACAACCGAGGCGGGAGAAGTCCCGCCTACACGCTGCCCTCACAGTGCCCACCTCTTCGCGCAGTGTCTCTGACAGATCGAGAGAGAGCGCCATCCCGGCTGTGGCGAGCTCCGTCGAGTGAGCTCTTGCACACAGGACGAACCCGCTCTTGTCTTCTGTATCCACCTCTTTTCGGTAAATCGCTTTACCGTGATCCGAGCCGCCTCTGCTCTGGCGTTTTAGCAGTCTTTCCAAGGATTTAAAAAAAATAACTTGGGAGTTTCGTACTCCTGACACCGTCTATTTTTTTAAAAAAAATACTTCCAGACTGTGTAACCCTGAAAAAAATATCTTACTGGAATACTCTTTTGTCAATTCAACAACAGTTAAGCCTTATTGGAAATTGTAAATCCTCAGTTTGAGAGATTTGAGTTTGTTGTACTGCAATGTAATGCAATAGACAAAATACTTCTGTATACTGTATGCTTCTGTACATATGTAAATTCTATTGAAATCATGTTCAGCTCATCCTATAAATTATGAAATGCTGTCCAAAGGCATGTCTTGATTTAGGCACCTTGACGTCTGCAGTATCTTTCTTGGCTGCCAATGGGACCTCTTTTGGAAGCACCAGTCAGTGACCTACAAACATTAAAGAAAAATTACCAGCAGCCTAGAGGAATGTCAGATAATGTTCTGTTCCTAAAAATGGAAAAAGTGGAATTAGGATATGTCATTTCAAACTTGGTAAGAGAAAAACAAGACCTATGCATAGCTGAAGTTAGAAATGAGGAAAACAAGCTGACTCTCGGCCACCTTAGACTGTGGCAAAAAGGTGGATCTTCATAAAAGCCACGTGATGATTATGATGATAATATTTCATGACATTCCCCTCTGTTAAAAGCCTTTTGACAAGACAACTCACATTTTTTGCCTTTTAAAAGAAAAATTTTAGAAACTTATGTTGCATACCTATGCCAGGATAGAATAGCTCCCACCTGATTGCCTTACAAATTCTGGGAATTATCATCCCAAAACATCTGGAATTTATCTTGTTGAAGGCTGATGTATATAATAAACCATGATAAAATAAGAACATTTTTTATAATTTATTCAGATTTTTGTGAAGTCATGCTAATCTAATCTTGTTAACCTTTTTTTGGGGGGGGACAGGACAACTATCTTGGTTGAGAAAGATAACAAAGGATTTTATATTAACAATTTCACTGGAAGCCAATGCTGGAAGGACCAACAATTTCATATTCAGAAAGAGAATTATCAAGACTGGTACAGGTAGTCCTCAACTTACCACCACAATGGGGATAGAATTCCATTCTAATTGAGGTGGTTATTAAGTGAGTTGCACCCAATTTTACAATCTTTTTTGCCTTGGTTGTTAAATAAATCACCTTGGTTGTTAAGTGAATCACACAATCGTTAAATTAATCTGACTTTCCCCATTGACTTTGCTAGTTGGAGCCAGCTGGGAAGGTCGCAATAGATACCAGTTGCCAAGCACTTGAATTTTGATCATATGACCACAGGTTGGCCACAGTACAATGGTTGTACGAGAACCAGTCATGAGTCTCTTTTTTCAGGTCACGAAATATTTTTTATTTATTTTTATTTATTTATTAGATTTTTATACCGCCCTTCTCCCGAAGGACTCAGGGCGGTGTACAGCCAGAATAAGAACAAAATATATACAATTTAAAACAACATTTAAAAAGAGCAAATTTTAAAGGCTGATTATTAAAATTTAGATTTAAAATTTAAAAAATATTAAGAATACCCAATTAAAATTCATCAATAATTATGCCAGTCCCGCTTTAATGAATAAATATGTTTTGAGCTCACGACGGAAGGTCCGAAGATCAGGCACTTGACGCAGGCCAGGGGGAAGTTCGTTCCATATGGTTGTAAATTGAGGACCAACTATAAACTGTTTCCAGATCAAAGATGGGATGTGGCTATTTGTGTGGGGAAGGCAAAGAGCTTTAACACAGCACAGAGGCATATTTTCTTGTTGACATTATTTGCCATTATAAGCCCCAGTGCCAAGTCTGAAATCTGGAACAAAGTTCATAGTTTGAACCTTTTCTAATTAAGTTATGCATAGGCGAGTTCACAGTGATTAGAAAGCTATAAACAAAGGTAATAAAGCCGGCAGAGCATGAGGAAGGACAATCTGGAGTTCAGTGCAGTGCAGCTTTTTTAGAATTATGTCAGCTAAGGAGGAAAAATATTTGCGACGTTAGTGAGACAGACATATTGGAAGGAATTGCAAGAACCTGTGGACTGAAGGCAATGACAAGAGAGCCAGTTTGGTATAATTGTCAAGGCACCAGAGTAGAAATTGGGAGACTGTGAGTTCAAGACCCACTTTAAGCACAAAGCCAGCTGGGTGACCTTGGTCCAGTTAGTCACTCTGAACCCGAGAAAGAAGGCAATGCAAACCACTTCTGAAATCTTATCAACAAAACTATAGGGACTTGTGTGGTCACTTTCCAGGAGTCCCCCCCTCCTCCCTCCCTCCCTCCCTTCCTCTCACACACACAATTGGCAATAATATTAAAGTATGGGATGTGGTGGCTCGGTGGCTAAGATGCTGAGCTTGTCAATTGAAAGGTCGGGAGTTCAGCAGTTTGAATCCCTAGTGCTGCATAATGGGATGAGCTCCCGTTACTTTTCCCAGCTTTTGCCAACCTAGCAGTTCAAAAGCACGTAAAAAATGTAAGTAGAAAAATAGGGACCACCTTTGGCGGGAAGGTAACAGTGTTCCGTGTGCCTTTGGTGTTTAGTCATGCCAGCCACATGACCACGGAGATGTTTTCGGACAGCGCTGGCTCTTCGGCTTTGAAATAGAGGAGCACTGCCCCCTAGAGTTGGGAACGACTAGCACATATATGCGAGGGGAACGTTTTAACTTTATAGAACAATAAAAATTTACACTGCAGCTAAAGAAGGGATGGAATCCACCTTAAGCTTTCTTTTCTTCAAAACTGCTACTAGAAGATCATTGAACATTGCAAGATTACACGAAAGTCTGATCCCCTTACCTTATGTTACATAGTTCTCACAATTTCTGTTTCCAGAAGTATAGATAGTATGACTGTCTCTTCCACTTATTCAGGGATCCCATGACTCTATGGTCTCTGTCTCTGCATCAGGAGTGCTGGTGGCTGTGTTTCAAGTGAGCAGGGCAACTAGGTCTTTAGTTCTAAACTAAAGTTGTGTATAAACTCACCCAGCTTGTCCAGCTCCATCTATATCTCAGAGCTCAAATTACAAGAGAATAGAAATGACCAGACTCAGTTCTTTTTTTAGGAAGGACCTGTGTTGTTTCCAATGTTACTAAGAGGAGAAAGAGTTGGAGGTTGTGGATTTACTCAGGGTCTCCCTGCCTTTTATCCCCTAATAATCCTACAAATGAATGCAAAACTCAGGCAGAAGCCAAAAAGCTAGTTTGCAAAACTGGGCTAACAAACCAGGCCCATCCTCTTCATTCACATTCATTCCAGGATTCCTCCATTAGTTGAGTGCCTACCTTTATTTCTACTTCCTAAAATCCAATGTGTTATCTTTTATGTTTTGTTTTTATAAAAGAACACTGAGATAAAACGCTGCAGGAAATAACCAGAAAGATAATGACAATTAATGAAAAGGCAGCAAAAAGAGGAAACAAGCATAATAAAAATATTGTGTGGGCATATCCACTGACTCCTACATAATTTAAGAGAAATTACAAACATTTTAAAAAAATACATATTCCATATTTGTATAGAAGTCTTAGGAAAATTCTTAAGAAAAGCAGAATATTCATCCCTCAAGCCATCTCTTCATGTCCCTTTTATCACCAATAAGCATGGCAAAACAAAATTGAACAGAAGGGCAGTGTTAAAAATCAAGCTCTGGTTCTTATCTAACCCAGGTAGTACATCATTAAATATTTGTAGTAGAAGATTAAACCACTCTCTGCAATCCTCTCTTTTGCCTATCTACACCAAATAGAACAGGAAGAATGTTTGTGACTGTTTTCTCTACCATCTTGCATGTCTTTGGGTATGGACAATATTTTGAGATAAAAGGGAAATACTTAACTTTAAACATCTCCATTTGAAAGAATACTCAGAAGTGGTGTATTATCAGCCTATTTCTCTCTTTCTTGAACAACAGATCTGAGTATAACTTATCAACACTGTAGAATTGTTTGGATTCGGTCTCCAAATGGTGCTTCAGAGTTTGAAGGAATACAAACACTACACTTCTAAAACAGGGGTCTCCAACCGTGGCAACTTTAAGCCTGGAGGACTTCAACTCCCAGAATTCCCTAGCCAGCTTTTCTGGGGAATTCTGGGAGTTGAAGTCCTCCAGGCTTAAAGTTACCAAGGTTGGAGACCCCTGGTCTAAAACATATGCACAGATGCATCTGGTCCTGAGCCCAAGCAGTTTCCCTCTATAATTGCTGCAGGATCCTGGGAAAGCATGAAGTTACTTTAAGGTGTTGCAGATAGGAAACAGGTTTGCAGCCCGAAGCCTGTAGATTACAGACAGTGCATAGCATAGCATAGCCATAGCATTCAAAACACAGGTGAACTCCATTATTAGAGAAAAAGTTACAGCAGCAACAAAAATGAAGGAGGTTGCTTGATGTTCGTAAATGAGCTGGCAAAATTACGTTAATGTCGTTTGATGGATCAGTGAGACAGAATGCTGAGAAATATGCTTGCTTCATGGAGATAAAGTTAGCCTGACTATTTAAGTTTGGAGGCAAATATATCAGCTACACCAAAAGCTGATGGATTTTCCAAGTTTGCATGGAGTTACTGTGACATTTTATTAGGGCTGTCATCCCCAATTACAAATATCTAGATGACCAAGCAGATGGGACCAAAACATCCAAAGTTTTATGCACTTCTTTGCTATCATTGATGATCATTGAGTATTTGCAGCCCAGATAAACTAATCCTGATAACATATCCTGATATTGCACATGAGAGCCATGGTGGCACAGTGGTTAGAATGCAGTACTACAGGCTACTTCTGCTGACTGCTAACTGCCTGCAACTTGGCAGTTCGAATCTCACCAGGCTCAAGGTTGACTCAGCCTTCCATCCTTCCAAGGTCGATAAAATGGGGACCCAGAATGTTGGGGGCAATATGCTGACTCTGTAAACTGCTTAGAGAGGACTATAAAGCACTGTGAAGTGGTATGAAAGTGTTATTGCTATTTTACTTAGAACTTTGAAGAAATGCCAGGGCTGATAATGGAGTAGGATTACCATTGTTCCCACGCTGAACACATCTACTTCTTTTCATGCTTAGAAAGAAGCCCCTGAAGCAATCTAATGTCTGAGAGGTATGTCTTATGCTCATCCACTTTAATGAAAGAGAAACAACGGACAGAAGGAAAATGCTGTTATTTAGTGATTTCCCATTGTGAAGGGTGAGTTTCAAGTATTTCCTGAATGACAGGCTAACACAAATGTTTCCGGTTACAACACAACAAGCATATACAACTAAGCTGCTAGACTTTCACTTCTCTGAACTCAAGTTGGAGGGAAACGGAAAGGTCAAACTTGGTACAGAGCCAGGTTCGAGACACTCAAAGTTCAGTGTTGGTGAACTTACCTGGCAACAGGGGGCAGCAACACTTTTCTAGATGGCTATCAGCCTTTAAAGGTTAACTAGGAAACCAAAATCATGTGGACTAATGTTATTTTTATTGTAGTTATACTGACAGAATCTTGCAAATCTGAATGTGTCAGCACAGTCCCACCCTTTACGTTTGTGTCAACTAAGGAAGGGACTGTCTGAGTTGTTTATGCATTGTACAGTTTTGCCCCAAACTTAGATTTCTTTTATCTGGCCTTTGCCTTAGTAGTAGCTCTTCCTCCTGTAACAAATGAAGGCAAATATATGTGTCCAGTGGTGGGATTCAAGTAATTTAACAACCGGTTCTCTGCCCTAATGATTTCTTCCAACAACCAGTTTGCCAAACTGCTCAGACAGTTAAAACCAGTTCTCCCAAAGTGGTGCGAAGTGGCTGAATCCCACAGTGTCCCAGGATAATGTTTCAGGAGCTACCCTGGGTCAGTCACTGGAACCAGAGGTTTTGTCTCCTCTCCTGCTGGAACCCATCCTCAGGGGACTTCTCTGTGTGCTTTGGGCCATTCTGTGTGTGGTATTTATATGGTGCTTGTTGTGTGTAGCATTTTAGATGTAAATTGGGGAGTTGATGGATGGCTATTAAGTCCTTGGTGGTTGTTTTCTTGTGCTGCCAAGCCCCTGCCTCCTAAGTATTTGATAAGATGGGTGTAAATCTTCCTCTTGTCTCTCAAGGCCATTTCTTTATTCTTTACAGTGGCTGAATTTATAGAATGAGATGGAGTAATGATTCATCAGGAGCCTTACCTTACGGGGAAAACACTGGTGCTGAGCACCCTGTTGCTTCGCTGAATACATAGAAAGGATGGAAAGAGTTCATTAACAAGACCTTCAGACCTGCCAGCTTTAGCTATCCAAATACAGAGAGCACTAATCAGGATTGGCCTTAAGAAGTACAAAAATACGTGAATGAATGAGAATACTTTTGAATTCTTTTGTTTTCCTATTTATGTTTCTTTGAATTTTTCATTTGGTAGTCTTTGTTTTGCATAGTATAAAACCTGAACATATAAAGTGATGGGCACATTCACACAGTATGTTACTTGGTGGTGAGGCAGGTGGGGCATAAATGTAATAAAAATTAATAAAAATATGCAGTTTGGTTAGTATTAACTTTGGGTTTTTTGTCTGTCATAGTGTGTACATGTTTTATTTGATTAGATTATGGTTTATTGTGTTGTATGCTCTCAGCAAATTGATTAATTCAGTAATCTAGGTTAAATATTTTGTGACTACAGCCATTTTGTCATTTTATGGTGGGGAAATAAGAACATTTAAAATTGTAGGTAGGGGAGTGTTTATTGTTTGGTGATGGAAGGTAGAGATCCACATAGACCAATTGTATAGAGATCTTATGCTTAGTGTAGCACAACATCAATAGTTCAGAGAGTTTTACTGCCTTGGTCTGCCCTTGGGACTCCAGAATATTTCATCATAACAGCAGAACCAGTGAAACTTAAAACCTAAGGAAAAAGAAGAGAAAGTGAAAGAAATTTCATGCCTTTCAATCCCAAAGAGGCAGTACTCATAGGACTGAGACCGTTATGCCCCTGATGAACTCAAGTATTCTAGTCACGGAAACAGACTCTTAACTTCCAATTATTAATGAATAGTTTAGCTGCGCTCTCTCACTTGGATCTGTTTAGAGGACTTTTTGATGTTTTGTGCATAGATGTTTTCTTTTATAGTTATGTTTCAGAATAAGCCAGACTCCCTCTTAATTATGCCATTCTGATCATATTTTAAGAGCATGCCTTGAGAAAGCATACAACTGCTGACTCATTTTTCCACTGAGGTCTCCCATTCCTTCTAAGGGTTCATATCATGGAAGGAGACGCTCTATGCATGATCTTCTAAGGGCAGGGAAGATAGAAGGATGAAGAGAGTTATAAATGCTGTGTTTTCTCTCTAGGAAATGAACCATAGAAAAGAACATTCCACTGAATTCATCAAACCAAAGCAGAACCAGTGAAAGGAGCAGCAACCTTTCTACAGGACAAGCTACATATAGTGGTGTGTGTGTGTATGTTTCTGAATATAAAGGTGATCAGCTTCTGCTCTCTGCTTGAAATCACTCAATTTCAAAGACACTTGTACAATTTGGCTCTGTGTGTGGAATGCACTTCTTTGTTCCCAAGTGTCTGGGGCTCCATGGGACTATAAAAAGCACTGTTGTAAGATATGAAGTTTTTCTGAGGCTGCATTAAGCAGAAACATACAATGTGCCATGCTACAGGCTTTCCTCCTTGAGAAGAAACTATCTTGTCTCTTCCATTTGAGAGGACTGAAGATTAGTTGCAAACCTATCATCAATTTTCACATTATTTACCTGGGCGGGGGGTGGGTGTCTAGTCCCCTTCCAAGGCCATTACTACGTGGCAATCCCAGATGGGAACCTTAAGTTATTTTCTTGAAAAATGCAAGCAATCAATGAATACATTGTCCAGCCTGGGAACTGATAATTATGAATCAAGTGGTCAAAGTTTCCACATCTTAAGGAATTTTCCACATTAAGATATACTTGGGTGGAGAGCTGGAGCAAATGTCTACATGAGATTATAAATCAGTGTTGGAGTATGGATGTGTAGAGAATCTGGTTTAAGAATCATTTCCCCGATCTAGTATTGACAAGATATTCTGGAGTTAATTGGACAAGTTTAGAAACTGTCAATACTAGATTGAAAAGAGAGCTCTCGAGCTGGCAAAAGATCTGCCTCTATATGTATATGAGAGAATAACAGAAATTAAAGTGCAAATATATTTATAAAATTCTAAACGACATGAAATATTATTTGAAATATTACCATTTACCATATGTGCCCACCCAATTTTAAATTAGGATCAATAAGTTTTCCTCTTGATTCACTACTGCTTGAAAATCACAAGTCTACAGAAAGTGGTCTAAATCAGGGGTCTCCAACCTTGGCAACTTTAACTTTGGCAGCTTTGCTGGCTGGGAGATTCTGGGAGTTGAAGTCTGCCAGGCTTAAAGTTGCCAAGGTTGGAGACCCCTGGTCTAGATTGTTAGTAGTGATCCATTGTTCTTAGAAAAAGTACCTGTTTTGATTGTTTTGGTGTGAAATGAAGGCAGTTTTAAACAACTCCCAAGATTTTAGCAGGTTGCTATAGCTGATGTTTTGGTAATTGTATAATGTTTAAGCTACATCAATATTAAGGCACCAGAACTTGCAGCACTTACCAATTCACCCCCAAATGCTAAGGAACCTCAGACCTGGTTATTACTTGGATGGGAGACCACCAGCAGGAAATCCTAGGAACCTAGGCTACATTGGGAAGAACATTCTGGCAGAAGGCGGTGGCGAACCACTTCTGTAGTCATTAAACGTATTTTTTTCTTTTTTAAGGCTCCTTCCAACTACAAGTACTAAATGTCAGGTGCATGGTTTCCATGTTGAGATTCATCTTCTCCTTCACTGCAATGCCAAAAGACTGGTTCTGAAGTACAGACCAAAAGCTTTGTATCATGAGAACAATCTTTAATGAGGAAACATATGCACTGCAGGTGCTAAAACAGTCATTACAAGACTATTCCAACATGTAACAGGGCAGGGCTGGCTGCGTTCACAAGCCGAGTCCTCTATCGCGGTCCTGGGAGCTGAGGACTCCGTCACGCCTGGCCACCCAGCTTCATATATCTATGGGTACCAACTATTGAGGGAAAAGTGCACAAGGAACAGTTCACATTTCACGCTATTTCAGAGGGAGGCATTAATGGGCCGAGGGTGGGGAAAGGGAGGCTTCATGAGCCCCAACAGTCAGCCGGGTGGGAAGGTTAGCACCATCAGGTTGGGAGAGGATTGGAAGGAGGTTTCAGAGCACACGTGCTTCTCTCAAGATATCCTCTGGCTTGAAAGGCCAGTGAATAGTTCAGACAGGAAATCCCTCCATCCCTCAACATGGAGAGGAGAAACACTCTGTCTCACCGAGTATTAAAGGAATCCTTTATCCCCAAGCTCAGAGTAAAGAAGGTGTGAGTGGTTGGAGAAAGCGGATTCAGCCAACCCACACCAATGCCTTTCTGTTGACAGTGCTGATGGGAATAAACTTCTGCTCTGGTAGCTCTTCCTTTGCAAGATGAGGAGAAGAGGCACTAAAGGGACAGGGCAACTAGGTTCTGCTGCTCTTTCACCCTACCTCCAGGCAGTAGGGGCTAGGATTATGGTCAAGAGGCCGATACACTTGGGACAGGACAAGGCCTCTCCTTGGACAGAGACGTCTAAGAGATTGGGAATAGAAAAGCTTCAGGATATTCCAGTACTTTAAAAGAAAAAAAAAGCTACAAAGAATGAGCCATGAAGACAGTTGCTGTTTGATATAGGCCAATGGGAAGGGTAAGACAAAACTTCTTGGCTACTATCCTCCTCCCACTCTAACCGTAGACTGTATTGTCCTATAGGAGCCAACAGGACAGCTCTTTCTCCTATAACTGAGTGTGTGCCCAACGTTCATTTTTACTTGGGATACAGACGAAAGGGGTATCATTTGAACTTGGCCATCTTTTACACAGTCCTCTCGAGAGCTTTCAGTTGAAAATATGTAGCAAACCCAAACAAAGGGGTAGAAGCTCACAACTGTTAGCAACATTGTCCTATGAGACAACAGAGATAAAGGAGGTTTGTCTACCCTTGGGTAATTCTTGGCTGACTCTCTTCCCTTGCACAGTAAGTACAATGCCTGAATGGGGACCTCTGTCCTCCAACCCAGCTGAGCCCCACCCTAGCCTGGCCCACACACCTCCCCCCTTCTATCCTACTGCTAGCACACAAAGCACCTTTATTTCAGTATTTTTTTCCACGTGATGCACAAACAAGTCAAAATGTCACTTATCCAAAAACCCAACGTGCAAAACAGAAAGGAACCGGCACAGACAGGCCCCCTTGGCCCTGTCCCCTCCCCAGGGCCGCCCCCTCTTTCCCCACAGTACTTTGGGGGAGCTCCCACCTTCTCTAGGAACAAAGGCAGGTCCTCCCTCGGTGTATCACCCGGCACTTAGTGCAGCTGTGGGGTGAGGAGAGGGATAGGGCCCTGTTGTCTCATTCCCAGAGGGGAGCAGGTGGCTCCGCAGGGCACGGCATTGGGTGCAGGCAGCAGAGCGCTTGCCCGTGTCAGTGGCTCCGGTGAAAAGTGTGGCTGCCATGAGCTTGCAGGGTGTTGGTGGCAGCCAGGCAAGTGGGGGTGGAGATGGTGTCCTTAGTTGGGGGACAAGTCTGGAGGGCAGCTACCAAATGCCACTAGACCTGCCTCCGGGGGGAGCGAGAATCCGGGCCGAAGCTCGCTTTGGAACATGGTCATCGATTTGAGAACCTGTGGCAAAAAAAAGAGACAGAGAAGGTGCAGGGTCAAAAGCAAATTGGCAAGGAGAAACCACATCCTATTCACCCTGTTCCTCCAGGGCCGTTACAAAGACCAGGAGAAATATCACCTGCACTTATCTTTTAATTTTTATAAAATAATTTATTTGAAGTCATCTTCAGCAGAAAACAAAATAGGACATGTGTCAATGAAAGGATAGAGACGGTTGGCAGTCTTTCAGATTAGCTTTACACTGCAGATACTCCTTCCTGTGATCCATGAAGAGAGATTTCAAAGAGTTCCTTCACCTTATTATTAATAAAGTTTTATGAAAGTCCACAATTCTTGATTGTGGAATTTCCAGCACCCAGCTCTGTAGAGTAGAACCCATAGATTCCCCCTCCCCCAGTTTCATAAAAAGGGTATTGCAAGTACTATATATATGGTGTGATCTGGAATTGGAGGAACTCTTTGTGATTCTCTTCTCATGGTCAGATCATGCCCTGGTAACCATGGAATTTTCTGGCGCTGCTCTCCTGCTGTGGAGGGAGGAGCCATTAGAACAGTTCCTCCTTGCTGACTGATGGACCCAGAAAGGTTCCAGAGGGAGCCAGGGGTTGTCCTAGCAGTCTACTGCACTATGCAACTGAGACCTTAGAGCCGCTTGGAATGAGAAGGTGGTTTTGGCATGGATTGGATTGTGTACCCATGTGATCTCTCCTTCCCGTAGATCCCATTGCTCTCTGTGGTTTATGAAGGAGCTGAGGGAAATGAAATGAAAGAAGACAAGGCTAAAGAACCACTGCAGGACACTGAAGGATTAATTCAACCAAACAGGGATAAAAGCCTCTATTAAGGCCTATCTTGTGGTGGTAGGGGCAGTGAAACAAAATATTTCTCTGCCCTTATTGCGTTTGCAGATTGCCTTGTTTTGGGTGACCTGAACCCTTCTGGAAAAGGAGAACCCAGAGATTAATCTGCAAGGTTGGGTGAAGGAATTTTCAGAGCCTCTGTCAGACAAAATGGCTCAGATTCGTTCCCAGTTAGATACCAGCCTTGGTGCAGATCTGATGGAGATGCCCAGGGCACAGTCTTTCTTATTCTGGGAATAAAAATCCAGAATTGGGCCTGAGGAAGAGGACAAGGACATTTTAACTGCAAGTTCAGCCACTTGCTCACTCCTGCTGCATCTGCCCCTCCCATCCCCCCATCCCATTAGGTACAGCAGGGGGGGCTGCTGGTCCCATCTGCGAAAGAACTCCCATCAGATGGGTCCTGGAGCCTTTCCTGTTGCAGCACCTGCCTTCTGGAACACCATCTCTTCTGCGGTTAGATCCGGCCAACCCTTATGGCCTTACAGAAACCCCTCAAAATGGTTTTTTCCCAGCAAGCCTGGGGACCCACCCCTGGTATAGTGATCCTGCATGTTGTCTACATTTTATTGTTTGCATTTTTCCACTTGTGGTCTTGTTTTATCTGTGTTTATTGTTTTGATTGCTTTAATTGTTCTTAATTGTTTTAACTGGTGTGTAGAACGTTTTTAATTGTTGGTTTTATTGTACACCATCCAGAGTCATTTCATGTGAGATGGGCAGCCATATAAATTTGACAAATAAATAATATGGAAGAGAGAGAGATGCGCCGAAATCTAATGGGCACCATAAGCAGCATATTGCAAATAGTTAACTTGAACGTTTTATTTTGTATAAAGAACCAGAGGAAAGCCTGAACAGTGGCTATAGTCTAAGTGAAGATGAAGGATAAACCTATTTCTCTTTTCCGGCCTACCTAGGGACTACATCTTGGAAGCAATTTATATTTTGATTAAATATTAATAGGAAGTTTTTATGTAATAAAAATAGCAGCTTTAGAGAGGAGATTTTTGCCGGAATGTAACAGGAAATGAGAGAGCAATGTCTAAACAATATTAACTGTTATGAAAAAACCAAATAAGGTCAGATCTATTAAGAGCTTGGATAGGATTCCATCAAAAATCCCAAGCTTTTCAAAAATTGAAAACATTCTGGGGAAAAAACTAATATTTTTTACATAGTTAGCAAAGAAAGTACATAGATTTGTTCATGAAATCAGCAAAGGACTAAACTGGAATTGAGGGAGTCTTTAGTCTTTTAGCAAAAGGTGATGCAGAAGCAGTTTCTTCCGTTTGTGTAATTAGTATCGTGTGATGTACTCAGTTACTAGGCTTTCCGAGACATGGGTAAAATAAGACTGCAGCCGTAATGTTTGGCAAGATCCCTTTATAATGAGCACAAACCACATCTTTGCTTTCCATTACAGATTATAAATCCAGACTTGCCAGACTGGACCATCTGGCTTCCAAGGAGGATTGAAAGAAAGGGCTTTTCCCAAAGCTGATGCTATTCTGCCCTTCAGTGTCCACAGTTGGTGGCTGTGCTGACTTCACTTCAGCTACCTTTTTCCTTTGGACCTGGTAGGTGCATATGATCCAGCCAGAAATGTCAGTTCCACTTTGGTTGTTCTGTGCATACCAGAAGGGGAGAGCTGAAGTTGGCTCTTGGACAACCATCACTTTACAGAGCTATAGCCAGTAGCACTTATATACTACTCCATAGTGCTTTACAGCCCTCTCTAAAAGGTAAAGGTTCTCCTCGCACAAATGTGCTAGTCGTTCCCGACTCTAGGGGGCAGTGCTCATCTCCGTTTCAAACCCAAAGAACCAGCACTGTCCGAAGACATCTCCATGGTCATGTGTCTGGTATGACTAAACACCAAATGGAATGCTGTTACCTTCCCACCAAAGGTGGTCCCTATTTTTCTACTTGTATTTTTTACGTGCTTTCGAACTGCTAGGTTGGCAGAAGCTGGGACAAGTAATGGAAGCTCACCCTGTTACATAGCACTAGGGATTTGAACCGCTGAACTGATTGAGCAGTCGGGATCAAACTTCTGGCAGAGAGCAGTTAGCCTGCAATGCTGTGTTCTAACCATTGCACCACCATGGCTACTTATAACATTGGCATTATGTTTCCTGAAATTTTTGGCTGGATTCACATAATATATCAATCCTAAATTAGCAAAATTGATATCTTCGTGTAAGGTACTATGCTGCAACAAAATACATTTACAGCTGGTCCACACAACCTGTTAAGATTATAGCTGGATTTGTTGACTGGTGAATCCACAAATTCTTCAACCCCATTTTAGCTGCTGCTAGTGGACTATGCAAACATAGTCCACTAGCCTTGGAAGGTTGCTAAGAAATGCTTTATGCAAAGAAACATACAAAGCAACTTGCTATTTTAATGCCACCAAAATACTCCAACAGACTATTCTTTCTTAAGTTCTTGATTCAATCTCCCTACAGATAGTTGTAGTCAACTAATTTTATTTCTGTCCTTTCCTTTTTGACACATATCATCTTCCACCTGGTCTTCTAATCCTCCTTCTTGTCTCTTTTAGCCAATATACAGTAGAAGCCCCCCCACCCCACCCCATTCCACCCATGAAAAGCATCACACATTCTCTAAAAAAAAGTCAAGACGAGACTAGGAACAGGCAGTGCAGGCATCAAAGTAAATCAGAACAGGAAGTAGCTGTTTAGAAGCAAAGGCATGGAAGGATGAAGGGGGAGGGGGGAGCTCAGGACCAGATCCCAGTCCTAACAGGGAAGTCTGGTCCCATAGATAGGCTGTATAAAACCAGCCAATTCTTCTAAGGAAGGACTTAAAAAGTAGCCCTGTGAAGATGGGGAGCGAGGAGGAAGCAAATAATACATAAGGCAAAGACACAGAGGAGGAAGAGAGTAATGCTGGCAACCTGAGTCAGAGGAGCATGAAGGGTGGGCAGGATCTGCCATTTTGCTATCCACCCCAAGGAAGACTTGCTCCAGCCCCCTCCTTACCGGAAAGGCTGAAGCCGGACTCGTGGAGGTCCCTCATGCCCCCATGTCTTGTGGCCGGCCGAGTGGGGGTGTCTGCAAGTGGTGTCCCCGTCTCTTTTTTCCCAGCGTGCACAACCATGGCTACGTCCCCCAGATATGGGGTGCGGTCCACGCCTTTAAGCTTTAAGCTCTAATTAAAAAAAAAAATACACAAAATAAAAGTCAGCTTTGGCCCTCCCCAAAATACTATCTGTGGAAACTCATAATCTTTGGAGAGCCAGGCCTTAAGGAGTTAAGATGCCTAGTGTGAGAAATCCAGATTAATCTTTTGGAGTGGATGATGGATAAGACAAGTGTGAGCAAATGGCCCAGCCAGGCCCTCTTTGGCTGGATGAACATTAGAAGCCAGCTGCCTTTGGCCAGAATCTGACTTAGTCAGCTGGATCTTGCACATGCCCGATAGTTTTGGGATGGGTTTCACTTGGAGAGGAAATACTGCTGAGTTGCAGGAAATAAGCACTACCATGATGGCAGGATCTATGCTAGCTTCCTCCGGAAATATTTTTTTTCTTTAAGATCCCTCACTTTTACCTTGGTTTTATTTTATTTTTAATTATGGCGAAAATTTATATGGCTGCCCAATTCACAGTACTTCAGGCAGCTTATAGAAGTACAAAGTTAATTAAAGCCCATCCCTCTGGTGATAGCAACCACTTGACAATAATTATTCTCCAAAATAAACACTTCTTATTCCCAATGTATCTCTCCTTACTTCCTCTTCCCTTGAAATAGTCCCCTAGCTGATCCCACTCCCTGTTTCCATATCTGTATTTCTCTTTCTTCCTGCCTCCCCTCTTCCCATATGCAATATTTGATTTTTCCTTATAAAATTAAAGCTAATTTTATGTGGTGGAAAAATTGGTGACCAGGAAGATGAAGGCTGACAGTTCCCTCTCTTTTCCCTCCCTGTGATCATATTAAGTTTGTTCTCCATTGCACAGCCTCATTCTTTGGATTCCTTCACTGCATTTCAGAACAGGCAGTGGCTTTTAGCTCTGTGTTTGAAGGAGTAGAACAGGGCTGTCAAAGTCGCAGGCCGTGGGCCGGATGCATCACACACTGGCCATGCCCACACCCGGTTTAGCGAAGAGGGGAAAAAAGCCCCTATATGTTACAGGACGCTGCCATGATGATGTGAGTTTGACACCCCTGGAGTAGAACCACAGGGCACAGAACTCTGCCCCCTCACCTGGGCAATCTGAGAGGTTTCAGAAAATCTAATCATAGTTAGAATCTTATTTCCATCTTATTTCAATAAATAATGATATTGGAACCAAGGGGCACCACACCAATCATGCCCATCTACCCTCTGATCTTCTGGGGATGTAAATCATCCCTCCCGGTGAAATCTCTTCCTCCTCTTGAGTCCTCCTGCTGCTTAGCAAGTACCTAGTGAATTCCTATCAACTCACTAACATTAAATTTTAACATTAAACATTAAAATTTGGTCATGGCTAATTTTCTTTTTGTAGGAAGACGACTATAATTTTATTTTTTAAAATCCCTTGAGGTCACTTTCTGCAGCTGTTCAGAAAATGAAAAACTCCAGTGGGATGCATACAAACTTGTCCCTCCAAATGGTTGTTTCCACCCCCATTTTCCTGAAATCAATTGCTGTTCCAGAAACTAATATCCATACTACTTCTCTAAACAGAACCCTCCTCATTGTGGAGAACTTGCTCTGCTCAACCACCTCCGCTTTCCCCAAAACCATTCCTACTTTCCTTAGCAGCAGGAAGTGCTTTGGGTTCTGTCGAATAATTCACAGATGATTTAGCCACTACTGTGTTATGGATTGTAATGTGTAATGTTTATGTGTTATGGATTATTACCAGTGTTAGGGGCAACATGCCTCCAAGAAGCATTTGTTGGGGAACATGATCCAGTAGATGTAACTGTAGTCATGTACTGTTGTCACCAGGGGTGGGATTCAGCCGGTTCAGACTGGTTCAGGTGAACTGGATGTTAATTTTACATCTAGTTCGCTGAACTGGTAGTTGCAAGGACTGACTGGCCCTGCCCCTCCCAGGAATCTCCATGTGGCCCGTTTTGGATGCCAGGTAAGTTCAGCACCCTAGCGTTGGCTTTGGGAGGGCAAAAAACAGGCCTCCTGGAAGTTCTGGAAGTCTGGAAATGGGCCTGTTTCCGGCCTTCGGAGAGCCTCCAGAGCCCGGGAGAGGCCATTTAACCCTCCTGGAGGCTCGAGCAAACCTGGGAAGGGCAAAAAACGGACCTCCCAAAAGTTCCTCCTTCTGGTGCAGGAGGCTGAGTAGGCCACGCCCACCCAGCAACAGGGCAGAGAACCGGTTGCTAAAATTTTTGAATCCCACCCCTGGTTGTGGCCCCCTTGAAGTTACTCAATTGGCTGCTGTGGGAAACCGGATGTTGGACATATAAACTTTTGGCCTAATCCTTGTGTACTTACTGGTCTTTGGCCATGATTCTTTAGCATTAAAAAAATGCATTTTTATTAGCAATTATATTGCTCCATCACTATGCCTTTACTCTACATATATGGCCTTGTTTTGCAACCCTTACCTCATTTTCTATTACAACTGTTCACTATGCTAAGGAGATAACTGTCCTCAGATCATTTTTGTAATGACATTTTTATTCACCGGGCACTTTTCTGCCCCAACTTTTCATACTGTTGCTCTTCTGTCATGCTGAGTGACTGATTTGCTACCATACAGTGTGAACTTATGGAAAAGGGATAAGCAGTACAGTGAAATCCCTCCCAACCCCACTTAGTCACATGTCTTCTGCCTGCCTGTTTGCTTGTCCCTTTTGGTACCTTTTCTCGCTGTACCAGTTTCTTGTACACAGAGTCTGGAAAGGAGCGGAGAGGGCAGAACTTCCCGGTGCCTTCAGCACACATAAAGACTCCATTCTCGTAGACGACACGCCCGTGGCTTATAGTAACCAGTGGTACCCCATGGCAGCGCATGTTCTCATACAGGTTCACATCACCACCCTGGACTTGGGTACTGGCTGAGATGGTCCTAGGAAAGAGCAAAGAGCAGTGAGATCGGCAGGTAACTGACTCTACTATCTTAGCACTGACAGCATCTGGTCTGTTCCATTTCTAGACTCTCCTAACTCAAAAGAAAGGGAAGGCTGTTGATTAACCCTAGTTGTTTTCAAAGCATGAGGGTAGAACCACTCCAATGCTTAACAATTATAAATCAACGAACAAAGTCAAAATGAGGCCAAAGGGAATTCAAATAAAAGGTAACAACTGATCCCAATAATTTTCTGGAAACTTCTTTCTCCTTTCTAATTTTCCAAAACTCACACAATCTAAATTGTTAAAAGATGTAACACTGTTCCCATCATCTTTAATATCAGGAGGAACATAAAAAAAAGGGGGGGACGCATTGCGGACGCCCAAGTCAACTTCCTCTCTTCTCTCAAATACTTAATCAGAGAGTGAGGGCAGGAAAGCTTGGGAAAAAGAGTTTATTTATAAAATGTGTATATATCATATTTTTATTGTGCTTTATGGAAAGGAGAATCATGAAGCAGGACATATTTGAAAGGCTCTCTGAACAAAGATATTCTAAGTGTGACATTCTGTTTAAGACCTTACTAATGTATCTCTTAAGCATGTGCTTTCTGACAAAGGTGAGATCTTTGCAACAGATCTATGTATTGGAGAAAGGTGCAGGATGAAACTACAGGTAAATAAATAGAACTAATTTTTTGGTCAAAGAAGTAGAAGCCTCGCTTCGTTTCTTAAAAACCACTGAAAAATCTGAGACGATTCTTACTTAATATAAACTTGCTGGTTTCAGGAAGTTCAGGGAACCAAATCAGATCTTCCTTTGTATTGACTTAAACATCTGGTGAATTTCAAGGGGTCAACGTTTAACACCATTTGTCCAGAGAACTTATAAATGAGAAAGTGGCTATGCCTATACAACATGTTTAATCAGTTCAGTTGAAAACTTAGATGGTTTAGCTAGCTTTTTAACACGACTTATTAGATCTTTAAAAGACACTAGATCAGGATATTCTTATTATGATGTTATAGAAGAATATCTAGATATTATTATTTTGCTTTAATTCCTTAATTAGCTGTATTTTCTATATAGAGTTTACTTCCAATATGATTGAACTGAATAGTTCTTTTTTTATTCACGGTCCTTAAATTTAGATCATACTGACCGCTGCAAATTTAGAATAAAGGTCCACCAGATGATATAAGAGGACTTAAGTCTAAATAAATATGACACTTGCAGCTTAATCCTATTATTTACTCTTGTTAAGATTTATTTTGCTTTCTTTAATAATATTTATTGATTTTATTCTCATAAAAGCCATTGTGTACATCTTAATTTAAGGAGAGAAAGGTGTAACAAATAAATAGATAAGAAAATGCAGTATCTTCCTGGAAAAAATAGTCAGCAATTCTGTCCAATGGAGTACCTCAAAGAAGAAACTTCATTTAATGGCTCCCTAATCTAGCATCATCATTAATCTAGTCTGACAGTTTTCTGTGTTTTGCAAATAAGCAGCCTGGTCTAACCTATTGAAACATCATCCTTGACACTGGACTAATTCATGTGGAAGAATCACAGGTTTATGGCTTTATTTTGACTGTTAGTGGAATATGGATTAAAATTCCATCCTATCTGCAGCTAGGTCCTAGAAACATTAAATAGATTAAACTACTTAGGGATTATTTTAGAATAAGAGATGATATACAAAAGTTTTTAGTAAAATAGTTTTAAATTGATGCCACATAGTCAATAGTCTTTTGCTGTGCCAGTCCCCTGTCCTATTGATTGGGGAATCCTCTTGTCTAGTGATTAGATTGACATAGGATTGGTTTTTGCATTCCCCATAGAAGCTCTAACTCAAATATTTATGGTCTTACCTTAATGCTAAGCTACAAGGTTGCTTTGAGGGTAAATATTCTGCCCACAGGTTCTGCCTTGGAGGGGATCAGGGTAGCAATTTTTTTCTGTGGCTTTATGGTTTTGTTATCTAGCATACTAAGTTCCTGTGCTCACATGACAATATGATGTGGTAATTAACGTGTTGGATTGGCATTGGTTAGATCCAGGTTTTAGTCCATTCTCAGCCCAGTCACTTCTTTTTCCAGCTAAACCTACCTCACAAGATTGTTGTTGTGGGGAGGGGGGAAATCAGGGGATGGAGCATTATGCATGCCACCTTGAATTCTTGAACGAAAAGTGGGTTAATGAAATTATGGACAGTTTGATCATTCAATCAATATTTAGATACTGTGGTTAATATCCTCTCTCCCAACACCTTACATGGCAGTTAGAAGGACTAGCACATGTTCCCAACTACCTATCCATTCATAGCATTGGATATTTCCAGTGGTATAAACAGAGTTAAGTCAGGAGTTGCAGCCATCTTGGGGTCAACCTGAATTTTCACTGTTTAAAAAAATCAAACCTGACTGTGGCTTGCTCCAAGGCAACATCTCCCCATACAGCAATCTAAACATCTTATCCTGCACAATGGATTAAAGCTAGTGAGATAGGAAACAGGGTAAACATGGCAGACAACCTGATTTCCCTAGCCATCCTCTGCACATCTAAAAACTCTCAAAGTTGAGAAACACTGAATTAGAGGGACAGCAAATAGCCATCAAACCTCTCTTTTTCTCCATCCAACAGTCATCCAGACTCCTTGATCTGGCAGCCCTAAACCTGCTGGTGCTATCCATTGGCAAAAGAGTGCTCTGAGTCCTCCCTGCTGCCATTCCTCCCTGAAAGTGGTTTTTGGGTATAAGCCTTGGCATCAGAACCAATCCTAGGGGCTTCTCTAATTATTAATGTTGGGATGTCTCGCATCTGAAATTTGCACAGACATTTCTTGTTAGGACTCTGGCTATTCCTCTCTTCCCAATCCCATCTTTCCCAGTGCTTACTTGGTGGCCTCAGGGTCCCACACAACTACGTCTGCATCGGCTCCAGGAATGATGCGGCCCTTGCGAGGGTACAGGTTGTAGATCTTGGCAGCATTAGAGCTGGTGATTGCAACAAAACGGTTCTCATCCATCTTGCCCCCTACCTGCAAAGGAGCAGAGTCAGAAGATTCAGTTCCTGCTCAGGATGAGTTTTAGAGTTATAGAGTGGTGGTGTTAAGTCTCGACGGGGGGGGGAAGGAAAATTGGGTTGCAGGCACAGAGTATCTTTACAAGTCATCGCCATATACCAGTAGGAACGGGGGTTAAATGCTAGCGGTTTGCACCGGTTCAGACGAACCAGTAGTGATAAAAAGTACCGGTTCGGGCGAAAAGTAAAAAAAAAGCTACTGGTTGGTCCAAACCAGTATTTCCGACAATCAGCTGTGCCATGTGATTTATATTCACTAGAAAGCAAGAAATCCTGCTTTCTGGCAAATCTAAGTCGCATGGCATAGCTGTTCCCCTCTCACTGTTCTACTTACCTTGTTAAGACTTCTTTTTCTGCACAAAGCACGCATTTGGCAAAGACTTGTGTATGTGCATGCGTGCAGCGTGCGTTTGGTGTGCACTCTGCATGCATGCGCACGCAGCCTGCTTTTGGGCAGCACATATATGCCGGACACCATGCATGCGCAAGCAATGAACTAGTGGCAATCTCTGGAGGATTTCACCCCTGGGTAGGAACAACAACTGTCTGCTATTTCCTGCTTACTCTCTTATATGAACCATCGCTTATTGCTCAATTGTTCATTTGCGGTTTAGTTTTTCCTCAAATGCTTTGTTCTTTTCTTTTCTTTTACTAAGGCTCAGCTTTTAATTTGGATGATAAAATGATAGGCAAGTGTGCAAGTATAGGGCTACAGAAACCATTCAGTTGCCTCAGACTGTGAGATGGATGGCAAATCAATTTAATAATAGTAATAATAGTTACAGGGGACTGCCTTTTCATGAAGATTGTGACCAAAGGACAGATTTGAAAATATCAACCTGACAGCCGTTGTTCTTATGCCCATTGGGGACAAATGGCTTTGAAAACTATGCTTGTGATAGAAAGCAGGAAGCTATAGAAGAATGGCATAGAAACACTAGGTAGAATAGAATAGAATAGAATAGAATAGAATAGAATAGAATAGAATTGAATTGAATTGAATTGAATTGAATTGAATTTTTTATTGGCCAAGTTGATTGGACACACAAGGAATTTATCTTGGTGAATACACTCTCGGAGTACATAAAAGTAAAGATACGTTTGTCAAGAATCATGGTACAACACTTAATGAAACAGTCAGTATAAATCTTAAGGATACCAGCAGCAAGGTTACAGCCATACAGTCATAAGTAGGAGGAGATGGGTGATAGGAATGAAGAGAAGATTAATAGTAAACTTAGTAACTAGTTTGACAGTGTTGAGGGAATTATTTGTTTAGCAGAGTGATGGCGTTTAGGTAGGATTCTGCTATACTATAAGATGAAAAATAGCAATTATTTATTGAATGCATTTGGAATCAGCCAAAATACTCTTGGGTGATTGTCAATAAAAGAAAATAATTCTTTTCTTTAATAATAAAATACAAAGAGTATAGTGGTTGCAATGTACAATTTGGACCACAGAGCTCCCTTTTAATTTTTGGACCAATCACTTTTTTCAGCTTGACTACTTCTCAGGTTTGTATTGAAAAAATTGAAAAGAACGACTTATATAAGCCACTTAAGAGAAAAGGCAGAATATCAGTGAATGAATGAATGAATGAAAATATAAACAAAAGCAGTAACAAATACATCTAGTGTTAGGTTCGGGGAGTAACGAGGCTGGAGACCAGGGTAGTGACAACAGCTCTTTAATATAGGGTGAACCCAGCGACAGGCTGGGGGAAAAACCTCTCCTTTTATACAGTTCTGCTGGAGGCTTCGTCCAATCAGCAACGTGCTGATTTCCCGCTCAAATATTTAAAGGCACAACTGTTAATACATAACACTCCTCCCCTCCCAGAAAACACTTGGTCTTATTTACATATTTATTTACATGTTATTTTTCGACGTAGTCACGCAAATAACCTGGGCGTCTCCTAGTTCTTTCTGACCTGCGCGGTTCAGTTCTGGGTGGTGTTTCGAGCTGGTCGGAGGGCTGTTTTCTCCTCCCAGCTCTTTCTCTGGGCCATCGGGCTCTGGATTATTGGCCGACTCTTTTCTTGGCCATCCGCCTTGGATTAATTTTGGAATTTTCCTTGCTGTTTCCCTCGGGGACCTGATGGCGTCGCTGGAACTCTGGGACCTCAGCTAAGTCTTGCGCCCCCGGTCATTGTCAGCTGTGGATTCAAAGTGGTATTGGTCATTACCTGTCTCTGTTGGTTGGTTTGGTCAGTTATTCGTTTCCTTAACTGATCTATGTGGCGCCGCCACATTCGGTTGTCTGGTAGCTCTACCACATACGATTTTGGCCCTGTTACTTTTGTTACGTGTCCTGCGAGCCAACTAGGGCCGTCCCCATAGTTTCGGGCCCACACCGGTCGCCTATGCTCATTTCCTTGTCTTTTCTAGCTCCCCTTGTAACCCTCGGGTGTGTAATGGGGTTCAAACGGTCAAGTGGGCACCGGAGTTTCGTCCCATTAGCAATTCGGCTGGGCTTTTCCCAGTGGCTGTGCTTGGGGTTCTGTGCTGGACGGCTAGGAAAAAGTCTATTTTGTTTGCCAGTCACCTGGCTTGAGCCTGGACAATGCCTCCTTAGCGCCCGGACGGAACGCCTGCAAGGCCATTCGACGCAGGGTGGAAAGGTGCAGAGAGGGCATGTCGGATGCCTTCCTCTGCCAGGTATTCTTCAAACTGGGCTGCCGTGAATTGGGGCCCATTGTCGGACACCAGAGTGTCCGGCAACCCGTGAGTTGCGAATAGGTGGCGAGGGTTGCGATTACTGCTTCGGCTGTGGTGGACTTCATAAGTATGATCTCTAACCATTTGGAAAATGCGTCCACCACCACTAGGAACGTTTGGCCGTGAAAGGGGCCAGCAAAGTCAATGTGGATTCTTGACCAAGGCCCTTGGGGCTTTTCCCATTCTCTGACTGGGGCTGTTGGGGTAGCGGTCTGGACTCTTGGCAAGCTTGGCATTTCCCTACCCTCTCAGCAATCTCTGCGTCCATGAGTGGCCACCATACATAGCTTCTAGCTAACCCTTCATCCTTACGATGCCTGGGTGACCCTCGTGGAGGAGGTCCAATACCTTGCCCTTAACTTAACAGGAATTATTACACGATCACCCCATAACAGGCACCCCTTGAGCCGAGAGCTCATCACGTTTCTTAACAAATTCTTTGAACTGCCGCGCGCAGCGGCCACCCTCTCTGTACCCAACCGAGTACAGTCCTTAACACAATGTCGGTATGATGCCCGAGCCACTTCCTTTGATGTGACTGGGCCAGAGTCCAACGAGTCAATAAGGAGGATGGGTGTCCCGGAGTGGGGTCTTCGGTCGCCCCTGGCAGTGGGCATCGGCTCAACGCGCCTGCATGCCCCACTTCTTTCCCGGTCGATGCTGCAGCTTGTATGAGTAAGCGGCTAAAAATATAGTCCATCGAGTCAAGCGTGGCGAAAGTGCCACAGGCGTTGGCGGTCGCCAGCCAGTAATCCCAGTAACGGTCTGTGGTCAGTCACGATTTCAAAATTCCGCCCAAAGACATACTCATGGAATTTTTGACCCTGATACAATGGCTAATGCTTCTTTGTCTAATTGGCTGTAGTTCCTCTCTGGGGAGGACATCGTTCTAGAGTAGAACGCTATAGGGGCTTCTGTGCCGCTTTGAAGTCTATGGCTGAGTACAGCCCCACCCCATAAGGGACGATCGCAAACCAGCACTAGGGTAGTGAGTCGTGATATTGGATGAGCAGGCTATCACTTGAGAGCAGGTTCTTTACTGCTTCAAAAGCCCTATTTTCTGACTTTCCCCAAGACCAAACAGTATTTTTCCCTAAGAGCCTATGCAGCGGTTCCGCAACGGTTGCTTTGTTCTTCAAAAAGACCGCGTAAAAATTAACCAATCCCAGGAATGCCTGCAGCTCTGCTTTGTTTTTGGGCGCTGGAGCCTTCCTAATTGCCTTAACCTTGCTCTCAGTAGGGTGAATTCCTTTCTTGTCTATCCGGTAGCCCAAGAAATCGACCGATTCGACCCCTATCTGACATTTATTTGTCTTGACTTTTAATCCGGCTGTCCGGAAAATGCTCAAGACCTTTCTTAACCGCTCCCCCAATTCCTCCATGTTTTCCCCTGAAATTAGGACATCATCGAAGTAGGGAACTACCCCTGGGAGCCCTTGCAGTAGTCGTTCCATCAGGTTTTGGAACAGCCCTGGTGCCACACTAACCCCAAATTGCAATCGGGTGCACTTGAATGCCCCCCTGTGCGTCACAATCGTTTGGGCTTCGGCTGTGCGGGCGTCTACTGGCAGTTGTTGGTAGGCTTGGGCCAAGTCTAACTTTGCAAAGACTTGCCCTTGCCCCAAGGAGTGCAATAAATGTTGCACCACGGAACCGGCACGCGCTTTTCTGTAAGGCTTTGTTAAGCGTCGCCTTGTAGTCAGCGCAAATTCTAATTGACCCGTCCGATTTGATGGGGTGACGATTGGCGTCTCCCACTTTGCGTGATCGACTGGCACCAAAACCCCTGATTTATGAGCTTGTCCAGCTCCTTATCAATTTTGGTTTTAGGGCAAAGGACTCTCCTCGCCTTAAGCCTAATGGGGCTACCTGGGGTCTAAGTTGAAGGAAATAGGGGTCCCCTTGTACTTGCCCAGGCAGTCCTTGAAGACATCTTGAACTCGTTAAAGAGAATGTCTTTCAAATTGCAGTCACTTCTGTAGATGCCAGTCACTCCCATGCCCAGGGCACGAAACCAGTCTAGTCCCAACAGACTGGGCAGAGTTCCTTCGACGATCGTGATGGGCAGGGTCTTTTGTGAGGGCCGTACTCGACTCGGACGGAGGTGGTCCCTCGAACAGGGATGCGATTCCCTGGTAGTCGTGCACTCGTAGCCGCTGTGCTTGCAGATGGCGCTTGACGGACGGCAGCGACTTCGCCAGGGTGTCCCAGGACATGATGGTGATCGCTGATCCCGTGTCCACTTCAAGCCTGCACCGTACTCCCTCGATCTTGGGCTTTGTGAAAATCTTCTTTCCACTTTGGTTGAGGCGGCCTATAATGACAGTCGTTTGGTTAGACTTCGCCTTTCTTGTTTGAACCAATCGCGGGCCGCCTTTCCGGTTCCAGCGTTTTGATTGGCCGATTTGAATTTTCGGCGGAAGGTTGGGCCGCTCTGCAAACCTGAGCTAAGTGTCCTTTCTTCCCACACCGCCGGCATGTTGCGTCTTTAAACCTGCAGCGTTGGCGCTGATGCTGCCCTCCGCAGCTTCCGCACTCGCCACGGTCCTCAGTGTCGCGTTTCGGTCCGGCAGACCCTTCCTCATCCTCGCCTCACCTTCGGATTCGGACTGAATCTCCTCCTGGTGTACTGGCGTTGGCTTTGCGCCGCCTTGGATTGAAGAGGCTTTTGCAGAGTCTCTGCTGCTTTAGTAGACATTTCGTGCTCTGGCCTCGTCCAGAGCGGTGGCTAGTGTCAGGTTGCTCCTGGCTAGCAGTCGCCGCCGTGGCGGATGTCCTTGACCCCTCGGATGAGTTGCTCGAGTAGCACTTCGTCTAAGTCTCGGTATCCGCAGTCCTTGGGCGCTCTTCTTAAAGCGGCCATGTAGTCACCGATGGACTCGCCTCCATCTGTCTACGTTCTCAATTCAAACCGCTGCACGTATTTGGACGGCGTCGGTGCGAAATGGTTCTTCAGCAAAGTCTGCAGAGTCGGCCATGATACCGATTGTATCGGCGTTGGCTCTGCCAGGGCTTCCGCAATCTCGATTACCTCCGGCCCGCAATGGCTTAGGAAGTAAGCCCGCTTGCGGTTATCAGGGATCCCCTGTAGTTCGTTGGCTTCTAGAAAGCTTTCGAAACGGGTCATATATGTTCCCCATTTCTCCTTGCCCGGGTTGTACGGTGCGGGTGGCGTGTTTGCCATTTCCGCGTTTCTGCCCTGAGTTTGCTGGGTTCGGGACTAGCGTGCTTCAGCTCGGTTCTGGTTCTCCTTAGCCTCGAGATCCCACCTTCGTCGCCAATGTTAGGTTCGGGGAGTAACGAGGCTGGAGACCAGGGTAGTGACAACAGCTCTTTAATATAGGGTGAACCCAGCGACAGGCTGGGGGAAAAACCTCTCCTTTTATACAGTTCTGCTGGAGGCTTCGTCCAATCAGCAACGTGCTGATTTCCCGCCCAAATATTTAAAGGCACAACTGTTAATACATAACATCTAGTAGCAAAAAAAATCCAATAATAAACACTCAAAATAGCACTATCATTCTTAATAGGTGTTAGCATGTATTCATACTTAAAATTATTTTTATCAACTTTCAGTAATGTATGAAAGCACCTTAGACACATAGAAGATACCTTTTTCATATGGTAATTGGCTGCCTTCTCAACTAACAGAAAGAAAAGAAAGCAATGTAATTATCCTGTACAGGCTTCTTTTGAAAACAGAGAATTTCCTTGGGAAACCGAAGCACAAGATAACAGCACCTGATTATTCTTCATTTCCTGGAGTCACTCCCATTCACAACTTAGTGTATTTTTTCCCCTTTAAATTAGAGAACCGGAATTTAGCAATTGCTTGCTCTATTTACAAAGCAACTTATCTGCTCTAAAAAGTGAAGCAAGGGGAGCTTGCCAACTGAGAGCCACTGGGAGGAATATATTATCAAGATAAAAATGGAGGGTGAGCATTAAATGTATGTGTGTAGCTGCAACTAAGAGAGGGAGAATGGAGTAAGAAACAATTTCAGGAAGCATAGAAAGAGAGGGAGAGTCATTTGAGCAACACAAATCAGATCTGGAGAATTTCCAGAAAAGGAATGAAATGAGGACCGTAAGGGGCGTGCATAAGCGCACAAACGTGCCTACCGTTCCTGTCCTATTGTTTTTCTTTTCTTCTTCCTATATATATATATATATATATATATGTCTTTGGTTGTTCGGGTTTTCTCCCGTGTAAAATTGGAAGTGTCTTGACGAATCTCGTTAAATCATCTTCAGGCTTCAGCGTGCTTCTGGGAGCAATGTGTGATCGCAGCTGTTTGCTCCCAGAAGCATGAAGCTGAAGCCTGAAGATGACGAATGAGACTTCGAAACATCGCCAAGACACTTCCAATTTTACACGGAGAAAACCCAACAACCAAAGACCTATATACAAACACCCGTGAAAACCTCAGAAAACAAATATATATATATATAAATTAAATTATAAATTAAATTAAATTATATATTTATATATATAAATATATATATATAAATTAAAAAGGAAGAAACAGCTGCAGTCACACATTGCTCCCAGAAGCATGAAGCTGAAGCCTGAAGATGACGAATGAGACTTCGTCAAACATCGCCAAGACACTTCCAATTTTACGGGAGAAAACCCGAATAACCAAAGAGATATATATATAGATATATATATATATATATATATATATATATATATATATATATATATATATATATATATATATATATATATATATATATGCTTATACCTTTATATACTATATAACCTTTCTGTATGATACTTACATATATTGCTGTGACAAAATAAAATAAAAAAATAATAAATAAATAAATAAATAAATAAAAAGCCATATAGACTCTTAAGAGAACCTGTGTCTGCAAAAACCTAACAAATTTCTTAGATTTGTAACAAATAGTTCAACTTTTCTCCTTGAGGATTCTTGGCCTCCAGAACATTTCACTTCCAGTTCTATAAGGAAGAAGATATATTGCAAGTTAACTGTCATAGATCGTAAAGATTACCATAGAACCACAAAATATGCTGTGATTTTTGAAAATGTGAAGTCCTAGGAAAGTGTATTCACATGATGTTCCAAAGGCTACAGTTCAGCTTCAGAGATGCTTTCTATAGATGACACTCCACAATAAGAGTACCACAACCAAAATGGCTCTCTTTCACACCTCGGGTAACTGCATCTCTTTGGGATAAGCCACTCAGAAAGGTCCTTTGAAAATGAGCTTGAGTTGATAAGCAATGACAAGACTGTGAAACCGAAACAGTGGATTGTAACAAGATAAATCATCAACCTCACAATCCAACCTTCTCCCACATGATAACCAAAAAGGCTATGGCTACTCTGAGCTGAAGGAGGGCTGTTTTGCTCATTGAAAAGCTTGCAAGCCGCAACTGTGCCTCAGAGCTTTTCCAATTTGTTGTGACTTCTATGTCACAACTATCGCTGGCTCTGAGAATTCATATCTCAACTGTAGTTACCTAGAGGCTGAGTATTTGAATAGAAAGAAGAGCAAAGAAATTACAAAAAGGTGGAACTGCTTCCTCAATACAGTATCACGAAAACGGATATTGGGAAATTCAATACAAAAAAACAACAACACCAGTGTTCTCTCAATGTTAAAAATGGATCAAAGGAGGTACAGATAACTATTGTACAGATCAGTTAGTTTAATTTTTCCCCCTGATAACAGATAAGAGATCCAGAAGACCAAGTCCTGATGAACAAAATCAGCACAGCTTTTGAGAAGCTAACTCTTACTACAGCTAGATTTCTTTCGGCATATATCAGTAAGTAAATAGATTGGAGCAAACTGATAAGATATTACATATTTGGAATTTTAGAAAGCTTTTAAGTTCATCACCAAAGGCTCCAATGAAAATAACCTGTTGGATAAGAGCACAGGTCTTTTCATCTGGCTAACAAACAGTAAACAGAGTCTAGAAATAATTCTCAAAATAATCTTTCTTCCTAGAAAGATCTATGCAAGGTGAGCTTCCACAAAGTTTAGCATTGGGAATCTGTTTTAGTATTTATTTGGAGTTAGAAGTGAGCAGAGAAAAGGCAATTTTGTTGATATCACAAGTAATTCAGAATAGAAAAAAGGGAAAAAAAGAGATTATAAATAAAGGACTTCAAAAGGATATGTTCATATTGGTTTAATGAACTTTAAAATGGCCAATGCAGTTCAATGTAAGTTAGTGCAAAGGGCTGCATACTGAAGGAAAAGCTCACAAGTCTGAATTAGCAAATAGTTACACAAAAAGGGTATCACGTTTTATAGCACAGTGCAAAGTCCAACCCAGTATATGGCTGCTGCAAATAAGGTGGATTCCTAGGCTAAAATCTCTAGCAAAGGTACTGAAAATAAAACTGAGGTATAGTAATGTCCTTGTAGGGCTGCATTTGAAGCATTGTCCCATTCCGGTCCCGTAAAAATGACATCTAAGAACTGGTACAGAAACAGGCCCTGAAAACGATGAATGGAGTAGCTCTTCTAAGAAGGAAAACTGATGGCTTGATTTTTCAAAAGAAGATAGGTAAGGGATACTATACTATACTTCCGTGTTGGAAGCATCGAAGTGTTTCTGGGGTGAAAGGGTCAGCCGGTAACATCACTGTTGCCCGGGGGATGCCCAGTTGAGGGCTCCTTTCACGTCCCTGTTAAGTTGCCCACCGAAGTGGTACCCATCTATCGACTCATGGTTGCCCACTTTCAAACTGCAGGGAAGGCAGGAGCTGGAGTGAATGAGAGCTCACCCCGTCATGAGGCAGCAACCAGGTCTTGAATGCGAGCATACCGATCATCAGCCCTGTGTCCTAACCACGTGAGCTACCACACTCCTAGGTAAGAGATGAATGTGGCAAAGATACATAAAATTGGGATTTTCATTAAAATGTGGATAGCAATTTTTTTCATAATATTAAAAACTAGATCATCCACAGGCACAAAAAAATGATAGTCCCATGATTTACTCCTGCAGAAATCTTATTTCTGAGATCAGTAAACTCTGCTAATGGGATGTGGTGGCTCAGTGGCTAAGATGCTGAGCTTGCCAATCAAAAGGTCGGCGGTTCAGCGGTTCGAATCCCTAGTGCTGTGTAATGGTGTGAGCTCCCATTCCTTGTCCCAGCTTCTGCCAACCTAGCAGTTTGAAAGCATGTAAAAAATGCAAGTAGAAAAATAGGGACCACCTTTGGTGGGAAGGTAACAGCGTTCCGTGTGCCTTTGGCATTTAGTCATGCCGGCCACATGACCACGGAAACGTCTTCGGACAGCGCTGGCTCTTCGGCTTTGAAATGGAGTTGAGCACTGCCCCCTAGAGTCAGGAATGACTACCATATATGAGCGAGGGGAACCTTTAACTTTACCTTAAACCCTGCTTCCGGATACAAAACAGGTCTTTATTTCTCTACCAACTTAGCATACTTCCCTGCTCCTATTTAGGAAACCAGAATGGGCACCCTTCTTTCTTAACAGCCAAATTCTCTTTGATACTATTACTTACCACTCCACGTTCCCAGATGACAGCCATACGGTCCTGTACCCCACTGACTCCATGGGGGATCTTAGTGAAGTCTTCCTTCCCCATTGCCTTCTGTTTAGTGGTGAAAGGGCAGTGATCAGAGGCCACAACATTCACAGTGTCACTGAGGGAAAAGATAAAGGAAGACAAAGGGTAAATCCTAAATAGTTTTTTTTAAAAAAAATTTTATTTTTTTTATTTGCATTTATATCCCACCCTTCTCCGAAGACTCAGGGCGGCTTACACTATGTCAGGCAATAGTCTTCATCCATTTGTATACTATATACAAAGTCATAAATAAATAGTAAATAGTGTTTGTTGTGCTGATATTTCACCTCAAATTTCACATGAGTTGTATGCTTGAGTGGTCTAAAAGTTTCATAAATGAATGAATGAATGGTCACAGACTTTCCCTTTCAGATCTGCCCTTTCCTATCCCTTGTAGATTACGTTGCAATTGATTCTTCAAGTATTATCTGGAGTTACCGTAAGTAATCCAAAGCTTCTTACTTGGCAAGCAAACTCATGAGGTAGGCGGAAGTGTTTGTATCTAGCCGCAAAGGTGGCACCGTGACGTAGGCTGCTGCATGGGACCAGTCTTGGTGATAGTAGTGTAAGCCTGTTAGCGTAGTATGTGCTGTGGTGGTTTCTGCATACACAACCTTCCCTGCGGGTAAGAAAGGGGAGAAACCATTGACCCCCAAAGAGTTAGATCCAATCTTTTTAAAGAGTTCAATACCTTATAGCAGTGATGGCTAACATTTTTGCTATCGGGTGCTAAGGGGGGTGGGGGTGGGGGTTGCGCATTGTTGTGTCTTGCCCGCCCTCAGAGCAGCCGGGGCCTTCTTACCTGCTCCCGAACACTGAGGAATGTATGCCTCCCGGCCCAAGTCCTGGCTCCATGCCCACACAAACTGCAGAAGAAGGAGCATCTCCCTGCCCCAGCCCTGACTCCATGCCCAGGCAAACGGAGCAGCTAGACCCCTCCCCCTCCTCCACAGCAGGTGAGCCTGAGGAGGGTTTACTCCCAACAACAGCTGATTGGAGTAATCCTCGCATCAGAAGATTGGAGAGGCGGAGGCAACAGAAGGAAGGGAGGGGCAGGCCTTAATGAGTGCTGAGTCATGGAGCCACACCCCATGGCCTATATAAAGGATCTACTTTCTGGCAGTCTCTGAGTCAGGCAAAAGTCGAACTTATCTTGCTGAAGTCACTTACTGGTCTCCTGCCTGCTCTGAGGACTTTGCTAGGACTTTGGGCAGAGCTGCAGAGGCAAGCCTGATTCGGATTTCCCTGACCCAGCCGTCAGCGGAGGAGTGGGACACGACACGCATGCGCGTGCCCACACCCATAATTCTATGCGCCCAGCCTCCACGCATGCGTGCGCACCCCCCCCACTCTCTTCCCGCTCCTGGCATGCGATGGTCTGGTAGGCCCGTTTTTCTCTCTCACCTGGCTCCAGAGCCTTTCTAGGAGTCTAGGGAGGGAAAAATGGCCTTCACATCAGTCTTTATCTGATATTGAATTATCTGCATAGGGTGAGTAAACCCCTGGTAAAGACTTTGAGGAAACTGAGGGTAGGAGATTGGAAGAGAAAAATAGCACTCTTTATAGTGCCACATTTAAATATATAGCTATTAAAATGTAGGAAAAGTCTTTGAAACTAGGATGGGGTAAATGGAAAGGTAGGATTCAAAGCCTTCTTTCCAGCTGTTCTAAAATAATAATGTATTTTGCATTAAGTGGCGGGCTTTGCACTCAGAATCAGAAGTTGTCTCTCACCTTGCATTTTGGCTGTAGCTATAACATCCCCGGCTGACATGCTAGAAACGTTGACCAGATAGACAGGGCAGTGAGTCTGCCAAA
This sequence comes from Ahaetulla prasina, assembly GCF_028640845.1. Taxonomy (NCBI): domain Eukaryota; kingdom Metazoa; phylum Chordata; class Lepidosauria; order Squamata; family Colubridae; genus Ahaetulla; species Ahaetulla prasina. The sequence goes on from NC_080539.1 coordinate 29,993,340, forward strand.
AGAGAAAAAAGGGGGAAAGCATCAGATGGAGCTGTGAACTAGGTTTCACAGTAGAATATATACAGAAAGGTGCAAAACATTCTAGCTTCTTGCAAGAAATTGGATAATGAAAGTAGGTTATGGGAAATTAGGGCTCAAGTGGCCTGTTGTAGAATGAGACCACCTAAGAAATTTCCTTGAAAAGAAGAAGCTTGTAGTGGATATAAGGGCTCAGCCATTAGCACTAAAGTGGGTAAATTTGGTTCCCCAGGGAAGAATGGGGAGAGCTGGCTCTTACCCGATTAGCAATGGTGATGACACGATGTGTAGCTTCGGCCTCTAGCTGCAATGAGAAAAGTACATAAGACAGTGCAAAATATAATGCATGCTACTTCTCTGCTATTAGTAGCCCACGTGTGCTTAAAAACCCTACCACATCCCTGTGACTCAAGCAATGTTCAACTATTTTAAAGTCAGCTTGAACAATTGACAGCTTCATGGTAAGGTGTTCTAACTACAATATGCCAATAATAAGACTCATACTGTGCTTCAAATAGCAATTAAGTCAGTGAGCCGAGATAATCATGTCCTGACCTGTCGACTGAGGAGGGGAATTCCCCCCCCCATATCCAATCACACAGATTCATGGGACGAGAAGAAGGAGCAATGAAGGAGAAATATATGTATGTGTGGCATTTTTACCTCTTCTGGTCGGCTGATCTCAATTCCCTCTGGACCAGTGATGCCCAAATCCAGAGCTTCTCTAGCCCCCTGTACAGAGAATCAGAACAAAAAGTTCAGGATTGAGACAGTGGTATCCTTTTTTTTCTTCTTGATGCTTTTAATTACACATTTTGGAACTAACTTCATAATCTGGAATGCCAATGCATGATCTAAAGGTTGTGTGAAGTGTCTCCCAGTTCACATTTTCAGTGTGTGTGGTGGCTGAGATGGTGATGCCAATCCATAATTCTTATTATATGTGAACATTTTAAAAAATGATGATTCTGGATTAATGAGGAGCACGACTGCATGGGTAGTGTAAATTACTTGTGGAAACATGTCCAATTGTTCAGATGACACTAATGGTAAGAATGAGAATATGTGTGGGACAAAACCAGGCTTTGCAACATTCAGAAAAAGGATGATGGAGAAGATGATGTGCCCATCCAAACAACTTGCATCCTGAAAAAGTGCCAATAACACTTTGAGACCCTCTACATTCATGAAAACAGTGGCGCTCAGACCCATCTAAGGTGGCATTGTTGGATTCACCCTATCATCCTCCAAAGCAGCTTACCTCAGCCACTAGCTCGCCATTCTCAGCATGAACACGTGCAATAGCGCCAATATCTTTGCAAGCACGGAACACCTGATAGAGCTCACTGTCCCGGAGCATGTACAAGTCTTTGTATGTCATAAACATCTGGAACGAGTTGACACCCTTCTCTCGAACCAAAGTTTCCATTTCTGATTTTACCTAAGATACCAGGAATTATGGGGTTAAAAAAGAATACGTTAGTCACTATTTGTAATTTTAAAGAAGTCCTGCAGACAAAAATATCCTGTCCATCCACTCATAGACAGAAAGGACAGCATGTCTGAAACTCAGAATTCAAGGTCTCCAGAATTGCCAAATAAAACGGTAAAAAATCCACGACGACAGGACAGAACCTGCATTTTAAAATTTGCCTTCTAACCGCCCCAGGTTGTACCCTAACCAGCTCATCACTTGCTCTGAGCAAGAAACTTCATAGCATATTGGTGCATAGTAATTGTGTTAAACCACCCAAAGTTTTGTTTCAAGGATAAAATTTTAAGCCTTAGCTCTACGTATTTGCATACTAGCTAGACAAGCTCTGTAATAAACGAAAGCCATTGTAACTCTTGTTCAGAAGGCCCTGAGTAACAATCTGAGTTTTTCAAAAATGTCCTTTCATAGATTCATCTGCTCTGCTTGAACTTGAATTTTTCATAGGATGTTATAAATAGAATAGAATAGATTAGATTAGATTAGATTAGATTAGATTAGATTAGATTAGATTAGAATAGAATAGAATAGAATAGAATAGAATAGAATAGAATTCTTCATTGGCCAAGTGTGATCGGACACATAAGGAATTTGTCTTGGTGCATACACTCTTGGTGTACATAAAGTGTCAATCATCAGCACAAAAGGTAGGATATAAAACAAATCATATATATCAAGTTACATGTAATTGTATACATGTATAATATGGTTGTCAAAGGTTCATATGCAGCCCAAATGTCTGAAGGAAAAATATTACATGATATTCTATAATCACAAGCCCTAAAGCAGCTAGCTATAGCATGCTCCTTCCTCCTTGGCCACCATCAGAAAAAGGACAAATGATAGCCCAGAAAGTGTACAAGAGAGCTGAGCCAGGTCCTCCATAACGGACATAGGGACAGCTTTCCTTAGGATGCTCACGAAGTCTTTAAAACAGAAGTCCTGATACTGAAAATATTTTTAAACCAACTTAGTGAAATACCATATGCAAGGGAAACCATGGTACAGCCTTGCAGAATTAGAAGCAGTACAGTAACAAATGAACCCCCTAAAATGGGTCAATTGAGTAACTATGTAAAGTGTGCTATATAATTACTAAAAAGCCATTTTGGAGTTACAAATTGAAGAATGAAGTGAATAAAGTGTTTCAAATTTTTCTGCTCACTACTTCGCTATTCCAAACTAGTGTTTCTCCATCCATCTCTTTCCAAATGTACTATACTACAAATCCATTGGAGTTCATGATTCTGGAAGTTGTAGCCCTGGGCTCAACTTGGAGAAAGCTCTTCCAAAGCATGTTTCTTCTTAAAGCTTCTTGGACCAGACATAGAGGATAACCACCAGAGAAGAAAATTCAGAGCAGAGTGAACAGAGTGAAAGAAAGAGTTCAAGTAGAGCGTTGTCAGAAACTGAGGGTGGTAGGAGGTTGGAGAAAAAAATGACTGAACTGCAGAACCTCCCCCCCCCAAAAACAAAAACAAACAACCCTACTGTATCCTCAATCACCCAACCTGGACAAGATGACCAGAGGATGGATGTATATAATCCAGTAAGCAGGGTTCTGTAGTTCCTGAACAAGCTCCAGATGTTTGAGGCTAAATACATACTTTGTAACAGGAACTGCACAAGGGCCTGAATTGAAGTAGACCCCAGCAGATGACAACATAAGGACAGGAGAATGTGTGGAAACCTGTAAGCAACATTGGCAGAAAGCTGGGCTGTTGGTCGATGGTGATCATTATCCTGGATGAACAGGGCAGGACCACAGTTCAAGCTCAATTTTTGGTAGGATTTGACAGGGTACTGCCAGCTACTTTAGAAGGTCACTTCCAGTGGTGGGTTCCAACTGGTGTTACCACCGGTTCGTTTCGTGCACATGCTTTGCGCACAATCGGCTCTCCAGAACCGGGGAGAACTGGTAGGAACCGGTAGCAACCCACCATTGGTCACTTCTTGTCAATTTAGAACAGTTTTCAATGTTATAGTATTAAATATTATTTAGATTCCTAACATCTTCAATCAGCATACCCAATTATGGTGTCACAGTATGGAGAACCACACTGAAGGCTAATTCTGGAACACATAAGGTGACATTACAATGCAACTCTTACATATTTGCATTCAAATGTTGTACATGCATAGGAATCCAGTATTGGGTCTCATTGGTTCTTAAATACACAGATCTTAACTGATGGGTTAGAATGACCTTCTGGTCTGCAGTCAAACCAAATGTGGATTGCATCAGCAGCACACCCACTGTACAAAGACATGGAAATCGTGTGCTTTTAAAGCAAAGTTAATTCCTGGTGACTACCTAGATTAGTTTTTGCAGTTTTCTTGGCAAGGTTTTCCATTGCCTTTTTTCTGGGGCCCAGAGAGAGAAAGTAACCCAAGGTTGCTCAATTGGCTTTGTGCCTAAGGTGGAATTAGAATTACTGCCTAAATATTATGCTTGCTAAAGAGGATCTTGAATCTAAAAAGATTGAAGACGAGTAGTAGAGAGGATACTAAAATAGACAATTTTTTAATTGAGGTTCATCCCTCTTACCTTAGGTGCCCACCAGGTGATGCCCATATGCAGGGCATAATCACAGCACACTTTTGGGTCAGCCAAGCTGCGACATTTCTCATAAGCATCTAGCAGGGAAATTTCTTTATCTGGAAGTACATGTCCAATAACCATGGTGGTTCCCCCAACCAGGGCTGCCTACATATGGAGGAAAAAAACAACCCTTTAGAGATTTATTATATTTATATATCTGAAATTATTTCTATTCCTTTCTTGTATAATTTTTATAACTTTCAGGGAACTAAACATCAATACCAGTAAGTATCTCATATTAGCAAATCTACAGTAATATATTACAGGCGTTAGCAACAATAAGATATTAAATAATTTAAAAATCCGCCCAACACAAGAATCACATTATTTTAAATACCTGAACAAATAAAAAAGGCCATTCACTTTATATTGAAAGTATAGCCAGCTGATACCAGATAAAGATTATGTTCAGTAAAGAATAATCATAACCTATCACCTCAATAGCAATGCAAAAGAAGTTTTCAGATAACTTTTAAAAATTTTCAGATACAGAAATAAAAACTAACAAAAACTAATAATTGACGTAGAAGAATGAATGAAAAAATAAGCAAAGCTAAAAGTGCAGAAAAAAGAAAAAGAAATACGAAGAAATGACTTTTATAGCAGATATGCATAAATTTGCAATTATTAAACTCTTATTCTAGGTTTACTACATAACTATCATTTTTTTCTATTATCTTTTTTCTAATCAAATCCATGTCATAGTTTTATTTTTTTCTGCTTCATGCAAAACGTTCGAAAGTACAGGAAAAAATCATTAGCTATTAAGATATTAATAGCTAAATCTTTAGCTATTTTTTGGTTTTCTGGCAGTCAGCTGATTTAGAAAGCCAATGGGAATTTTGCATGATTTTAGAGGTAGATGGTAGACTCATTTGTTCTGCTTTTCTGTTGATTTCTCTTCATTTCTTAAGAACAAACTATATATTCAAAGACGTTTGAACAGATTTCTGCAGGTCAGGAAGTGCTATAGAGAAAAGCAAAACATGTTTATTTTTATTTCTTTATTGCTGGAGATAAGCAGAGTTTGTATGGTTAGTATCTATCAGGAGTTGTGTCATGCCTTAGATTTGGGGTTTGTGGAAAATCATTTGTATTAAATGTATTAGAACATCTCTGGTACAGGCATGTCTCTAATGAGACATCATTATTTATATGAAATGTTTTTTACTAATTCCAAGAAGCCTTTAACTCTTCATCCTATAACTTTAGAAGTGATGAGATAGGCATTCGATGATGGAATAAGATAAGCACTCAATATGCTCAGAAATACTCTTTTAAAAGGCCAGAGATACGTAGTTCTACTTAACAATCCAGAAACAGATAATGGGAAATCTCTGATTAAACCAAGCCTAATCAATTCAAAGAATAATGCCTTCTAGCCTCATTACCCCTTATGTCCCCAAAGTGTTGGACTACAAGGATGTACTAACAGGTCATGAGATATAAAGTGGAAGGAGTGATCCTGCAAGTACCCAAGTGCTACCCAAGTGCTATAAAGTTTTATAGGTTAAAACCAGCACTTTAAATGTACCTAAACTGAATTGGTAACCAGCACAGTACCTATGGCATTAATGTTACATGTTTCCAACACTGGAAACCATTAACAATTAGGCTGCTGCATTTTGTAATTTTTATGTAGTCTTTAAAGACAGCCTCATGTGAAGCATCTTATTATAATCCTTATGGGTGGTAAGAAAGACACAAGTTAACTATGCCAGGTCCTTCTGCATCAGGTAAGACTGCAATTAGCATATCAGCTGGAGCTTGTGGTTCTTGCTTCAGTGATTAAGAAAGAACTGAGCGTACAAAACAATCCTCAAATTGCGAATCTGCTTGTTTAACAGGTAGTACCTTGCTGAGAGATGGCTTTGGTTGCTCTTCCAGGTTATTTTTGTTGGGATTGGATGGGGGTGATGTGCCTCTTCTGTTGCTTTTAGATTTCTTGGTGGATTTTGATACTGTTGATATTAAACCATTGTGGGAGATCTTGCAACAGTTTGAGTCATGGTATCATTTCACTGTAAGCTGTTCTATTGGGGGTGCCTAGAATGTATAGAAAGGCCTAAGAGGGAGAGAAGAGAGCGAAACTGAAACAAAATGGAGTTGCTGTTTGTATATCAGGATTCTCCAATACTAATATTGTTGGAGAATACTATAGCATCCGGATGTACAAATACAAGTTGTATAGCAAGTTGTATTTACAAATAGCAACTCCATTTTGCTTTGATTCAATGTCAGTATGTTTCCTCCCATCCAATTCCAATAAAGATAATCTAGAAGAGCAACCAAAGCCATCTGTACCTGAGATGAAGTATGATTGAAAAGGGTCAAGATTTCTAGAGCGATGAAGTTTGATCTGCCACAATTGTCTGAACAATCCTTCTCACGAAAGGAAGGTTTAAGCCTGGCTGGTAGTCTTCTAGGACAGGAGTCTCCAACCTTGGCAACTTTAAGACTTGTGGACTTCAACTCCCAGAGATCTCTGGGAGTTGAAATCCACAAGTCTTAAAGTTGCCAAGGTTGGAGACCCCCATTCTAGGAACATAGGATCCAGAGATGGTTTCTTCAAAAGGGGGCATACCACAGCTTCTTTCAGGGCTGCTGACAGCTCCCCCCTAAAGCAAAGGGATAATTAACAATCTCAGGAATACAGCACTGACTTATCCTCCATGCAAAAGCCAGGATATTAGCTGAACAAGGGCTCCATGTTCAGCAAAACAAATACTGGCAGGGAATCAAAAGGAGAAAGCTACTGCCCATATGCTTTCCTTTGGAACTTCTTGATAGGAGAGCTAAGCCGGAGCCAGCAGAGCTGTTTGGTAAAAAATAAAACCACCCAGCTTCAAGGCCACTAAACAGCATGCCAAGAATCTGGAATCTGTTAATTTAAACCACTGCAGGGTCATAATAATCATTTGTAGCACTGCAGCAGGGCAATCAGCTGTTTTGAATGCCTTTGTTTTTGTCTGCAGTAAATAAATCTTATCTGAGACTTTCACATGTCTAGATAAAGAGCTGAGCTGAAGCAGGAAGTATCTATGATTTATTGCTAGCTCCAGAGAATGCAGCCTGACAGCTAGGAACATCTGGCTAGTTTCTAGAAGAAACAGGATGTAAAGTTCAGATCAGAAGTAGGGAACTCGTTATAATACATCTCATCCCTGAAAAAAAATGGATATTTTGACAGGGGCTACCGGTCCTTTCTCCCTGGATGAGGCAGATATTTTATTGGCTCCGCTATTACAAATTAAACATGCCAATAACCTATCTCAAATAATCAGAAAGTTGGTATAATATATGTTAAGTAGATATACAATAACTTACTCAAACAAAAGGAGCTGCTTTGAATATAAATAATCCATGCTTCACTGCCTGGATTTTTATGAATCCCATCCTGCCTGAGACTCAGAAGAAGTGCGTCTACTAGGGCTAAACCACCATCAATTTGACCCGACATTTCAGGCAATTGCACATAAGTGTCTCATGAGGACTGTTTTGAGCAGAATGATTTCTGTCATAACAACCATTTCTGGTTTCTTGCCAGTCTAACCTCATCATTTGCATTATTGCTTTGCTAGGTTAAAAGAGGATACACGTACCTCATTCTGCTTTTGGGTTTTATCTCTGCTTTAACTGAAACCTATTCATCAGGCACTGCAACCCCAGAAACACAGGAGTGGAATGCTGACAAGCCCCAAACCCAATGATATTGAATAATGACGTTTTAGGACAGGCATCAACATATACAATATGGGTATGTGCACAAAAGCTGTTGCAGACAGGCTTCTACATTATCCCAGACCAGAAGAGAACAAGTTCAAGACCAGTTGATAATTAAGCCATCGACACAAGGACCTCCTTATTGTGGTTTCTAAGGATGCCTGTCCTCAACTTACATCACGAGTGGACTGATATATGAGGAAAGCTATTTGTCTAAAATCTGCAGGCAAGGAGGGTTTTTTAGGACAATCTCGGTTTTTGTCTGGAAATGGCCATCATGTCTGACTTCTATTGGCAAGCAATGTATCAGACAGGACCGTTTATTACTGTCCAGAATCTAACTACTAGCAACAGAGGTGGGTTTCACATAATTTTACCACTGGTTTCCTGCGTACCAAAAATGTGCGCATGCGCCTTCTGTGCATGTGCGCGGCCTTCCATGCATGCATTTTGCTCCCATGTATGGCTTACACGCATGCCCACGGCTTAGAAAACGTGGCTAAATAGGACAACATAGCACTGGGGGAGGTGGGAAGGCTCACCTGCAGGTTCCCACTACTAGTTCACCCGAACTGAATACCACCACTGACTAGCAACCTTTACTGTATATTCCTTCTGGAAGACTTCCAAGAAATTCTATTACTCCCTGTTTCCATGTAGGAAAAAATGGGACTGATAACTTTCTTCAGTTTTCTAAATGGACAAACATGGAGAAACTATTACAAATTGAAGCAGAAACCAGCATAGATACTGGAACAGAGTTGCCAACAAATTAATTTTAGATAAGCATTATTTTGAATACAAGGCTGAAGCCTATTGAATATGATGTGTGAAATGAATTTCCCTCTCTTATTAGGCTAGAGATGAGGTGAAGGAGAAATTTCAGCAAATACTGGGGAAAGAGAAAATGGAGTAAAAAAAAAAGCTTAATGGCGTTTGGACCAGGCTGTAGCGTAGCAGCCCCAGATTATGATCTGGAATTGTAGCTTATCTATCTGTAGTCATGCTCAACTATATAATAAATATATTTTTCTGAGTTTGTAAATGGAGTTAGTATATTATTATAATATCATTATAATACAATGATGCATTTATTTGGTATTGTTGTTGTGCAAGTAATTCTCAAATAGTAGAGGGATCGGTAAATTGGCATTCATGTGAAGTTGACTGAGAAAAGTTACAGATTTTTTTAATTTTTAAAAAAGATCTAGTCAGTGTTCTGTATTAATAAAAGCTAGGCTCTTTCTTTATTTGTAGGAAATGCCATTTTTACTCCTAAAAAATAGAAAACAGTGGGTCTTTTTAAATTGATAATCAGAAGAATAATTCGGTGTAGTCGCAACAATCTTGTTCAAATCCAATCATTTGCTGCCTGTCAAATACCACCTCCCATCTGAGGATCACTCTCCAAAGCTAATTGAAGGAATTGTACCTCTTCACATACTCACAGCTAGTTTCCAGTAACAGAATCAATAACTCCCAACATTGAATCTGTTGCGATGTTTGGGCATGTGTCCAAGGAAGAGCAACTGCAGATCCATATTAAGCTTCTTCTTGAAACATGAAGCAACCAGACACTAATTTACACATCTTATGAAAAGTATCCAGATAGGCAATAGTTGAGTGTATATGTAATATGAGACAGAAAGTGAAACTTGTATTTTCATATTTTTATTAAGATTTAGTATTATAAAAAGCTTATAATACTGACCTTATAGACATAGACTGAGTTACATTAGTAATATATAAAGCATTTTTGAGAGTCTTTTCAACTGAGTGACAGTTGATAGAAATTAAATATGTTCCACATAACTGCCTTTGTCATTTAAGAAAGGAAATTGTTGGTAAAAGACCTGAAATAAATCTTTCTTGTGGACGATACAATTCATCTGTAAAGTTAGCAAGAGCAAGAGGACTTAGACTTAGATACTGCTTCATAGTGCTTTACAGCCCTCTCTAAGCAGTTTACAGAGTCAGCATTTGGGTTTTCATTTTACGGACCTCAGAAGGATGGAAGGCTGAAGTCAACCTTGAGCCATTCAGAATCAAACTCCTGGAGTGAGCCGTGAGTTAGCCTGCAGCACTGCATTCTAACCACTGCACCAGCACTGCTCTTAGTTCAGTCCTTAGCAAAAGGTCTGGGAATATTATTGAGCAGCTTTTTACAGCCTATGCACTCTCCAAGCATGTGGATTTCAATTCCTAGAATTCTCAGTAACGACCATTCTGACTGGATAATTCTGATAATGGAGGTCACAAATGCATAATCTCTCATCCTCTAAAAATATATAGACAAACTGATTTGAAGTTTAATCTACAATTAATCAGAATTCAGGTAGAATTCTAAGGCTGTAAAAAGCTAAGGAAAAGGACATAATGCCCCAGTTTCATTCCACTACTAAGCTTCATAGCAATTCATGTTACTTCTTGCTGTTGTCTAATGCAGGGGTCTCCAACCTTGGTCCCTTTAAGACTTGTGGACTTCAACTCCCAGAGTCCCTCAGCCAGCTTTGCTGGCTGAGGAACTCTGGGAGTTGAAGTCCACAAGTCTTAAAGGGACCAAGGTTGGAGACCCCTGGTCTAATGAGTACAGATGGATTCAGCACTAAGAGCCTGGACAGCTCCTGCCAACCTCAAGAGAAGATAGCAGCAGCAAGCAGATGAGCTTCAAGCTATTTTAAAAAGGGACATTTCTGGCAAAGGTTGCTTGCTTGTGAGATAGATAGCTATATAAATTGATTTAATAATAATAAAATTATCAGATATTCTATTTTATAAAGTAGGAACACTAACATTTTAAATTGGGCTTTGGCCAGGCTGTGCTCCAAAGTGATGAAAGCTAAAGCTATTTCTTTTTCTTTTTTGCAAAAATGTTTTTATTTTTTTTTACAAGCATAATAAAAAAACAATCATTGTGAACACATTATTGGTCAGGTACATCTTTAAACATATCAAGTTTCACCTAAGTTATAGTCTAATACAATGTATTTCCCTTCTTCTTTAAATTCAATTATTTATTTGCACACAATCTGATTATAGAGGTAAATCAAATTCAACCCATTCGGGAAAATATTTAAATGAAGTCTAGTCCCCGTGCTTAAGTCCCTTCAACATCATTAATAAATTCTATTTATATTTTAAAATTTCACCACTCTCAGCTTTATATCTACATTACTAATTAGAGGTCATCCTATCTAAAATCTCTTTCTTAAAACTGCCCAGAGATCACATAGACAATTTCATTCTTCCCTTTGTCTTCCTCTGCCTCTGAATCAATAACATATATTTAAAATTTTCTATCTAATCCATTTTATTATCAAACAGAAAATTTAACATTTGCAAGGGTAGTCACTAATTATTTCCCCCAGTTATTCCCCCAAAATATTAACTGTTTCCTTAGAAGTTTTATCAAATCCTTTTATTACCTTACTTATTTGTAAGAACAAAAAAAGGGAATTTTTTCTTCAATATAATAACACTTATTTCCCTCTTATCCCAATTTATTCTAGTATTTTTCCCTCCATTTCCCAAAACCTCAATTATTTTTATCATAGTTGTCACTCATATTTTAATATAGATATTAACATTTTCTAAAATAAATTTCTTAACATAACTCTAAAAGCAGCCATTAGTTCCTTTCAAAAAATGTCATGTGTCTACATCAGCAGCGCCTTCTCTGTGGGAATAGTCCACTATTCCATTCTTACTTTCTTTGCCTCTGAGTTCTTCTTAAGTAAGGAATCCTCCGCTTAAATCAATAATCCAAAGACACACCATCTAGAAATCTCTTCTAAAACTGTTGTGTGGTCCCAACGACATCAATCCTCATGGGAATAGTCACAAGAAAGCTATTCGATTCTTACTATTTTCCTCTGCCTCTAATTATAAAGGCAGCCATAAGTTCCTTTCAAAAAAGTGTCGTATGCCCACACCCACAGAACTTTCTCCATGGGGAATAGTCTGCTATTCCATTCTTGCATACTTTCTTTGCCTCTGGATTCTTGTTTAAATAGGGAATTCAATTTCTATAGTTCAAAGACACGCCATCTGAAACTCTCTTCTAAAGCTGTTGTGTAGTCCCAGCAACACCAATCCTCTAGCTATCTTCCTCTGCCTCTAGATGTCTCCTTTTGAAACAGTTACAGCTCACAAATAATAAGTAGCCATTTTGGTGACAAAGTTCCTTTGTTCTCAAATGCTTTGGTACGTGGAGGTCAATTTTCCAAGATTTTCCTTAATTATATTTATTTATCTTCCAGATTCTTATGCCCTATTGATATCTTTAATATTCCATAAATTTAAAACAGAGGGATTTGAGATATTCACATAAAAAATAGTTCAATAGTTTCTTTTACTTTTTTCTCCTATTTCTTTAGTTTCCAATATAATCCATTAAGACTTCCAAGAATCTCCAAATCATTATTTAGTTGGAAAAAGTTTTATTTTCCTTTTCTTTATTTAAATGGGGCTTTGCTTCCATTCCAAGCTCTATCTTCTCTCTTTCACTTCCCGAATGTGTATTCTCCAAATTGACTTTCACTTTCACTTGTTATTCAATTAGCCGCCAATCTACAAGTTCTCCCCAAAGCTTGTGCCTATTTTAAATTCTTATTTTTTCTTCATGAGATCATCACTCACCCTACTTCAACAATTTGTTTCTTGATGCTTCTTCCTCCTGCCCACTCTATGGACTATGGCACTGCATTCCTCCCCGCTGGGTTGGGGGAAAAGGTCCGGAGCTATGGAGAGGTTGCCATCTCCCTGTTCGCTCCGGCGGCTCCCCCACTCTTCGCTGCCCCTTCGAAGCAGCTATGGTCCGATCCAAAGTTCAGATGGACCTCCTGGACGAGAGGATATCAGCGCAAACCCCAGAGACATCGGGGTTTGCGACCTCCCTAAAGCTAAAGCTATTTCTATACAACCAGTGAAATCATATGAAAGCCCGTTTTCAGGCAGTTTTTTGGGCAGTTTTTCAGGTGTTTTCAGGGTGTTTTTGGCTCGAAAAACAGCCCAAAATAGCCAGAAAACAGCCCAAAAAATGAGCGGGGGTGGCACCAGACAGTGGTGGGATTTGCCGGTTTGCCAAACTGTGCAGAATCTTAAACTACTGGTTTTCCTGAACCGGTGGGAACTGGCAGCAGCCCACCTCTGCCTCTACTTGTCGCCACAGAAGCAGGTTGGTCTCCTGTAAGACTTACAGGCAAGAGATGGATGAATATGAATAATTCCCTCTTGAGAAGAAAGGAAGCAAAGGCTTCACAAGAGATCATACACTCTCCCTTAACCAAGGTCCTAATTTACTGTATGAAGCTACAGCTATTAAAACTTCCTTTCATGGACCATTTGACACCTTAAGGATTAACTTTATTTTGGAGCACAAACATTCATATGCAAGAAATTCCATCAATCATATGACATGGAAAATGATGGTTTGGGGACAAATAATGTGAAAGATTGTGCATACCCCAAAAACCTGTTCTATTAGTAATTTGTTCCTCAAATACATAAGTCAATAATTATTAAAGGATAGACATTTAAAATTTAATTACAGTCCATAATTGAGCCCATAGCCCATAACTGGGACTCAAATACAGAAATAGAAATGTTTCAGCATGGCTATTTTCTAAAGGCCTTGCAGCTAAGATTCCCTATTGGTTACTCCAGCTTATTCCAACATGGCACCAAGGATGCAGAATACTCCACCACTTAACAAACTTCGGCTCCTTTCTTCTGGTCTTCTTTTGTAAGGCCAAGCATCATTTCTGTCCCAGCCAGCTGTTCATCCATTCTTTTTGGCTGGCTGTTTACTGCTTTGCTTACTTATTATATTATCTGTACTCCAATTCTTCTTTCTAGGAATTCAATACTGGAGTTGGTTCAGTTGAGAATAAATGACTTTTTATAACCTGTAAAGATTATCTAATAATAGCTGATTAGAGATTTTAATTTGGTAAGCAACACACATAGCAATTCTGAATCAATTCACTTCTGGGTTAATATAATGAATGATTAACTAAACTGGGTTCCCAGTTTAGGGAATAAATAGGTTCTATAGCCTAATAAAGATTAACAGTGCACAAGCTTATCCCCAACTCCCATAGCTTCAGGATCAACCAGAAATCTAGAATTAAGCCAGTATTGTGAATGTCAACTAGCATTGCAAACAGACTCAGACATTTGGTTTGCCTTCTGACAGAGTCATTTTCTTGATAAGGAAGAAGTACTCTCTCACTCTCTCAGTAGGCAGAGAGATAATCTCAACTCCTCCCTTGGCTGGGAGTATGTATGCAGGTCATATAAAGTTTTTTCCTAGAAATAAATCAAAGCTCTATACTAACATAGTTTAGAAGTTATGAATATAAACATGAGGTTACATCATTTGAACTATGCCGAATAAACAAAAATATCTGGTGTCTCCTATTGTATAATCTATTCTGACACTTTGAGTGCTTTAAAAACAAAGGCCTATTCAAGATGAAAGTGCATGCTAGAGCGAAAAAATAATTAAACTAAGAGCAGTCTTCTCCACACTCTGATCAAAGTAGACTCTTCAGGGAAAAGACATTCATTGGTAAACTACAGAAGGAACACATTTTAAGAGTTTTCTGCTTTTATAGACTTAAGTGAATGTCCAGCTAGAGAATGTGCTAGGATTCTTTGAATCGCTAAGTGTTTTTGTTTTTCTGGACTACTACAGGATGTTGTATACTTAATCTTAGCTTCTGTTCATCCTGTCTTTGCATATTAATTTTATTTGGAATATTTTTGTAATCTTTATTATTAAAGGTAGCATCTCTCCTGTTTCCCAAAGGAAATTACAGCATTTGTAGCAGACCACTGCCATCTTGTGGTTCACCTGAAACATTGCATATACTTTTGTAAACACAATTTTAATAAGGAATTTTATGTTCTTTTAAAATAAAATTTGCTTTTTAATAAAACTGTTCTACTTTCTAAGGAACACCTGAACTTCTAGTCACATAACTATACATGAAGTGATCAGGAGGTTACACTGCAAAAATTATTTCAGTTTTTATATTTTTAATCATCATCAAAGCAGCACAGATTTTGGGAGCCTTGGCTCCCTCATGCATCAGGAAGTGAAGTATATGAATAGAATAGAATAGAATAGAATTTTATTGGCCAAGTGTGATTGGACACACAAGAAATTTGTCTTGGTGCATATGCTCTCAGTGTACATAAAAGAAAAGATACGTTCATCAAGGTACAACATTTACAACACAACTGATATCAGATAAGGTGCCCACCAGAAGATAAGTGATGGCAGCAGGATTATCAAGGCACTACCAATCAAATCCTGCGGCCACAGGATTGGAAAAGGTCAGTTTACGTTCCAATTCCAAAGAAAGGCAATGCCAAAGAATGTTCAAACTATCACACCATTGCACTCATTCGACATGCTAGTAAGATTATGCTTAAAATCAGTGGTAAAATCCAATTTTTTTTACTGCCGGTTCTGTGGGCGTGGCTTGGTGGGCATGGCAGGGGAAGGATACTGCAAAATCCCCATTCCAGGAGTGAAATCCAACAGGTTCTGACATGTTCTGGTCAACCGGTAGCGATAATTTTGAGTAGTTTGGAGAATTGGGCCGCGGTGTGGCTCAGGCTGTAAGAAGCCTGTTATTAAACACAGCTGCCTGCAATTACTGCAGGCTCGAGTCCCACCAGGCCCAAGGTTGACTCAGCCTTCCATCCTTTATAAGGTAGGTAAAATGAGGACCCAGATTGCTGGGGGGGCAATAAGTTGACTTTGCATATAAATATACAAATAGAATGAGACTATTGCCTTACACAATGTAAGCCGCCCTGAGTCTTCGGAGAAGGGCGGGATATAAATGTAAATAAAATAAAAAATAAAAAAACTGGCAAATACCACCTCTGGCTGGCCCCAGAGTTGGGTGGGAATGGAGATTTTGCAATATCTTTCCCCCAGGAGTGTGGTGGAAACGGAGATTTTGCAGTATCCTTCCCCTGACACACCCATCAACTATCGCCCACAGAACCGGTAGTAAAAATTTTTGGATTTCACCACTTCCCCATTCCCTCCCCACTCCTGGGGGAAGGATATTACAAAATCTCCATTCCCACCCCACTCTGGGGCCAACCAGAGCTGGTGTTTGCCAGTTCTCCACACTACGCAAAATTTCCGCTACCGGTTCGCCAAACTGCTCAAAAGCAACTAACAACAACCCGTCAAATTTTAAAAATCTGGAAGATTTGTGGCAAAGATAAATTCTTGTGTATTCTCTATTCACATATGCAAACCTAAATAACAGGTGTGATACAAACCAGAAAGATCATAATTAACATAATTAATATAGTGATTTTCAGCTCAAGCAGAAAAATATTTCTGCAGTTCTCCCATGTTTTATGTCTGTACTAAGTATGCCTCTCTTCCAGTAGACTAAAGAAATATAACAAATAAGTGCAATATGCAAAATACTCCCTCACTTACACACCACAAACACACACACAAACTTTTTTATTTTCATTTTTCGTTTTTATTGTTATAAATTCTATTTTAAATCCATTGTGGATGTTTTAACAATTTCCTACATCACTTAAGCCACAAACAGCCGTTAGATTAGTGGGAATATAAATAAACTGCTGAGCTATTGCTTATTTCTAAGAAAATGTATATATTTCAGGAATATCTTACATTGGGGATTTTTAACCCAGGACTTGCTGTGACAGCTTTTTTTTTTTTTACATTTTTGGCATTCAGATGATTTTAAGGAGCAAAATGAATTAAGGCACCCATTACACTGATCCCACATTTTTGGAGGACATCCCTCAGATACCACACAAAGCCCAATGAGGTGACTGAAACCATAGGTTGTTTTGCATGCTTGATCTGCATGACAATCAAACATATTTCTCAAGAAATGGGAAACTAAGAGTTGATTTCCTTAAGAAGAATAGATTGAACATATTTCATGGCAGTCAAATCCCAGACGTTTAAATTCTGATGCCTCAGTAGCACAAAAGAAGCAGTTATAGCTTATAATGAGTGATATTCAAGGCTACTTTTATGGTAGTGTATTTTACCTCTGAAGGTCAGAATGTAGCCCACTGTCCCCCAACTACAGTTTCCAGTAAAAGAAGGCTCTCTTAGGTATTTCATGGTATGAGCCAGCAGTGTGCTGCAACTGCCAAAAAAGCCAGCACAGTTCTAGGTTGCATAAACAGAGGGATAGAATCAAGATCACATGAAGTATTAATACCACCTTATAATGCTTTGCTAAGGCCACACTTGGAATACTATATCCAGTTTTGGTTGCCACAACATAAAAAAGATGTTGAGACTCTAGAAAGGGTGCAGAGAAGAGCAACAGAGATGATTAGGGGACTGGAGGCTAAAATATATAAAGAACGGTTGCTGGAACTGGGTATGTCTAGTCTGATGAAAAAAAGGAGTAGGGGTGACATGATAGCAGTGTTCCAATATCTCAGGGACCTACCACTGCTTTATACCCATTTGAACTGTCTGGATTTCCTGATTTTCCTAGTGTTTGACAATACCCTTAAAATATGTAGCAAGCAGACCACTGCATCAGTCTGTGATTATACTGTAAATGCCAATGGATGTCCACTGTTCAGGACTGGGGTAGTTTATGAACTAATCAGAAGACATCTATGACAGTCAAACATTTTTCTGAAGTTGTGGAAATTGAGACAAAAATGTATGATCTCAAGAGAACAGGTGCACACAAAGAGGCAGCTGATAATTTTGATGAATCATGACTCTTCAATACAGGTATTCACTCCTAGATTATTCTCATTCTTACTATGTAAGAAGCATGGAGGGAGGTGAGAGGGGAATCCTCTGGAAAAGAAATCATATAATAAGAAATTCTATTAAACCCCATTTGCATTACAATATTTCGATATGAATGGATATATTTTGAGTTTTGGCAAAAATGGCTGCCATGATAGGCACAAGTTATTGCTATATTTCCACTTCACAGAAAAGCATGCTAATGGGATCCAAAGACAAGTAATCTGCCCCAAACTGTGAACATATGTCACATCCATATCACTGAAACAGAAATCCATACCTCTGAACACATAATTTTCTGCTCCAATAGAAACAAATTTAACAAAAAAGCAAAGCAATGAAGCCAAAATATAAAAAAATAAATTATAAAAAGTAAATGTAGCACATGATGTTGGAACATAATTAGTTTTTATGAGTTCCCTCTTACAGGGTGAACTTTCAATTCATACACCATCATGATAGGAAAATTATGCTCCTTTTTCCTACTACTCTTTGGTTCTTTCCTGACTCTTCCCTGGATTATTCCCAGCCTTGTTTTTAGTTCCCCATTTGTCATTCCCATGTATCCTTCTTGCTATATAAAGAAACAAGAGTTACTCACTGAGGAAGAGTGAACAGCCCACCATCACCTCTGAAAAACTTTAAACATTCAAATTAAATTAAAAATAACACCTAAATAAATGTGATAAGATTAGCACAGCATTGTAAATGCAAAGAGATGTTCCACAGGCACTGATTTATTTATTATTTTAAATTTAGAGCTATGTATGCTACAAACAATGTTGAATTGCTGTTTTGACCTGTACAAACCATCATAGTGGATTTATCATGCAACTTCTGTCTGACTTTTCCCATAAGGTGCAAGAATGATTAGCTAAAGAGGTATTAGCCTGCCGCAGTGGTGGATTTCAAATTTTTTTACTACCTGTTCGGTGGGCGTGGCTTGATGGGTGGGTGTGGCGTGGCTTGGTGGGTGTGGCGTGGTGGGTGTGGCAGGGGAAGGATACTGTAAAATCTCCACTCCCATCCCACTCCAGGGGAAGATTGCTGCAAAATCCCCATTTCCTCCTGATCAGCTGGGACTTGGGAGGCAGATAATAGATGGGGGCGGGGCCAGTCAGAATTTTTACTACCGGTTCTCCGAACTACTCAAAATTTCCACTACCGGTTCTCCAGAACTGGTCAGAACCTGCTGAAACCCACTTCTGGCCTGCCGGCTCCACAAGGATGTAAGTATGTAGAATTGAAAGATAAAGGGTGACTTTTGGATTCTAACAGCCTCTGCTTTGCAAGCAAGTTCAAGGACAAGGTGATGTTTCTTTTGCCTAAAAAGATGTCTGAAAGATTCTACTTGCCAACTTCTACTCAAATCAAAACAATAGAAATTGTGAAAATTCAACAGTACCTGTAGAAAAAAGAGCTTTGATTAGTAAAAAATAATTTACAATCATTACGAAAATAGAAAGAATGGTTTTTTTAAAACTGGTAGTAAAGTTGTTTGAGATTACCATTATAGAGGTGAGAAGGGAACTACAATGGGCAGAAGCAGATAGGTTTTTATTACAGCCTCAAACCTGTAAAAGAAGTTTTACTTTTGCTAAGGGGGCTCATTTGATGCTTTAAAACCTGTTGCTCCAAAGGTTTTTAAGAGATGACAAACAGTTAAGCAATTTTCAAAAGTGATTAAAAAATAAGATTTGGTAAACTTTGTGCCTATATAGGCTACAATATAACTGTGAGATTGATTGAAATCCCTCAACTCTCAGCCACTTGACTCATGAGTCAACCAGAAAAATCTCAATTTCTGCAGTCTATTCACAAGGAGCTGCTCTCTAAAACAGGGGTCACCAATCTTTTGGACCTCAGGAACCATTAAATCCATAATTTTAAATCCTGCAGACCACTAATATGCATTTTTTTAAAAGACAAGTAGTATTTAGTGCAATATAAAAAATGCAAATAATTTTTCTCTTGCACATCCACGGACCACTGCTCAAAAATACATGTGAGTCAGTGGTGGTATTCAGCTGGTTCGTACCAGTTCAGGCGAACTGGAAGCGGAGATCATGGGTGCCCCTCCCCTGCCCCAGCGTAAAGACGTCCTATTTAGCCACGTTTTCAAGGCTGGGTGCGTGTGCAAAAAGCACGTGCATGAGCAAAGCACATGCGTGGAAGGCCGGGTGCATGCACGCAAAATGAGCATGTGCGCAGCGAACCGAATGTGTGAAACCCATTGCTGATGTGAGTGATACCACAATCTCTCCTTTTTCCAGAGAGAATTCACTAGAATTTGTCAACTGGCTGTCGATCTCACTCTAAGGCTGTCCCCGCTCCTTCAGGGACTTATAGTTTGCCATGAGTCCTCACAGGAAGATGACAAGGCACAAAGTTGTTTTGCTCACTGTGTCAAGATAATTCTCATCAAAATGTCCATCTTCAAAGTGAGCAATCACCAGCCAGTCATATCCAGCAATTTGAGTGGTTTTGAAATTAGAGAGGAAATAAACTAACACACAAGCTCAATGAGAAAGCAGAAGGCAGGTACAATAACATTTCTTAAGAAACAGTGAACTCCCTCCCTCCCAAACTATATATAATGCCATTATCTGAAATAGAAATTGTGACGTAAATAACCTTGATTATGTAGAAATAAATATCCCTTCCCTGGTAAGCAGAGGCATTTTGAAACAGAAGGAGGTCAAGACAGTAGATCAACTGTCACAGTATGATTAGGATGCAAGGAGCTAGATCATTAAGAATATAGAGTTTCTTTGGAAATATATAGTCTATGTAACCACAGACTGTCTCATCCACAACCTTACTCTGCTCTAGTACTGAAGATACTACATACTTTCTGGTAAGACAAAAGAGTTAACCATAAATTAACAATAGCAGGAACTAGGAATGGGTCACAGCCAGATTAAACATCCGTTTATAAGTCTGCCTGAAAAACCCATTAAGCTATTGTTGAAGCTGAAAAAGTGTATTGTCATTAAGAAACAGTATTCATAAATACACCAAGCTAAATAGATTCAGGAGTGTAAGGGAATAATGAGTCCCATCTTTCATATTTACTTAGAACACTACTGTACTATTGTCTGTGGTAGAACAGATAGAATCTCAAAATTAGGAGCGCTGGCACAGTCATAAGCAGCAGCAGCAGCAACTACAAAAATTATGAATATTTGAGTACATCTGAACCTCTGTGAGTTATGGAGGATGATATTTTTCTGAATGTCATCTGAATATTTTCTGAATATTCTTGACATGGTAAAGACTAATGAGGAGGAAATGGAAGTGGGGACTGGCACATCAAGTATTTTTCTATTATAATACAGAGCTACCCAATCATAATATGGAAATATATGTCCTTCATCATAGTCTGATATTCGGTATTTAAGTCGTTCATTAAGTCACCCTCATTCCACTCTGCAGGTATTAATTTTTTTTAATTTTTCAATCATCTCAAGAGTATCATCCATTATGGTACTGAAATTATTCTCAATAAAACAAAATGTATTTTATGTGACAGTCTTCTGCAAAAGATCTGGCCAGAGCAACCATTTTTTAAAAAAAAACCTTCAATTGCTAACTGACATTGATTTTACTATGAAGATGACTAAACTAAAATTCAGACTTGATATCTCAAAAGCTGATATTATATCTTCCAGGTTTAAATATTTGTAATCTTCTTTAAAAAGACAATAATTCTCGCATTCCATAGCATCTGATGTATCACTCTCTCTGGCAACAGATGTAATATAAGATTGAATAAGTGGTGATCAATATAAACAGTATATGAATTGCCTCCATGACAATGAACTTTTGAAAAAGTTGGTTTTCAGATGTTGAAAAACAAAATAGTAATCATATTGCGGAACTCCAGATAGTTTCCAAACTTGATGAAGATGTTCCCCAAGCCTTATTTGCCACATTCAGAGGTGCTTGTAGAATTGGCACAATCATAGATGTACAGATTTCTAAATGCATCAGCTGCAAAACTGATCAATCAAACAGGAGATACTGGCGAACTCTCAGCTCAAGGTGTGTTCTCCTCCACAGAACCTTGGGACACAGTGATCTTCATATCCTTATCCTTATTATGAAAACATCCTTATGTTCCAAGTCATATTTTGCTCTTCTGGAAATCCTTCCATTGTAGGTGAATAACTAATAACTTGAAGAAGTAGCACAAGGCAATTTTTTAATATTAGGGTAAGCATGGCTGGATGATAGATTGTGATTTTATTGCTATGCCATTGAATGTTTAATATAACTTTTGATTTAATTACTGTATATTTTAATTCTATTACTATAATGAGTATAAGCAACTCAGAATATTTTGTTTCTTTGAGTAACATGTAAGCAAGTATAAATAAATACGTAGGCTTGCAGGTTTCAACATTACAAAGCTTACCTTTGTTTCTTGGAGCATTATTTCAAAAAACAAAAATGCTGGGCTGCAACCAATCCATCATTTGTGTTTTCTAAAAATGCCTATAATATAAGACCCATGGAAGGGCCAGAGGCACACTTATACACAAATATGTGGGCTTCCATTTTTTAATAATAATAATAATAATAATAATAATAATAATAATAATAATAATAATAATAATAATAATAATAATAATAATAATATGAGAAATAGAATAGAATAACAGAGTTAGAAGGGACCTTGGAGGTCTTCTAGTCCAACCCCCTGCTTAGGCAGGAAACCTTACACCACTTCAGACAAATAGTTATCCAATCTCTTCTTTAAAACTTCCAGTGTTGGAGCATTTACAACTTCTGGAGGCAAGTTTTTCCATTGATTAATTGTTCTAACTGTCAGGAAATTTCTCCTTAGTTCTAAGTTGCTTCTTTCCTTGATCAGTTTCCACCCATTGCTTCTCGTTCTACCCTCAGGTGCTTTGGAGAATAGTTTGACTCCCTCTTTTTTGTGGCAACCCCTGAGATATTGGAACACTGCTATCATGTCTCCCCTAGTCCTTCTTTTTATTAAACTGGACATACCCAGTTCCTGCAACCGTTCTTCATATGTTTTAGCCTCCAGTCCCCTAATCATCTTTGCTGCTCTTCTCTGCACTCTTACTAGAGTCTCAGCATCTTTTTTACATCGTGGCGACCAAAACTGAATGCAATATTCCAAGTGTGGCCTTACCAAGGCATTATAGAGTAGTATTAACACTTCACGCTGTCTTGATTCTATCCCTGTGTTTATGCAGCCTAGAACTGTATTGGCTTTTTTGGCAGCGGCTGCACATTGCTGGATCATATTTAAGTGGTTGTCCACTAGGACTCCAAGATCCCTCTCACAGTTACTACTATTGAGCAAGGTACCACATATACTGTACCTGTGCATTTTGTTTTTCTTGCCTAAATTTAGAACCTTACTATTTTCACCATTGAATTTCATTTTATTAGATAGCGCCCAATGTTCAAGTCTGTTAAGATCCTTCTGTATCTTAAGCCTATTTTCTGGAGTGTTGGCTATTCCTGCTCAGTGTTAAATGGATGGCAAGGAAAAATCAGCAGAAGCCAGTGACGTTTTGCTGGATTCATTTTCTAGTCATAAATAAAGCATTCTTCTCAGAAACCATCTGTGTTGCGAACTCAAGTCTTCCCATCATAATCTTTCTACATACTACAACTAACTACTGAATGTTTCATCACAGCCCTAAATGAGGCAATCCTTTGAGTGCCCGCTTTCCCACCTGCCCACTTGCAGCAGCATGCACAAAAGAGAAGTGTACCTTGGTGCCATGATAAAAATCATCCACACAGGTTGCATTCATGAAGGTTTGGTGGAAGTGGGTGCTGGTATCAATACCACCAGGGATCACCAGCTTGCCAGTGGCATCTATGACTTTGGCCCCGCCAGGAATCATGAGTTCACGCCCCACCTGCTGTATGATGCCATTTTCGATATAAACATCAGCTTCGAGGGTGCAGTCATCGTTCACCACTTTCCCCCCTTTGATGAGGATCCTCATTATGGCAGCATTGGCAAGCATGATTCTGAAAAAATTAAGGCAGCAGGCAGGTTAGAGGAAAATTGAATTGGCAAAACACAGTTTCAGTCCAAGCAGCTGATGGCCAAACGGCTCTGTGAGTTTAACAGTACAACCGTATTAGTATTATGGTTGGTCAGAGTGTCATACAGATGTTTAGACTAGAACTACATTTTTGTCCATCTATCAAGTCCTTTCCAAGGATCAGGATAGACAGATGTTGAATAATAATAATAATAATAATAATAATAATAATAATAATAATAATAATAATAATAATAATATACACAACAGTGTGAAATCACAGCTGTCAGTTCTTTAGCTGGTGTTAGCCTTTATTTGCATCAAGTTTTTCTCTGGGATGTCAAAACGTATCAGTGTAGTGTATGTGCAGATCCAAGCAGTATGGCTTTTTGTCACTGACAGATGGAAATTTCATCAATGCACAGATTCATCCAAGGCTTTTTGGTATGGCACCCGGTATGTGGATAATTATAACATTTTATTATAATAAATTATTGATAATTATGTAATCAACTAATAAATTATTACAGCTGCCCACTGCAAAAGATGCTGGTTGGCTTAAAATATCCAATACTTAAAAGACTATTAAAAACACATAAAGATAAGGCAGCAAGGCCAAAAACACCATTTCAATTTTTAAAAAATCCAACTAAAATCCTTGACATACAAACAGTTCATTTAGTGACCCATTCAAAGTTACAATGGCACTGAAAAAAGTAACTGACGACCATTTCCCCCACTTACAGCCATTATTATTATCCCCATGATCATGTGATCAAAATTCAGAAGCTTAGCAACTGACTCATATTTATGGCAGTTGTCGTGTCCTGGAATCATGTGATCACCTTTTGCAACCTTCCGACAAGCAAAGTCAATAGGGAAGTGTTACTAACTTAACAACTGCAATGATTCACTTAGCAACTGTGGCAAGAAAGGTCGTAAAATGGGGCAGAACCCATGTAGCAAATGTTTCACTTGGTAACAGAAATGTTGGGCTAAATTGTGGTTGTAAGTCAAGGACTACCTGTTCAATCAGTGTTTTGTTTGTCTGGGCAAATATATTCATGATAGCCCCAAAAAGGGAGCGCTACATAACGGAGTGAGCTCCCGTTACTTGTCCCAGCTTCTGGCAACCTAGCAGTTCGAAAGCATGTAAAAATGCAAGTAGAAAAACAGGGACCACCTTGGTGGAAAAGTAACAGCTTTCCTTGCGCCTTTGGCATTTAGTTAATGGCTTAGGACCTGGGTACTTACGGGACCGCCTGCTGTTACCACATGCCTCCCACCGACCCGTACGCTCCCATAGAGAGGGACTTCTCAGGGTGCCGTCCGCCAAACAATGTCGGCTGGCGGCCCCCAGGGGAAGGGCCTTCTCTGTGGGGGCTCCCACTCTCTGGAACGAGCTTCCCCCGGGTTTACGTCAAATACCTGACCTTCGGACATTCCGTCGTGAACTGAAGACACATCTTTTTATTCGCGCGGGGCTGGCTTAATTGGATTTTAAAAGTGAATTTTACCAATTTTAAATGGGGTTTTAATTGACGATAATTTTTAACATCAGGCTAATTTTGAATAAGTTTTTTAAGGGTATTTAAATTGTGTATATTTGTATTGTGGGTTTTATTTTGCCTGTACACCGCCCTGAGTCCTTCGGGAGAAGGGCGGTATAAAAATCAAATCAAATAAATAAATAAATAAATAAAAATAGTCATGCCGACCACATGACCATGGAATTGTCATCAGACAGTGCTAGCTCTTCGGCTTAGAAACGGAGATGAGCACCACCCCCTAGAGTCAGGAACGACTAGCATGTATGTGCGAGGGGAACTTTTGCCTTTACCTTACCAGAGTCCAATGGCTACAATGACTCCTGTGATAATTCTACAGCCATGCAATTTCATTACGGCTGCTAGTGGGGAGCAAGGAGAAAGCATGTGGTTTTCATCAGGTGAAAGACAGCACCAGAATACTTAAGAAGGGTTGCTGGGTATAGACAAAATCCATACAATGAGATTGAAACCATTCAAGGAAAGCAGCCCTCCTGCTTGTCACAGTCAGTTTCAGAACTGATGGAAAAGCTGTAGCAAGACATAATAGGGCCAATTAGTTATTCAACAACCAGATCTCAAGGTTTCAGAAGCACTTCAGCTCAACGATACTAACAGATACAACCGCTTGAAAAAGTACAACTAGAGATGATTGGGGGAAAAAACAGTTTGTCCAAGCTTCTAGCCATAAGGTCTGTTTATTCACCTTTCAGCACCATTCAATCATACACAATATAGAGCAGTGTGGACTATAAACAGAGTGCCAGAATATTGCAGGAAGGGTCTCTAAATAGGGCAAAAAAGGCAAAGCAAGCAGACCAAGGAGACAATTTATTTGCTCGGCTTATGACAAAGAATACGGTTTTGAGATTTGCAGCTATGGAAAGCTATATATAAATACATGAAGTTTAGAGCTGAATTCAAAATAATTCTTCCTATCCTATTCAAATGGTTAAACCCTGCAGCCCATAAAACAGCCCAATGAATTTTATCCCACCTCCATACCCATAAAATCAATGAATTAAGGTGGATTTTGTACTGTCATGGAGAGAAATGCTGGAAACAGGCTGCAGAACAACTGTAGTCAACAGCTGTGAGTTTGACGACTAAGTTATAAAACTGTGGCTACAACTTTGTCTCTTCTCATAGCAGCTGAACACATCAGAACAACAACTGAGGGAGGAAGAAAATCCAGATTTTATGCAGTGGCCATCTTGGAAGACTGACATACATTGCAAAGTGCAACTATTTAACAATAACCTTAAAAAGAATTATCCCCTCTATAATAGACAAGTGAAGCTTTCTTACCAGGACACTAGAAGATTATGGATCAAGTCCTCAGATAAACAGCAACAAGTCCTGCAGCTCTCAGGCATGAGAATCCAACTCTTATCTAGTCATTCATATTTTACTCTTGAGGAATTCTTAGATTCACTACTAGATTTAGATACTAGAGACAGGGGTGAAATCTACTTACTTTCCTTACCGGTTCGGAAGTGTATACATCACATGCGTGCGTCACATGTTGCACAGACCTTCTGCACATGCACAAAACCTGTGCATGCGCAGAAGGTAAAAAAAACACATTACTTAGGAAGTAATGACACCCAGGCGGATGGGTGGAGCTTCACTCCGCCATCGCTATCTGATCACCGAACTACTGTCCACGATCGTTACCAGATCGGCTGATCCAGTCTGATCTGGGAACATTTCACCCCTGATTAGAGAGCTGCTGAAAAAGTTACAGTCTTTTAAAATTTGCTCCCAGTCAAGAACTCTAAAATTACCTCAAAAACAAAGGACCATAAAGCCTTTGCTAGGAGGGTTTACTAGGCCCCTTTTTGTGAAAAAGGTAGGCTTCAGGAAGAAAATGGGCTGCTCTGGCAGTTTTGTTAGTTTCCATGACAGAAAGGCTGGAGATAGATGGCTGCTTTCAAAATGTATTCAAGGGCTGTGCCTGAGAAATTCAGAAATGAATTATTTTCCTTTTGCTTGAAGTGACGGAAGAATTATGCAAAATAAAAAGCACCCTGTACTCGGCCATCTTATCCAGCTCTTCTTCCTCTGGAAGGCCACTAAACATCACCTACACATCACCAAGTCTAGAAATTCCTTTAATAAAAGAATTAGAACAAGGGTAACAGGAAGGTCCTCCTTGTACTAGGGGGGAAATGCTCCCGGTTTGGACCGGATCAGCCGATCCCGTAGCGATGGCAGCGGATGGTTCGGACAACCGGTAGCAAAAATCCCTGCCCCCCCCCCCGTCCACCCAATTGCCTGGTTGCCCGCTTGCAGCTTCTTTTAAAAAATGCTTTTAAAAGATTAAAACCACGCCTACCTACCTACGCCTCCTCCCTCATTGCATCGGCAGATAACCGCCCAGCCGCCCTGTTTCGGGTGACCCGCTCCCTCCTACAACAGGGGGAGCGGGATGACCCGGTGCAGGGACGTGCTGAGGAGTTTAACGTTATCTATACGATAAAATCGTTCAACCGGGATGGTTTGGACCAAGATTGCGTGATACGGGTGAGACGGCTGAGGGCGGTCTTGGTGACATTGTATGGGATGAGTTTGACCCTGTCGCTCCCGAGGACATGGACAGGTTGTTGGGGAGGCTAAATGCCACCACATGTTTACTGGACCCGTGCCCCTCCTGGTTGGTGCTGGCCACGCAGGAGGTGACACGAGGCTGGCTCCAGGCGATTCTGGCGCTTCTTTGGTGGAGGAGTCTTTCCGGCCGCCTTGAAAGAGGCGGTGGTGAGGCCCCTCCTCAAGAAGCCTTCCCTGGACCCGGCTGTTTTAGGTAATTATCGTCCGGTCTCCAACCTTCGCTTCGCGGCGAAGGTTGTAGAGAGTATGGTGGCATATCAGTTTCCCTTGCACCTGGATGAAACTGTCTATCTAGACCCGTTCAGTCGGTTTCCGACCCGGTTACAGCACGGAGACGGCTTTGGTCGCGTTGGTGGATGATCTCTGGAGGGCCAGGATAGGGGTTGTTCCTCTGCCCTGGTCCTATTAGACCTCTCAGCGGCTTTCGATACCATCGACCATGGTATCCTGCTGCGCCGATTGGAGGATTGGGAGTGGGAGGCACCGTTTATCGGTGGTTCTCCTGCAGCTCTCAGGCATGAGAATCCAACTCTTATCTAGTCATTCAGATTTTACTCTTGAGGAATTCTTAGATTCACTACTAGATTTAGATACTAGAGACAGGGGTGAAATCTACTTACTTTCCTTACCGGTTCGGAAGTGTATACACCACATGCGTGCGTCACATGTTGCACAGACCTTCTGCACATGCACAAAACCTGTGCATGCGCAGAAGGTAAAAAAAACACATTACTTAGGAAGTAATGACACACAGGCGGATGGGTGGAGCTTCACTCCGCCATCGCTATCTGATCACCGAACTACCGTCCACGATCATTACCAGATCGGCTGATCCAGTCTGATCTGGGAGCATTTCACCCCTGACTAGAGAGCTGCTGAAAAAGTTACAGTCTTTTAAAATTTGCTCCCAGTCAAGAACTCTAAAATTACCTCAAAAACAAAGGACCATAAAGCCTTTGCTAGGAGGGTTTACTAGGCCCCTTTTTGTAAAAAAGGCAGGCTTCAGGAAGAAAATGGGCTGCTCTGGCATTTTTGTTAGTTTCCATGACAGAAAGGCTGGAGATAGATGGCTGCTTTCAAAATGTATTCAAGGGCTGTGCCTGAGAAATTCAGAAATGAATTATTTTCCTTTTGCTTGAAGTGATGGAAGAATTATGCAAAATAAAAAGCACCCTGTACTCGGCCATCTTATCCAGCTCTTCTTCCTCTGCAAGGCCACTAAACATCACCTACACATCACCAAGTCTAGAAATTCCTCTAATAAAAGAATTAGAACAAGGGTAACAGGAAGGTCCTCCTTGTACTAGGGGGGAAATGTTCCCGGTTTGGACCGGATCAGCCGATCCCGTAGCGATGGCAGCGGATGGTTCGGACAACCGGTAGCAAAAATCCCTGCCCCCCCCCCCGTCCACCCAATTGCCTGGTTGCCGGCTTGCAGTTTCTTTTAAAAAATGCTTTTAAAAGATTAAAAAAAGGCTCTGACGATCACAGCTGAGGTGTGCGATTTTTACAACAAACAGGTTGTAAAACAATGCTTTTAAAAGTAAAAAAAAGATCATGCACCACAGCTGATTGGCCCTCCCTGGCATGCTGTTCTACTTACCCCATGCCTCCTTTTGATGTGCACTGCACACAGGCGCGCGCATACCTCGCATTTGCTGCAAACCAGCCAGCGAACCGGTAGTAAACCAGTTCAGATTTCACCACTGCCTTCTACTCATGAGACTCTACAGAGCTATCAGTTAAAATGACAATCCTGGGTTCCTTATTACTCCAAAGTATTTGATTTAGAGTAAAGCAGGTACCTGTTTTTTTTAATTAAAAAAATCCATAAGAAGCAATATCATTACAGTATTTGACCCACTGAAGTCGCACCAAACTGCTGCAAACATTCAGGTGTGAAACATTCTGCAGTAAACTGAACTGCAGAATTTGCAGAATCTCCTAGAGGTAAAAAAATAAATAAATCCAGAATTGGAATTACTTCCAGAAATTATGAAAGACTGCTGAACTGACTTTTGGCATATTACTGGGTCTTCTGATTTGCCTATTCTCTTTTGTATTACTTGTGCCTTCTCAAAATGTATTACATATATTCCCAAGCCCCATTGACATTTCCTTTCCCTCTTTCAGGTATCGCTCCTCTAAATGTTTGTACGTATCCCCAATTTCCATTCTTGCCTGCTTCTTCTTGCCACTCGCTGTTGCCAGATTCCCCTCCCACTTTCAGTGTTAAGACCCAACCCCACAGCCCAAGGATTATTTAGTAGTACACAGGTGGCACTGAATGTTTCCTGGTAGCAGCTTGGGACTAATAAATGCCAGTTTTTCTTCTCCCCAGGGGGAGAAGCAGCAATGAGATAATGAAAACCCCCACAACACAGAGAAGCCTTTGTGTCCTCGAATGCAAAAAAGAGCCACTATCCCCTTTGTCCCGTCTCTATTGTTCACACTCCCTTCTGCTGCCCACTGTATTTATTTCCCCCTATCAAAACCCAGAGGGTTTTTTCTTCTAAGCCTATTCTAGCACCTAATACATTTAAAGGCATCTTTAAGACAGTAAAAAAAAATGAAAAGGATTCTCTAACATCATTTGCAAAGCTGCTAAGCCTATTGCATGGACCCTAGATGCAGTTTTAGACTAAAAGAGCAGGAGTTTATGAGTGCAAATGGATCCCTTTCCCTCCGTCCCAAGACTAGATTGAGCTGGGGGCCAGCTGTGCAGTGTTTGAGTGGGAACGCTTCCTCCTTGCGCCTGGGCACTAGACCCAATGAAATAAGGTTAGACATCTCCCCCCCCCCAAAAAAAGTGATACAGAGCATGGGGACCAGTTTATGCACTGGCTACCTGTGGCCTTCCGGGTGCGCTTCAAGGTGTTGGTGAACGTCTTCAAAGCGCTCCATGGCATAGGGCCGGGCTATTTACGGGACCGCCTGCTGCTACCGAATACCTCTCACCGACCCGTGCGCTCTCACAGAGAGGGACTCCTCAGGGTGCCGTCGGCGCGACACTGTCATCTGGCGACGCCCAGGGGAAGGGCCTTCTCTGTGGGGGCTCCCGCCCTCTGGAACGAACTCCCCCCAGGACTCCGTCAACTTCCGGACCTCCGAACCTTTCGCCGCGAGCTTAAAACTCACTTATTCATCTGCGCTGGACTGGGTTAGTTTTTTAAATCTATGGGTTTTTAATGGGTTTTTATCCTAAATTTTTAATCTTAGCCAATTTAATAAGTTTTTTAATTGTCTTTTAATTGTATTTATAATGTATTGTGTATTTTTTATCTGGCTGTGAACCACCCTGAGTCCTTCGGGAGAAGGGCGGTATAAAAATTTAAATAATAAATAAATAAATAAATATTTATATTTAATTTCTCCCTCCTCGGATGCTTTTTAAAAAGGTGCTTCACCCCAACTTCTTCAGGCACTTTGCACCTTTGTACATTTGCAACTAAACTCTCCCAAAACACACAATACCCATGATCATACTACAATTGCACAAGACAAGCCATTATCTATACCTCTGTATACAACATCAGGGGTGTCAAACTGGTGGTCCACAGGCCGGATGCGTCACGCGCAGGCCATCCCCACCCCAGCTCCCCAAAGGGAAAAACATCGCGACACATCACATGACGCGCCGAGTTTGACACCCGTGAACTAGATCATCTAGATATGGTTTTCCTTCGTTCCAAATACTAACTTTTGAAAGATATTTCTACAAAAGGAGGTCCATTTCAGTGGGACAAAGCCAGAACTGGATACACTTTTGTTAGGACCCGAGAGATCAGATGGATACTATTCTTGCAGTAATCCAAAACAAATGAATCACATTAAGCTTAAAGAGCGATAAGTAAACACAGGCAACAGAGTTTTTTCCTGACATTCAAGTTTTACACCTGCAAAGCAATTAAGAAGCATTTCTGGGATGGCACAGGTCCTTGAGGGATTATGTGAGTTCATAAATGCTTGAATTGGAACAGAATACATCGGATCCCCTTGCCCAAATGAACTGGAGACAGGAAAAGAGGAGAGTTTTTATCCTCAATGAACCACAAAACAGACATAAACATTTTACAGTTGAAGTAAAGCAGAGATGCTTGACCAATTTGGCGCTGGGGTTTAGAGGCAGGAGGAGGGTATCCTTACATATTTCTTCTAATAGCATATATGAAACTCAGGGAGAATCCATCCATTAAAACGTGCCTGCAAAAATCAGGCACCAGTTATTTCTCTTTCACAAAAGTGCCAGCAATTTTCAGTAATGACTGGTGCATTGCAGCATGGAGATGAAAGCAGGTTTTGTTTTGGTGTGTTCTCTCTCTCTCTCTCTCTTTTTTTTTTTTGACAGGAGCTGTTAGTGAAAGCTTAATGAGCAAAGGGGTTTGAAAAGATTCCAAGCAATGACAGCAGTTGATTTTTATATGGCTCTCTGTTTTGAAGCCCATGTAGTGAATGTTGACAGTCTGTTGAAGACAAGGATCATTACAGAGATCTGAAGGTAGGCAAAAAAGCTATACATCTGTGGCCTCTTTTAGAGACTTCTGCATTTCTAGGGCAAACTAGGGGTTTAGTTTTCCAAAGCTGTCAAGGAAGCCACATTTGTTGTAAGAGGTAAGAGTACATAAGTCAAAAGTAGGCTCCAATCACCATCTTCTAGAACCTTCCTTGTAGGTTTGCTGTCACCCTTGGGCAGGGGTGGGCTTCAAAAATTTTAGCAAGAGGTTCTCTGCCCAGTTGCTGGTTGGGCGTGGCCATGGTGGGTGTGGCCTAGTTGGCCTCCTGCACCATGGCGGGGGAGCATTTTTGCCCTCCCCAGGCTCTGGAGGCTTTTTTCGAGCCTCCATGAGGGCAAAAATAGCCTCCCCAGACTCCGGGGGACCATTTCTGGCCTTCCTGAACTTCCGGGAGGCCCATTTTTTGCCCTCCCCAAGCCTCCGTGTGCACCCTGCTTTTACCTGCATCCAAAATGGGCAGCGTGGGGACTCCTGAAAGGGAGGGCGGGGTCAGCCAGGAGTGGGATTTGGGGGTTCTCCGAAATGCACAGAATCTTAGCTAGAGGTTCTCCTGAACCCCTGCGAGCCCCCAGCAGCCCACCCCTGTATCTGGGGAATGCACAAAAACATGAAACTGGTAAAGGAACAAGAGGCACAGATGGTAATATATAAGCCCCCTCACTTGTAAACATCTAAATAGAACATGGAAACTCAATTTCAAGAGCTAGGCATAGTTTGGCTTCAGAAAATCTTTCTTTTTCTCTGAAAGGCTAAGTATATTTAGAAAAAGAGGCTAATAGACTGTTTATAAAACAAAATCAAGACACTGAGAAAGTGATAGGCAGCATCATAATGTACTTGAAATATTTCAAAAGTAACACTGACAATGTCAGATCAGAACCAAGTCACAACACTGGAATACAAAGTTAGGAACAACGCAGCAATGATGGATACATCATTTTTAGAAATCAATCAATAAATAATTCATGGCCAGTTGCTGGTCTCTCAATATTCAAATATCACACTAGGGCTGGCATTAGCCTTCAAATATCACTCAAGTGTCTCTAGACCAGTGATGGCTAATCTTTTCTAGACTGAGTGCCCAAAGCGTGCGTATGAACCTACAAAATGCAATGCGCGTGTGGTCCCCACTCATGCCTGTCCTTTGTGCATGTGGGCATGCCCCACGCAACCTCCCCCCATGCATGCGTGGCAGAGACCCGAAGACCAGCTGGCCAGCGGGAGATGCATGCACAGCGGAGCTCAACTGCAGCGACGGCTCGCATGCCATCAGAGAGAGCGCTGCATGCCACTTCTAGCACGCATGCCATAGGTTTGCCATCCTGGCTTTAGACTTTTCTTTTGGTGACATATAGTCTCCATTCCAACTGGGCATGCCACATGGCAGCCATTCTATAAATGGGCAAACTCTCTCCACCACAGCAGCCATAATTCCTACAGTATATCATCAAAATCCCGAATGTGGTAACTCATCAAAAAGAATGAGGGATCCTATGCTAAGTCATGATGTAATGAAACAAACAGAAAAGCTTCATTTGCATGAAGCCATTCCTAATTGCTGGGTTTACTCATCATACTAAACTAAAAATAAATAAAAAATACAATACAATTTAGCAAAACATCTGAATTTAACATCAGATTAACTTGCTCTGAAAATAGAACACTCAGTGCTATTATTCTGGCTCCAAAAGTGAGACAAGGCAATTCCAGTGATTTGAAGACGTCTAAATAAAATAGGGAAACCTATTCAATTCCTAAAAGTGGGAAATATAAACATAAGTAAATAAGTAAATAAATACATAATGCAAATTAGCCCATTTAATTGAAACCAAGTTAATTTCTGCAATCTCTGGGAAGCTTATAGAAAACAAACCATGCGACAAATTCAATTTCAATGAATCCTAAATTCATCGAAAGCAGCAATACTCCATTGCTGCATCTTATTCAGCAAGGATCAGTCCTTAGACAGTCCCAAATTCTGGAGCTCTTTTGACAATCCCAAATTCCTCCCATTACAGCAATCACAAAACAAAATAAAAAAGGCCCTTAGTAAAAGAAAGACACGAAATTAAATCCATGTTTCAGCAGATATCTTAAATTAAATTGCACTGCTAGGTCTTCCAGTCAAGAGTGGTTTGCCTTAATGACTTCAGCTCACTTACCAGCTATACATTTGGGACTTGAACCCAGACATGAAGCATTGAGCTAGGGTTCTTCCATATTCAAAAACCTGAACTAAAATTCTTGCCTATCTTAAAAAAGAAAAAAAAAACACCAAAATACAAAATTTTGTACATAGACTCATTAAGCATGAGCTATACTTAAATAGATACTATTTGTTTTCTAACACAGTACTGGAGATGTGAAAATACAGAAATTTTGGAAACTATCATTACAAAAAAATTATCTCAGAAGATTCCACAAGAAAATGGTCACTTAAAAAATGAACAAATGTATTAGTTATATCATCTGCAGGTGCATATTCTTAGTGCTTAATAACCAAATATTTGAATATTGTATGAAACCTCCAGTCCAAAAGGGTCACAAGTCCACTGTTCCACTGGCAGCGGTTGCTTTAAGCAACAACCTTTTCTTTAATAAAAATTAAAGACAATCTTAGAAAGGGGAGAACCAGCGATCGCCAGACTCTTGGTTTCCATCAATCATGAATCAAATGCCTCTGAAACTCACTAACAGCAGCACAGAACAGAGCAGTAAAGAGTAGTAACAATTTCTCCCTCTTATTTATTTATTTTATTTTATTTATTTTATTTTTCAAATTTATATACCGCCCTATCTCCCTAAGGACTCAGGGCGGTTCACAGGCAGTTAAAATACATATAAATACAGATTAAGAACAACAATTAAAAAACTTATTCTATTGCCCAAATTTAAAATAGTATAAATAATAAAAACCCCTTAAAACCCATAACTTTAAAATCTAATCCAGTCCCGCGCAGATGAATAAGTGTGTTTTAAGCTCGCGACGAAAGGTTCGGAGGTCCGGAAGTTGACGAAGTCCTGGAGGGAGTTCGTTCCAGAGGGTGGGAGCCCCCACAGAGAAGGCCCTTCCCCTGGGTGTCGCCAGACGGCACTGCCTAGCTGACGGCACCCTGAGGAGTCCCTCTGTGAGAGCGCACGGGTCGGTGAGAGGTATTTGGTAGCAGTAGGCGTAAATAGCCCGGCCCTATGCCATGGAGCGCTTTAAAGATTGTCACCAGCACCTTGAAGCGCACCCGGAAGGCCACAGGTAGCCAGTGCAGTCTGCGCAGGATAGGTGTAACACGGGAGCCACGAGGGGCTCCCTCTATCACCCGCGCAGCCGCATTCTGGACTAACTGAAGCCTCCGGATGCCCCTCAAGGGGAGCCCCATGTAGAGAGCATTGCAGTAATCCAGGCGAGACGTCACGAGGGCGTGAGTGACCGTGCATAAGGCATCCCGGTCTAGAAAGGGGCGCAACTGGCGCACCAGGCGAACCTGGTGGAAAGCTCTCCTGGAGACGGCCGTCAAATGGTCTTCAAAAGACAGCCGTTCATCCAGGAGAACGCCCAGATTGCGCACCCTCTCCATCGGGGCCAGTGACTCGCCCCCTTGTTAATCCTTATCAATTTATATTTAAAACAAATGAGCAAAAAATATACCAGAGGGGGGCTTAACTCATAGAATCATCTGTTACAACGTCCTTCCTGTTGAAGACTACTTCAGCTTCAGTGCTCCAACACTGGAAATTTTTAAGAAAATGTTGGATAACCATCTAACTGAGATGGTGTAGGGTTCCTGCCTAGGCAGGGGGTTGGACTAGAAGGCCTCCAAGGTCCCTTCCAACTCTGTTGTTATGTTATGTTATGTTCAATCACAACAATACACGAGCACACAATAGATTTAGGCTTAATGTGAACCGCTCCAATCTTGATTGCAGAAAATATGACTTGTTAATGCCTGGAATGCACTACCAGACTCTATGGTCTCTTTCCAAAATCCCCAAAGCTTTAACCAAAAACTATCTACTATTGACCTCATCCCATTCCTAAGAGGTCTGTAAGGGGCATGCATAAGAGCACCAACGTGCCTACCGTTCCTGTCCTAATGTTCCCTTTGATTGTATACAATTTCATATAGTTATTACATACTTATGGTTATATATATGCTTATACATCGTATAGTTATTTCATGCTTATGCTTATATATAATGTTGTGACAAATAAAATAAATAAATAAATAAATAAAGCCTACCAGAACTACTTTTATGACCCCTAGAACCTCTCTGGAATGGTTGTTTGGGTTTTGTTTTCAAGGACTGGGGAAGGGCCTCTAGTGGCTCAACAGGCTAATGCAGTCTGTTATTAACAGCAGCTGCTTGCATTTACTGCAAGTTCAAGTCCCACCAGGCCCAAGGTTGACTCAGCCTTCCATCCTTTTTTTTTTTTTTTTTTATAAAAAGTTTTATTTTTACAATCATATCAAATAATTCATCCAATGTACAGTTATATACAATTAGTCGGGCTTGCCCAGTCACCACCACCCTTTTTAACACTCTTCCCTCTTCTACCTTCTTTTACTTTCCAAACCTTCCTCTCCTTCTCTTATCTACATCCACTCCTCCCTCCACCCTACACCTTCCTTCTCCCTCTTCTACCCCTCTTCCTTCCTCTTCTCCTCTTTCCTACCTCCTACTCTCTCCTCTTTTCTCCCTCCTCACCGTTCTAAAATGGTAACTATGCAGACCCGATCGTACATTAATTATATTTATACATCTTCAATAATCCCTGTACATTAACCATCACTCCATCTCTACCAAACCCCCCCAATTCCCTCCCCTTACCCCCACCCCCACCCCGACTTCCCAGAACAAAATGCAGGGTATCAAAACTAACAATCATAATCCAAAATAATTCCTAAATTATAATCTCTAGTCACACCACACTTAGTCACACTCTCAATTCCCCTCTCCTTCAAAAATATATCTAATACAAAATATTTCCTAAATTTACTCATATGCTATTCGATATTTTTTTTTATCTGATACTTATTTTAAATATAATCAATCCACATTTTCCATTCTAAAATATATTTTTCTAGTGTATAGTCTTTCAAGTAAGCGGAGATTTTTGCCATCTCTGCCAGATTTGATACTTTGAGTGTCCATTCTTCAATTGTAGGTAATTCTTCTTTCTTCCAATACTGAGCAATCAAAAGTCTTGCGGCTGTTATTAAGTTCAAAATCAATTTAGTCTCTATAGCTGTACAGTCCATAATTATTCCTAGTAGAAAGAACTGCGGTGTAAACTTAATCTTCTTTTTCAAAATATTCTGCATAATCCACCATACTTTAATCCAAAATGCTTTAACTTTTTTACAAGTCCACCATATATGGTAATAAGTAACATCTTCACAATCGCATCTCCAACAAGCCTTCCATCCTTTATAAGGTAGGTAAAATGAGGACCCAGATTGTTGGGGGCAATAAGTTGACTTTGTATATAAATATACAAATAGGATGAAGACTATTGCTAAGATAGTGTAAGCCGCCCTGAGTCTTCGGAGAAGGGCGGGATATAAATGCAAATTTTAAAAAAAGTTCTATAAGGAGCAATAAGGTAACTTAAATCTAACAAATCCTTAACAACCCCATTGCACCATTCCACACCTTCCATAGATTGATATAAATTGTGGTTTCCAAGTATGGTCCTTAACAGATCACACAAAACTTTGTAGAGTTTAAGGTCATCAGAACATGTATTTCGCTCACTTAATGGACTACATGGATGCTCCATTTAGCTACTATAGCCTTTAGTAGATCTATAGTTTAAATCAATGATGGCTAACCCATTTGCCGTCGCGTGCCAAAAGCGGGTGGAGTAGGAGGGGGTCACGCGTGTGCGTGTCCATGCCCATAATTCAGTGTGCACCCCCCCTGCGCATGTGCACGTGACCCCCCGTGTTCCCCCTACTTTAGGCACATGATGGCACGGTGGGCCCGGTAGACTCATTTTTCACCCTCTCCAGACTCCAGACACTTTCTAGGAGCCTGGGGAGGGTGAAATCGGCCTTCTCCACCCCCCTGGAGGCCGTTTCCCGATTTCCGATGGGCCTGGAAGGCCCGAAAATCAGTTGGCTGGCGCATGCATGCTGGAATTGAGCTAGGGCAACGCTCGCCTGCTCACAGATATGGCTCCATGCGCCACCTGTGGCCAAAGGTTCGCCATCACGGGTTTAAATAGCTAGTTCATTATTGTAGATAATTAAAGTTCACAACAGACATCAAATTAGGTGCATCATTGAGTTAAAATAATCAACTTCTCCTTTTCCTCCCACTCTTCCTTATTATTATACCTATTATATATTATGTTGACTATTTTAATGCAAACAAATGCTATAAAAAGACCTAAATAGAATTGGGACTGGACCTGTAAAGAAAGAATAACTAATTGTTCCCATTTCTTCAGTCCTGAAAGAGATACATGCTACTTACAAAAAAAAGTATTCCAAAACATAACAGCAACATTGATATGTATATGAAAGGAATTTATAGGATGGCAGAGAAAAGGTTAAAACTTCCATTGGTCAGACATAATTTGCATGAGTTTCCAACAAAGTTTGTTGCATTAAAAATACATGAACACTGGATAAAATATGCATTTAATGTCAAATGTAGTTCTATCTTAAGTTATCAGCAGCAATAGTTCCATTTGTTGATAATTTTGCACTATTGGATCACATTATTTCATCAATTCTGAACTAGAGAGGATACAAAGAGAAAGAATATTTGTATAACATTTTATTTTTCTGGTCCTTGAAATCTATTTAAAACTTTTATTTAATAAATGTTCCAGCTTCCATATTAAGAAATAAGAAAAAAACCCAGTTGCCTTCTGCATAACCATTGCTTTGTGAAGCCTCTACTCTGAATAGAATAGAATAGAATAGAATAGAATAGAATAGAATAGAATAGAATTTTATTGGCCAAGTGTGATTGGACACACAAGGAATTTGTCTTGGTGCATATGCTCTCAGTGTACATAAAAGAAAAGATACGTTCATCAAGGTACAACATTTACAACACAATTGATGGTCAATATATCAATATAAGTCATAAGGATTGCCAGCAACAAGTTATGTTTTCTTCTAAATAAGGTCATACTATTGGAACCATTGTAGGATAACACCAATTTTAAAGTCATTACTTTAATGGGCTTTGAGACCCAAACAAACTGTTGGTTATCATGTTTAAAACTTATGAAGAAAACTTTCCATTTTCCTCATAAGGCATTCCAAACTCAAATAAAGTAGCATGATGACTAAAATACAGATCAAGAAGGCACCAGATCCATGTCTTATATATACAAGAATGTGTTTAAAGCAAAACATTCATTATGTGTACATTAAAAAAATACTCTAACTCCCAAGAGGATTATTTATGTGATCTTACAGAATTAAGAAACTGACAACTATACTTCTAAATAGTTTTAACACTTTCAAGTTCTACATAAATGCTTATTATTTAAATTTTCAAGCTCCAATCCATTGCTATTTTGCTTTCAATATAGTGGGACTTCCTTATTTTTAAAATCTTTATATGCATTTGCTTACATGCACACACATACTTCAAATGCATCACATAGAATGACTTAAACCTATCTTGTTAAGGCAAGAATATCTGTTTTTTAAAAAAGCAAGAATTGGCAACTGAATTTTTAATATTTACTTTGCTTTAAAAAAAGGACTAAATAAATAAATAATAAATAAATATAAATAAATAAATAAATAAAAAGCCAGCTGCAAGTTGTCTCTGTGTCTATCTAATATTTTAATCTTTTTTTCAGGATGGGATAGAATTGTTTCAATGTGCCTGTTTCACACATTTATATATTGAAATCTGTAACTCTTGATTCTTTGACAAATGCATGAAAGAAATCATTACCTTTAGACACTCTAGAACAGGGGATTCCAACCTTGGCAGCTTTAAGCCTCAAGGACTTCAACTCCCAGATATCTCCAGCTAGCAGATGTCAAGATTTTGTGGACTTCCAACTCCCAGAGTTGAATATGATGGCTGAGGAATTCTGGGAGTTGAAGTCCACAAGTCTTAAAGTCGCCAAGATTGGAGACCTCTGCTCTAGAATGACTAGGTGCATTTAGGAAGCTCTGAATTATCTCAAGCAAGCTGCACGCTTCGGAATATATTTCTGTTATATATCATATAACATATGAACATATATATATATATCATGTTCAATTCCTCAGAATTAAGAATGAATTATTTAAAAAGTGACACGAATCTTTCTGCAGTAAATCAGTCTGGACTATTTAAACTATTTTTATGTTACAATATGAACTGGAATAAAGTTGAAAAATGAATTCCTTTACCATCAATGCCTTTACTCTTTTTTCCAACAAGAGAAACCATATAAAAGAACTTAAGCAGAGCAAACAGCCATAGCTAAGGAATCATCTAGCTCAGGGATGTCAAACTCGATTTCATTGAGGGACAAATCAGGGTTGTGTTTGACCTCAGGGGGCAAGGGATGTGTGACCAGGGTGGGCGTGGCCAGCTCAACATCTGTGCAGCCCTCTGCCAGCAAAAACAGAACTGGGGGGTGGAGCATGCATCCCCCCCTCAGCTCTATTTTCGCTGGCAGAGGCAGGAATAGCTAAAACCTTATAAGATAGGCTCAAGATTCAGATGGATCTTGACAGACTTGAACACTGGACCCTATCTAACAAAATGAAATTCAATGTAGAGAAAAGTAAAGTCTTATACTTAGGTAAGAAAAACCAAAAGCACACATATAAACTGGGGGAAACCAGGCTTAATAGCAGTAACTGTGAGAGGGATCTTGAGTCTTAGTGGACAATCAGCTAAACATGAGCCAGCAGTGTGCAGAGGTAGCTAAAAAGCCAGCTGCAAGTTGTCTCTGTGTCTATCTAATATTTTAATCTTTTTTTCAGGATGGGATAGAATTGTTTCAATGTGCCTGTTTCACACATTTATATATTGAAATCTGTAACTCTTGATTCTTTGACAAATGCATGAAAGAAATCATTACCTTTAGACACTCTAGAACAGGGGATTCCAACCTTGGCAGCTTTAAGCCTCAAGGACTTCAACTCCCAGATATCTCCAGCTAGCAGATGTCAAGATTTTGTGGACTTCCAACTCCCAGAGTTGAATATGATGGCTGAGGAATTCTGGGAGTTGAAGTCCACAAGTCTTAAAGTCGCCAAGGTTGGAGACCTCTGCTCTAGAATGACTAGGTGCATTTAGGAAGCTCTGAATTATCTCAAGCAAACTGCATGCTTCGGAATATATTTCTGTTATATATCATATAACATATGAACATATATATATATATATATCATGTTCAATTCCTCAGAATTAAGAATGAATTATTTAAAAAGTGACACGAATCTTTCTGCAGTAAATCAGTCTGGACTATTTAAACTATTTTTATGTTACAATATGAACTGGAATAAAGTTGAAAAATGAATTCCTTTACCATCAATGCCTTTACTCTTTTTTCCAACAAGAGAAACCATATAAAAGAACTTAAGCAGAGCAAACAGCCATAGCTAAGGAATCATCTAGCTCAGGGATGTCCAACTCGATTTCATTGAGGGCCAAATCAGGGTTGTGTTTGACCTCAGGGGGCAAGGGATGTGTGACCAGGGTGGGCGTGGCCAGCTCAACATCTGTGCAGCCCTCTGCCAGCAAAAACAGAACTGGGGGGTGGAGCATGCACCCCCCCCCAGCTCTATTTTCGCTGGCAGAGGCAGGAATAGCTAAAACCTTATAAGATAGGCTCAAGATTCAGATGGATCTTGACAGACTTGAACACTGGGCCCTATCTAACAAAATGAAATTCAATGTAGAGAAAAGTAAAGTCTTATACTTAGGTAAGAAAAACCAAAAGCACACATATAAACTGGGGGAAACCAGGCTTAATAGCAGTAACTGTGAGAGGGATCTTGAGTCTTAGTGGACAATCAGCTAAACATGAGCCAGCAGTGTGCAGAGGTAGCTAAAAAAGCCAACACAATCCTAAATTGCATTAACAGAGGGATACAATCAAGATCAAGTGAGGTACTAATACCACTCTATAAAGCCCTAGTAAGACCACACCTAGAGTACTGCATCCAGTTTTGGTCATCGCACTATAAAAAAGATGTTGAGAGTCTAGAAAAAGTGCAGGAGAGCAACCAGGATGATTAGGGGACTGGAAACCAAAACATATGAAGAACGGTTACATGAACTGGGCATGGCTAGTCTAATGAAGAGAAGAACCAGGGGAGACATGATAGCCATTTTCCAATACTTGAAGGGCTGCCACAGAGAGGAAGAGGTCAAGCTATTTTCCAAAGCACCAGAAGGCCAGGCAAAGAATAATGGATGGAAACTGACCAATGAGGGATTCAACCTAGAAACAAGGAGGAACTTTCTGACAGTGAGAACAATCAACCAATGGAACAGCTTGCCTTTGGAAGCTGTGGGAGTTCATCACTTGAGACTTTCAAGAAAAGATTGGACTGCCATTTGTCAGAAATGGTGTAGGGTCTCCTGCTTGAGTGGGGGGATTGGACTAGATGACCTATAAGGTTCCTTCCAACTCTGTTAATCTGTAATCTGGTCTTTTGCTGTTTTCAGGGTGGCCCCGTGGGACCAGATCTAAACACCCTGTGGGCCTTGAGTTTGACACCCCTGATCTAGATCACCAACGGATCTATGCCTTTCTATTCAGTGATCTCTACTATCTAGCTGTATATAACCATGCTAGGAGTTTGCTTCCTGCAGCAGTCATATATGATCAAAAGATCTTAACCAAAGAATCGCAGAATTTATCAGAAGGCAGCATTTTCCGCAAGCTAAATTACAGCTGGAGACCCAGATGAAGAGAATGTCAACCCACTCGACCCAGTTCCAATTCAATTTGATGGGGTTTTTTTAAATCTGAAATTCAGCCACACTAATTCAAATTCTAATTTGCAAGCTCCAAGATTGCACAAAACTGAAGAAACCATAGCTTTAAAAACAAAAGTAAAGTATCCTTCAAGTCAAACTTGAGTCTGTGGACACATTCATACATTGTTTTGTCTTAATTTTTTTAATGATTATAAACCAACATGAGTCATACTATTTTGGTACATAAAAGTTAAATAAATGACGTAATGAATATTTTCTTGGCAAAAATATTTAAAGTCATTGGTCATCTTCTTCTGGGATGATTTTCAACTTTTCAGGCTACCCATCTAATACTGGCTTCCCTCCAAATTGAGACAAATTGGAGCACTGCCAGGAACCTTAGTGAGCTGAATAGCACAAAACTACCTGTCAAATATTCCCAGGTGCTGCCTCTTGCTGAGATTTAATACGATGTACTGAACCACAAATTAGACAGCCACATTTTAGCCTAATGAATTTTATGAATCTAATCAATATGGTCAATATGGGATTCAATTTATTGTATAAGTCCAGAATATTAATTCTGATTAATGCACATATGTCATATTATTGCCTTTTTCCCACTTGCTCTTTCTTTTTCCTACTCTTAGCCTTTGGTGAGGATAAGTGAAACGCCTTTCGATTAGGTAGCAAAACTGGGTTACTTTCTTTTTCATTCCTGCCCATGTTTTTGTTATCTTTGCCATTCTCTATTGTTCAATTTTATATTTTTCTTGTTTTCAATGTTTTTACTTGTAAACCACCCAGAGCCATTGAGTGATATATATGTTTAGTAAATAATAATGATCCTACCTTGGCATCCCTTTTCCCACTCCTTCATCTTCATAAAATAATGTATGGATGAATATTCTTAACTAAGTCAAAGTGTCACATAGTGGCATTTTTTGAATGGCTGCTACATTCAGGGAGGATTAACTCCTTGCCATCTTCA
This sequence comes from Ahaetulla prasina, assembly GCF_028640845.1. Classification (NCBI taxonomy): domain Eukaryota; kingdom Metazoa; phylum Chordata; class Lepidosauria; order Squamata; family Colubridae; genus Ahaetulla; species Ahaetulla prasina. The sequence continues at coordinate 30,037,573 of NC_080539.1, forward strand.
GCCCCTCTCTCTCCTCAGTCAGGAAGCACTGATCAAACCCCTAAGTTCTCCAATGAATCCTGGAACCATCTCTGAACTGTAGGTAGGAAAGGCAAACCCACCATAACATGAAGGCACACTTAGCAAAAAAAAAAAAAAAGTGAAACTAATGCCCAAAGCAAGGAATAGGCCAAATATAGGTCATCGGATGCAGGGACAGACAAATTGACCACTCTGCATTTAGATGGAACCAAGTAACAGAGAGCTTTAGCTTCCATCTAAAAAAAGTGATTGTCACCATTGCAAGAATAGGAGGAGGACATATTTTCTCCTAAGACAGAGAGAGAGAGAGAGAGATGTATCATTATATATACATGCCCAGCAGTAAGAACTGCAAGTAATGTAGGAACTTTGGTACTCTTCCTGCAGAGTAAATAGCCTGACACATTTCAAACATGTTTGATTGAGGCTTCATAAAGATTCAACTTGGGCTTACGGTCATGTTCACTGTTAGCAGTTTGTAAAATTGGGTTTGTGATTTTAAAAACAAACACCTTAATTTTTCCCTCATTTCTCCAAAGGACAGGGCTCTTTCATAGGCTGCTCTAAATTTATCCTTGAGGAAGTAGAACAATAGTAATGCCTTACAAGGCTATTATATGGTGTTGACCATATACCAGGAGGAGAATGCTCCTCTTACAACAATGCAGGGACCCCCTCATCCATGCAATGAAAAAATCCCTTCATGACTCTGGATATCAGGCCAGCTCAAGACATTTTGTTGTCTTGAACAGCTGCAACATATAATTAGAGGTTCCCTTCACAACTTGTAGCTCTGTTACAACAACTAAATGTGCACTGCACAACAATGAAGAGCCAGGCAGCTCCTGGTTCGAGCCCCACTCAGTCACAAATTCTCTACAGAATCATAGGCAAGTCATTTCTTTTTTTAGCCTCACTTGATATATGAAGATATTAATCCTTGTCTAACTTCCAGGCCTTCTACAAGAATACAACAGATATAATACACAAATATAAAGATACCCAGTCTAGTTACTGAAAATCTAATGAGTTAAATCTGCAGTACTGTGAAATCAGCTCAGGAACATAAGGCCAAGCCTCCATCACCCCTCTTGGAAGTGGTTGGGGAGAGGGGTTAGTTTATTTGCAGAGGGACTTCTGCACATAGAGCAGCACTGTGTTTTAATTAGACTACAGAAGCAGTAATTAAGCAACTATTGTTTGTATTACAACAACCTGACCAAAGGCAGCTGCTGCCATGCCCCATCAACAGACCCAACTTTCCTAGGCAAGTTCCAACTCTGGTGCATATTTTTTCCCATTCATAATTATTGGTCATATTTATGGAGGAGGATGGAGGTTGTCGTTTCAGAAATCTAAAGGATAACAGGTTCAGAGGGTCTCAAGTCTTCTGCAAGACAAATAACTGCACAACCCAAAAGGAGAAATCAATCTATGTGTGTGTTTGTGTATGTATTGAAATAATTCCAGAACACCAATCTCAGGTTCTATGGAAAAAAAGATTTTTCTAAGCCTTAGGCCAGGGTAACAAAACTTTATTTGATGCCAGTTTTTGTTCAACAGAACATTGCTCAAGACAAACACTTACATAAACCTGCTTGTTCCCAATGCATTGTCAGAAAAACATTTTTCCACATCCAGTCCGTAATATTGAAAGTCTAGTATATTGCTAGGAAATTAAATTCCATTGACTCTTGTAAAGTTTTATTTCTGAGTAAACATGCTGAGATAAAGAATTTCTCTCTTTAAAAAAAGGAGGAAACAACTCCAAGGCTATTTGCATGCAAAATGTATTCTATTAATCAAGAATCAATGCTTAGTTTAATGCAAAGATTTAGGTGGGATTTCCTTCTCCAAAGAGTCCAGGCTGGGCCATCAGCAACTGCCTTGATAGATGTCAGGGAGAAAGCAATGTGACAGAGAAAAGGCTGCACCTATTGTATCTTCTAGCTTAATTGCATGGATGTCCCACTTAGCTTTAATTGTATTAGATATAAAGAAAAACCACGCAAAGAAAGTTGTGAGAAGGAATAAGATGCATAATACATGTCCTTCTTCAGTATATTGCATAGAGATGAATTCAACATAGGAATCTGATTATTTCTGGTTTTTAAAAGGCAGGGCACATACACACACACACCCCTAAATCCACTAATCAAACATATCTCTTTTCCCTAAAGGTTCCTGTACTTAGACTTAGTGTCTGAATGAGTACAAGACTCATGGAGTGACCTTTCCATCAGGTCAAGCATTCTTTTTCCACGGAGACTACTTTTAACTACTATATGGTTTATAATGGACTACTAAATCAATGAGAAGCCTCCCAGAACAGTCCTAAGCAGGACTAGAGCACTTCAGGCATTCTAAGGCAAAATGGCTCATATGGGATGGATGGAATTCTATAACTCAAAGCAGAATAGAATACAAAAGGCAGGTTGAGTCAAATCTTCATTATTAGAAACAGGCATGGTTTTTCCATCATTGGAGATTCTTGGCTACTTTTGCAACATGTACTGGTGGCACAGAAGCAGATACTACAACCTTTGTTTTTTAGGTATGGCTCAGAGGCATCTCTTCTAGAAAAGCTGTCTGTGTGTATCATCTTTCCCAAATCTTATAAGTTACTTAGGTTAGTACTATACATTAAACTTTGGAGCTGGATTATAAAACACACTTGCTTACGTTCCCACAAGCTGTTATGTGTAAATAAATAAATTATACAATGACATGACAACTTAGCTCGCACAACAGGCCAAGGCTATGACTGACTGAGCCACAAACGAGCCAGCCTCCTTTACTTTTAGCCTGAAGGGTTATACAAATCCAACCACTAGGCAAAGAATTACTACAGCAACTTTTCAATGGGTCTGCCCCATTCCCTTTTCTCTTTACAGAAGCTGCCGGGAAACTCCGCCTCTGGTTGCTAAATCCATAGCCTTTCTCCACTGTGGAGCTGAGAAAGGACCCTTCCACCTGCTGCCTCAGTTTCCCAGCTGGGAAACAGGAGGGTCACCAAGTCTAGACAGGCACTGGAGGGGCCGAGTCTACCAAGCTGGAGCTGCACTGGAAAGGGGAGGTCGGCGAAGCCCGACAAAAGCCCAGCCCTGCGCCAATTCCCAGTGAGGAAGCCATTGTCAGTAGGCAGCCCACCCACCCCCACCATCACCACACCGAAAGAGCCGGAGCCGCCGCCCCGCCCTTCTTCTTGCGCGTCCCCCGAGAAAGGGCAGCGACTAGTCCAGCGCGCGCAGACAAAGGCCCCACCGTCGCCCTCCTCGCCGCAGGCGCATAAAGGGCGGGCGCCTCCAGGAGCATCCCAAAGGGAGAGGGAGGCGTCGGACCAAGGCGGCGAGGGCTACCGGCCGACGAGCACCCGAATAAGGTTCCAGTGCCAAGGCCGGGCGCAGACCGCCGGCTACACCCTTCCCGCCAATCGCCCTCGGGCCTCAGCCAGCCAACTCGCCGGGAGGCAAACTAAGCACCGGGGGGTGGTGGGGTGGAAGAGGAAGGGCGCGTACAGGTGCAAAGCCCCCCACGCCTCCCCGCGCGCAGCCACCCGCCCTTCTCCTACAGGCGATCGATGCCGCTCCTGGGCTGCGACGGGCATCAGCTTCTGCTCCCAAACCCCGAAACAAAGGGGGAAGACACGCCCTAGCTCATCCACCCCATCGTCCGCCCCGCGGAGAAAGCAGCCCCCGAGGCAGCTCCCGCAAGGCGTCGAGGGGACCGCGCGGCTCCCTCCCCGCCTCTCCGCGATCTTTAACTAAACCCGCAGATGCCTTTATCCCGGTAGGCTCTTCATCGTTTGGTCGGTCGGTCGATCGGGTTGGTTCGCCCGCCCGAATTCCCGCGTCTGCGGAGAGGGTTGGAACCCGACGGCCTCCCCTCGACACCTTTCTACTCACCCTGCGATGACTGTTCCCAACGCCCGCTGGCTGGCTAGCTTGTCCGCCGCCGATCGTCCTCGCCCAGCTGCCACCCGCGTTCACCTGCTTCCCTCCGAGCGAGGAGGAGGGAGGGATCCTGCTCTCCCTCTATCTCTTGGACCAATGGCAGGTCTTCCCTTGCCTCTGAGTGGGCGAGGCCCTGAGCAGCAGAGAACTACGATTCCCGATAGTCTCAGCGCCAACCAGATGAACAGGCCTTGAAGGGTAGGGTGCGGCCTCCTCCATCCTCTGAACCGGTGCCTAGGTTACCATGGTGATTGTGGAGCAGCCACTGGGGCCTCTTTGAGGACCAAAAACGCCCCCGCCCCAGTATAGGGCGTATTATGAGGGGAAGGCTTGCCTGGTGGTGAGGGTTGCAACTAGGTTACAGTAAGTTGGACAGCAAGCTCAAGTTAAAAACAAAAAGATGATGGGAAGGCAATAATGGAACTATTAAACTACACGGATCTTAACTGTTAGGAGCTCCTTTCTTCATGTTTTTAAGAAGTATGTGCATACTTCTTAAAAAAGATTTCCACTAATATAGCAGAACCCCTAAGCATAATTTTTGAAAAAGCTTTCATGACCAGTTCCCTTCCCAAACTTTGGTCACTTGCCACGGTCATACCTATCTTCAAAAAAGGAGACCCCAGCCTAGTTGAAAATTACAGACCTATCTCTCTTTGCTGTGTCACCTGCAAAGTAATGGAATCTATCATCAACCAATCCATTACCATCCATCTAGAAACAAACAACCTACTCTCTAATAAACAATTTGGTTTCAGAAAAAAATTATCATGTAATTTACAACTTCTTCACTGCAAAAACATATGGACTACAAATCTTGATCAGGGCAAAGCAATAGATGCAATCTACATAGATTTCTGTAAAGCTTTCGACTCAGTAGTACATGATAAACCTCTCCTAAAACTAAAATCCTCAGGACCTCTCCACAATTGGATAACTGCTTTTCTATCAAACAGACAAAGTGGTCAAAATTGGCAATGCTCTATCAAATCCTGTTCCTGTTAAAAGTGGCGTTCCCCAAGGCAGTGTTCTTGGACCAACACTCTTCATATTATACATTAATGGTCTCTTGTGACCATATTACAAGTAATTGTGTTCTCTTTGCTGACGATGTCAAACTATTTAACACCACCAACAATACAGCTATCCTCCAAAAAGACCTTGATCTTTTATCTGAATGGTCTAAAACCTGGCAACTCCAAATCTCAACCAGCAAATGCTCAGTCTTACATATTGGAAAAAAGAACCTAAACACTAAGTACAAGCTTGATGGACATTACCTTACTGATGACCCCCACCCTGTTAAAGATCTTGGAGTTTTCATATCAAATGATCTAAGTGCCAAAGCCCACTGTAACTACATCACAAAAAAGGCTTTAAAAGTTATAAACCTAATCTTGCGTAGCTTCTTCTCCAAAAACACTACACTACTAACCAGAGCATATAAAACATTTGCTAGACCAATTCTTGAATACAGCTCGACTGTTTGGAACCCATACCACATTTCTGACATCAATACAATTGAACATGTCCAGAAATATTTTACAAGAAGAGTACTCTACTCCTCCGAATACAACAAAATACCTTATGCCACCAGACTTGAAATCCTGGGTTTAGAAAATTTAGAACTACGCCGCCTTCGACATGACCTGAGTTTAACTCATAGAATCATCTATTACAATGTCCTTCCTGTCAAAGACTACTTCAGCTTCAATTGCAACAATACACGAGCACACAATAGATTTAAGCTTAATGTTAACCGCTCCAATCTTGATTGCAGAAAAGATGACTTCAGTAACAGAGTTGTTAATGCTTGGAATACACTACCTGACTCTGTGTCTCTTCCCAAAATCCCCAAAGCTTCAACCAAAAACTATCTACCATTGACCTCACCCCATTCCTAAGAGGTCTGTAAGGGGCGTGAATAAGAGCACAATCGTGCCTACCATTCCTGTCCTATTGTTTCCTTTCATTATATCCAATTAATATAGTTATTACATACTCATACTCATATATATGCTTATATATTGTATAATTATTTCATGCTTATGCTTATATATACTGTGTGACAAAATAAATAAATAAAATAAATAAATAAATGTTGAACAAGAGTTGGTTCAAATACAACGTTATCTTTATTTTTTGTTTTCTACAACTGTGGTTAATATGGTAGCTTGGCCTGAATTGGAACCAGTTTTGTCACCTGTATTTCAGTGTTGATGGCTTTCTGTTCATTCTATATGAATGAATGAATCTGCATGTCCCAAAGCAATGATAATTTGGTGCTCTTTAGAGAAAGTGGGCAACACGTGAAGCCATTTTTTTATCCTTGTTATCACCTTCAAATCCTTTGCATCTCAGTCTCCCTGACCCTAACACATATAAAAGCAACAGCTGCATACCCCAGATTAAAGTAGACCACAAGCTATTACTCGATAAAATAGAAAAATGTGGGTTAGACAGCACCACCACCAGATGGATTCGTAACTGGCTGACCAACCTCACTCAACATGTAGTCCTCAATGGAACTGTATCTACATGGAGGGAAGTATGCAATGGAGTACCTCAAGGCTCTGTCTTAGGTCCAATACACTTCAATATTGTCATACATGATTTAGATGAGGGGATAGAAGGGGAACTCATCAAATTTGCAGACAACGCCAAGATGGCAGGAATAGCCAACATTCCAGAAGATACAGAAGGATCTTGACAGACTTGAACACTGGGCCCTATCTAAGAAATTGAAATTCAGTGGTGAGAAAAGTAAGGTTCTGCATTTAGGCAAGAAAAACCAAATGCACAGGTATGGAATAAGTGGTACCTGTCTCAATAGTAGTAACTGTGAGAGGGAGTCCTAGTGGACAACCACTAAAGTATGAGTCAGCAGTGTCCTGCAGCTACCAAAAAAGCCAACATAGTCCTAGGCTGCTTTAACAGAGGGATAGAATCAAGATCATATGAAGTGTTAGAATGATTATATAAGGCCTTGGTAAGACCACGCTTGGAATACTGCATCCAGTTTTGGTTGCCACAATATAAAAAAGATGTTGAGACTCTAGAAAGAGTGCAGAGAAGAGCAACAAAGATGATTAGGGGGCTGGAAGCTAAAACATATAAAGAACAGTTGCAGGAATTGTTTATGTCCATTTAATGAAAGGAATGACTGGGGTGACACAATAGAATTACCGTATATACTCGAGTATAAGCCGAGTTTTTCAGCACGTTTTTTGTGCTGAAAAACGTCCCCTCGGCTTATACTCGAGTATATACGGCTTATACTCGAGTTTTTTTTTCTTCTTTTTTTCACATTATACCGGATGGTGCAAACTTGGCGGGCTTTTGCATTAGCGCGGGGAAGCCCTGCCGGTGCAGTGAGAGGGCGGGGGGGGGGAGCCGCCAGCCTTCTCGGCTGAGGGAGGGAGGCTTTCCCTGACCGGTAGCTGCCTCATTTCCCTCCCTCGGCTTATACTCGAGTCCCCAGTTTACCCCAGTTTTTTGGGGTAAAATTGGGGACCTCGGCTTATACTCGGATCGGCTTATATTCGAGTATATACGGTATTCCATATGTAAGGGGCTGTTACAAAGAAGAGGGGGACATCCTATTCTTCAAAGCCCCTGAAGGCAGAACAAGAAGCAATGGATGGAAATTAATCAAAGAGAGAAGCAACTTAGAACTTAAGGAGAAATTTCCTAACAGTAAAAACAATTAGTGGAACAGCTTGCCTTCAAAAGTTGTGGATACCCCAACACTGGAGGTTTTTAAGAAGAGATTGGACAACCATTTGTCTGAAATGGTATAGAATTTCTTGCCTGAGCAGGGGGTTGGACTAGAAGACCTCCAAGGTACCTTCCAACTGTTATTAGTCTGATACATAGTAGCATTACCAGTACATGCCAAAAATGGAATTTCTAAGTTGGGAAAAAGTTTTTTTTATCTTCTGTTCACTTTGCATTATACTGAATTTATTAGATTTGTTATGACCATCCATTCCAGAATCCTCTGTGGCTATTGTTTTTTTTTTCTTGATTATGAATAATTATTCTCAGTAAATTTGTACTGGCTAATTGTCCTTTCAGAGAAAATTTATTTTTGTAAGCCAGAATTTAATAAACAAGACCCTCCAATATCATCACCTACCACTAATGCTAATCATTTTGTGAAAAAAAAATGCTAGAAATTTTAATCCATCCATTTGTGTCATGTCATCCTGCATTGTTCTTATTTCTGGTCATACGAATATTGCCAAAGAAATGGGATGGCTTTTTAAATGAATGAAATAAGAATGTATCAGCTATAGTGCAATGAGTGTCAGTTAGTTCCCAAATTCATTTTGAAATCTTATTGATGATCTTTAAAGTTTTTAGCATTTTAGGTCTACGAAAAATGAATCAAGTTCGTTTCTTGTGTGACAGTTCAGCTGCTAAGATTACCCTTGATCGAAGGCTTACTTAGGTGTTCCTAAATTTTGTTAAGTCATAGACAGGAACTATCTTGATATTTGTATTATGTGCCCTACATGTTTTCTCCTAATAGAAGAAGATACTTCTTAAGGGCAGATAGGCAGAAACAAATAAAAGTAACAGACATGGTAACAGTATTGATACGACAGTATTGCTGTCATGTGGCCCTTTATTTTATTCCACTGCTCTTCTGCCAATGTCGTGGTTTATGCTTTTTCTTTAATTTTATGCTGACCAAGTTTGCCATTTAATTTTAAAACATTTTAAAAGTTCTAACAGTGATTTTGAACTATTTTAAAGAACAGTATGGTATTATTGTTTTAAACTTTTTAATCTTACAGAAAAAAAGAAAGAAGGTTATGGAAAGCATCACCTGTGATATAATGAACCAGCAAAGATGATACAGCTCTATAATGAAGGTTAGAAACTTTTAAATATGCTTCAGAAAGGTCAGGCAGGAGAAAGCTCCAGGAGCCAACAAGGCACAAAAGTGGTATAAACTTGCATTCAAATACAAGGTTTTTTTGTAAAACAGTAGCAGTTGTTGCAATAATTGTTATCATCCTGATAGCACTTTTCAAAATTCAGGGTGTAAAAGTTGTGATAAATCAGGAGAGTTTAGGGGTTAAGAAATTGGATTGGGGATCACAAAGGGGAACAAGAGAAGTACAGGATGATGGCAGAACCAAGAAAGTCTAGTAGTCATTGAAAATGGAATCTTACACTAGAGCACCCTCTCCTGGGCAAAACCTCCCACTGCATCTCAATGCCATTAGTATATTGTAGAAAATATAACTTTTTAACAAATAGAGATAGAAAACATCCTGATCCAGACACTTGCATTCTTAAATCCATTGACTATGCACACAACATGCATGGCTTTTCTTGTTCTGTTTTCTCAGCCAGTAATACTGTACATTTTTCTGCTGCATGCGAGGAATATTAAGCAGAACTGGATTTTGAAAGCTGCCTGTCTATATATATATATACATATATATAAATATAGACAGGCAGCTTTCCTGTCTATAATCTGTCTATATATCTGCCTTGAGTCTTTAATATGATATAGCCCAAAATTCTGCCAGTAAAAATCAAAGTGATTTAATGGCTTATATTCTTGTTTGTTACTTGCTGTTGTATAAAGAGCTGTGATGTCTTGGTATACTTTTCTCAATTTAATAACATTCAGTAGAATGTACCATTAATCTGTTTCTCTGCCTCTGACACGTGCATGTGCACACATATATGCACATGCACCGTCACACAAAGGCATTTTCTATACCTGGTAAATCTAAAGGTAGCTTCAATAGTTAGTCCTTTTTCCTGATCAGCAACAAGGCAGAGGAGACAAACTAGTACCTTGGACAGCGAATGGAATGCTATGCACATTCACAGCATGAAACCTCTGCTTATATAAACTCAGTTCCTGCTGATTACTGGAAATCTCCTTTGCCAGAACCAATTTCCTTTAGTGTTGTGTAAATCCAACCACTATATTACCATGTTGCATGAACCTTTCATATTAAATCATCCTATAGTTTCAGTATGTGAATCCAACAGGTGAACACTGCATTCAAGGCTAAGAATTTTGAGCATTGTAGCACAGCAGTTTTCTTCCCAAACTCATACCATTAGTGCTAATTTAGCATGGTATAAACATTTCAAAATAAGTAAACCTTTCCTCAACTTTCACAAAAATCTTACTAAAGACTAGGGGACAAACGAAAAATATTCCTTGGCCCTGTCTGTCTTCTCAGAATGTAAGGAAACCTAGGATGAATGGAGCTTGCTTGAACAACCATTTGTCTGAAATGTTATAGGGCAGCGATGGCTAACCTTTTCCGGACCGAGTGCCCAAAGCGTGCAAATGCGCATGTGCATCCGAACCCTCAAAATGCAATGCATGTATGCCCCCCCCGCATGCACCCCGCCCCATGGCAGAGATGTAAAAATCAGCTGGCTGGTGGGAGGCGTGTGCACAGGCGCAGTGGAGCTGAACTGAGGCAACAGCTTATGTGCCATCAGAGAGGGCGCTGCGTGCCACCTCTGGCACACATGGCATAGGTTTGAGCAGGGGGTTGGACTAGAAGATCTTCAAGGTCCCTTCCAACTCTGTTATTCTGCTTGTGCCAGACAGCAGTTAGCTCAGATACTGATATACTGCAGTGGATTTCCTTAGAACTTGGGAAGAAATCCAAATATAGTTTACTACTATTTGATATATTTATTCAAGAACCAAAATAGCTGCTGCCTGTACTTTTTATAGAGAAGAGATGAGAAACAAATATTCCCATTGGTTAACGGTGTGTAAATACCATGTTTCCCCAAAAATAAGACCTCCCCCGAAAATAAGACCTCCCTGAAAATATTTAAATGCATGCGCAGCTGGTCCCCACCATTTCCTCTGGTTAGGGTTAGGGAGACAGAGCTGGAAATCAGGTAAGACGGCAAGTGCTTATTTCGGGGTTCAAAAAAATATAAGACAGGGTCTTATTTTCAGGGAAACATGGTATTAAGGGCAATCCTTATGATTTATATATTGATCATCAATTGTGTTGTAAATGTTGTACCTTGATGAACGTATCTTTTCTTTTATGTACACTGAGAGCATATGCACCAAGACAAATTCCTTGTGTGTCCAATCACACTTGGCCAATAAAATTCTATTCTATTCTATTCTATTCTATTAATATTTGGAACAATAAACTCAGGACCCAATTTGTTGTGTTTTGTAATTTTACTGAACTAGCTGGCTAAATTTTAGCATAATGTTATGTGAACTGTACTCTGTGGTTAGTTTGTGGTTCAATAAATTTGTTACTACTGAGTCATGAGTAAGCCTATCAAACAAACACAATTGAAAAACAGCATTAATTGAATTCAGGTAACAGTCTTATTTAGCATGCATAATTAAAAGCTAGGTTATACACTGATGGGAGTATGTGCTATCAAGTCAGTGTTGATTCTCAACAACCATGTAATCTTCTCTGGAGAGCTTATCCCCAGCTTGATCCTTTCGCCAATGAATCTGTAACATATAATTGAGTCCATCCTCTTTTCTTTCCACCTTTCCCAGCATTATAGATTTCCCTAGAGACTTAAGTCTTCTCATAGTACGTGCCATGTATAATTTTAGCCTGGTTGTTCGTGAGTGAGAATTCTGGGTTGATTTGTTTGATGGCCTGTTTGCTTGTTTTCTTGATTATGAGTAATAATGTAATAATGTAGTTGGATACAGGAACATTTTCCGTTTTATAACTGACCAAGAAATTAATGCCCGAAGTTTGAGGAAACTGCTTCTAATGAAGTGAATCCTTTTAGCGCTTTAAAATGTCTTTGTTTTTAGAATCTCATGTACATATTTGTGTAATCGTTCAGCCAAAAGTATTGCAATCTGAAGGGACCCTGAAGGAAATCTGCAATTGACAAATATTGTTCCAAAAAAGCCATTTTGCTATTATGAGACAGGAATGAAATGCAGAGCATAAAATCCCACTTGACAGACAGCCCTTGGGCTTGTTCATTGAAGTATTGGATAAAAGAATTACAGGGCTATTTTAATAGTGTTTCCGCGTACTTTTCAGTTCTTTCATAGTACTGGGCTATGTCCAACTGTAGCCTAACAAAGTGTCCACAATGCGTCTCGTGAAGCAGTTTGCACAATACAAGTAGTCGCCACTTAGTAAACAATTGGTCAGCAGGTGCTAAGTGAAAAATCATGACTACATTTATTTTATTTCAGTTTTCCTTTGTAGTATCAGAAGGATATGGACCTAAACAGCTGAGTGAACTGAAATAACAGAAAAGATTTCTAGAGCAAGATTCACAAGGAGGCCGAGTAAAGGAGCAAATCTTATAGCATGGGTCACTGACCCAGTCTTTGGACCAATACCAATCTGATTTCCACAGAATCGGTCCCTGGTGCCCAAAAGGTTGGGGGCCATTGTCTTATCCCCCCCTCCCGTCCGCCTTTGAAATGCTCTCTGTTGCTGGGATAATTAGCAAGATTTGTATTTATATTCACTGGGGAGAAAGGAATTACAAGAGAGTAAGTAGGTACACAATGCGGCATACACACTCAAAAGAATGCACTGCCAGCAGCTGTTAGGGCCTCTTGATTTACTACAATTCAGATTGTAATGTTGCTGTGGTAAGCAAAATTAAACAAATCATCATGGTTGTTAAGGAGACATCATGGAGACTGCAACGTGATCTTTCCTGCTGGCTTTCCTATTGACTTTGCATCTCAGAAGATCAAGCTATTTTCTAAAGCACCTGTAGGCCAGACAAGGAATAATGAATGGAAACTGAACAAGGAGAGATTTAACCTGAAATAAGAAGAAATTTTCTGACAGTGAGAACAATCAACCAGTGGAACAGAAGTTGCCTTCGAAAGTTGTGAGAGCTTTATCACTTGAGATTTTCAAGAAGAGATTGGATTACCATTTGTCAGAAATGATGTAGGGTCTCCTGCTTGGGCGGGGGTTTGGACTAGATGACCTACAAGGCAGGGGTGAAATCTACTTATCTTCTTTGCTGGTTCGGAAGTGCATGTGCCACGTGTGTGCATCACATGTGCACGCAGACCTTCTGTGCATGCTCAAAACCTGCGCATGCGCAAAAGGTAAAAAACACATTACTTCCTGGTTAAAAACAGTAACGACACCCGGGCGGTTGGGCGGAGCTTTGCTCCACCATCGCTACCAGATCACTGAAACACCAACCATGGGCACTAATGGATCGCTAGATCCAGTCAGAACCAGGAGCATTTCACCCCTGCTACAAGGTCCCTTCCAACTCTGTTAATCTCTTAAAATGGTTGGGAAGGTTGCAAATGGTGCCAACGTGATTGCAGGATGCTGCAATTGTCATAAGTATGAACCAGTTGTCAAGTACCTGGATTGCGAGACCATGAATGTGGGTACACTGACAGTCGTTAGTGTGAGGACCAGTCACAAGATTACTTGTGTGAAATTGATCATTAGGATCTTGTCAATTTCAGGAAGCAGCTATAAGCTGGTAAGAGAGATCTAACCATCTAATTAAGATCACAGAGCTGAGCCCGTTAACTTTCTCTTAACGTTTTAGGGAAACCTATGCTGTGGAGAAAAAAAGAGGTAAATTGTTTAGGCAATCTCCATTCTGTCAGGAGAGGAAAAAAGGCAAAAAAAAAAGTCAGGCACAGAAAGTATACTGACTAATAGTAAACAAGTAACAGATACTGTGAAGATTATTAATGTTGGCACTAGTCAAAGTCACCACTGTAACTGCAAACGGCAGTGTTTGAAGCACTCAGTATTTTATATACTAAAAATTATTTTATATTGTGCAAATCACAGTATAAATTTAATTACTAGCATATATGTTCATAAAATAAAGTGAAATCTTTAAAGTTCTGAGCTTGGTTGTTTGCTTGCAGACACTTTATTACCCAACTAGGCAATATCATCATTGCCCCATTTATGTTACCTTCTTGGGTAACAAAACATCTGCAAGCAATCGGCCAAGCTCAGAGAGCACCAGGTACCCCATAGTTCAACCTTGAGCTACATATATTCTCTTCTGTTGGATAAAAGAAAGTACATTATATATACTAGAAGAAATGAAAGCTGAACTATAATATACAGTAGCTTTAAATTGTTCAGATAGAACAGCTCAGAAAATATTCCTAGTGCATCATTTTTCAGACTCTATATACAATGCCACCCTCATCTTTCTAACACAAGTTCTATTCATAACTACAAATTCAAACTAGGGTTCATTGAACAACAATGAAGAACTACTATTTAACAGGCCATCTAGCTGCGTTCACAGAACTTGCCAGAACCATACTGGCAAAGATCTAGTGGCTGCATTTGTGCATGTTTAGTTATTGCTTCTGTTGGGTTAGTTTCTTTGGAGCTTAGCTTATTGTGCAAACCGTCAGTTTGATTACTTTATGGTCCATTGTGTTGGGCAATCCCCAAACCAGGATTAATTTAATAAGTTAATTGAATTGTGCAAACGCAATCTGTTTTAGAATGCCATTCTAAAGAGGCTTTGAAAAAAAAAGGTGTTGAAAGTATCCTTCTCAGAAATTAAATCCATAACTCTTATGCCTTCATATGAATTCTAGTTTCTCCCCCTACAGCAGCTATAAAAATTAAAGACAGCCACAATATTATTTTAGTTTCAGCTTAGCAACATTACTTCCAGATTTGTTATGTTCTTATTAGAAAATTGTGCACATTTATAATTAAAATGTTATTTCCAAATACATTTGTATTTTGAATTATAGTTTACCACTGTTATGTGCCATCAAGTCAGTGTCAACCCTTAGCAACCATATAGCTTTCCTCCATTATGTACCCATCTTCTATTATCTATTTTTTGTCAGTAGTTTTAACAGCACCTACTAACAGGTTCCTGTCAACGTCATGTATGTTTCCTAGAAGTATATTCCGTAGAGAAGTGCTTCTACAAATGCAGTGAGTAATTTCAAAATAGGAAGCAAACGCTCTAGCATTTTCTGTATTATATGTGACTTTTTATATGAATATAAAAAGTGAACTATATGAATCTGCAGCAATGTTATTTCCCTGTTGTAGTGGATGTTATTTTCCTGTTGATACTGTGTGCTGCCCATTTTATGCAGCTTGGATTCCTCGGGTACTACTTTAATCCCACCAGCACTGCCTCAGAGCACCTATAAACACTCACGGACACAGGGATACAAAAAGCACATGACAGCAGACAGCCTCCTTTTTCTTTTCTTTTTGCACAAAACAGAACATTTATTCAAGTGTTCTCCAGCACAAGTACATCAGCAAGGAGCCTTCCTTATTCGAGTGTTCTGAGCACAAAAGAAAAATGCAAAGGATGGGATGGAGGCGGAACGGACAGACTTTCTAACATCTGCTGCACCATTGACCTTTTTAATTAGTTTATAAAACAGCTATGTCACGAGCAATACTTACACAGAGATACAACAGCCTGCCCATAGGGATGAGGAGGTGGGCCTCCCCAACCCTGGCAAAGCAGAACCATACTCTGAAATGTACATTATTTATTTGTCAATAAATATAGAAGCAATCCTAAAAAAAAGCGTCTGAAAAGATGGGGCATCCCAAAATCATCCAAAAAGAAAAAGAAGAAGAAAAAGACGGAAGGGCTGGGAGAATGGAACTGAAAAAAGGAGAGGAAGGGCATCTGGGTTGAGCTGCATGGAATGTCAGATGGGAGGCGGCTGGAGAGCAGGGAACAGGGCTGAGCTCTTCCCAGGATCTCAACACAGTTTATTCTTCAGCATGAATACATGATTTCCCACAAACAGTAAAGCGTCTCAGCTACTTCAATGTCTAAGCTAAAACACATGAAATCTTTTCCTTTAGGTTTCAAGTACAAAGTTAAAATGCCTTTTTTTTTATAATAATATATAAGAGTAAAATAATAGAGCTCTTTTAAACTTCACTACAAGAAAAAACAAAACAGTCATTGTCCAGACAGCAGACTTAAGTTAATAGACATCTGTAATAAAACTTGTTTAGCACCTTGGTTGTCACCTTGTCCCTCTGCAAATGCCAAAGGAATTCAGGCAATGGGGGCAGGGGCCCGGTTGCTTTGCTTTTCAGTCTAGGGCTGTGCAACCTTGACAAAAGGCTCTTTATAAAAAGATCTGAGTCATACCAGTTTGTAAACTCAGTCTCCCCCCTTGCTCCCCACCACATTGGGAAAACAGCTGGATTCTGTGGTGGGCAGTGAAACAGGCCCAAGGCAAATACATCAGGAACGCTTGAAAGACAACACAAATAAAGGCTTCCCAAGAGGCCACTTCCAGTTTGGGGACAGAACTGGATGGGTGCAGTGCCCTGCTTGAAGAGAGGTTGGACTGTTCAGAACTAAAGTCTACTGGCAGTGCCATGAATGCACTGAGGATCCAGCTAAGCTGACATCCACTGGAACTGACTTTAGGAATTATGTGGCCAGCCCCATGTCTAAACTGAATATGCTGAAAGGAAGACTTTGGGGAGAAAAGGATGTAACTACTAAAGATATACCTTCCCCCCAAATAGATTCTTCTCTGAAGCATACAATTGAAAAACAAAAACAACAACCCATACCCCTTCCCACCGTTTGGGGAGATACCTAGAGCCTCCTCTCCTTCAACCAGCCCTTTGGCTCAGATTACTCTGGCTGGGAACCAGCCAATGACAAACTCACAGGAAGCTGCCTTATTTTCTGAATGATACCATAGATCCCTTAACCTAGTACTGTCAACCCTGAGTGAGAGGATCTCTACAAGGTTTCAGGCAGGAGTTTTTTTCCAGCACCACTTGGAAATGCCCGGGTTTGAATTTTTAAGATCTTCTCCATGGAAAAGATGTACTCTGTCGCTGAGCTACAGTCTCTTCCAATAAATACTTCCCATTTAGCACCAGTGAAACTAGACTACAAGAAACCCAGAGGGAATCTCTCCCCCTAGCTTTGTGGCAAATGGGTTGGGAAGAAAGGCTTGGAAATCCTGTAAGGAAAACCTCCCTTTGAAGAATTTTGCGCAGACAGGCAGTCACCGAACCAACGACCAAGGGGGTCAGAGGAAGAATGGAGTGTGAAGGAGACCGCCTGTCATGGAGGCAACAGGTGGTGGGGGGGCATATTTTGCCAGACAGCCCCGTCCGAAGAAACCACCGTTCTCCCTTCCCCATTCGGCCCTGAGCGAGACCCCAGCACCCTTCACAGTTTGAAGGGAAGTGAGCAGAGGCACCTACCTGCCACCCTAACTCCCCCAAATTTTAGCACCAAGACCAACAGCCTTCAACAGAGACCTTCCTTGTCTGCTGCCAACTGTTTCACCGCTCAAGTGGTTGCGTTGGGGAGTGTTCATGGGAAGGCAGAGGGAGATCTGCTATCTTCCACGAACATTCCCGCCTGCTCCTGAGTTTTGCCTCAGCATCTACTCCATTGCCTCCGAGAGCACCATGGACACAGGGAAGACAGGAGCAGAGGGGAGATGCTGTCCCCTGTGGAGGCACAGATGGAAAAGCTGCTGAGGCAAAAGCTGGTTGGTGGGGGAGTAGGGAAGAGATATCCCCATTAGCACCAAGAACTTTGGACCCTGTTGGGATCAGTCTCTGCAAGCAGAAGGGAGAAGCAGCCTCAAGTCCATGCACTGAGGATTGACCAGAGCCCAATGGTCATCCCTTATACATTGTGCATCACAGACTCATGGTGAAGGTCATTTATCCCCTTGCCCCAAAGAGTAAAGTGCACACAATTACCAAGATATACTCCAGGAAATTTTGGCTCCTCAGCCAGACCTTGCACATGAGAGTTCATCAGGTCCTGGAGAGACTCTCTTCACATGAGAACTGCCCACCTTTATTTTTGCCCCTCTGTACCCTCAACATGTGTGTGTGGGGGGGAGGAGAAAGGTAGCACAGCCAGAGTCTGATCAAGCAAAACAGGAAGTTATAATAATTTGTGTCAGCCACAAATAGAAAGGAGGAGGGGGGGGGAAGGAAGGCAGCAGGTGCTGACCTCCCAACACACAAATCACAAAGGAATGGGGCAGAAGGGTTACTGCAGCACAGGATGGCAGGGGCTCTTCTCTCTCTCTCTGTCTCTCTCTACCTCCCTATCCCCATAGTTATTCTGCAGCTGAATTTGTCTTTTAAAGGGGCAAACGTGGAGAAAAGGAGCAGAACCAAAAGATCTGATCAGGAACCTTACAGCCAGTGAGTTCAGAGATGACCAAAACAAGCACTGCTGGTCCTTGGGTGCCCTCTGCCTCTTGGTCTTGCAGCCAGGTTGGTGATGGGTGGAGCCCCAGGAGGACCCCAGAAAATGCCAATTTCAATAAAGCACCACTAACATTAGGGCCCCTGCCTGGAGCTCTGCAGGGGGAGGGGGGGAGGTTAGCCCCATCTAGCAAGTCCCAAGCCCCTGGCCTGAGGGAGGTTTGCCTTTTCAGGAAGAAAAGTATTATTGCATGCCACCCGGGGCGGAGAATGGTGCCCGTCAGCCTTCTCTCCCTTATAAGATGGGGCTGCAATCAGTTGGAAAAGCTCCCCCCACCATTCCTGCGGGCTAGCATGTGAAGCACCACGGAAGCTGCCTTCAGCCCCACCCTCTGTGGTTGTAGAAGCACCATTTTGAAAGTCAGTTGTACAGTAGTAACAGTACCTTTTATATATAGATATTTCTCTCACATAACTCTCACATATATATAAACTGTAAACAAGAGGTAAGAGCGGCTGTAGGAGCAGGGTGTATCAAGGTCTCCTGTGTGATAGGCACCCAAATACTCTAGTGTGTGGCTTGGGGGGACCAGGTAGGACTGGGAGCTTCCCAGCTTGCGCTGGGCCCAGGAATGGCGCTGATAGACGCAAGGCGGTCCCGTTGCACCTCATTTTGTGCTCCTAAACTGAGCTTGGGCAATAAAGCCCCAAGGCCCATTCAGCTTTGGGCTTGGCTGGAAATTTCTCTTTTGCGGGGCGTCAGTGGACAGCCCACGTTGCTGGGGGCTCAGCCGAGGAGCGGCAGAAACCAAACTAACAGGCAAACCCATCCAGAAAGAGCAGGAAATTAAAGGATTACCAACAGAAAGTGGGATTGGTTGGTTTGATTGGGGCATTTCAAATTGGGGAGAGGATAGGTGAAGTTTTGGGTGATGGGAGCTGCATATGTATGCGGGCTGTCCTCTCCCACCCTCTCACCCACCAGCCATTTCCTCCATTCTGGTGCCACTTCTCTTCTGTTCCTGGGGGTGGTTGTGTTTGAGACTCCTCCTCCGCTTTGCCAGTTTTGTGGTTACGTCTCTTTAAACACAGGCAAAGTACTCCTTTAAGGGGGCGAAGAGATGGCGGATCACTGGCACGCTCCAGGAACGACCCAGCAGTCTCTGCCTTGCCAGGCGGCTCATGTTGGACACATCCGTGTAGTGGACCGGAAAGCCAAAGACTCTGTAAGCACAGGATGCTAAATTAATACTAAGACCCTGACATAAAAGAGCTAACAAAAGGCTGCTGCACTTGAACAAGATTTCATCTGCAATTGTAATGTGTGCTGTTAGGATTGGGGTAAAATAAATGGTTGCTATAATTGCTATTGACCATCAGGAGGTACTAGGTGATTAATTTTGTCCTTACTGAGATTCACTAGCCCCAGCTAGTGTCCATATGCCAAACCCTTTACTGTGTTTTAGCCCTTTAAACTTAGATTAGTACAAAGATGGGGCTGATGAAGTAAAGACAAAACCAGTCCCATAGTGCCTTCTACTGGGCAATAGAAAAAACAGCACTGTTAAAATATAGAAATTCTGTTAAGGGAGGACTCTTGAAGCTTCTAATATGAAGCCCAAATAGCTCCGTTTAGTGTATAAGGCCCAGTCGCTATAAAGTCTGAAAACTCTATAACGCATAAAAACAAATTGTATTGTGCCAATGGAAAAAGGGGAAAAATAGATTGCACGACAAGAGAGGCCCTTCTAAGGGCGAGTGGGGTGTTTATAACCAAACATATAATTAGGTCACAACTAAGCCATATGGGGGACAGGTACAGAAAGGTTATGTGCTGCAAGTTCTTCAACTCATTCTTGAAAGAAGGCAAGCCCAGCCCCCCACACCATTCCCACCTCTCCATCTCGGTGCACCACAGGATGTCCTCCTTCTCATTCATAAAGACAGGGAAATGCTGGTCCTTGCCTTGCTTGATGGAGTTGGAACGTGTGGTGATGGTTCGTACTTTGCTGAACTACATTGGGAAGACAAGATAGACAAACAAAAAGTGATGCCCAGCAGGCATTCATACCATGCATAATAAAGCTACCTCTGAGCTAATTCTTTACATTAGCCTTTGGCTTGTGGGCAGTCTCTGTGCTATTTCCACTGCCTTCCATCAATGTGATGATTATCTCTTCCTAGCCTTAATTTCTGCATAGTATGAAAATGACTGTAAAACCAGGCCTCCTTAAGCTATTGCCAATCAATTGTGGGTTTTGTTTTCTTTCTTTGCCTCTTGAGTTATGAGAAGATGCTCTGTTTGATGTTCTCTTCCCAAACTCTTCCGTGAAGACTTATACATTGAAACTCATTTTGGTTTCTCATGCTCACCTTAGCTATCCGGCCATGTTCCAGACACTCTTGCAATTCCAACTTATCATTCATAGTTGAAGCCAGAGGCCTGTAGGAAAACCAGGTTCACATAATTAGCTCCTAGGAATCTCAGCTCTGAAATTCACTCTGAAAGTTCTCTTTTAAAGTATTTGTACAATAAGAACAGAAAGGGTTAGTTTGGATCATTACTATTTTATGAATCAGGACTACTTTATTGAATCATTTTTCTCAAGCTGAATAAAACTGGACAAATAGTTTTATTGAGGCCAAGAAAGTTCTTAAAATTGTCTGACCCAATTACCCTTTTCCCCAGTCTAGAATAATGTCACACACAAACACAAAACAGACTCCATTGTTTCACACAAGAAACATCACAGTGGCACAGTGGCAAACTAGATTCTTGTCTCACAATTAAGCAATTACAAATTGCTCCACTACCCCCACTCACCCAGGATATGCCAAAATTACTTCCTAGCAATTTCCCTTAATTTAAAAAACCATGGATATAAATGGACAATATTTATGAAGATATTTTTAGCCTGCCTTTATCACCACTTGTGGGTCTTCTAATGACTCATATCCTAATCAAATAAAGACCCTGAGGCAGGTTTTCTCAATGGTGCCCTCCTGCCCCCCCCCCATGCTAAGGGACATGTTACTGTGCCTTTTACTTTGTAAAAACACTTGCTACTGTTGTTACTATAGCATTTTTCTTTTTTTAAAAAGAGGACAAGTCTAACTTCATACTTTCTTCATTCTTGTTCCTCAATCCTTGAATTTCCTTCCTTGCTTTATCATTGTTATTCCATTACTTTTCCCCAGCACTGAAGAGATTAAGTATTTCAAATGGAGCTCATTATTGACTTTTACCTAACAAGTATACTCTTTTGCAAGTTTTCCTGTTTTTACTTCCAATCACATTCAAGCTGTTTGTTTAGTGCCTATATCTCAGTAAGTACAGTGAATCATTTTATTTAGCCATGTCGCTGCTGATTGCTGTTAATAGCTCAATCTCTTGACCACTCTTCAGAAAGCTTCCTCTGTCATTCTTTCTGGACTAGAGTTAGGGTTAGGATTGACCACACTGCTACCTCTATGAAAATTTATCAAAGGGGTAATGAATCAAGCTGTAGAGAGATGCCTGTGCAATACTTCCCCAATTCCCAAATTTTGTAATGTATCATTCCTTTTCCCTGCTGCAAATTTCCTTAATGTCTCCAAGGCACAGGATGTCCCCTTCTAGCTTGTCTTTCACAAGGCAGTAGAAGCAATCCCTTCTGTGATAAGCTTTCAAGGTAGATGACTGATCTGGATCCATCTTCATAAATTGTCATTTACACTTAAGGTTTTTTTTTTACTTGTGCTGTTATCAAAACTGCTCTGAATTGGTCAAAATATGACAGCATACCCACAACACCCATGTAACATATAAATTTTGCTAAATAAATAAATAAATAAAAATAAATAAGTTAGCTGATAAAATATTTGTTCAAACCTACAGAATTATCAGCAAAATATACCGTATTGAAGTTGATTTGAGGCTTGAGAAATCAAGCCTCAAATCAAGCTATCTTACCTAGTTGGGTACTCAAAGTCTACAAGCAAACAACCAAACTCAGAAAACACCAAGAACTCCACAGTTCAATCCTGAACTACAAATATTCTCTTTTATTAAAAATAATAAAACCATAGAAGAATCAAACTCGTGCAAATATAGACACTAGATTAGTGTTTCTCAACCTTATTTATTTTTATTTTTTAAATTTATTTGCCACTCATCTCACCACAAGGTGACCAACCTTAGTAGCTGGCTGGGGAATTCTGGGGATTGAAGTCCACACATGTTAAAGCTATTCAATAGATATGAGAAGGGTAATGAGCGAATCCAGCCAAGCAATTCTTCACACATTAAAGCATCAATAATTGAACAGGTTAACACTTTTAACAAAACAGTGACTCATCTGCTGGTAGTTGGTGCCTGTGTAGATAGCTTATGCTTATTAACTAACCTGTTCATGCCAGGCAGATTTCCCCAGAAGTACCGGGCTCTGTGGGCTGCAGAGACTTCTTTGGCATCGATCATCACTGGATTAGACTGTAAGAAGGAGAGAGGCAAGGGAAGTCACACTATAGGGTATCAGAATGAGACTACCTCTTGGAAGTTTGCAACAGGTGATTCGCCATCTGAACCTTTCCAAGATTTTCCCTGCTCTCAACCTATTCTGTTACTTCAGTCACAGTCCTGGCCATTATGGTTCCTTATAATCAGGGCTACAGCCAGTGGCGAAATTCAGCCGGTTCTATCTGGCTCAGGCGAACCAGTAGCAGCAGAGGCTCCACCCACCCGCACATCACATCCCATTTTTTATTCTCTGCACATGTGCAGAGGGCTCTGCGCGTGCATGGAGGAGGCGCAGGCGCACTCACATTTCTGAATCTGTAGTGAAGGTAAGTAAATTTTACCCCTGGCTACTATTTATCATCCTATGTATCGGGGTGAAATGCTCCCAGTTCGGACTGGATCGCCTGATCCGGTAGCGATGGTGGCGGCTGGTTAGGAGAACTGGTAGCAAAAATCCCCCCCCCCGCAATCATCAGGGTTGTTTTTTTTTACTTTTAAAAGCATTTTTCCCTGCCGAAAAATGCTTTTAAAAGTTAAAAAAAAGCTTCTGATGATCCCGCGGCTCAGCTGGGATCATCAGAGCCTTTTAAAAGCTTTTTTCCACAACCTCTTTGGCCGAAGAGGTTGTAGAAAAAATGCTTTTAAAAGTAAAAAAAAAAAGTTGGCCATGCCCACTCAGTCACATTACCCCCCACCAAGCCACTCACAGAACCAGTAGTAACAAATTTTACATTTCACCGCTGCTATGTATGTATATATATTGGAGTATATTTACATATATATACATACATACATTATACACTGGAGGAAAAATTTTTTAAAAATCCCAGAAGATGCTAATGGCTTCTATATTGTTCTATATACTGTTCTAAGAAAACAACATGAATTTGTACATGTTGTCATCAAATATTAAGCTTATATAAATGAACAGTTTATTATTATTAATAATATTAATATTATTACATAATATTATTACCTTGATGAACGTATCTTTTCTTTTATGTACACTGAGAGCATCACTCTGCTAAACAAATAATTCCCTCAACACTGTCAGACTATTTACTGAATCTGCACTACTATTAATCGTTTCATAGTTCCCATCACCAATCTCTTTCCACTTATGACTGTATGACTATAACTTGTTGCTAGCAATCCTTATGATTTATATTGATATATTGATCATCAATTGTGTTGTAAATGTTGTACCTTGATGAACGTATCTTTTCTTTTATGTACACTGAGAGCATATGCACCAAGACAAATTCCTTGTGTGTCCAATCACACTTGGCCAATAAAATTCTATTCTATTCTATTCTATTCTATTCTATTCTATTGTACCTGAGTAATAGCTTTAATCCCATTCCTTCCCAAATCCAGGGACCATAAGGTTAGGGCTGAATGATTTGGAGAGTGACTGACCAAGCTTACTGTGTAAAATGGTGAGGCGTAATATTCTTTTGAGGACAGTTTGAAGGGCCTCCCCATGTTGTTGTGCCATGTATGCGTATGATCAAAAGATGGGATAAGTGGTTTCATTCCAGAACCAATTGCTGAATGTACTTTCTCTGCGTGTCCATACATTATTCTCCAATGAGATCATACAGTCCTGAACAATGTGGGCTATGAATAGTATGGAGCTTTGTCAGCTGGGAAGGCCCATAAAGCTTAAAATGGATTATGTATTTTGATTCAGTCTTTACACAAGATAATGTGGTTTTGACTTTCTGCATTCATTTAAAAATGTAACTTTTCTAAAAATTTGCCTTCCCTCTTTATCTAGTGGTGTTAGTCTCACTGCAAAGCCCATAATTTTCTCCAGTGGCAGGAAGGACTGCCTAGACCTGGGAGATAAGATGATGTTCTGACCTAAGCTCCCTTAAAAAGCAGGAAGCAGAGTCTTTGTCAAAGCAAAACCTCTTTTATTTACACGACTGTGAATTACTTTCATTCACAGTCATCAAGGCCTGTCCAAACACACCTTATCTCACTTGGCACGTAACTTGTTTCCAAGCGCAGTACAAGGCAAAACTTGGCACAGAGTGTCTCAGAGTCATGGAACAAATGAATTGTTTCCTGCAAAAGACCACTCCCTGTTCACTCCTCTTTTGTTTCCTATGAGAGGGGCCAATTATCTCCAAGGTGTGGTTTTACTCTCAAGTCGACCCTGCTTTCTGAGTTGTTGTTGTCTTCTGGCAGCTCTGCGCATGTGCACACTGGGAACAGGCTCCAGCTGTTCCTCTGCCTCACTGCTGTCTAGCTCCCTCTCTGCCTCTGATGCAGAGCCTTTGTCAGAGCTTTCCTCAACCCCCAGGACTGGCCCATATTCCTCCCCAACCTCCTCACTGTCTGACTCTGCTGCCAGCTCTGCTGGCTGCCGACGGGCCACAACAGATGGCAGTAATGCAGATCTTTGCAGGAGGCAAGGGGAGCGTGTCACTAGAAGTGATGCTGCTTTGTCCAAGACCCATCCCATCTTTTGGGGCCATGGTCCCATTCCCCCATCCACATGGCAGACAAGGCTTGCTCTTCTACCCAGTAATATCCCAAGACTGGCTACGGGGAGAGCCCCTCACCTCACCTCACCTCACCTCTAGGAAGCGAGAGATGTCCCTTTTGTCGCTGACGCCCATGGCCACCACATTTTCAAACAGCCAGAAGAAAGGTCGCTCATCTCCCTCCTTGGGTCTGGCCTCATGAAGGAGACGATAGAATTCAAAGAAGAGTCGCCCTGTGCCCTCTGGGTTAGGAAAGCAAAGGCAGAGACAGGTGGATGCTTGCAAGAGGAATTGAGACGCAGGCCAACAGTTTTTTCTCTTGATAACCATTAAAAATCTGACTTGTAGAGTGTAGGGACTTTTTAAAGCGCCAAAGAGGATCTATCTGCTTCAGATATGACAATAAAAAGTAAAAGCAATGCCCTGATCATAGCTTTAACTTGATTTCTCAGTTGTAAAGGCTGCACATTACTCAATTACATCGATTTCTCATTTATATGACAAAGATGCATTCTGAAGCTCAAGAATTTTACCTCCATGGTTAACTGGCATCTTTTGAAATGCTAAAGTTTTGTTTGTGTAATCTCATTCTGTTTGTGTAATCTCAGCCTATCAGATACTATAAGTACTCAATGTGCTAAGGAGTAACATGCACATGGATTTCTTTTCCAATCTTCAGGGTATCTGAGATAGTAATACGAAAGAGAAATACTGTGTTTCCCCAAAAATAAGACCCTGTCTTATATTTTTTTGAACCCTGAAAGGCTTGGCCCTATTGCACTCACAAGCCCAATTGTGCTTATTATCAGGGGATGTCTTATTTTGGGGGAAACAGGGCATATTTTAATTTCCAGGTACTGTCGAACTATAATTCCCATTAATTGCAATCAACATGTCTATCAACAAAGGATGCTATGAGCTGTAGTTAAGTAGTTTCTGGAGGACCATGGTTCTTACCATGGATCAACTGCTTTAAAATAACATGTCCTGGGTAAACCACAGAAGGGATGGATGGTAGCACTTACCATAAAGGCCTTTCCTGGCCGGATTAACAATGGAGAGGTCGTTGCAGGGGCTCCCTCCAATCACTAAGTCGAAGGGACCCCATTCCTGTATCTGTAACATATGGAGATAATAGTCAGATGCAGGAGGAAAATACATCTGGGGCTCTGCCAGCCTCAGTTACACAAACCAAAGAAAGCCTCCCCATCAAAGCTCCACGTACATGTTTCTGAGTGACATTGCGGACGTCCCCAACATACATGATCTTGCCCTGGTGTCGGACCATCCCGACTGTGATAGAATCTTCACACACCTCAGATGCTATGTATCGATCCACCTGGATGCCCAAATCCTTTAGCACAAGGAGTCCTGGAAAATGAAAACCACACTGTTACTGTTGCTCCCACGTGGCATTCACGGTACCACTTCTTTTCCGATATTAGGAGGGGTCAGAACTCACCTGTGGCAATGCCATCAAAAAGTGACAGCACCCGAATGGGCTTTCTCTTTTCAGCAGGGACTGGGGGGTAAACCTTTGGTGGATCCTGCAAAAAGCAAAGGAGCAGCATGAAATGGTTGGGAGTGTAAGCTGTGGCCACAGTCGCCATAGGGAGATAGCAGAAGATTCCCGAGTTTCCCAAGAGTTGGTGCTCAACAGTAGTAGACCCACTGGCCGACTGGCCTACTAGGGCAGGGGTATGCAAACTTGGCTCTTTTAAGACTTGTGGACTTCAACTCGCAGAGTTGGTCCACAAGTCTTAAAAGAGCCAAGTTTGAAGACCCCTGTACTAGGGAGCTGCAAGCAACAAGAGAAACCTGAGAGTATTTGCAGATTTCTCTTGCCTTCTGATATCAAAAGCTTCTCTTTGTCCCCACCCCCACCTCCACTCCATGCTGAACTCACAAACTCTTGATCATGATTGTTGGCAAAGAACATCTGAAGGCGTGAGGGCCAGTCTTCTCGTCGCCGGAGCAAGCCATAGACACCCTTGTGGCCACACATGTAGCAGTTCCAAGGATCTTCCTTGATAGCTGCCTGAGCAGCCCCAGGACCCACCAATAAGTCCACACACTCTACACAAAAGCATCTGCAAACCAAAATAATTAATGCTAAGTGTGGAATGTGCTCAGCTCAGGATGCAACAGACAAACAATGGCTTTGATTTTAGGTAGTCTGGGCCCTTCTGGAATTCTAGCATATTCTCTTAGTTCCAGAATCACCCAGGCTTTGACTGGCTGAAAATACTGAGAAGTCAAGTCGAGCATACAAGCCACCTCATTCCAAATACATTTCCCCAATCCTTTGTTCTTAAGCCTGCCTTTAAACTGCCATGATCCTAGTTTTCTTTTCCTTTCCTAGGTTATAGGTAAAGGTAAAGGTTCCCCTAGCACATGTGCTAGTCATTCACGACTCTAGGGGGTGGTGCTCATCTCTGTTTCAAAGTTGAAGAGCCAGCGTTGTCCGAAGACGTCTCCGTGGTTATGTGGCCGGCATGACTAAATGCCAAAGGCGCACAGAACACTGTTACCTTCCCACCAAAGATGATCCCTATTTTTCTACTTGCATTTTTTAAGTGCTTTCAAACTGCTAGGTTGGCAGAAGCTGGGACAAGTAATGGGAGCTTCCGCTATTATGCAGCACTAGGGATTCAAACTGCTGAACTGCCAACCTTTCAATCGACAAGCTCAGCGCCTTAGTCAATGAGCCACCATGTCCCTTTTTCCTAAGGTTAGAGTTTTCCATTAATAGAAACTGAAAAGACAGACACAGGCTCTTCCCATGGGCGATTTTCCACAGAAAAGATGCAAAAGTTACATTAATTTTCTCTTGAATGCAAAACCTCAAGGGAGAGGAATTGACTAATGGTGACACTACCCTAAAAAGAGCCATGGGGGGGGGGGAACGGACTGACAGAGATGCAATCTTTGACTCACCTGCAACAATTGTTGTTCCCACACATAAGGACTTCACGGCCACCGCAGCAGATGGTGCAATATGATTGATAGCCATCATCATCATATTGATAGGCGCATTCCAAAAAGCAGTTCTAAGAAAAAAAAGGTGTGAGGGATATTTCTAAGCCCAAGAAATTAAGTTTCTCCCATCATAAAAGTATTTTATAACACGCTAACCACAAGTGTTCTTATCAATCTTATCTTACAGATGTAGAACAGAAAGCAATACAGTAGATGTTGCTAAATACACTCTAGACATCCATAGTGGAGGCAAATGTAGTACTTGCTCTGAGAAAAAAAAATATGTAACCATCAGACAAGAGCTAATCACAGAGCTGTTAACTGCTATGATCAGTTTTTGTCTGACAGGATTACAATTTCCTCCAAGGAAATTTGGAGGGATTTAAATTTTTTTTCTAGTAAGGGGTTTTCTTTCCTTTCCTAGGTTATAGGTAAAGGTAAAGGTTCCCCTAGCACATGTGCTAGTCATTCACGACTCTAGGGGTGGTGCTCATCTCTGTTTCAAAGTTGAAGAGCCAGCGTTGTCCGAAGACGTCTCCGTGGTTATGTGGCGGCATGACTCAATGCCAAAGGCACACAGAATGCTGTTACCTTCCCTTCAAAGATGGTCCCTATTTTTCTACTTGCATTTTTTAAGTGCTTTCAAACTGCTAGGTTGGCAGAAGCTGGGACAAGTAATGGGAGCTTCCGCTATTATGCAGCACTAGGGATTCAAACTGCTGAACTGCCAACCTTTCAATCGACAAGCTCAGCGCCTTAGTCAATGAGCCACCATGTCCCTTTTTCCTAAGGTTAGAGTTTTCCATTAATAGAAACTGAAAAGACAGACACAGGCTCTTCCCATGGGCGATTTTCCACAGAAAAGATGCAAAAGTTACATTAATTTTCTCTTGAATGCAAAACCTCAAGGGAGAGGAATTGACTAATGGTGACACTACCCTAAAAAGAGCCATGGGGGGGGGGGAACGGACTGACAGAGATGCAATCTTTGACTCACCTGCAACAATTGTTGTTCCCACACATAAGGACTTCACGGCCACCGCAGCAGATGGTGCAATATGATTGATAGCCATCATCATCATATTGATAGGCGCATTCCAAAAAGCAGTTCTAAGAAAAAAAAGGTGTGAGGGATATTTCTAAGCCCAAGAAATTAAGTTTCTCCCATCATAAAAGTATTTTATAACACGCTAACCACAAGTGTTCTTATCAATCTTATCTTACAGATGTAGAACAGAAAGCAATACAGTAGATGTTGCTAAATACACTCTAGACATCCATAGTGGAGGCAAATGTAGTACTTGCTCTGAGAAAAAAAAATATGTAACCATCAGACAAGAGCTAATCACAGAGCTGTTAACTGCTATGATCAGTTTTTGTCTGACAGGATTACAATTTCCTCCAAGGAAATTTGGAGGGATTTAAATTTTTTTTCTAGTAAGGGGTTTTCTTTCCTTTTGCCCTAATTGCCTTTGTCCTTTTGTAGTTCTACAGTCTCTACATAACAAGTTGACTGTCCCACCACTCCCGAAGTCACCCTTCCACCTCTATTCTTTCCCCACTGCCAGGTTGCTCCTGTGTCCTGTACATTCTTACCTTGCAGTTTTGGCACATTCCTCCAATGAAGAGAGGGTGTTCCAGGGTGACATTCAGGCTTCCACAGGAAATGCAGATATCTGAGAAGTGGTGTAGTTGTTGAGTGAGGAAAGAAAAGAGATGCATTACCCTGGGCTAGTGAGAAAGGTACCATTCTCTATCCCCTCTGACTCAAATGGCAGCATTCTCCTCTTTCAAAACCACACACAGCAATAGGCTCACTGAGCATGGATCAGCCTGGTCTTTTCCATTAAAGAGATGAGAGCATAGGAAAAGGCCTTTCCTATGCTCAACTATGAAAGTGCTGGGCAGATTTTGGAAAATTGTTATTAATGATTTTATTTGTGATGTTTCAAGCCTACTCAGAGACTACCAACTCTAATGGCAGAAGGCTCCATTTGCTAACTATTGAACTGCAGCTGTGATGATCACCTGGAATTTTAGAGACAAATACTTGCAGCAGAGTAGGGAGGAATCCAATTGGTTGTCATGCCCTATACATAATTTAATATGGGGAAGGACAAAGAATGCATTTGCTTAACCTCACCTTCAATATTCCTGCATTTCTGTCGAACCTCATAAACAAGACGTTCTAAAACAGCAAAAGAATTTGTTAAAATAGGGAATCAAGAAATGCCGCAGGATCAATAAATATAGTTGAAATTGAGGGCAATCAGAAAGGCTTAATCTGTGTCCATGAATCAAAGCCTTAACTTAGCACTTGCGGCAGAAAACCCTGGGGATGCGATATGATGATTTTAGACCTAAGGAATTGCATGAATTCCAATTAGAACAAGTTCTAATATTAAAGATGAAAAAGGGAAGGCAGTTTAGTTCACATCAATAAGACAATAGCTTAACTAGGCACAACTGGCATAATCATACAACATTTGTACAAGGTTAGTGTTAACTTTGATTGCCTTTTTTGTGCCTTGTACATGAATCTTGCTACTGTAATTAACTTATGGTTCTATGTACTGTACAACTTTGACAGTAAATCTATAATCAGGTTAAGTGGGTTGGGTGAACACAGCCAATATTCTGTTAATTTATATTAATTCAATGAGTCCAGTTCTGGAACTAGCAAAAACAAGGGAAAATATTGTCTTTGTGTTATAGAGTTAGACTAAATGTATTCTTGGAGAACGGGAGTCCCATCATTCTCCCCTTTTATCTATTCACATTTTTTTGGGTTCCACCCATTTTTAAATATAATTTTTGGCAAGCTGTATGAGGCCAATACGGAATTTGCCCTCTAGAAAGTTGCTCACCTCTGGTTTAGATCAGGATGAAATTCATGATTTATTTGTAGCGATATAATCCTACCCAAGAGCTACATTTTTATTTTTCTTACAAAGGCATGTTACTGCTTGTTTGTTATAGTCTGGAAACAGACTTCCAGAAAACCTCTGCATTACTATCTAATCATCATGGGATAGCGGCAGCATTTCCCCCTTCTCCTCCCAATATCGAAGTTCTCAAGTTAGAGAATGGATGGTGAGTCTTTTGAGCTTCAGAATGGGTTTTTATGATAATCCAGTGAAAGATAGGAAAAGAGAAGCAAACATGTGGGCTACAACATGGGGAAAGGAGAAGATGGAATTATAAGACTGAGGCATGGGAGAAAAGACCAATTATCCTGATAAGAATGGCATGCACGCGCCCCCCCTCCCCAAAACGGATGAACATAAGGAAGCCCTACACCTTGCTTTATGTAAAATGTGGATTTGTGAAAGGATTTTTTTATACTTCCAATTTTCTCTTTTCTGGGGGGGGGGGGGAACTATAGCATGCCCCAATGGTCCCACAAACAGCAGTAAGAAAGGATGTTGAGAGTTAGAAGTACGTAGTGCTTTTGACTACTTGTCTATCCTCAGATATAGTTTAGGATTTGGAAAAAAAGATAAAGTGGAGATTAGCTGGGATAAGCCAACAACCTCCAAGCTACCTATTCCATTCTGTCCCAGATATACCTCGGGTGCGCTCATCTATGATTTCCTTGACCTTAGGCTTCTCAGCTGTGCTTTTCCTTGGTTTTTTGGCAGGTGGAGGAGGGGCATAGGCAGCAGCTTCTGGTTCCCCCCACATCTCCGTGTAAACTTCTTTGTAGGGATTGCGTTCCTCTGAGATGGCAGAAAGAAGTATATCAGTGTGGCAGCAAGATAAGAAGGGTGGGAAATCAAGCTTTGGGTCTTTTGATCTGGAGGCTTGTCTGTCATCAGACTTTGTGATAGATGACAGTGCGCTAACCTCCAAAGAATTATCTGATTGTTCTTTGTCGTGTGGAATCCTGCTATCAGAATGAACAGGACTCTACCACACCTCAGAAACAAATGAGCCAAAAATACCCGTTATCCTATCTATGGAATAGGGGCTTTGGGGGCTGTGATGATTTAGCTCAATTTCATTACCTTCAGGAGGCTCCAATCCCTTTGGGCCAGATGGCTGGAACCCCCCTAAAGCCCATTCAATCATCTGTTTGTTCTGCATTTCGACCACTTTAGAAGTGTCAGTTTCATCATTCTCTGGACAGGATGGAAAGATCTTGCCTGTTCTGCTGCTGGCCACCTGGAGGGGAGACAGATGGACAGAAGGGTCAACTGATTTTGGAATGACTGGTGTTCAGCTTGTACAGATATTTTTCCTGAGCTCCATAATTTTTGCTTTTTTTTCTCAGAGTAAAGGTCACATCCATAGAATCTTCTTTAATGTAATCCCAACAGATAGATTGGTTCAGATAGGTTAAGCTGAGCGCCTTCCCTGAATTCCATGATCAAAATGGAACTTGAGTTTGGTTTCCTGTTCCTTGTCCAAGACTTTAACTACTATATTACATAAACAGAAATGACGTTCCCCAATCTCCACATATTATATTGGGCTTTCTTATATTCTTTTGAATCAGTGAAGTTATCCAAGACAACACAGGAGTGAAAACAGAATTTTATCTACGTAGGAAGCTATTTTTTCAAAAGCCAGATTGTTCATGTATCCAAAAAATAATTGTTGAGTTTTCCCTCCTTTCTCTTCTCTTCATTTTTATTACCTTCTCTTTTAATGCAGTTTTTCTTGCTTCTATGAACTCTCTCAAATTATTGAATGGCACGTGTTGCATAAGGATAGGTAACGGTAAAGGTTCCCCTGCACATATGTGCTAGTCATTCCTGACTCTAGGGAGCAGTGCTCATCTCCGTTTCAAAGCCAAAGAGCCAGCACTGTCCGAAGACGTCTCCGTGGTCAGGTGGCCAGCATGACTCGACGCCGAAGGCGCACAGAACACTGTTACCTTCCCACCAAAGATGGTCCCTATTTTTCTACTTGCATTTTTTACGTGCTTTCAAACTGCTAGGTTGGCAGAAGCTGGGACAAGTAATGGGAGCTTACCCTGTTACGAGGACTAGGGATTTGAATCGCTGAACTGCTGACCTCCTGATCGACAAGCTCAGCATCTTAGCCACTGAGCCATCGTGTCTGCTTGCATAAGGAAACAGTGAGCAATTCCTAATGAAAAGATATTCCTTTTTCATTCTCTGGGATAGCTAATCTGAGATGAGACAGGGATGATTCTGAAGGTTATTTCTATCCATCTATGAGCGGTCCATCTCATCTCCTGCAGACTTAGATATCCTAATACCACCATAGAAGTTAGTCTCTACAGGGGAAAAGACTGTCAGGGAAACAAGTCCCAACGACAAAGGTAGCACTTACCTGCAGTACTTCATAGATGGCCTTTCGATACATGGGCTGCTTGTTATATGTGGCCTGGTGAAAGGCGCTAGCAAAGGAGCTGAGCGGAAGCAGTTTCTCCACGCAGACCTGCCAGAACAAAGAGATCAGGGAAATAATACCAAGTTCTTTCTTCCCTATGGTTCTCGAAGGCTGGTTCCTCCATAGCCTCACAGAAGGCTTTGAAGTGGGAAACAGAATGGAAGACTGAGCAATAGAATGGAAGACTGAGCATCCTTTTTAAGAGGTTTCATTTATTTAAAAAATGTTTTGGAGTTGTGGATTTAAGGAGAAGGATGGGTATTGCGAAATGTGTACTGCATATACTTAATGCAATTATTTCATCTATCCTGAGCCCGTCGAGCACACACAGCATTCTCAATACTGCAGTCTTTTTCCCTGCCTGTCACACCAGACACGGTCAGATACTCCAAATAAATATTTCTCTCACACGTGTAAAGAAAAGGCAGATTTACCCCAACGCCTCCCTCTTCAGGAAGAAGCAGCTTTTGGGAGACTGCAGGCAGTTCTCTTGGGAAAGATAAAGAAGACAATGGAGGCAGAGAAAAAAGAGAAAGCTGGGACCATTCTCCTTTGGCACAAACTTAAACTTAAAACTTCTACAAAAGTCAAGAAGTTTAAATTCATTAAATCAGAAGGAGAAAAATCTGATTCAATGCTGTTTCTCTTTAAATCTTTGATTAGAATTGTGCTAAATTTAATCTTTGTTTACATATTGTAACTATATTTATTTTCTTCAGTACTGAATTTCTGTCTTCAGGGAATCTGTGTTGAGCTCTTAAAATTAGTTTTAAATTTGTCCGATCCTGTGACTGGCCATAACTTTTATATTTACTTTATATTTTCTGTTGGAACTTTTTAAAAATTCCATTGATTTGCAGTTGCTGGATTCCCAGATAAGAACAGAGCTATACTTTTATCTTTTCCAAAACAGATTATTTCCCACACTTTTTCAACTCAATGGAAATTTGACCCTTCTCTTCCTGGCCGGGGAGACATTTATTCAATATTTAGCTAATGGTTTTCACTAGCCCGATACTAATTCTTAATTCACAAGCTTGAGAAGATTGGGAAGTCAATTGGGTCGACGGGATATCCCATAACAGGGCAGTGGAGAAGCAGAGAAGGGAAGAAAGGGAAGGCAAGTTTGAGAGGACAGAAAGCTTGACTGGTGAGATAATCCACTCTAGCAGTTGATAAGAGGAGGATGGGAGTAAGTGCAGTGGCTACATAGCCTCATGGTCAAGTTACTTCATGGTCTCTGAAGGCTTTGTTTTGGTCAAAACCCAGAACAATAAAGTAAGTTCTAGGTTTTCTTTCTGCCAAACCATGGCTGATCCAGTAATATAGCAAAACAAGAGAACACAACATTTTTGCTTTTTTGGGGAAACAAAACACATTTCTGTTTTACACATCCATAATCATTTTGTTAAACAATCACAGAAATATTTATATTTTCCAGTGTAACATGCAACAACACATCAATAATCTGCAAAACGTATACAAATTAATAACATTCAAAATGTTTACCTTTTATTTTAAATATCTAGGATTTCAAAATATTTTTTTATGGAAACAAAAAAGCTAAAGATAAACCATCTATTTGTAGTGCTGATAAAAGTCAATAACGTCCTATTTGTGTGAGTCAGGGTTCCCTATAATTGCTGCTAAAAATAGAAATATCAATACAAAATAAATGAGGAATGAAAAATGACAGTGGCTGTTTTCAAAATAAAATTTAAATGAATTGTAAAGAGCAAGCAAGTTCATCATTACTTCCTATTAAAATACAGTTCAAATTTCATTTTTTTTATTTCCAGTGGAAAGGTTTTCCTTTATAAAGTTCTATCATCATTTTAATTGATACATACATTAAATGTAATTTTTAAAAGGAAGTAGTGTATTTATTTCTTGCTAGTTCTAACCACAATTAACTCATGTTTTACATTTTAGAGGGATTGCAGTATAGCAAAACTTGCAAATTCTTAGTATATATTGAAACAGTATTATGTTATATTATTATTTTGTAATTGTGGCACCACACATATCACAATTTTAGAAACAACAAAACCTAAAAATACTGCTGATTAATTTGGGACTCAGAAACTGGACTATACTTGCAGTTATGGAACAAAGTGCTGAATAAACAATGGCTGAATTCACACATTGTACTAAACCATAATGTGGTTACTTTCATTCTGGCTTAGCACACTGCATTAATCCAGGAAGCCCAGCTTGTAAACTAAAGCTTATGGCACAGATACACAACTTGAAGCCTCAGAATTGTATACAGTCCTTAACACTCCAAGGAGAGTCCTAAGAGACTCTTTAAGTTGTTAACCGGTTGTACTTTCTAATGTTCTAATAAACAATTGATCAGGCTTCTGAATTCAATGCACTGGTTTTAACCTCTGAAGCACTGTTTTTAATCTGTAGCATCACAGGTATAGGAGTCTATCTACGGTCTGAGACCTGCCTCTAAATAGGAATAAAGAAATGCGAGCGGGCACTCTGTAGTGATGCCAAGATATTATAATATCCAGCTAAAGAAAGTCCTTTTCGCCCCAAAGAAAAACTTCTTCAGTGGACAGTTTTATCTGCTAACTTTTAGCACAAAAATGAGCTGCTGTGCTACTTTCAGCTGAATTTTAAAATGTTTAATAATTATACAAGGATTGCTTTCAGTACTTGAAAGTTGGCATATAAATATTAGAAATAAAACAGATAAAATAATAAAATAAGAGCACAAGAAGGACTTTTCCTACGAAGAAGCAGGTTGGAGGAAGTCTTCCCACCCCCCATCCCTCAGTTTGGGACCTTTTCAGAAAACCCAGCTTGAGCTCAGTCACTTACCACAGAGAACTTCCCATCGCCAAACCACATGACCCAGCGGGTACCTTCAGCAGCTCGGCTCCTGCCAGTCATCCACCAGGAAACAATGCGGCCTGGCCACCAGGAGAATCCACGCAGTTTTCCCCACACCAGCTCCCCAATCCCAAACCCCCGGCCATCCTGCAGTTGAAAAAAAAAATAATAATAAGCAAATTGTTATAGCGACTGGAAAAACTGAAGAGAATCGCACATAAATACTAGCGGTGAAATCTGGCCGGATCTATCCGGTTCGCACAAACTGGTAGGGTCAGCGGCAGGAGGCTTCGCCCAACCACCGAGATGTCATTATGTTCCATTTTTGACCCTCTGCGCATGTACAGAAGAGGTGCGCATGCTCTCATTTCCAAACCGGTAGTGAAGGTAAGTGCATTTCACCACTGATAAAATACCCAATGAAGGCCAGGGTTTCTGCTAAAAGCTCTCATTTTGGATGATTTTTATGAAGGATGCAGCACAGTTGTTAATCCCATATGCATGATTCACAGAGAACATGCTGAAGAACAGAGAAGCCACATACAAATAAGGTGAGTAAGCAAGCTTTGGAAGAAACCTGAATGTGACATAGGAAACTGAAAAGGCAAGGAGATGAGCCTTGAAAAACCATAGGAGGAAAAAGCAGATGGGCAGGTATTTATTTTATTTATTTCTCATTTTTCTGAATCAGAACGAGATTCATCTGCTGGCTTTTCTAATGGTGCCAAAAGCTATTTTTCTGACAGCATCAACAGCTAAGTGAAAAGATCTGGATTTCTCATTAGCCTTCTGACTTTGATATGCTCTTATCTACACTCTAGTCTACAACTAACTGCCATCCTGTTTGTTTACCCACTCCACTTCAGCTTTCCCTACATCCAGACTTTTGCTTCTTTTTATTTCTTCCACATTTTTTTTTCTTTTCCTCTCCTCCTCACAACCCCATTCTTCTCTTCCATTTCCTTGCCCTTCATTATCATCATCATGTGTTCATTCAGGCTCTTCCATCTCTCTGCATTGCATATTCACTGCATCTAATACCTGGCTGTAGCTTCAGTCCATAAAAAGGAATCAGCAGGGGTGGCTTCTTCCACTAACATGGCACTTTTGATGGGTGGCACTTGCTAGCTTTCTTTTCCTTTAATCCAACTAGCAGTAATACAACCACAAATGCCGTTTGGAGACAGGAAAGACTAACTAGGGATGCCTCAAGAACAAGGTTTTCCAGGAGCTTAGAATGGTGGGAAAATAAACTTCTGGGAGCAGAACTCTGTCTCTCATTCACCTCATATTCCGGCTCATCGTCAGTTGACTTCGATATGCTCTTGTCTACAGCATCAGGCCCCACAGGCTCTGGGGTAGTAGCCACACTGGGAGAAGCAGGGTCAGTTGGCTGCTGTGAGGCTGGTGGGCTGGCCTCCTCTTCCTTCTGGGGCTCGCTCCGTGGTGTTTCTTCCACAGCATTCATTCCAGCAATTACCTTAGCTTTCTTTTCAGCCTGCAGAAACAACAGAGTTAAGAAGGTAGTCATGAGTCATGAGAATGTTATTGAATAATTTATTTCTGAGTTAAGTTTTTAAAGTTTTACTCTAATCCTTGATCTCTCAATAATTGTATTTTCATAATGTACTAAACTTGGTTATTGAATTAATCTTATTTTCTCCTTCCTCACAACACACTGAGTAATTAAATAACCAACAGGATTGGCATTACACATTATATTAAGCTGCCAAAACACTTATGTAGGTACAACTACAGGTATTCCTTGATTTACAACCATCCGTTTAGTAACTGTTCAAAGTTACAATGGCACTGGAAAAAAAAAGACTTAGGTTTTCACACTCACGACCACTGTAGCATCCCAATGAGCTGTAATTAAAATTCAGGCACTTAACAACTGACATGTATTTATAATGGTTGCAAGGGTCATGTGATCACCCTTTGTGACCTTCTGACAAGTGAAGTCAATGGGACACAATTGTGTTACTAACTTAATAACTGCAGTGATTCACTGAATAACTGTGGCAAGAAAGGTCATAAAATGGGGCAAAATTCACTTAACTGTTTTGTAGTCGTAAGTCAAGGACTACCTGTACTACGTATTCAAATCTCTGATTATGCATGTTGTGTGAATACAGGCATTATGACAAAAATATAGGTTCACTTAATCCCTCTAAGATTATGGAACACTTTTTTCTAAAGCAAATCTAGATGATTTGAATAATTGCATCGCTTTACATGTACCACATTGATTTTACATGTACCACATAGCACATGATTCTATAAGTACTCTAGAATTGAAGTATATCATATAAACTGCCAGATTTAGATAATGTTTTACCATAATGCAAGCCAACATCTTTCGAACAGGAGAGAATGAATTACATTACATTTTTAATTGATGGACAATTTAAAACAGTCTGCCCAGCCCCCATATCTTCCATATGTCATGTTTCTACTGCGCCATACTTGGCAAGCTTAAAAAAAAATCCGACAGTTGCTTTTACACAATGAAAATGTGTTGAGTATGTTGTGTGAATCCATCCTATATTTTATTGCTGGCTGAGGAATTCTGGGAGTTGAAGTTCATCTATATTAAAGTTGCCAAGTGCGAAAAACACTGGGCTAAAAAAATAACAAGTGCTGCATTTAAATGCCTTTGGAGAGCATCAGTTTATGGAAGTCTAACTCATCTTGCATTTGTCTTCAGAAAAACCAGAATGAAATCATTTGTATTCCCACAGTAAGGGAACTGTGATGGTAGAAGGGAGTGCTGGCTTGTTTCCTGTCTATGGCAGGAAATGAAAAACTTGAATCTATGACTGCCTGGGTGGAGACAGTTTGCCCCACTGGGACAATCCCACATTCCATAACAGAGCAGTACAAGACAGACAGACAAAAGAGTAAAAGCCCTAAAAACAGGAGAAAATCAGGGAGGGCAATCCTACTATGAAAAAAATAAAAATATGCCTTACAGTGTAGGAAAGCAGCTCTAATTATTGAACTACACTGCTTTGTACATAACCATAAAATACGTAAGTCAGTTAATTGCTTTTTCTCTGTTAGGAACATATTTGTGTTTCCATGAGAATGTAGGAGCTGTCAGTATTTTCTGGAATAGATGAATCAAGAATTATATTTGGGCAGTCAGAGACTACACTTAAGAGATTTTCAGTTGGATCAAACACCACAGTAGATGGGGGGGAAATGCAATATAGTCTAAGTTATGTTACACACCTGGCAGAACTATAATTACAGTAGAGAGTATTGGCTAATTAGGCTTTTTTTTTTGCTTTTTTATATTTATGTAAAATATTGCTATACCATCTGTTGTGTCAGACCTCTCATGGCAGCATACATGAAAACACATTTTGTCCAATTTCAAATAAGGCGAATGAAATATAAATATATTAAAACCTGTGAGACAAACCAGAAGCAAGAAAAACACAGAGGAGCATCAGGCTACAATATCATACATTAAACTGGTTTTAAAAAAAACATTCAGAATGTATTTAAGCTGCATTAAGCATATTTTATGGTTATGTTACAGATTTTTTGATTTCCTGCCTCAAAACAACAGGAAACTGATGATTTTCAGCAAACATACTGATGAAATTTGATAGCATAATCTGCATAGTCTCTGGAGGCTGCAAAAAATGATGTTTGAGATCGCAGGATGTCTTGATGCAGGGCTAAAGTGTCACATTAAATCCAAGCTGGGCACCGGGAATCCTGAACTCTGACCTCAGGTAGTGAGTTACATACCTCAGGCAAATTCCAAACAAAAATAACTGTGTAGAAGTAGCTTCTATCACACATTTAGAAATTAGAAATGAGCACAAAACTCTTACTAAATATGTATTATTATGACTATGCTTATCTCCAATTGCACTATTAGGAAGGTTTAACCCTAAAACCACCCCCCTTTTCTCTTTAAGAGATGAATATGTTCCAAGAAAGAGAAGAATGAAATTATCACATCAATGTCTGAAGAGGGAAACAGGCCTGAGCCAAAAGGAAATATTTTTCTTTAAGTTTTTTCATATCTTAAATGTCACAAATATTATAAAGGAAGGATAATTGGAAACTTTCCTATGGATTGCCAAATGTAAATACATCAAATGCTTATCAGTTCTGTTATTTTCCAATTCTTTGGCATCACAGTGGTCTCAAGAAGGATGACAGTAACAAGAGGGCATGGCAGAAATTAGTTCCTGCCTATATACATGCATGCATGTAAGAATTGCAATTAAAACAAACACTTATCTTCTTCACCTGGAGCTGCTCTAAACTGAATAGGATTTCCAGTCATTGCCAAGCATAAATCGCATTTTGAATTATGACCAGAGGTAACTGAACTGGATTTCTGTAGCCCTCATATGAAAATAGCTAAAGTGTTTTCCATACACAGAATAAAATGTTAAAATTAAAGGCATTTTCTTTACCAGACACTACTATATGCACAGGCACAGATGCACATCATATTTGATGACAGAAGCTGATGATCACTGCAACTCATAAATGGTCTAAACTTTTTAAACTGAGACAATGGCATCATCATAAAAATAAAGACACACTTAACAATCCTTATTATCCAAGTAAAATGTCTCCTTCTCTAAACTGACTTACTGATTAATTTTTTTCATTTATTGCATAATTTCTAAGAGTCGTAGTTTTCAGTTTGTACCAAAAGTGCTTTCTTCTGGACTTTCTGTTTTTTCTTTGAAGACGTTTCGCTTCTCATCTAAGAAGCTTCTTCAGCTCTGTTTGTACTTTCAGGTTGTACTTTCAATTCTGAAACATTCTTGCCTTGCATTGGAAAGATCTCTGGCAAAAACATAGCTATAAAAGACCCACAATGCAGACCTGGGGCCAGCATTAAAACATTTCCTCCCCCACCACACTCCCTTCACTGATTTAGATGGGCAATTCCCAGAACGATTAAGGGCAATTTCCAGAGTGATCAGGAGCCTTCTGTAGGTGCACTCAACCAGGAATTCTCTCTCCCCACAAAATATCTAGCATTTCTTTGATACTTTTTAGATGCTAAGTTATGTAAAATACCTCTTGCTTCATTATCTAACTTTTTTCACCAATGGTTTTTTCTATTCTTGCTCTGTTGATTGATTACTTTGAATAGATGCTTTTACAGAGCATTGTGAGCCTGCCTTTGCTTTGCCTTTATCTATACTGGCTAATGACTATTATGTATTGTATTATGATGTTTACTACTTCCCTTAGCAGTAATAAAAGTAATTATCAAAACATTTTAGTTTATTACTTCAGTTACTTTGTGAAGTATTTGCATAAGGAAGGCCTAAAATTTTTATTTTTAGCTTGCCACTTGAAACATAGTCATGGATAAGAGTTCTAGTCATGTATAAATTTTATGAACTAAACAATTTAAAAACGAAGCAGGTCTCTGTAAACATTTTATTTTTAAAAACAGGACCCAGAATTTAAAGTGTACATGGGTGAGAAATACATCCCTGCTTAACTTCCCAGCCAAATACTACTGTATTTGAACAATCAATGAAGCATAAACCAATCAAGTGGACCAGCATAACAACATGCTAAGCTATGAAAAAACCAACCAAATTAAAATTAAACTATCTAAATTGATCTGGTTTAGCCA
Organism: Ahaetulla prasina; assembly: GCF_028640845.1. Classification (NCBI taxonomy): domain Eukaryota; kingdom Metazoa; phylum Chordata; class Lepidosauria; order Squamata; family Colubridae; genus Ahaetulla; species Ahaetulla prasina. Next base: position 30,079,536 of record NC_080539.1, read on the forward strand.
TGTCATGCAAACTAATGCTAGGATTCTTCATTTATTTTAGATACAGGACTTTTTTAAAATAACAAAACATGCATTACAGATTCTACTACTTAATTTTTGAATCATGAATATTTATGATGAATACTCAGGTGGGATCCTTGTGAATTTTCTCCAAGTACAGGATTAAGGAAACATTCCTCCTGAATATTATCATATTTCCTCCCTCAACAGGCATGCAGTTGAACTAATACAAAACAAAATAACGATAAAGGAAAATGGAAGGAGCTCAGAGTGTATTCAGAAAATGTGTCTTGAGCCTCACAAGTACAGTGCCTCTGTGCTGCTCATTAAAACAGCTCACCTTTTTTAGGCTTCTGAACAAAAACAAAATGCAGCTGGTTTAACAACTGCTTTGTGTAACAAGTTGATTCCATAATGCAGTGGCATCTTTTTTTAGTCTCATGAAAAAACAAAAAACAACAACAAAATAATAAAACTCAGGTCACTTTACTGTACAGATAGTCCTCGACTTGTATAACCATTTGTTGTTCTGTTTAGTAATGGAAATTTTGGGCTCAATTATAGCTGTAAGTCAAAGATTACCTGTTACAAATAAAACAACTTTTCCCATGTTGCTGCCAGATTACAAATTCCATCATCCTGAGCTGGTCCTACCAATTGAATGAAGGGTTACGGGACACATCCTTCCTTGTCTCCAGGAAATACAGTGGTGGGTGTTCTAGACCTGAACAGAATGTAGTCTAAAATATCCCCCAAAGTAATGTGCCTGCTTTCTGACATAAGGAATTCTTTGTTTTACACGCAAGAAATTTGAAATGACAAAGGTAAATAAGGATGAGACGTATCTGAAGAAAAGTGATGTTTTAATTGTTTGTATGTTTGTCTCTGAGTTAGGTATCATGGGTGTTGTAGGTAATCCCAAGTGGTTCTGGGGAAGGCTGACCTACAGGAAGAGAAGGAGGTATCAAGGAAGCCCACGGTGTACACTGTGCGCTATTTCTGGGCTGTAGTAGAGAAACATAGTGTCTGACTTTCTGAGAACTGAGCCTCTTCTAAAGTAAATGTGTTTCCGTTGCTTACTTGAAAAGGGGGGGGGATATAAGAGTTCAAGGAAAGATTTATGTGCCTGAGATTAAAAGTATAAAAAATAAAAGAGGGCTTCTGACCTAAAATAGGTCACAATGGGAAATCTCTAATAAAGGTAGATATTCTCTTGAATTCTGAAACTACAAGATTCTGCTGTTACCAGTAGTTTATTGTATTTATTCACTTTTAAGATTGATAAAGCTGCCCAACTGAACCACTGTGATTTTGGGCAGCATGCAGCAGAGAAGTAAACAATCAAAGAAAACCCCCATTTAATGAACAATATTGTAAATGTGAAATATAAAATGGTAACCAAGGAGGTAACAAAAGAATCACAAGGAGAGTCCTGCTCAACTAGCCCAGAATGCCTGGGGGAAGAGTTGGATCTTAACAGCTTTCCTAAAGAGCAGAGGCCTGTGGTATATTTGGGGGGGGGGGAGATCACTCCACATAACAGGCATAAGGTGACAAGATTTAAAAGAAGGAATCTGAAGCATGCCCTCCTAATGTTGCAACAGTTCACAGACATCTCAAAAGGGCTTTTTTCAAAAGGTAACTGAACAGTTTTTTCCTTGAGAGGAAGAAGACGTTCCACTTCTCATCCCAGAAGCTTCATCTGTTCAATAGAAAGCAGTTAGTTTAACTGCTTTAAATGTTTGTTAGTCCAATAGAAAGCAATTAGTTTAACTTTTGGCTGCATTCACATAACAGATTTAACACTGTTGTGGTATCTTCTGAGTCTGCATGATATATGGTAGCACACTAATCCTAAAAATGGGTTCGTTCAACCCATCAAGTTACAAAATATTAATTCAGGTAATATTAACTGTCGTTAGGGGATTCAAAAATTTTTTATTACTGGTTCTGTGGGTGTGACTTGGTTGGTGTGGCATTGCTTCTTGGGCAAGGCTTGGTGGACATGGCAGGGGAAGGATACTGTAAAATCTCCATTCCCTCCCCACTCCAAGGGAAGGATATTGTAAAATCTCCATTCCCTCACAATCAGCTGGGACTTGGGAGGCAGAGAATAGATGGGGGCGGGGCAAATCAGAATAGATGGGGCAGGGGCGGTTCTCTGAACTACTCAAAATTTCCGCTACCAGTTCTCCAGAACTGGTCAGAACCTGCTGAATACCACCTCTGGTTTAGACCCATTAGCTGTTTACCTCTCCTAATTAAGAGTGTTGTCAATGTGTTCATCCACTTATTAATTCTGTGATTCTATCAGTTTCTCATGGCTTGAAATCAAATGGCTTCTGCTAAATCCAAATACTGGTTTTGATCTTTATAACTCTTCAGTTCTTAGGATAATGCTATCTCAACCTGATATATAAAGTTTAACAGTAACTCTTCTTTAGTTATTCCTGTTTTGTGATAGCTACTCAGAAGATAAATGTCTTGGTACCAATACTCAATTCTAGGGAGACTTGTTTAGTACCTATTTTTTTGATAGAAGAGAATATTTATAGCTCAGGGTTGAACTATTGAAATTTATGCTCTTTCTTAGGCAATGTACAGAGACTCTCAATTTTATTCTCCTGATGTCAGAAAATTAGGTGAGGGGCCCTTGGTACTTTCTGAGCTCGTTTTTGTTGCAAACTCTGCAGTGCATTGCATGATATCACAACATCATCAGTACTAGTAGGGAGTGGGATTTGCTCTCAATTTATATTCTTAATGGCTTCCCTGTCAGTTTTGGTAGGAGTGGTCTTGGCTTCGTTTACCATGGTCAAAGTTTCCTAGTTGAAACTAATCTTAAGTCTGTCCATGTGTTGTGAAATTAAAGAATTAAATCATGTCTTCTAACTGCTAGTTGGTGTTCATGATGTTTTCTGCTAGTCTTCTGTTTGTCCTATGTAGTGGCTGTTGCAGTCTTTACATTGTATGTAATGATGTTACTTAGTTTGGTAATGAAACCTGCAAGAAAACAACCAAGCTCAGAGAGCACCAAGGGCCCCTCACCTAATTTTCTGACATCAGGAGAATAAAATCGAGAGTCCCTGTACATTGCCTAAGAAAGGGCATAAATTTTAAAATGAAAAAAATGGTCTGGTTTGTAATCATGCTTCTTTTAAAACGCAAACCCTGTTTAATTTTGTTTATTAAGTTGTACTTTAGTATTCGTCTATTTACCGGTAATTTTTAAATTATTTTACTTGTTGCATTTTGTACTCTATTTTTTTTTTGGTAATTTTAGAATTTTAAAAATAGGAGGAAAAGATTTCTTCTAAAATACTGAAAATGTTTGTGCTTGCCTCCAAGCCAGTGTTTGACTGGTGGCAACTGTCTGGATAAGCCCCTACATATTTTTTTGGGGGGGCGGGGCGAGTAGTTTGCTATTGACTCCTTCCTAGGGCTGAGAGGGAATGATTGGGCCAATGTCACCCAACCAGCTTCATGCTGAAGGAAAGACTAGAACTCATGGTCTTGGTATATAGCTCCGTCAAACCCCAACCATTATTTTAGCATATTATGAAAAACAAGATCACATATTGAGCCAAGGTTAAAAAACATCTTAGGTCCTGGGGACTACACAAATCATCCAAATTTCTTAACAATATGGAGCAATTTTCCACTGCTTCCTTTGGAAATGTTTTTTCCAACTTCATAACTTTCAGCCCTGGAATTTTCCCTTCCAGGTACTAAAAATGTATCCTGTTTAGCTTCTAAACCTGAATAAGGCTGCCCAAATACTTCCATCCAGTGACTCTATTTCTAAAACCACAACTGTATTTTGTTAATCCAGGTTAAAGATTAAGCAAACGATATGAATCTAATCACTCGCCTTCAATGCTTTCTGGGTTTGCACAAGGGAGTTTTTGTTAACTCAATGATTTCTGCATTAAGAAAAAACACTGTTTATATCTTTTGGTTTTGCAAAGCCAGCATGTTGTATGTAGAAACCAGAACAGCGAGTTTGAAAGAAAGACCCAGCTCTAAATCTTTACTGAGTTACAAAGCCTCTTGAGTGGGTCTGGAGCAAAATTCTCTACTTCACATGAACAATGGCTATGATATAATGCTAAAAAGCTACTTCTCTTGAAAACCTCAGAGAAAGGAGCAGGATACAAGTGTCTCCTGGTAAAATCCACTTAAGAATACAAGCACTTGTCCTTGTTTGCTAACTATAAAGCTGGATTTTCAGTCCTTGTACTCTATAGCTAAATCTAAATGGCTCACTCAGTAACACAGTGCCTACAGCCACTGCCCAGTCTTCTCCATGCAACTGATAAAGTCTTAATACACGAGCCTAGGGGATATTGGTAAATATCAGAAAATAACACTGTCAATCGGGTTTTTATTTCAGCATTTAGGAAAGATTCAGAGCTTTCTCTGTTTTCCTTAAAATGTGTGTGTTCCCAATACAGACTAAGCAATTGGGGAAACTGTAACTGTTAATAGTTTCATACATGGTTGAGAAATGTTCTGCTATTTGAGGTGCTGGAGGAGTTTCAAAGAAAAAAAATTCGACATTTTCAGGAATCCTCCTTTCCCTTGAAAACCATGATATTAAAGTGTTCTGACTGTATGTTTATAAAACAGGGTTTATCAGCAGATATCAAAAACACACTCAGCCACTAATGAGGAGGCTTCACTCTACAAGCCAAAGGAACTGGGAAGGAGGAAGGAAAGAAAGTGGTAAAAATGGAAATATTTAAGAGGCACATCTTACTAGTTATACTTCCACTGTTTACCTGTCCCTTAGGCAAGGCAGTAAACAACAGATTAGCTAACAATCAACATGGACACAGATAAAGGGTATTGTCTTTGGTTAAAAGACATTTTTTAAAGAACAAAAGTTTGCCAAACTCCATTTGGCAATGGTAAAAGTGGGATGGCCTTTATATTATGAGAAAATCTCAGAATTTCTTCTTTTAAGATTAAAAATTTCTTCTTTTAAACTGTAAAAGCAGGACCACGTAAAGGATCAATGAGGCTGTAACTTCCATTTCCATTGATATATACTTCACTTGCCATAAGATAGCTATTCCTGGGATGAGCACTCATTATTTTTTGGTCTAATAAGTGCCTATGGAGAAACAATTCCCTGCTTGACAGAAATAAAAAGATGCGAACAGGAACCAAGGGCTGCAGGAAGTGTTATGTTTTGTTTTAAAAGAAATAAACAGAAGGGTTTCTTGCTTATTCTATTACTGACTCTCATTTGGGAGGTCCACAACATGTCCTATTCTCCCATGAGACTGGCCAGGGCTGCAAGATTTTGCCTGTTGGTGGCTTCTTTCAGAGCTTTCGCTAGTCAGTGCTTTTTCACTTAAGCCAGAGGTCTTCAAACTTGGCAGCTTTAAGACTTGTGGACTTAAAGCAGAGCTGGCTGGATAATTCTGGGAGTTGAAGTCCACAAGTCTTAAAGCTGCCAAGTTTGAAGACCTCTGACTTAAGCCATCTGGACTGTTTTATTCAACCACTGACTCAACGGATCTTGTAAGCATTCCTTATTGGCATAATGCTCTTGCTGAAAGGTCACTAACTCCAAATACCCTGACTGCTCTAAGAAGAAGCCAATGTAGGTTCACATAGGGTGGAAGATTCATACTGGATGGTATTTGGAGGCTTCTGAATTATGAAATTAGTTTGTCCTTTTCTATGAATTAAATATATTTTATTCTTTAAAGTCACCCCGACAGGCCTTCTGAAGTTGCTATTTTCTTCCTAATAGTTTCATGGGCTGGTTAACAGTTGTAATAAAAAAATATTTGATTTAAATAGTTTCAAATATCTGCTGCACTAAAAATAATCACCTTATGAACCATCCTTACTATATACTTAGCAAGAACTGACAGTCCTGAAATAGTGAGGAACAGAAGCAAGTACAGGTTATACAATAGCAGACCATGGATTGAAACTCCCTGAAACTTTTGGGTCTTCATGTTATGTGAAGTAGGATTCACTGTGATTTATTTAGGCATGACATATTATGTGAATACATCAGCTTTGTTTTGTTAACCTGAGCCTATGGTTTAGTATGTTGTTCTTCATAATTCCTCTCCAATGAATAGCAAGTGGTCTTTGGAGTTTAAATTGTTCAAAAGAATCTTGAAGAAGTGGAGCAAATGGAGCTTAATCCCTGAGCTGTCGAGAAACAGGAAATGGAACAAGGCTGCAATCTAAAAGCAGCAGGAAGGCTAGAATGGAAGAAAAATAATGCATGCAGGGAGTTTTAGTTGGTTCTCTTTGACCAAAATTTATACCATATAAGCTTGTTGAAAGTATCTTCTAATGGAGCAGGATGGGGAATATCCCATTACTCCAGGACCAGATTGAACAGAAGGCTAAAAAATTTGAGGACTCGCAGTAAAGCATTCAATCGTATTTGCATTATATGAGACCTGGCCAAGATGACAAATGATTTTGCTTCTTGAATACTGGTTTAATTCTAAGCTTCTTGTAATTAGGGAATGTTATTTTTCTTGAATAAGATTTATTTCCAAGTGCAAATGGTTTCTGGTGAGAATGTGCATTGGAAATTCAGGCCCACATTCGAATAGAATAGAATAGAATAGAATAGAATTTTATTGGCCAAGTGTGATTGGACACACAAGGAATTTGTCTTGGTGCATATGCTCTCAGTGTATATAAAAGAAAAGATACCTTCATAAGGTACAACACTTACAACACTTAATGATAGTCATAGGGTACAAATTTAACACTTAATGATGAATCCAAATGCAGTTATGCTTTTACTGTTTTCCTTTAGCCAAAACCTCACACTTTTCCAATCTCAGTGGCCTCTTACTGTATCATATCATGAAGGAGCAGCCTTTTCCTCTGAGGTTTTTAAAGTGCTTGTAGGAAATAAGAAACAGCAGCAGCCTGGCTTCACGACCTTCCCCCCACCCAACTAATATCTACCAAACTGAGAATTTTGCCTCAGCTGTGTTGGGTGGGGAGAAGGGGGATCTGTTCTCCCGCCTCCAATATTCCTTCAAGGCAGACCGCCAGTACCATCTCTCTGCCTTTCTTCAAGTCAGTTCCAGTGCCTGTTTTCCCACCAGCCAGATCTTCACCTCAGCCTCCCTCCACCCAAGTCCACTTCCTCACATAATGCATAGTTGCTTCCAACAAGGGTTGGAGCAAGTGTCGGTCCAGGTAACCTAGCAGAACTATCATGCTGGCTGGGCATTCAAGGGGGCTCAGAGAAGGTTATCAGGAAAAATTCTTCTGTTTTCCTCTTTGTCCTTTCATTTGTCCCCTTTCCTCCCAAGAAAGGCTTTGGGGCCTGGCCAGTTTGGAAAAAGAAAAATGCTTAAGCACAGGGAAGTCTCTAAAATGGAGGGCTGACAGTTTGAAGGGAAGGAAGGAAATAGCTAAGAAGCCCCCATTCTTAAGTGATTGCTTTGTCCCACTATCTATCCCTAAGGAAGAAGGAGCCTTTCTAATCTCAAAGGTGGATTTGACCAAAATATATATATGAAGAGTCTGGAAACAATGAATCTCACTGCACCTTCTCTTGCCTTGCTTTTAAAAACTTTTTATAGAGAGCAGAGGCAAGCAGAGACTGCCTTCCCCCAGTCCTTCTTCCCACCCACAAAAGTTTTTGATGCCAGTTGCAGCCTGCTATCTTATCAAGTGACCAAGGCAGCCTCCCTAAAAAACTAAACAGAAAGACCATTGGCAAATATCGACTTTTTCTCCCCTCCCCTCGGTTTCTTAGTGCAGCCAATACATTCAAGTACTTATTAGCATCTCAGAACTTGACTTTTCCCCTTCTCAAAGATGCTCTCATTAAGTCCACTGCATCCTCTTCCAAAAATAGAACCCAAAGGAGAACTTCTGACCCACTACCCTTGGGGATGCACCCCCACTGCAAAAAAATAAAAAAAATAAAAAAAAATTGTCAAGTCCGACAAAAGTCTGTGCTGGCCAATTGGCCCCATCTTCACCCATATTTTCAATAAATCACTAGAGATGTGTTATGTTCCTTCTTGCTTCAAACGCCTACCATCATCCCAGTGCCAAGAAGCCCACCATCAAGGAACTGAATGACTACAGACCAGTTGCTTTAACATCTGTAGTCATGAAAACCTTTGAAAGGCTAGTGCTTTCCTACCTGAAAACCATCACAGATCCGCTGTTAGACCCCTTGCAATTTGCATACCGAGCAAATAGATCAACAGATGATGCTGTTAATATGGCTCTGCACTACATCCTACAACATCTTGAGTCTCCAAAGACCTATGCAAGGGTCCTTTTTGTAGACTTTAGTTCAGCATTCAATACCATCATTCCAGACATTCTTCTAACTAAGCTAAACCAGCTACAGGTACCGGAACAGACTTGTAAGTGGATCACAAGCTTCCTAACAAACAGGAAGCAGCAGGTGAAGCTAAGCAAGATCACATCAAATACCTGTACAATTAGCACAGGCACCCCCCAAGGCTGTGTGCTCTCCCCACTTCTCTCTGTATACCAATGACTGCATCTCCAATGATCCATCTGTTAAGCTACTGAAGTTCGCAGATGACACAACAGTGATTGGTCTCATTCGAGACAATGACGAATCCGCATATAGACGAGAGGTCGAACGACTAGCCTTGTGGTGCAACCAAAACAATCTGGAACTGAACACACTCAAAACCGTAGAAATGGTGGTAGACTTTAGGAGAAACCCTTCCATACTTCCACCTCTCACAATACTTGACAACACAGTATCAACAGTAGAAACCTTCAAATTTCTGGGTTCTATCATATCGCAAGATCTCAAATGGACAGCTAACATCAAAACATCATTAAAAAGGACAACAAAGAATGTTCTTTCTGCGCCAACTCAGTAAGCTCAAACTGCCCAAGGAGCTGCTGATCCAATTCTACAGAGGAATTATTGAGTCTGTCATTTGCACCTCTATAACTGTCTGGTTCGGTTCTGCAACCCAACAAGAAAAACACAGACTTCAGAGGATAATTAGAACTGCAGAAAAAACAATTGCTACCAACCTGCCTTCCATTGAGGACCTGTATACTGCACGAATCAAGAAGAGGGCCGTGAAAATATTTGCAGATCCCTCGCATCCTGGACATAAACTGTTTCAACCCCTACCCTCAAAACGACGCTATAGAGCACTGCACACCAGAACAACTAGACACAAGAACAGTTTTTTCCTGAAGGCCATCACTCTGCTAAACAAATAATTCCATCAACACTGTCAGACTATTTACTGAATCTGCACTACTATTAATCGTTTCATAGTTCCCATCACCAATCTCTTTCCACTTATGACTGTATGACTATAACTTGTTGCTGGCAATCCTTATGATTTATATTGATATATTGATCATCAATTGTGTTGTAAATGTTGTACCTTGATGAACGTATCTTTTCTTTTATGTACACTGAGAGCATATGCACCAAGACAAATTCCTTGTGTGTCCAATCACACTTGGCCAATAAAATTCTATTCTATTCTATTATTATTCTATTCTATTCTATTCTATTCTTATTTGCCCACATATTATTACAATACAGATTTGTAAGGTTTTTTTGGGGGGTAGGGAACTAGGATCTGTCTTTTGCATGTGTAATTCTATAAAGAAAACCAATAAGCAAACAAAGGCAATATTGAGTATGGTACAATATGTGAGTTCTAAGCCTTAGAAATGAAAACTGGCTGCGTGAATCTGAGCTAGTCATTCTTTCTCAATCCAACCCACATCCCAGAGTTGTGAAGAAAGTAGGAGGCAGGAATATTTGAATTATATATAAAAAGGGGGATAAAAATATTATAATAATATATTAAAGCACTATATTTATTTATTTAGTAAGTACTTTTACTAAATCCAAGCATCAAATTACACCTATCATGTCTCAACTTTCAATTATCATACAGCAGCAGTTATGAAAGTCTTGGCAATCCTATAGACTAAATTATTGGCAAGTGATGGCACTTCTCAATTCCAAACCTTTAGGAATATCTGTAAGAATCTGCTGGAAATCTTCAGAAGATGCCTTCTACTTTCTGCTTTACTGTATGCCTTCCATAAGCAATTACCGTATATACTCGAGTATAAGCCGACCCGAATATAAGCCGAGGCACCTAATTTTACCACAAAAAACTGGGAAAAACTATTGACTCGAGTATAAGCCGAGGGTGGGAAATGAGGCAGCTACTGGTCAATGTAAAAAATAAAGATAGAGCCAAGTAAAATAACATGAATATTTATTTGAACGAAAAACAATAAAAGTGCAAAAGGGGGAAGGAGGATTCCCAGCTCTAAACAAAGGGAAATCCCGGAATGCCAGCGCGAAAGGTGGTGCTCGCGTTCCTCCTCCCTTGCTCAAAAGCCCCAACATGATATTGGAATTGGATGCCATTATATACCTGCTGAGGGATAATTTGAATAACTTGAAAGATATAAAAGCTCTAAACATATTTGTTTAAAAATCTAAAATCTATACTTAAAATAAATGAATATAAAGTAATAAAGTTCTTTAAAGTTGTAATTCACTTTGCTGCTGAAAAGAAAGAAGCTTAACACCTTAAATGGTATTTATTAACTGAAATATCATCAAATCAAATATATAATGAGGTATATTATAATGACCTTTGTTTTCAGAAAGAAGCATGATGGAAGTTTTTCAATAAAGGGGAAATATAGAAAAACTTAGTGTCATGCTCATATATCATCTTTACAGATGTTGTTAACACTATACTATGGCAGCATATGATGGTACAATGTTTCAATCAATTTCAGGATGAAAAACTCATCAATGAGGAGGAGGTATAATTTGTGAACATTTATAGAAGGTGCAAATAGTATCTTTCATTTATAACAGAGCCATGTTTTCTCAAATTTTGTTTATATCCACCTTCCACACAAAAATAAGGGAGGGGAGACCAGTTTGTCTTGATTGGTAGCACTAGGAGCTGTCCATCAACATTCCCAGGTCTCGATCTCTTTTCAATCTATAGGCCCACAGTCATGTACAATCTTTGGCTCAACTACCATGAACTTAAATACAGAGAGTTGTACTTTCGTTTTACCATCTCTTCTTACTCCCATTGCTTACTCTCCTTTTTACCACCGTTCCATCTCCACAACCATCTCCACAACCCCCATCTCAGACACACCAACAACAGCCAAGCCTCCTACAACTGACCCCATTTCATTGGTTTCACAACCCCTAGTGATCACAGAAAAGGAAGTGCAGGACCTATTTCACAGACAAAAGCCAGGAAAAGCTCCAGGCCCAGACAAGATAACTCCTTCTTGCTTAAAAGTCTGTGCTGACCAATTGGCCCCCATCTTCACCCATATTTTCAATAAATCACTAGAGATGTGCTATGTTCCTTCTTGCTTCAAACGCTCTACCATCATCCCAGTGCCGAAGAAGCCCACCATCAAGGAACTGAATGACTACAGACCAGTTGCTTTAACATCTGTAGTCATGAAAACCTTTGAAAGGCTAGTGCTTTCCTACCTGAAAACCATCACAGATCCGCTGTTAGACCCCTTGCAATTTGCATACCGAGCAAATAGATCAACAGATGATGCTGTTAATATGGCTCTGCACTACATCCTACAACATCTTGAGTCTCCAAAGACCTATGCAAGGGTCCTTTTTGTAGACTTTAGTTCAGCATTCAATACCATCATTCCAGACATTCTTCTAACTAAGCTAAACCAGCTACAGATACGGAACAGACTTGTAAGTGGATCACAAGCTTCCTAACAAACAGGAAGCAGCAGGTGAAGCTAAGCAAGATCACATCAAATACCTGTACAATTAGCACAGGGGCCCCCCAAGGCTGTGTGCTCTCCCCACTTCTCTCTGTATACCAATGACTGCATCTCCAATGATCCATCTGTTAAGCTACTGAAGTTCGCAGATGACACAACAGTGATTGGTCTCATTCGAGACAATGACGAATCCGCATATAGACGAGAGGTCGAACGACTAGCCTTGTGGTGCAACCAAAACAATCTGGAACTGAACACACTCAAAACCGTAGAAATGGTGGTAGACTTTAGGAAAACCCTTCCATACTTCCACCTCTCACAATACTTGACAACACAGTATCAACAGTAGAAACCTTCAAATTTCTAGGTTCTATCATATCGCAAGATCTCAAATGGACAGCTAACATCAAAACATCATTAAAAAGGACAACAAAGAATGTTCTTTCTGCGCCAACTCAGTAAGCTCAAACTGCCCAAGGAGCTGCTGATCCAATTCTACAGAGGAATTATTGAGTCTGTCATTTGCACCTCTATAACTGTCTGGTTCGGTTCTGCAACCCAACAAGAAAAACACAGACTTCAGAGGATAATTAGAACTGCAGAAAAAATAATTGCTACCAACCTGCCTTCCATTGAGGACCTGTATACTGCACGAATCAAGAAGAGGGCCGTGAAAATATTTGCAGATCCCTCGCATCCTGGACATAAACTGTTTCAACTCCTACCCTCAAAACGACGCTATAGAGCACTGCACACCAGAACAACTAGACACAAGAACAGTTTTTTCCCGAAGGCCATCACTCTGCTAAACAAATAATTCCATCAACACTGTTAGACTATTTACTGAATCTGCACTACTATTAATCGTTTCATAGTTCCCATCACCAATCTCTTTCCACTTATGACTGTATGACTATAACTTGTTGCTGGCAATCCTTATGATTTATATTGATATATTGACCATCAATTGTGTTGTAAATGTCGTACCTTGATAAACGTATCTTTTCTTTTATGTACACTGAGAGCATATGCACCAAGACAAATTCCTTGTGTGTCCAATCACACTTGGCCAATAAAATTCTATTCTATTCTATTATTATTCTATTCTATTCTATTCTTATTTGCCCACATATTATTACAATACAGATTTGTAAGGTTTTTTTGGGGGGTAGGGAACTAGGATCTGTCTTTTGCATGTGTAATTCTATAAAGAAAACCAATAAGCAAACAAAGGCAATATTGAGTATGGTACAATATGTGAGTTCTAAGCCTTAGAAATGAAAACTGGCTGCGTGAATCTGAGCTAGTCATTCTTTCTCAATCCAACCCACATCCCAGAGTTGTGAAGAAAGTAGGAGGCAGGAATATTTGAATTATATATAAAAAGGGGGATAAAAATATTATAATAATATATTAAAGCACTATATTTATTTATTTAGTAAGTACTTTTACTAAATCCAAGCATCAAATTACACCTATCATGTCTCAACTTTCAATTATCATACAGCAGCAGTTATGAAAGTCTTGGCAATCCTATAGACTAAATTATTGGCAAGTGATGGCACTTCTCAATTCCAAACCTTTAGGAATATCTGTAAGAATCTGCTGGAAATCTTCAGAAGATGCCTTCTACTTTCTGCTTTACTGTATGCCTTCCATAAGCAATTAGTTCAACTTCTGGCTACAGCAACATTTATTTTTCTTAGCAGACCAGCCAGAGGAAATGGGGATGACAGAAAGAGGGGAGAGAGAGGCAGCTCAGGTGTGGATTTGGTCCTGCCCATTTCTGGTATGCACAGAGAAAGCAGCTATCAAATAGGGAGAAACAGCTGCCTACTACTACAATGTAAGGTAGTAGATTTCTGAAGCACAATGGCTTTAACAGGTAACAAATTCATAGCACTGAAATCAAAGCTCTGCATGAATATCTCTGTGGACGAAGTGCAGATGTGAGGAAATTTGGTCTTATAACAAGTATAGGCTGCTACAAGTGAACATTACTGGAGGGAAGAAATATTCTCTCTTCATCACACTGACACCTGATCAGCCTAGCTGGGAGAAAAGCAGAAACGACCAGTGCTCCCAAATACTTCTAACTAGGCTAGTACTTGCACAAACAGTTCATTTGTGTACACTTGGGAATACTTGTGCTCTATCACTTGCAAGACAAGCATCAGCAAGAAGGGGCAGGGGAATACATGCACAAGAGTTTCAGGGCAGTCAGCTTCCCTGAAATTTCATTTCCATTTTCTCTGTGTCAGTGGCTACCTCCTGCTCTGCAAGGGGGCATGAATGAAATGTCATCTTCTGCTTCTTCCCCTTTCAGGGGGATTTAGTTACAACATGCCTGCCTCATTCCACTGGAAAGGGAAAATCCAGCCTTGGAGGCCTGGAGCAACAGCAGTTACAGTTCAGAGCAAGTCAGAGAGTTGGGATATTTTTAGATGCACTTCCTTTAAGAAGGCAAGTGTCGTAGTATCAATAATGGTCCTGGTCTGGCCATTATTGATCATCTGACCTGGTTCTAGGATCCTCCCAAGTTTTTTGGCAGTCAAACTCAGCACATAATGAGCTTATATAAATTTAGGACAATATTCAGACAAATTCAAAAGTGAACTCTGTTTTTCTTAGACTGCCTTAATTTAGTCAGCAACTTTTCTTCCACAGATAAATATGAAAAAGTGCCTTTTCTCAGGCATAATAGAAGCAACAAACAAAATAGCTGCTAGGCTAGATGAGCACTGAGACAACACATACTCTAGTATTACCCAACATTGTTGGAAAGCAAAATCTCTTCTGAATCCATGAAGAAGAAAAGTATTTTCTTCTCCTTTATTCCCAGAACCCTTCTTCAAAAGAGACACAGGTCATTTATTTCCATTTCCTCCTTTTGCTAAAAAGCATTATGCTAATAGCTTTCCCCTTCCCTTATGTCCTAATCAACCTACACAGAATCAAATCACAGAATGTGCTGCAAGCATAAAATGGTCTATCTCAACAGGGATTTACAAGCAAATAAAACATTATGCTACAAAAAACTAACAAAGTGAACTTAATTTACTATAATACGCAAGTAGGAACAATAAGCAATCCTCTTAGAGAAACTTTATTTTGACATATTCACAGTGCTCAATGCCATGTTTTTAAAAGAGCAATTACTGTATTCCAAAATGGTAGACTCTTATTATCCATGTTCTTAAAGGAGCAAATATTCCAAAGTAATAAAATCTTATTTCTGCTTAGAAAGTAGAAACTCCTTCCTGTTCCTTTCTATTTATGAACCATAAATGCTCCATTATTTTACTTGCGTTGAAATATAAATGGACAGCTATCGTATGAGAAACAATACATACTATACTAATTGTTTACTATATTTCTTGATTGTAATTGGCCAATTACTTGTTTAAATATTCCTCCCTCCCACATCTCCTTTCATGTGGAAGACTAGCATGTCTGACACGCTGATTTTGTAATGCCAGGAGTTTGTATGAAAAAAATAATTAGATTACGCTATTTTTTAAAAAAAAAATAGCCTGGCAGTGTTCTGCTCAAAATGGCATATATAATTATGGCAATATAAAATATTCCCTTTCACTATTATCTTATCTCAATGTACATAGGAACATTGGCCCCTCAACCTCTATTGTACATAGACAATGACCCCTCAGCCACTAATACTTCCAAACTTGCAACTCAGGCTTCTTTTAACATACAGGAATATGATTTTTCCAGGCATAATCTTTGAATGAAAGCCAACACTGGGAACAAATAGATTATGCATGGTAGATTATGTGGAAGTCTCATGTAACCTCAGTTAAAAGGATCAGGTAGCAGCAGATGCAAAAGGCTTCTTTCTATCAGAAACCCAGGAACATTACTGCTGCCCATTATGGTACTTGCAAGTCTACTATATTTAGGTATGGCTCTTGCTGCCATTGCAACTCCCTTAGCCTGCTTTCTTAAACCTGGTGCTCTGCTTCCAATTCTGTTGAACTACTATTCTCATCTTCCTCAAATCTTTCGGCTAAGTAGTGTTGAGGCTATTGCAGTCAAATCCACATAGAAGGCACCAGATCTGGAAAGAAAACACTAGGATATTATTCATTACCTGCCACCCCTCCCTGCTTCTCTTTTATAGTACCGGAAGAAAGTGGTTTCTCCCATGCAAAGAATTGGTCTAAGTCGCTCTTCCCCATCACATTTGACCCATGGCCCTTCCTATGTTGACTATTTTGACCCTTCTCTGCTACAGATAGTCCTCAACTTACAACTGGTCACTTAGCATATTTAAAGTTATGATGGACCTCCCCAGAGCTACTTATGATCTGGTTCCAAAGTTCCAATAGCCACACCCCTCACAGTCACATGACTGAATGTTGGGCACTTGGCAACCAGCCTGTATTTACAAGTTTTTGAGGGCCCTTCAATCATGTGACCTTATTTAAGACAAATTTACTTTTGATTTTTGGCAAAAATGGCCCACAGTAAAAAAACAGTTTGCTTTAAAATTATAGCCTTCACTTTACAACCATGGCATTGTTGCAAATTTTTTTTAATAAAATCAAGTACCAAGTCATATGGGTGACACAATTTATGACCATACGACTTATGACCATAATGGGCAGGCTCCATTAAGATCATAAATCGAGGACTATATTGCACTGCAGAGCATTTATGATAGTTCTTTGCTACTGAACCTGGGTATTTATGAGGAACAGACCTTCTCCTAGCTGAAGGATAGCTTGGCATGGATTGTTCTGTCTTTCTCGTAACCTCTTCTGGATTATTGAGCCACATAAACAGGAGTCTGCAAAGCACCTTACTGAGGCCTCTGTTGCTCCAGAGAGATGTGGCTTCCATGGAGAGCTTCTCTATCTTGACTCAGGAGGCAGGGTACATCCCCTGCCTTATACTTGCTTACAGTGTGCCAGTGGCAAAAAGCTGCCAGGCAGCGCTATATTTAGAACAGCCAAGCTCAAGGGGACCTGTTGCTAGGGAGACGCAGTGGTTCAGCAGAAAGTACTGGGATGGAGAAAGGCAGGGAACAAAGCACAAGGTTGAGGGCTGGGATAGTGTAGCTCTGCCCATGTCAAAAGGCCTTCGCCAAATTGCCATCTTTTCCTGCCTCTTGCTGCAGCAAATGCTCATCCTTTGCAGATTTGCAGACACCAAGGGTCCTTCGTTCACACAGCCATTATATATGCATATATCAACAACTCCCAAATTGTCCACCTCCTGAGGGATTTATGTGCTGGATGCTTCTCAAGGCCTCCTGACTTGGACCCAGTGGTCCTGGTACGCACTGGCTTTTTGAGAAAGGCACCAGGGGGGAGACGACTTCCGGTGTCCAGGGGCAACGGTCGTCTGGAGGCTTCTCCTGCCCCCAGTGCCCGAATCCGGCCGCCGCCGAGGCCCCTAGGGGCCAGGTGTTCCGAAAAGGACACCTGCCGCACGGACGGCTCGCCAGGGGTCTCCCAGCCGACATACAGGACTGGGGGGACCGATGCTGGCGCGTCCTAGGCTCGGCGGGGTTTGGAGGCCACGGGCCACGGCCATTACTTTGGTCGTCGCCTGGGCCGCTGTGCCCGGTGACACCGGGGCTTTGGATTTATAACTGCAGCAGCCTGGTGGTGAACAGGAGCGGAGAAGAATTGAGGAATGGAGAAGGAAGGATATCGGTGGCGAGTGGAGTGCTCCGGAGTGCGGGGGGGTTTTTCTCCCCTGCAGCTGGAAGGAGCACGAGTCATTCTGGAGAGAGGAGAACTTAAAATAAGAAGATTACCGGTTTTGTGGAGCTCTGGAGAGAAGAGGTGATGGAGAAATTTAGGAGGGAGGGTTTGAGGCCCCCCCTCCCTCTGGGGAACAGTGGTGGCGTCCAGCTTCCGCCTTCACTATGAGAATCTTGATGACATCACTTCCCTTCGGCTTCCTGGTTGACTAACTGTACTCTGGACTCGTTGCTCCTGTGAGTGCCCCCTGGTGGATCCGGAGGAAATTACAAGGATACTGTGCTTGCCTGAGGATTTTGAATTTTTTTTAAATGGCAAAGGTCAGAGACCAACTGCTGGAGAGATGGAGAGAATTCTGGAAAAGTTATCCAATATGGACAAGAAACTGGATGATTTGCAAAGAGGCCAAACGGAAATAAGAGCAGAAATTGTGACTATCCAAAAGGATTTAAAGGATACTCAACAAGTCTCAGCAGAAAACAAGCAGAAAGTGGAAGGTCTGGAGGGTGAGATGCGGGCAGTGCAGAAAAGAGAGGAGCGACAGGCAATGCTGTGCTTGGACTACAGATGGATAAAATGTCTTATTTCCTTAGGTTTCAAAATTTGGAAGAAGTGGACCAAGAAGATTTGAGAGATGTTGTGACTAAATTGTTGGGAGAATTTCTTGGGAGAGGTGTTGATTTCATGAATTGGGATGTGGATCGAGTTTATAGAGTTAATTCACAATATGCACGCACGCATGCAGTTCCCAGAGAGGTTCATGTCAAATTTGTGAGAAGAGAGACGAGAGATGAAATTCTTAGAAAACATAGGAGTGGGGCACTGACTTATAGGGGCAGGGAGATAGCCATTCTGAGGCAGATTCCCAGACAGGTACGTGAAATGAGAAAGAAATATTACTTTTTGTCAAGCAAATTGTACCAGAAGGGAGTAGGCTTCAGATGGCTGATGCCAGAGGGATTGATGATTTTCCGGGAGGGCATTACGAAAAAATTAGTACAATTCACGGAGGCTACGGCCTACGTGGAGGAACACAAAGCCCTCCTGGAATCAGATGACCCAGGAATTGAAGAAGGGGAGGTTATAGACCATGGGGCGGAGGCGGCTGCCGCTGTTGCGGCCCTGGATTTGGGTCAGGCTGAACCCAGAGTTCTGAGATCCAAAACTAGGAAGTGATAAAGATATTTGGTATTGTGTTGGTTTTCCTTATTCTCTTTTGTATGATATTCTGTTTATTCTTGACCCTTCTTTATTGCGTATGTAAGATTTGTAAACTTAGCTACTTCGTGTCACCTGCTTGCCATATGGCTGTTGTATGTGTTAAAAAATTTGAGCAAAATTCTTATCTTGCATAAGAAAAATGAAAATTTACCATACCTGATATGTATTTGTATAAACTTTTTTTGACCAATAAAAACTTTTTGAACAAAAAAAAAAAGAGAAAGGCACCAGGGGCTGGGCTTGCCTATTCCAACAGAAGCATTTCTGACTGTAAAAGTGAGTCGGTGTGGAAGGGAAAAAAAACATTGAGCGCTATCTACTGATACTGTCTCAGAAGCTTCTTTTGGAAGTCACAAAAGAGTCTTGTGAGCCAGCTTGAACAAGCATCAATTGCAGTATCTTCCCAGGCACTTCTTAATAGCCCAAACTGTTCTTGAACAATAAGGAGTGACAATGTCAAAGGGAAAACCTGGTCCCAGAGAGGCAGCATGTGTTAAGAATTGTGACCCTCTTTCACCTTATTCTTTGCTCCTGGTATAACACAATGGTGGCTAATCCAATCCATTCCAACTGACATACTTCCAAATTTATTTTTAGTTCGGTTTTTAAATCCCCAGGGAGTCTGTTCTGCTGACAAATTGCTCCCATGTGTCTTTGACCATCACCCATGTGACTCTAGTGCAACATGTGCTCTCTCCACAGAAAAACACAAGGGCTATTTTCTCTGTACAGCTGCATCTACAGCCCCACCTCTGCTCTACTTGTGGCTTCTGACGACATTTAGCACTTCCTAGTCTTCTGCCCCTCCCATACTACAGACATTTTGGTTGGGGATACCTAAGGGGATAAAATATCAGCTGAATATGAAGTTACGTACTGGTAAACAAAGGAAGGATATGAGCATATTATTGCACATTTCTACTTTCACTGCAGAGTGTAGCAAATGGGAACAAAAGCTCCCTGGGTACTTCTTACTAATAGTAATACTATATAGATCTAAGAATGGTATTGACTGAAATTTAGCCACAAGTCAGACCTACACACTTGATCTTAGCCAAAAGGCCAAGAAGCAATCAATAAGCAACCCAGAAAAGCAACAGAAATACAGAAACAGAAGAGCAGTGATAAGCTAATTATGCACAGAAAAAAAAATGAAGCTTGGACTCCCGTATTATAATTCCTACACACTACGGATTTCCAGGATATCCTCTGCAGGGATTTACTGAAATATACAGAGTGCTTTGAATTTGGTTCCCAGAAGCTATTTTGGAATACACTAAGGAGTGAACATGGACCCTATCTTCATCTCTTTTAAGCAGTTTTGTCTTTTCCCAGGAGTTAATGGTAGCTGCATAACGCAAGAGTCATTCATATGAACAGGGCCTCTGGTGGCTCAACAGACTAATGCAGTCTGTTATTAACAGCAGCTGCTTGCAATTACTGCAGGTTCAAGTCCCACCAGGCCCAAGGTTGACTCAGCCTTCCATCCTTTATAAGGTAGGTAAAATGAGGACCCAGATTGTTGGGGGCAATAAATTGACTTTGTATATAATATACAAATGGATGAAAACTATTGCTTGACATAGTGTAAGCCGCCCTGAGTCTTTGGAGAAGGGCGGGATATAAATGCAAACAAAAAAAAACCAAAAACCACTCCCCTACTCCCCATGGCATCTGGAAACATGTTGCTGTGAGGTGCTCACATTTTGTTTGTGGTTTTTGGTTCATGTTTTCTTTTTATTTTATTGCACGTCGGGTGGTCATAACTGGGGGCTGCAGATGGGAAGTGGTGGTGGTTATGACCTTTGTTGGCATCCTGGAAGCCCTTGGAATTGCTCCTCAGGTATGTAGACTCTGGAGAGCAACAGTGAAGACAGAGCGGAGCAAGATATCTTGGAACCAGAGGCAATAAAATCTCTGGCAGCTGCACCTGGAGCGTGAGGCCAGAGGCAGCATTAGTTATTAGAAAACATCTGGCTGAAGGTCAAGGCTTGGATCACCACAGGAAGGTCTCTGGGAAAGAGTCCTGTGGTTTGACATGGTGTGGTTTTTCTTGTTGGCTGGATGTGCTGGTGAGATTAGGCTGGCAACTGGCAAATTGAGGTGGTCAGCTAATGAGATCTTTCTGGATGTGCACTACATTCTTCGCTTCCCATCCCCAGTGCCAGAGTTGGGTATTGTGTGTGAATTAGGGTGATGCCAATCTGAAACATTTACATATAGCTTCTTGATTTTGAATGCTAGGTCTGCCTGTAATAAATCTATTTTCATCTATAGTATGATTTCATAATGAATAAATGCTGATCTGGCATTAATAATCGAGACCTGAGTGGACCTGGAGGATGGAGTTCCCCTCTTGGAGATATATTTTGGGTTTGGCATGGGGAGCTTTTGTAATCCCTGATTCGTGATTTGTAATCTGTCATCTGTGATTCGTTGAGGCTCTATGGCACATATAATAATCTGCAAACTGGGCTTTTGGGATTGCTATTTGCACACCACCATCTCTGATGCACAGCATGATCCTTGTTTGAAATTTCTGGACTTCATTGCCACACTGGCTACAGAGAGCCCAAAATTCTTAGTTATCGAGGATTTCAATTTGCCACTAGATGACATTGAGTTTATGGCCTCCATAACAACCATAAACCTTTCCAAAGTCATCAACAAAAATATACACTGATGCTCATCTTCAATACTCCTTCCCAGGCAGTTCCAATGTGATCCAAAAGTGGAGGATTACTGCTGTAAATTTGTGATTGCTTTGTGGATTGCTGGTGTGACCCACCCTGCAAGGACACAGGGTCTACTGATTGGCCTGCTCCAGGCAACTATGGACCCTTTCAGGTTTCTGGGGTAGTTTCCCTGAGGACCTGATGGGTAGTTCACCTGAGGCCTTGGTTGCAAACTGAAATGAGTGGATGACTGAAGCCTCTCCCTGTGTACCAATTCTGAGGATTTTCAGGAAAAGAAGTGTCAAAAGAGATGCCTGGAACACCATTGAAGGAAGACAAAGGGGGAGGAGTCTGACCAAACACAAGAGAGAGTTCATATTTAGACAAAAAATGGTAAAGGTTTCCCTTGTCCAGTCATATCCAAGTCTAGGAGGTGGTGCTCATCTCCGTTTCTTAGGTGAAGGAGCCTGTTGTGACTCGTCCTCCTTCCTCTCCTCAGCCAGACGCCTCCCGTCTCCAACCGGGCCTGTTATCAGACTCCGAGTCTGATAATGAAGATGAATGGCCTGTCATGCCTCCAGCCTCCGGCCCTGGCCCCATGCCCGGAGACGATTCCAGGAGTGAAAGGAGTAGCCCGATAAATCTCACTCATACAGCATGTGTTCCTTTGGCTCAGCCATCAGAGCAGGAAGCCAGACAGGTATTGGAATTGCTCGGGCCTACTCCTTCTGACCCCTCCCTTTCCCAGACAGCAGATCCAGCTGAAGACAATTCAAAGTGGGAGGATTCTCGCTTCTGGAGATCTGAGAGGTGACGCCAGCAGAAGGAAGGGAGGGGCAGGCCTGGATAAATGCTGAGTCATGGAGCCACACCTCACAGCCTATATAAAGGACCTGTTTTTGGCATTCCAACCTTGAGTCAAGCAAAGTCTTATCGAGTTTGCTGATACGGACCCTATAGCTGAAGTCACAACTTGGATTCCTGCCTGCCCTGATAAACCTCGAAGGAACTTGGCACGCTGCAGAGGCTTCGTTGCCAAGTTTGTTATGGACTTCCTTGACTCGTTCATCGGAGTGGGGGGTGGGACATGACAGAGCCAGCATTGTCCAAAGACACTTCTGTGGTCATGTGGCCAGCATGACTGTATACTGAGCGGCACGGAATATTTCCCACCGAAGTAGTACCTATTTATCAATTTGCATTTGCATGCTTTCAAACTGCTAGATGGGCAGGAATGGGGCAAGTATTGGGAGCTCATCCCATCGCACAGCACTCAGGTCTCAAATCTGGACTGCAAGCTCTCCAGCTTCAATGACTCTGGCCACTAAGCCATCATGCCCATTATATATTTAGATGACATTGCAGCATTAAGAGCGCCACAACAGTGTGATTTCTCTGACTTTACTGCATCCATTAATAGCTGCGCATTAGTCCTATTCAAGTGACTTGCTCCTTGCTAGGAAAGGACAAGTCACAGAGGTTTCTATTGGGGTGCTGTGTTGAATATTCTAGTTATTTGGTGGCTAAAGGTGGCCAGATTCACTCAGAGTTGGGATTCCAAGTGGGCAGGTCCAGATGAGATGCCTGGAACATGGTCTTGTGCATTTACCTTCCTGTAAACATCTACATGGATTTGCTGGGTGAGACCACCCATTGGTTCAGACTTTGGTATCATCAATGTGAATAATGATACCCAGTGGTACATTCAAGCCTGCACTTTCCAAGTGTTCCTGTTGAAGTGTCCTAGAATCTGGATGCTATATGGATCTGGAGGGACAGACGTTGACTTAGACTAATCCTGATAAGGCTTATTTGTTGGGGATATTTGGTCCCCCTGGCCTTGACCTCTATCAGGGCCTCAAAGCATGCCTTCTCTGTTGCATTTTTTGGAACACTATTCTTCCACAATGTTGTATGGCTCTTACCCTGATGATATTCTGAAAGAGATGAAAAAGATGACTATTCTTCTAATCCTTGTTTGTAAACTCCTGTTAAATTCTATTTTGTTAAGTTTTATATTCTTTTGTATGGTTTTTCTAGAGTTCTGTCATCAGTTTCTTTATTTTAATTATTGCTCAGGCTTTCTGTTAGGTAATGTGCCCAGATTCAGTTGAAGTTGGGCATTCTTTAAATCAATGTAAATAAATAGGCCGTTTTAAAAGGTTACAGATAGGTGCAATATTCACATTCACATGCACACTGAAGAAACTTTTGGGAGTCAAATCTGAAGCATTGTACATAATCATGAATGATGGCAAATGAAGACATTGCACATACTCTAAATTAATACAGGTAAATTAGATGATAGCTGTGAATGATTTTCATTATTAAAATTAATTAGTATCTTTCTTTTAGTTGAATAATCCAATCAACTAATTAGAACATTTAATAATATTTTCCTCAACTTTAACTCAATCTCTTGGCAACTATATGAATATTTCCATGCAGTTTTATTAATAATGGTATGGGATTTGTTTGCCACTTCTTCAAAGATGTTTTTCTGACTTTCTAATCTAGATATCAGCTTTGGGATATCATGGTGTTTTTCTATCCATCCTTGAGGTAAGCCAAGGTTGACAGGTACTACCACCTGCAGAGAACAAACAAGCTTAGGAATCACAATTTTTCAAAGAAAGGTTCTTTTTGAGAATTATGCAAAAAAGATCACTTTTGAGGATTTTTGAAATATTTTTCAGTGGCACATCAGTAACACACCAGCATCAAAAAGCAAATTCAGTAAGTGTTATGAAACATCCAGAGATGTTTGAAAGAGATGACTTTTTCATCGGGTATCCAATCTAATCCAGTTTGCTATTACCAATAGTGATCATCTAAAAGATTTTGGAGTTCACTGGGCAAGGTCTTGATCATCTTGAGCCTCATCTTACTCTTGTCCCGTAACACTGCATTCAGAGGTAGACTGTTTCTACTATGAAAACTCAGTCTAACTACTGAAGTTTATAGTATAGTATAGAAGTTTATAGTAACTGATAGCCCTATTCTGTTTTAGAAGAATCAAGATGTATCAGGGTTGAGAACACGAAGGGTCCATTTCAAGCTTCAACAAGCTTGTCTACTTTCCCAATCTGCAAAGACTGAAGTATCACTGTCAGATGCAAGGTCAAATTCTATATGAGACTGAGAAACATAGTAGGGCATAAGATTTCAAGGGCTAAACGGCCACCAAGCTACTAAAGCCTTTGTGCTATCAAGCCTCCCCTAGGAGCAAGTAGTATTAATTCCATTGGAGCAAAAGTGCCTTGTAGGATCTTAAAAACTGATATATCACTGTGCTGCAAGATTCCCTGCTACCTTTGGAACAGAAAATAATCCCTTTGTAAACTGGAAGAGCAGATATTTCAGCTACATCCACTGACTAAACAATCAACCTGGAATTCACACTGGACTGAACACAAGCAATTTTATCTTCAACGTACCGTGCAAATTGGTCATAGTAAGCTACTAAAAGTTAATAAGGGAACTAAGATGGAATGGTCATTATTCCATCTACCCTCACCCACAAATATTGGATGCCATAGTAGCAAGGGATTACTTTGCCAGTTCTATCCCAAAGCAATGGTCTCTATCCTATTTTGTTAGATTCACTGATGCATTCATGTAACATATAATACTTGACCAAGCTAAAACATGTTTGTGTAGTTTATAGCTCAGCTCACTATATAAGCCTACCATTGCCCAAGCATATTATATGAACTAGGCAATCACACTATGTTATGTTAAAATAAGGTTAGAGTGTAGAATATTAAGTGGACCTACTACTGAGGAGCTTGTCCCATTACTCTTGCCTATAACTGTCATTTCCTAGGACCAAGCCCCCCCCCCCAAAAAAAACCCCACAGTGCTTACCTGGCTCTAGCAAGTAGAAGAGGGCAAATAGAAGGAATTATTCACAATAAGGACTTTGACGGGATTGGCAGATTTGGAATCAGAGATTTCCTTGGAACGGTCAGAAAACCATCTGGAATTCCATCTAGAATTTTATAACTTCCTGCCCCATAATTATGAACTTTGAAAGCTCTCATTTGAAGTTCATAATTATGAAACTGAAGGCAATGTGTAGCTCGTTTATCTTAGTGCTACCTATTCTGACTAGAGACATTTTAGGAAAAGAGTTATTTCCCTGTTTTGTGGTTTCCTGGGTTATGTTTCAACTGTTTATGTCTTGCTAAATATGAATTTTCCCAGACTATGAGCTCTCAATCTTAGATCTGATGATATAAGAGCATCCTGGGCATCTAATGAACATTTGAATATTTGAAACACAAACCTCAAAGTTGGCTTTGGGTGCATGAAAGAGAGAAAGAAGGAGAGCGAAGAAGAGAGAGTGGAGAAAAGGAGGAGAGAGCAAGAGTGGGGCAATGGAGAAAGCTATCCTAGAAAAAGGGTCATACATATTTAACAGTCCAGCAGCAACACCCACCCCCATAACAGTTTCAAAACCACATTGTACAGAAGCAAAGCATGTCTGGAGGTGTGCATGAGCAAATACAACTCTATGGCAGCGGGCACACGCATGGGAGGATGTGAATGCATGTCCGCGTGTGCACATCCACACGCTTAGCACACAAGCCTGGTATGAAGGCCACATGAGAGACAAGCCGCCTCCCCCCAAAACCCCAAAGGTGTGCCACGAACCTTGTCAAGCTGAGCTGCCGCTGGGTTATCAGTCTGTGGGAGAAAGGTAAAGGAGAGGAGGGAGTTAGCACACACAACCACAGCAATCAGCACCTCAGACGCCATCCACCACCTGCCCCAGGTGCAACAGGGCAAATCTGGTGGGCTACCAAAAGGCAAAGCTTTATGGTGCCCCTTGTTCTGCTTGAGAAAGAAACCCTAATCCATCTCCTTTGCTTCCAGATGATGGGTGACAGGATTATAATGCAACTCACTCATGGCTCTTCAGATGTATGCTATGTTTGTCCATCACAATAGATGTGAGGTGTTTGCACTGGGTGGAGCTGTTTGAAGTTCAACACATAACTATTGTGCTAAGTGTCACTGTATTTCTGCTTTTAATCATTGCTGAAACATTTTCTAATCTGATTTTTTTAAAGAAAGAAAGGTAGACTGTAGAGAATAACACTGTTATGATAACTTTTTAAAAATACCAACTCTCCCATCATTTCCTTTTTTCAACAGTTAAAAAAACCTGAATTGTATAGTCATGTTACAGAACTATTAACACCATAATACAAATATTAACATTATACACTATGATGCTACGTCCTATGTCTCCACAAATTTTCTCTAAAGAAAAGGTAACACTAGATTGCAGTGTTACATCTGTAATGTTTGTATTTCAGCACTAATAGTGTGCTAATATATTCACACAATCGTGCTAATTTTAAAAACGTAATCTTTTTAGATACTGCCATTTTGACTACGATTAAAAGGGATTTCTGGATTATTATTTTTTTTGAATGGAACCTTATAGAATTGCAGCGCTATTGTACTAATGCTCTCATTCAGAAAAAAAGTAGCCAGGAAATAATTAAAACATTAATTAAGAGAACAGAGCCATCTAGTAGCACCCCTTTTAAACGGTTATAATAAATGTGTTAGGCTGGGTTTTTTCTAATTCACTGCTGTCTGTACCAAATCCCCTTAACAATAAGAAAGGCAAATGAGTAGACTAAAACACACCTACAAAGATTACGTTCCATTTGCATTTAACTGAAAGAACGCAAGCTTTTCTAAAATTCAAGAAAACACAAAGAATTATGAGGAAAAGATAGAATGAGGGTAACAGGATGATGGCGCCTTGCTGATCTGTCCTAAACTCAACCCAAATAAGTATGCAAGATCCCTAAGCCTAACTATTGCCCTCTCAATGGAAGCCTTTCCACATTTTGCTCTGGCTATGTCAGGGGTCTCCAACCTTGGCAACTTTAAGACTTGTGGACTTCAACTTCCAGAGTTCCTCAGCCAACTTTGCTGGCTGAGGAAATCCGGGAGTTGAAGTCCACAAGTCTTAAAGTTGCCAAGGTTGGAGACCCCTGGGCTCTGTGACTCAGGTGATCTCAGAAGACCAGGCCATTAGGTCAGAAACCAGCTTGAATTTATCCTGCAGTCTTGTTTAAGGACTGATGATGTGACAGTTATTCATGGCTTATGAGCCAAGAGCTACAGCTCAAATTACTATTCGTCTAAGAATGCACTTCCATCTCAATGTGCCCTGCAGCAAGACAATTATTTTGGAGCACAGCAACGTCTTCTGGAGGAGAGTCACTTTTGCTGACTGCTCCTTTAAATCAAAGACATTCTGTGAGGGCTTACTGAAAAAAGCCAGTTGAATTTGTATTAAACAATAGCCTTGAACAGAGTTGCATTGTCATACTATTAAAAAATAACACAAATGGACCTCTGGAAGGATAGAAACACATTGAGAATAAAAAAGAAATAAGAAAAATGGATATAGAGGAACAAGTATTTTGTGCTACCTGTGATGCAAGTCTCAGAACAATCAACGAAGGACCATTTTTATCTGTGGTGGGCCTTATCCATCTGGGAGTTGAAGTCCACAAGTCTTAAAGTTGCCAAGGTTGGAGACCCCTGCTCTACTAAGTATCCTTTGTGGACTCCATATGCAATGATTTCTAGAAAGTTCCCCCCGTCCCCAATCTTTCCATGTTTTCATAAGTAAGCTTTTTAACATGCTATCAACCTATGCACTTTAGGCTGCATGATCCAATGGTGGACTTTCTTTGAGTTAATATTGAGTTAAACAACTGGTCAACTCATCACTTCTCATGGAAAATATACATTATGATCATTCAAGAAAGAAAAACTATATAATACATACATACTTTTCTATGAACCTTAATGCAAAATGTCAGGATATTTATTTATCTATGAGCCTCGGTGGCACAGTGGTTAGAATGGGCTAATTCTGCTGACTGCCAGCAGTTTGATACTAACCGGCTCAAGGTTGACTCAGCCTTCTATCCTTCCGAGGTCGGAAAAAATCAGGACCCAAATTGTTGGGGGAAATATGCTGACTATGTAAGCCACTTAGAGAGGGCTGTAAAGCAGTATGAAGTGTATATGAATAAATCTAAGTGTTAAGTGCTATATCTATTTATTTATTAAATTTATATGCCACCCATCTCACAGTTTGAGGTGATTCCAATGTCCAACAAGCTTGGGGAATGTACATACCTCAAACATTGTGTACATTCTTTGGAGAATAAGCATATTCTGCAGTCAATGCACGCAATTATCATAAAGTTCATTTTTAATTTTGCTCTGAAGAGGGAAACTTTTGCTCCATAGGTCCTACACTTTGCTATATTCTCTCCCACCCATCCTTCTAATCCAGCACACAAATAGGAGGATCTGCTTTCCAACTGTTCACTTTCCCCTGATGAACAGCCTTGGGGGTTGTTCATCCAGCCTTGGGGTTCCCTTCCTCTGATCAAATAAGTAATGGAAAAAAGAGAAGCTGTAGCAGCTTTATTTTTCTGTTGCTCATCCATTCTAAAAATCTAGCACTGGGGGTATGATTGGTGGTGGAATTACCACCAATTAGATTAGATTAGCCCCTTTTTTGCACTGCTTCCCATCGCTTTTAAGCTTAGGAAAATATCCGTTCCTTTTCTTCTCCCCTCCACATCACTCAACAGAATGGCAGGGAACAGTAATCAGTGTTGGAGAATTTGGGGGGGGGGTTATAACTTAACTGAAGTTTGTTCTGTCCCCCCACTGTTCAGCTGCTCCCTGTCCATTAACTGAGCAGTGGAGGAGGAGATTAACCCTCTCCTCTCCTCACCTCTCATGCTTCTGTTTAATTTTTTGTCTTAAGTTTTATAGCAGTGTGTGAAGAATGAAGGAGAGTAATTTTAACAGGATTGTGAGGAGAACATACATTCAAAATGCAACCGAAACATTTATAGTCCCCAAAGCCTGTGGACACTGTATAAACAATCTCCATGAGGCAGAATAACCAATTATCATATACATTAAATTGTTGACTGTGTGTGTTTGTGTGTGTGTTTTATGTGTACATGTGTATAAAATATAAGGCTGTACAAACATGTGTAAAAAATATATGCCTGTACAAACATACCCAGGAGGACACTAGATCAGAAAACAGTCCAGTTTGGTGTAGTGGTTAACATGCTAGCCTAGAAACAGGAGACTGAGTTCTAGTCCCAGTTTAAACATGAAAGTTAGCTGGGTGACTCTGGGCCAATCACATCCTCTCAGCCCAACTGACCTCACAGGGTTGTGCTTGTGGGAAAAACAGGAGGAGGGAGTAGTAGTAGTAATGTTCGCCGCCTTGAGTTACTTATAAAGTAATAAAGATAGGATAAAAATCCAATAAATAAATAAAACCAAATGGGAAATTTGCTGTTAGAATATGGTGAATAAGAGTCAAGCGCATCATTGGAGCAAGTTCAGAAAACAAACAAATAATTTGGAAATATGTGCCCTGAGGGTTATAATGCCCATCAAGATTGTTATTTCTAGTATGAAGCTCTAAATTTAGAACTGCCAAAAGTGCCAGAACTAAGTTATGATTTTGCACAAGCAGTAGCTAGTGGTATTTTCTGGAACTGATCCACAAGTGATGGAAAGGAAGATAGATAAGAAAAAGCAAAGAAAAAACAGTCTGGATATTAGCATTTAGCTAAAAATGAATCTCGAGCCTCAATATTTTAATCTGTGAGACCAAGTTTTCATGGATGAAAAAAACTCAGGAAGCCCTTGAAGGACAAGAGTCTGGACCAGCTCCTGTGAAAAGAAATGTCAAAATAGCACATGCTATTAGGAAAGATGCAAGACGGTTAGTTGAGTGAGAGCTTTTAAAAATGCAGCTTAGATTCAAAGACTATTTTCTATTCATCCCAATGTATCACCTAATTTTGACCTACCTCTGCACAACCACTAATAATTCAGTTGGGTACTCCAACAGGATAAGAAAAAGCTTCCCTACTGGTTTATAGCAACTCAATGCTTCTACATCAAGTGGCTTCTGCTGGCTGGGTAGAGAACTGATCCATTTAACTAGTTTCATGTTTAATTTTTACAAGTGATGGAAAGGTTTTCTGGTTACTGCCTCCATGAAGGGTTACAGTGAAACCAAGAGTTTAAAGAAACACATGCAAACACATAGAGCAGAGAGATAAGAAACCATAGCCTCCCAGCATACCAGAATCCTTTGGAAGGCCAAACAACAGAGTCTCATAAATTAATAATGTGCTCATTCATTATGAAGGATCGTTCATTTCTCCTCAGTCAGCATGTTTCTGAAAATTGGAGGATTCTTTGACGCAGACCATATGTCATGGCCCTTGCCCTCATTCTACCTCTGCAGCAAGAATAAAAGTGACTAAAATTGACGTGCAGATATGTATTATGTCCATAATATGAATCTAAACATTTCACATATTCTCTAGTTCAGGGGTCTCCAACCTTGGCAACTTTAAGCCTGGTGGACTTCAACTCCCAAATTCCCCAGCAAAGCTGGCTGGGGAATTCTGGGAGTTGAAGTCCACCAGGCTTAAAGTTGCCATGGTTGGAGACCCCTGCTCTAGTTTGTCTCTCAGTGATAACCACCTGCTTTATTAGCTGAACTCTCCAGATGAAAAGATGCTGAGAAAGGCTATTCCTTTCTTGTGATACTGGAGGGCTGCTGCCAAAGCAGACAGAGTTTAACTAGGTGGACTACTGATTTTGCTCAAAATAAGGCAGGTACCACAATTCCAATCTGTACTTGAGAAATCAGTCTCCACATATCCACCATAACCAGAAATCACATAGTGAAAGTGTTTTCAACAATTCTTGGTGAAGAATTATAGATAACTGTCTAATTCACAAGTGGCTATTTTGGTAAACTGCAGAGCTTCTTGCCTTCTGAAGAGAAAGTTCTCCATGCTGATGAGTGTACTTCCCTCTGGAGCCCCTTCCTAAGAAGACTGCAAAACTCTTTTCAAAAGTTATTTGTCTCTCTCGCAAGCAACCCTTGAGAAATAAGCTGTAGCTGTTTTAGAGAAGAATGAGGTTACATGGCATCAGAATATTACTTTCTATACAACTACTAGGGGATCAGCTGAGAAAAGAATCTTATCAGCAGCAAACAGGGTTGACAAGCAAATGGGTGAAAAACAAGAATGTCACCAGGTCTTCAGGAGGAGGCCTACAACCCAATTCTAACTAAAAAACTAGCAATAAATGCCCTCGTATATTCCAAAATCCATCTGTTCCAACCTGGCAATGACAAAACCTGGACTGGGAATTGCTTGTAATGCATACCAAACTGGTTTAAATTAAGCTGTGAATTTTTTTAAAACCATAGGTTTTAGTGTTGTTATATTCCTCATAATTTTGACACAAGCATCCAAAGAAAAGTGGGAGCAAATCCTTGCAACAACTGAGAGAGAAGATTGTACCCCCAATTTAGAGCCTAAACTGGATGCTGTCTAAAACTACCCTTCCTTGAATACAAACTGCTAATGAAATTTAGGCATCTTAGACATTTCATTTTAGCCTACTTTCAACTGTTTATATGTACAATGGACAGCAAGTTTGGACTAGTGGTTAAGGAATGAGACAAAAAATTGGGAACCTGTGAGTTCTAGTGCCACCTGAGGAAGGATGTCAGCTGGGTGACTTTGGGCCAGTCACTCTGTCTCAACCTTAGAAAGAAGCTAATGGCAAGCCATTTCCAAAAATCTTGTCCAGAAAACTGCATGGATTTGTTCAAGCAGTTGTCAGGAGTCAAGATTGACTTGAAGGCGCACATAGACATACACAAAAAATACAATTAAATGAAGCACAATAAAATCCAAGCCAAAATTTAAAATTAGGGAGAAGGTAGCAAAGCTGGGAAAACGTGCATCAGAATACTGAATTACAGACAAGCCTGCTTGCACTCTTTTGTTTACTTAGCCCAGTTTTCTACTAGGTAACATCCAAAGGGGTCTAGCTTTAATGTTATCATTCCTGACAATTGCAGGAGAGGACAGACCAGTATGGTCTAAATATTTATTTGGGTAGATACATATTGCCTTAGATAGGAGCCATGGTGCAGGCTACTTCTGCTGACTGTCGATTGTTAGCAGTTCGAATCTCACCAGGCTCAAGGTTGACTCAGCCTTTCATCCTTTCAAGGTGGGTAAAATGAGGACCCAAATTGTTGGAGGCAATATGCTGACTCTGTAAACTGCTTAGAGAGGGCTGTAAAGCACTGTGAAGTGGTATATAAATCTAAGTGCTATTGCTATTAGGTCAGGACCACAAACAAATATGGAAGGCAAACTCTGCAGAACAGAAGTACATGAGAAAAGAAGGTCTATGACTCACCAGGATAACCTGTAGAGTAGATAAGGACGGCTTCCAGTAAGAAAAAGAGTGGAAGAAATTTCCACCACACCACCCAGCTCATCACGCTAAATTATCAAAGTCCGCCCACCCACAAATCTACCTGCTCACCTATTCTACAATAATTATTCTCATTTACTGTACATGCAAACAACTGGGACCAATAACATCTATGAGATCTGCCTCTATGCCAGATTTCCTCAGAAGCTCCCTTGCTCCCAAGTAGCATATTAAAGTGCCCCATTACACTGTTGAATAATTACTATATTTTGTAAAACTAATGTTAGGCAGATACTAGAACCCTCCTAATGCTTTTCCCTCTATAGCCAACTTAGCCCTGTCCCTACATTCTTGGGAGACACACATACTACCAGCTCTTTATAAATGACACCTATAATAATATCTCACATTCCAAGTATCTTTTCAGCAAATGCTCAAGACAATCCCTATCCCAGAGCCAACCTTATTGCACAAAATGGCTTCCCACTTTATTGTCCAAATCTGAGGGAAGTCACTCACAATTCTAGCTGTTTTCCTATGCCTCAAACACAACCCTTCATTGTACTATACGTGTAGAATCATATTATTGTTTCTTTCCACTACAGTGTTGCTCCATAGGTTGGTCTCCTTTAAACCACCACCATGGCTTCCCCCACAGAAATAAATAAGCTCTAATATGAGGAAGAAAATGTACTTTCATACAAAGTTGGAAATTCCCTATCAAGGGAAGAGGATGGTTTACTCTGTCATCTTCTTATCTCATTCAGCTGACCCAACTATTTCACTCACCAAGCCATACAATGAGGAAGCAACTGTCTACAAGTCTTAAATCTCTAAAGTTTTATGTATAATCCTGTCTCACCCAGTTAGTATCCATTTGTTACAAAGATTTTTTAAAAAAATCTTCCATGGAGAATCCTGGAACTGTTCAGAAAACAACCTTGGCATTCTCAAACTATCCATAGGTCAACACCAAGTCCTTACATAGCTCTAACTCTTCTAATAATTGTGTATTTTAATATTACAAAAAAAATTACATATCCATTAGTATGAAACAGAAGTAACTTCTCAGGAGGTGATGCTGGGGAAAAGTTAAGATCTAATTGGCATTTGGAGGTTTTTCTTCATAGCTAAGGACATTTACACCGATGCGCCTCCTCACCTCCCTCTTCCACCTGGCCAGCCACTCATCCCGCTTCCTCTTGCTGATGTAGTAAGGATCTCCAGCTTGGAAGGTCAGACGCTGCACTGGCCTCGGGCGAAGGATGGACTCACAACCCAGTCCTCCACGCAGACGGCCACGAGATCCCTAAGAGAAGGAGGGAGATATAAAGAATGGCTACTTCAAGGCATGGACGCATGTGTAGGAAAAAAATATTTTGTGGTAATTAAGAAAGATGCACCTGCTATTTTGCTTCCACTGGTCATGAGGAATGATCTTAGTGAACCCTGAAGATACAGCTCTGAGGAAAGTCTTGCTTTATTTACTACTGACCTAGGATTGTTTACAGGTGCCAAACTTCTCTAAACCAGGGGTTTCCAACCTTGGCAACTAGAAGACTTGTGGAGACAAGCCTTCAAATTGCCAAGGTTGGAGACTCCCACTCTAAACAGTCCAAAGAACCAATAATTACTTTTACTAAGCCAAAATGACAAGCTAAGATTCCCATACTATAATTCATTTGATGTTTCTGGATTTCCAATTCAGAGTATGTGATCCAAGGATAGAAATAAATCAAGTCTTAACTGCATTCATTCTGTATAACGAAGAACAGCTATGGTAATGGTTTCCATCAAGGACAGCAAACAAGCGATCAGTTTCAAATCTTACCTATTTTTGGCTGTGTTTATACAATGCACTAGAGTAATTTTAAATGGGTTGGGTGTTAATTTGTGGCTCTATGAGATGTAAAACACAAGTATTATGTTATGTTGATTTACTAATCCTGATTTAGTATTTAGTGTGTTGTATAAATGCATCACTTTCTTAGCCTCTCTTCAAATTTCAAATGTGATTGATAATTTCAGTGTTACCTCAGAGCATTGAATGGAAGACTAGATTTTTAACTCATTTAGTCTTATAACCTCATACAGCCCTCTTCTACCTGATATTCCTGAATAAATACAAAAGCAACTTTAGTAAGCACTTTAAGTGGGATATTTAAGCTGGATATTTCAGCAGCAGGAGAAGCAAATGCAGCATCTGCACAAATCATGTTTTAGTCTGAAAATTCCAAGTTCTCTGAAGAATTAAGATTAGAAAAAATGGCTCTATAGAAGCACCTTTTTTTTTTTTGTTTACATTTATACCCCGCCCTTCTCCGAAGACTCAGGGCGGCTTACAATGTATAAGGCAATAGTCTCATTCTATTTGTATATTTTTTTTACATTCTATTTGTATATTTTTGACTGGCCTGCCTGGAGCAGATACTTCACAATAACCCAGGGATGTCCAAACTTGGCCCCTTGAAGAGTGGTGGACTTCAACTCCCAGAATTCCCCAGCCAGCAACTTGCTCATATTTATAGCTCACGCAGGCTGGGGAATTCTGGGAGTTGAAGTCCACCACTCTTCAAGGGGCCAAGTTTGGACACCCCTGCAATAACCCTTCCCTACCATTTTCAGGAGCAGATTTTCAAGGTTAAGTTGATTTTATTGAAGAATTGATTATAGGTAGTCCTCGAATTACAATCATTTGTTCAGCGATGGTTCAAAATTACAATGGCACTGAATAAAATGATTTACAATCAGCCCTTGCACTTACGACCACTGCGGCATCCCCATGGTCAATATTCAGGCACTTGGCAACTGGCATATTTATGACACACTGTGGTAATATAATTGCCATTTGTAATCTTCCAAGCTGGCTTCCAACAAGCAAAGTCAATGTGGGGGGGATGGGATTCACTTAACAACTGCCTGATTCACTTAACTGTGGCAAAAAAGGTGGTAAAATTGGGTGCAACTCACTTAACTGCCTTCCTTAGCAATAGAAATTCTGATCCCAATTGTGGTCGCAAGTTGAAGACTACCTGATTATTGATTATTTATGTGGTGAAAGTACTGAATGAATGAACACAACAGCCTCAACCAGATCTGTACAATGTACAGTGTACAATGTAATCACTGCTTTTGTGCAAGATGAGGTTTGGTTGGTCTTTAAGCTCTAAAAGATTGTCAATATTCAGAAAATGGTTAATTCAGTAACCAGGTTAAATATATTACATGATTGAACCTGTGGTTGTAATTACTTTTGGGGGGTGTCATTCTTTTCTATAAATATGAAGCTTGGTGTATTGTGTGAATACAGAGGTATTCCTTGACTTATAACCATCATTGAGCCCACAATTTCAGTTATAAGTCATCACAGTTGTAAAGCAGATCATCGCATGACCAGACCCAATTTTACAATCTTTTCTACGGGGCCTGTTAAGTGAATCCATTGTTGGCTGTGGGGCAGTGCTGAAACTGGAAGTGAACACCATTTCTGGCAAAAATATTGTAAATTGTGGTAAAGTGATTGCAGAGTGCTACAAATAGTTGTAAATGCTGCCAATTTCCAGTCAAAAATCAAGGACTACCTGTAAGCTAATTTTTTAGGGATGCAGAGCTTATAGGCCTATTAGAGGAGGTACTTGCAGGGTGATATGTCTGATCAGTTGCCTATCGAATACCAGAGCAAAAGGGGAAAAGAGGCAGATTTTACTTTGCTTTGGTGCACTAGGTCATAATGATATGACATGTTTTACCACAACTGATCTACAGTCCATTTATGTTTGCAGTGCCATTTCCTGAAGTCCAGTTTCATAATTTCTTCTAGACTAAATGAACGAACATTGTTCATGTAGTAGACAGGCAGCTGGTTGTGTTTATACAGTATATTTGGTTAAATGTGATTAATTGTAGGATGGCTTATCATGTATATATCCAGCCCATTTGGTTAATATAAGAATACTTCCAAAAGTGCTTTTTTTTCCTTCAGGTTTTTAAACTTTTCAGGTTTAGCTTTTTAGGTAGCTAAACTTTCTGAAAAGTTCTGAAATGCACCCATTTTTGATCCAGGATGTTTTCACTACAAATTTATTCTTTTCTTCCTATATGCACAGTAACACAAAATGAGCAGAATAAAATAACAACAGAGCAGCAAAGAACTGCTTATTCTATGCTGCTTGTTTTGTTTTTTGTTCTCTCCTAAAAGGTAAAGGTTCCCCTCACACATATGTGCTAGCTGTTCATCTCTGTTTCAAAGCCGAAGAGCCAGAGCTGTCCGAAGACGTCTCCGTGGTCATGTGGCCGGCATGACTAAACGCCAAAGGCTGATGGAACGCTGTTTCCTTCACACCAAAAGTGATCCCTATTTTTCTACTTGCATTTTTTATGTGCTTTCAAACTGCTAGGTTGGCAGAAGCTGAGACGTAATGGGAGCTCATCCTGTTACGCCGCACTAGGGATTCAAACCACTGAACTGCCAACCTTTCTGACAAGCTCAGTGTCCACCACCTCCCTTTGTTTCTTTCCTACAACCTATCAATTTTGAGGGGAAAAGCAATTGTCTTAAAACAGAAGTTTCAGGTTTTGTAACTTATACAGATCTATCAATACTTCAGAAATATACAGTTTGTTTTTTTATAAATGTGTTATAGCCACCCAACCCTGATGGACTTTTGCACATGTTATGACATCGTTTGATGAAAAGGGGCCTCATTTCCCATTAAAACAGGGCTCTTTCTCTGTTTGCAAGGGCTCTGTCCAATTTGCTGTGCAAACCCAGAAAATGATGAACGTTGAAAGAAACATAAATTGTTCTCAGCAGCTGCCTGCATCCCTTCTCTTTCAAAGTCAAAGAGAACATTCTGGAAGTATTACAAAGGCATTCTATTTGCCAAAGGAAGGGTGAGGCTTTCGTGTTTATCTATCCTTGGATACTGACAGGATTCAAGACTATTCTTGTTTCACTGTTGCACAGCACAAACTCAGGAGTGAAGATACCTATAAATATGAGCATGTGAAGAATATCCTGAACCCTGCCCATTTGGCCATTTTTATGAGCGGTGGCTAAGATGCTGAGCTTGTCGATCGAAAGGTCGGCAGTTCAGCGGTTGGAATCCCTAGTGCCATGTAACAGGGTGAGCTCCTGTTACTTGTCCCAACTTCTGCTAACCTAGCAGTTCAAAAGTACATAAAAAATGCAAGTAGAAAAATAGGGACCACCTTTGGTGTGAAGGTAACAGTGTTCCGTGCGCCTTTGGCGTTTAGTCATGCCGGCCACATGACCACGGAGACATCTTTGGACAGCACTGGCTCTTCGGCTTTGAAACAGAGATGAGCACTGCCCCCTAGAGTCGGGAACGACTAGCACATTTGTGCGAGGGGAACCTTTACCTTTACAACAAGACTTGGAGCAAACAAATGGTTTAGCCTTCACCAAAATAATGTCTCATAGGAAGAACCCTGCTTCCCTGCTTTCACTGAATTAAGAAGGCAACTGGGACCAGCACACTACAAAATTGAGCTTCTGGGGTCACTATGTGATCTATGTCCATTAAGGGCAGACATAGTTAAAGAATGCTAATTTCTATAACTATTGCATAAATGTGCAATTCAACTTATGACTTATTTTCCCATAAAACAACTGCTGTCTTGGGAATAGAAGTAACTTTATTCTCAACTGATGAAATTCTCACACAATACTTGCCTCCATTTTCAGTGAGTTGTAGTGGTTTTCTTCCTTGTCATCTTTGCCTAAAAACACAGAAAGAGAGAATTAGTATGGGGCCCTACAAAGAGCCAAACATATGGTTTCTATTGTGATCAAATGTACTTAGAGCACTTTACCTCCAACACAGGATCTCTTGGCCATATCACACGATAGATAATATGGGACTACCTGCATATTAAACTCCTTTGAGCATCAGAGGCAGTTTTCCCAAATATTGGTGAGTGGAGTAGAGAATAAGTAATACAGTGTTTCAGAGTTAACACTGAAATACAATACTATATGTACTGTAGTCTACACAATCATTTACTTTGGCCAAGATTTTCATATCAAATATACTCAAAACATCCATTTAGCAAAGACTCTCAGCAATGTGCATTAAAATGTTTCTTCTTGAAAGTTCAACTTTTATTTGCATTTATTATTAGATTTCATCCCATCTTAATTTTTTTTTTACAACTCAACATGATGCACATAATTCTCCTGTCTCTTCGAATCTAAGCAACTAGACAAAGTCACCCAGCCAGCTTTCATGTTGAAGAAACTACTGGCTCTCTTAGGAAAATCTGATGATGAATTTCTCCCATAGCCTGATTGTCAGTTTCTGCTTCTCAGGCATATAAAGTCTGGGGTAATGTAAGATGGTGGCCAGCTAGCATGAAACAGAGCCAAGCTCAGTTCCTACCCCATTTAAAAATATTATTGTGTGAATAGTTTATATGACCACAGCAAGGAAGAATCGGGGCTTTCTGAGCTTGTGGGGCTTTGAGAAGAGCCTTGATGTGTATGCTGAGCCTGTTCTGGCTATGTGTGTGTTAATAAGTGAGCCTTAAGTACTGTGCATAATATTCCAGGAAAAATATAATGTTTCTTCATACTTGTAGGAATATAAATTGATACTGGAACAATTAAGGATACTATGGAAAGCAAACTGAGCAAGACAATTAAGAAAACATTCCCCATTCTTGTCTAGTGGGTACAGAATGCTAAACTAGATTCATACTTTTGGAATTAGAAGGATATTGATCGTTCTTTTCTACATATAGTGTTTTTCTTTGACCTGCCACCTCTCCACTCTCCTCTTCCTGGAAAATCCTGGAAAACTAGGATGCTGTTTCAGTAGATATGCTCCTGCTCTGGAATGTCTTCCCCAGAAGACATTCCCACTTGATTGTCTTTAGCCTCAGTGAAGATTCTTTGTCCCAAAAGTTTTTAAGTCTTTTTATGTTGAAACCTGTCCTTGTTCTTTTTAGATTATTCCAGGTTGTGAGCTTTCATTCTGCAGTATTATTTTAATGAGTTTACTGCAAGTTTTATTGCATTACATTATGGGAATAAAGTAATTTGCAATTTTAGTCATTGGGCAATAAAGTCAAGGTAGTCTTCTTAAAGTCCAGCTGAATCCTAATGATTTCACAGTTTCCTTGGCAACAGTTATATAAGGGACTGCCATTGCTGTCTTTTGGGGGTTTTTTTCTACTCTAGCCTACAACTGGGATATCCAGAGGTTCTCCTATCCAATTAATTAATAAGTGGAACGACTTGCCTTCAGAAGTTGTGAATGCTCCAACACTGGAAATTTTTAAGAAAATGTTGGATAACCATCTGACTGAGATGGTGTAGGGTTTCCTGCCTGGGCAGGGGGTTGGACTAGAAGGCCTCCAAGGTCCCTTCCAACTCTGATGTTATGTTATGTTATGTTATGTTAAATACTAAAGAGGTCCAAGCCTATTTAATTTCTCAGCCCAAGCAAGATAATCTGGGTTCTACCACCTGATAAGACTTGTTGGGTAGTATACAGATTAAAAAAGAAAGAAAATAGTAATAAATAAAGTTGCAAATAAATAGATCGTATCAATTAAAGTAGGCAATGAAAACTATAAAACAAAAACCTTGTAGGCATTTTGAAAAGCCACCAGATGTGCAGAAGGAAAGGAGAAAAACAGAGCTGATAAGGTCAATCAATGACGTGGTTAGAAACTGTAAGAGTAGAAGAGATCATCTCACAACAGG
The DNA here is from genome assembly GCF_028640845.1 of Ahaetulla prasina. Lineage (NCBI taxonomy): Eukaryota > Metazoa > Chordata > Lepidosauria > Squamata > Colubridae > Ahaetulla > Ahaetulla prasina. The sequence continues at coordinate 30,120,014 of NC_080539.1, forward strand.
CTGTTACAGCAGTTGTAATTTTGAATGGTTGCTAAATGAAAGGTGGTGATCCCTTGTATAGCCACTGCCTATGTCAGCTAAAAATAAGGGGAACTAAGGATTGAAAGGAAGGTTAAGGAAGGAAGCTAAGTTTCCTTTCATTTCCTTTACAAATCACTGAAACATCCCAAATCCCCCTTAATCAGCCAAGTATAGAACCCATTCTGTTGAAGAAACTACTAATCATAAATAATAGAAGCATCCAGATCACAACTTTTCTGACTTTAATGCTGTCATCTCTCTATTCTGGCATCAGTCAAAAGGATTTGAATGGTGGCGCAGTGGTTAGAAGGCTGTATTACAGGCTAGCTCTGCCGTAGTTTGATCATGACCAGCTCAAGGTTGACTCAGCCTTCCATCCTTCTGAGGTTGGAAAAATAAGGACCCAGATTGTTGGGGGCAATATGCTGATTCTGTAAACCACTTAGAGGGGGCTGTAAAGCACTGTGAAATGGTATATAAATCTAAGTGCTATTGTTATTTTTATGTCATGAAACCGTCTGACACTTAGGCAGACCTGTCAAACTGGCAGCACATGGGCTGGATATGTCATGCGCAGGCCACGTCCACCCCAGTTCTGCAAAGGCAAAAAAAGTCCCGATACATCATACGACGCAATTGAGTTTGACACCCGTGCCTCAGGGAGAGGCCCTCTCAGAGAGAATTTTTTCTTGCAGTGCTGCAGGACATTCTCCAAATTCAAAATAATCCAAATTCAAAACAATTAATAATAATATTAATTGTTAATTGATGTTAGGATTCATTTTAGCAATCTTCATAGTTTACAATTCCTAAAATTCTTTTTAACTTTTTTAACGTTTGCAAATTGAATAGAATGTTTGCTATACAAAAAGATAAAGTATAATTTACTAAACAAATGAAGTCAATAAAAGGCTGACAACATTCATTCCAGAGAGCTGAAGAGCTAGGAAACAGCTCCCTTTACCTGCTGGGGAGCCTCTTGAAGACTTGGAGAAATGCAGGTGAGCACTAAAGAGAAGCCCAGCAGGCAAATCAGGTCTGAGGCTTGTACAAGCTGGCAAATGCGATCTAATGTGGGGAGGAGAAGAGGAAAGAGCACCATTCTGTCTCCTTTGTCCTGTGGTGAGTCGGCTTGGCCTCTTCTGTTCATCTCTTGCTATAAGAGCGTCTATTTTTTTTCTTATGCAAACTCACCTCCTTGCAGGTTTATATCAAAGTACCACAGCATCCAATGTACTATTTTGGCTATGGGGAGGAAGGGACAGAATGGAAAGCAAACTTGAGGGGCCTCAGAAAGGGAGGAAAAAGCCATGCAGCAACCAAAACACATAGATTATTCAAAGCTGCATAAAAGATGCAGGTGGAAACAGGGGGATGGCAATGACTTAATGAGTCTTGCCAACTCTATGATTTTATTATCTGAAAACCGAGATTGAGTCTGGATGGAAATTAGTGATGTCCACCAGATGTGAATTTCTTAGATTCCAGAATCAAATACTTTTCTGTTCCTGTGCTAGGGAGATGCACTTTATTTTTAATTGATGCCACTTCAGTATTAGCATTTTAACTGGGGATTGTGATGAGTTCCCTTCCCTCTTTTCAGTTTTAAATAAAGAGCTTGTTGGACTTTTGAATTATTACATCTGCATTTTAAATGCTATTTTACTTTATTTTACTCTGCTTTAAGATGTCTCACTTTCAAAGTAATGCAAAAACTCCTTTAATTAATCAAGCTGCACTATAACCACAACTTCAGCATGTCTACCCGGTTTGGGCCAGCAAGCTCCACACAGAGAATCTCACTTTATTCAGATCAGGCCAAGCAACACTGCAGCAAAAGCTTCGAGTTTCTGGAGACTAAGCAATGCAGCCAAGCCAAGCACTGCCGAGATGACATATAAGCAGCCAATAAGCCAATTGGCAAAATGCCTTGACCATACTCTACGGTCCTGCTTTATTATTTTTCCTACGTCTAAAATATTCGAGTGTATAAAAGACTGTTGTTCATCTTTTCTTATTTTTAAAACTAGACATTAGGTTATTTTTGCCTTATTGAAATACAATACATTCGCTGCCCTTGGTCATCTTTAGCTTTGCCATGTCTTTAAATATCTTAACAGCATCAACATTTCACAACTTTCAAACAGCTATCCTTTATTCCATAGAAGTGCCTCCCATCCTCTCTCCTCCCCCATTCTTTGAAAGTCCCCTCCCTTTTCTTATCACTTTTTTTTTTTGAATACTGGGATGCCTGGGGCTGACTTTGCAGAACTCAATACTCTAGGGGACAAAGACATTCTGGAGACACACCCCAAAACAATTCTGGCATCATTGGGTAGTTCTGACCTGCCACTCGCACTCTCCCCCTTTGGGATCCTCTGCTTTCAGAGTTTGCATTTGGCAAAGACTCAGCCTGAAGGAGGCCCCTTCCCAACAAATGCTCTTGGCAGGGCAGCAGTCAAGAAGACCCCTCCCCTTTACAGGCCTCCTGCCAGCAGGAAACGTAAGCTCCCTGGGAACATGGAATTCGCCACTCTCATCCACTCCACAAAGGCCTTCCCTTGGATTTTTGGGGGCAGGCTCATCCAAAAAAGAGCAGGGAGGCAATAAAAAAAACAGACTGGAAAGGCAAAGCAAATTTTCTTAGAAAGTTTGGAGAAAAGTGAAGAGAGAAGAAGACAAGATTTGTTTAGCCCATTCCTAGCAGGTAGCCTCACCTTGAGAAAAAGTGGGCTGGCCTCCTCAAGGACAGATTTGGGGTTTATTAAGAGGTATAAAAGAAGAGATGGGATAGACAGATAGAACAATCCACCACCACTAATTTATCCTTCCTAAGTTCCTCTGTAACAAATCTAATCAATTGGAAGCTAAAGGAGAGGAGCAACCTAGACTGGAAACTTTTGCTAGAAACACTCTAAGAGAAACATTGGCTTTTCAAGACAACCTATTGGATGGGACAAAGAAGCTCTTGGATTAGTGATGACACACTATCAGCAGAAGGAGAAATGTTGATTTGGGGATCTCACAGGCAATCCAGTACTCAATCCTACAAAGAGAAGTCCCATTCAGCATTTATTTCAATAGGGATCACAGACAAAAACACTTTCATTCCTATAAGAATGCTTAACTCAGACCTGCTTTTTTGGCCTGAACAATTAAGCAAGAAGGAATTCAAGCATTCATATTTAAGCTCTTTTGCACAGGATAAACCTGGCTTTCTAATTTGAATGACACCTGTAAAATATCTGCACATCAGACATTGGCTCAGAAATCAGTCCCGCCCTTTCCTTGCTTCAAGGGAACTGCATGCCTTCCTTTATCTTTTTAAAAAAGCTTCACACATATGTTGATCTGTCCATTCATTACCTTATTTTAAAAAAGAAAGCAACATCTTTTTAAACTGCACAATTGCTTTGGGGGCTTCATAGTGATTTCACAAGACCTTATCAGTCAATACTGCTAACAGGAAAGTTCTTGTGCAAGTTGCAGAACCTTGAACACTGACAGAAAAAGATACAAAATGCAACAAAAATGTTCCACAGCTTTAAGATATGTGACATATCGTCAAGCTAAAACTCTGTGACATATCTACAAGACAAGAGAATCAGAGGTGGGTTTCAGCAGGTTCTGACCAGTTCTGGAGAACTGGTAGCAGAAATTTTAAGTAATACAGAGAACTGGTAGTAAAAATTCTGACTGGCCCCCACCCCATCTATTCTCTGCCTCCCAAGTCCCATCTGAGGAAATGGGGATTTTGTAGTAACCTCCCCCTGGATTGGGGAGGAAATGGAGATTTTACAGTATCCTGACCCTGCCATGCCCACCGAGCCATGCCATGCCCACCAAGCCACACCCACAACACTGGTAGTAAAAATTTTTGAAACCCACCACTGAAGAGAATATATGTAGCTTGGGGTTGAAGTGTGAAGCTCTTGGTGATCTCTGAGGTTGGCAGCTTGGTGCTGACGTTTTTTTACCAGACTAAGTAACATTATCAGTGCATTAGCTTGGAAATGAAATTTCTGCACACAAACAACCAAGGTCTCTACACATCTACAAGACTCCACGTCTATTTCATTTCTTTCTTTGCCAAAGGTAGTCTCACCTAAACCTCCTCTGCACTCTACACTTAGTTTCTAGGATGCGAGAGTCTGACTAATCCTATACAGGTAGTCCTTGACTTACAACAATTCACTTAGTGACCATTCAAAGTTACAACGGCACTGAAAAAAGTGACTTACGACCATTTTTCACACTTATGACCACTGCAGCATCCCCGTCGACACATGATCGAAATTCAGATGCAAATTCACATTTATGACGGTGGCCGTGTCCCTGGGTCTTTTGATCCCCTTTTGCAACCTTCTGACAAGCAAAGTCAAAGGGGAAACCAGATTCACTTTACAAATGTTACTTTACTAAACCGTGTTACTAATTTAACTACTACAGTGATTCACTTAACAAATGTGCCAAGAAAAGTCATAAAATAGAGCAAAACCCACTTAATAAATTTCTCACTTAGCAACATAAATTTTGGGCTGAATTGTGGTCGTAAGATGAGAACTACCTGTTCCTTAGTTATCCTTGATACCTTAAACCAGGGGTCTCCAACCTTGGTCACTTTAAGACTTGTGGACTTCAACTCCCAGAGCTGTTATTCTAGAAGTTGAAGTCCACAAGTCTTAAAGTGGCCAAGGTTGGAGACCCCTGCCTTAAACTCCTTCTTGCTTAGGCTACAAAAGGCTGATCTGACACTATCTATTCACCTTCACTAGCAGGTGGATCAGGACTGTCCTTGGGGGTGCAGCGCCCATTTTCCAGGGCCCGTCCCATCTCTCCTTCTGGCGGGCCACTGGGTTCGTTTTCGCTTCGCTGCCTGCCCTTCAGATCGGTGATAGTGCAATTCTCAGAAGCTCCCATCTCAGCATCTCCATTGGGCACTTGCTCCATAGGGCTGGTGTTGTGGGTAGGTGGGGGGCACTTGGGTGCTGAAGCTGTGTCTTTGGGGATTTCACTGGTCTCCACCTGCAAAAGGGACAAAAGCAGGAAAGAAAAAAGGTGTGAAAAATATTTGAAGTCATTCACAGCTATATCTGGAAGAAGACCACAGGACAAAGGAAGCCAGCAAACTTCTATAAATCCCAACTAACCTTGACAGATACCTGTGAAGGAAGTCCTGCTGTCTAATGAGAAAACATTTGCTTCCTATCTAAACAAGAACAAATTCTTCTTGCACCACAAAAAGTAACAAACCGTAGCAGATGCTTTTGCAGAACAAACCCCCACCATTAATTGCATGGAATGTTATCCTGAGTTTTCAAATAAACTCACACAATGTAAGGAGAATAGGAAAAAAAACTATTGCTAGCTGTGAGATCTGAGGAAAAGAAATGCAGGAAAAAGAGACAGCATATTTATATGACAATTGCATTAAGGATTAAATGTAAGAAAGTTGTAATAATCAGTAAAGTGCTGCCAATAAATAATTGGCATTGATAAATGGAAACAAGGTGTATTTTGAATTACATTTGAGGTGAATAAAGATTTCCCATGGGTTAAAATATGTAGAAAGAGAGTACTTTTTAATCACTTTTTATCAAATCTTAATGATAAATTATCTACAAACCTGCTTTGGCCCCATGCATTGATGATTTCCATTTTAAGATCTTTAAGATCAATTGCACTAGGTTCCAGTCTGTTTGGGGATTTTAAAGAACACGTAGTCCTTGACTTACAACAGTTCGTTTAGTGACTGTTCGAAGTTACAACGGTACTGAAAAAAGTGACTTATGACCATTTTTCACCCTTATGACTGTTGCAGCATCCCCACAGTCATATGATCAAAATTCAGATGTTTGGCAACTGGTTCATATTTATGACACTTGCCGTGTCCTGGGGTCATGTGATCATCTTTTGTGACCTTCTGAGAAGCAAGGTCAATGGGTAAGCCAGATTCACTTAACAACCGTATTACTAACTTAATAACTGCAGTGATCCACTTAGCAATTGTGGCAAGAAAAGTCTTAAAATGGGACAAAATTCACTTAACAAGTATCTCGCTTAGCAACATAAATTTTGGGGTCAGCTGTGGTCGTAAGTTGAGGACCACCTGTACAGAGATTTCTTTTCAGCAACCACTACCAAATCTTTTTTAAAAAATGGGTATTTTATATTTGTTTACCATGATAGAGAATAATGACGGGGAATGCCCACATTTCATAAATTAATGAGCGATGGATAAAACTTAAGACTTTTCCTCTGTTACTGCCTTTGGTTCTGAAACACTGCAAAAAACTTCATCACTTCGAAGTAAACGGTCTCGGCAGTCTTTAAACTAAATAGGCCCAGTTTAAGCCCTTATTGGGCAAAAACAATAAGTATGGTAGTTCTTCCATTATTATGGAAGGAAGAATACAGTCTAGATCCATTGTAATTAAGAGAGGAACAGGATTTTGCAAGGCGCAGACATAGCAGTGTCTTGTCAGCCCAAAGGCATTGCTTCCTATCAGAATGGGACCATTGGAAAAAGAAAGGAAATGGGACATGTTATGAAGTGTTATTCTTAGAGGGCGCTTTGACAACTCTTTTTATCACTAACCATTTGTTCCTTTCTCTTAAACTTGTTTTCCTTTGGATCTAAACTAGATCTTATGAGGAAATAAACCATTTGGTGTGACTTGGTGTTTGGTGTCAAGAGCCAAATGGGATTCTTCACTCAGCTTTGCTGGCTGAGGGACTCAGGAGTTGAAGTCCACAAGTCTTAAAGGGACCAAGGTTGGAGACCCCTGCCATGGGCTGCCTTCTTCTCTCAATCATCTTTCCTTAGGCCAATGAATTAAGATCATCTCAGAATCACATTTTCCTGCTGCTAGTCACAGATTCGTCTTGCACAAACATCACTTGCACACTGTCATTCTGGATCAGCCCGAATGCCTTCCTGGAGGCCTTCTCTTGCTTCTTCCCATTCACTTGGTAACTGCTAAAGCTATTAGGCTTCCAGAGATGAATCTTGGCAGAAATGGCAATATTTTATCCCACCTTTATATCAATTTGGTACACAGCTTATATTCCTTCCTCCACTTATTTTTCCCACAACAACAACCCCTATGAGGCAAGTCAGGCTGAGAGTGTGAGAGAGAAAGTCACCAGCCGGCTTTCATGCCTAACTGGCAACTAAAACTCATGGCCTCCTGGTTTCTTGCCCGATGCCTTAACCACTAGATAGGAATTAAATAGGATTCTATGAATTAGAAGATACATTCATCTAGTCCAGGGGTCTGCAAACTTGGCTCTTTTAAGACTTGTGGACTTCAACTCCCAGAGTTCCTTTGCTGGCTGAGGAACTCTGGGAGTTGAAGTCCACAAGTCTTAAAAGAGCCAAGTTTGCAGACCCCTGATCTAGTCTAACCCTTTGCTTAATATTTTGGGATAGAGGACTAAGCTAGCTATTCACTTCTTGAATACCACCAGTGAAGGGGAAGATATCATGACATGTGTCAAATGGTTGATATTTCTCAAAGTCAGGAAGTTTTTCCTAACATATAACCTGAATCTATGTAATAGAATGACTTTGAAGGCCCCTAGGAAATGATCAGGTAAGAGAGGGAGGATCTCACAATTGCTTAATGGTCAGAGAAAGAAAGTTAGGAAGGGTCCACCCAAATTGATTAGACAGTTAAAATAGTGATAATAAGTTGCACCTTCAGTTTTGCAAGATTTGTTAATGTAGCCTTATTACAAAGAAGATTTAGTTCATCTAGTCATGCTTCTTGCCTGGTTTACCCAGGAGAGCTAGCAATTCATTAGCTTCAACCCATTGGTTCTGGTTTTATCCTCTAAGACAGTGGTTCTCAACCTTTATAGTGCTGCGACCCCTTTAATACAATTCCCCACGATGTGGCGACCCCAACCATAAAATTATTTTCGTTTTGAGTTTATCGCGCCTGAAGCCGTATTGGCTAGCAATCTGAACTGCTTGCGATTGCCTTGAGGACGGAGGCATTAAAGCGGAGACTCCTCCCCTATTAAGTTTATAGCGCCTGAAGCCAGATTAGGCTAGTGATTGGGAGTGATTGCAGCTGGCTTGAGAGGGAGACATCAGAGCAAAGATTTCTCTCTTTTTTAATTCATCGCGCCTGAAGCCGAATTCAGCTAGCGATTTGAAGAGCCTGCAGCTGGCTTGTGGAGTCAACCATTGGAGCGCGATTCTTTGACTCGCAAGTATACTTCCCATATTTTCGATGGTCTTAGGCGACCCTTGGCAAATCGTCATTCGACCCCCAACGGGGTCCCGACCCACAGGTTGAGAACCGCTGCTCTAAGATAACAGAGAAAACATTCTCCTTTACATGACATTCCTTTAGATATCCTTCTGCTAACTGGTAATAAAGCAGAACTACTACAATTTTTATTTTGATTCAATCCTTTCAAAGAGGATATGCACCCCACCTAACAATGGAGAAGAGCAAAATCCAACTTGTGCTTGACAGAAACCCAATTAAGAAACATCTATTGATATCAATACCCAAAAAAAATCTAGTGATTTTATTAAATGTTTTCATTGTATCCTGAAAACAATGTAGTGATCACAGAATGTTAGCATGGATTTATCCAGATTAACCATGTCCTTTCTTGACTAGATAACTTTCTTAGGAGATCATGGGAATACTGTAGAGACAGTGTATTTTAATTTCAGCAAAGCATGTCACAAAATACTCCATGACTTTCTGATCTGCAAGCTAGTATGAGCTGGATGGCATATCTATTTGGTGATTCCCCAGTGGGCATGAAAACCATACTCAAAGATGTCCGAATCATTTTTCATCACACTGGAGAGAGGTGTCAAGGTGGGCGCAATGGTGTTTGATCCTCAAACTTGTAATCTTCAACATGCCCATTAATCTTGAATAAAGCGGTAGAGAGAATGTTTATCAAGTCCACAGATATGGCTAGGATAGAGGAAATACTCTTGAATACTAAACAAAATTCAAAAAATTGTTAAGTCAGGGAGGGGGACTGAAAATAACAATGAAATTTAGCAGAAATAAATATAATGTTATTTAAATGGGGAAAAAAACAAATAAAATCCATTGGTATAGGATGAGAGACTCTTAACTGGTTGAAAAGATATGTGAAAGTTGACACGGTGAGGTGGAAAGGGACAGATGGCAAAATGCTTCAAGGTTAGTAAATGAACAGCTACACTTCCGCAGACTCAAAAAATGGGGACAGACCCAAGAAGCCAAATCTCAAAAGTTGCCAAGAAAACTGCATGGATTCCTCTACGTAATTGCCAGAGTCAAAACTGACTCAAAGGAACGAACGTGTACATATATTCAGTAACATATACATTGGGCAGGATTCCTAAATTAGACTGAGCACCTCTTGTATGTACGAGTCTCTCATTGTTGGCAATTAATTTACTTATCTAACCTTCTTGAGTCTGCTTGGGTGTGAAGAACAAAGAGAAAAAATGCTTACCTAATACGAAGCCTGATAACTGATTTTTAGATGCATCAGTAAAATCAGAGACAGAGTTTGGCAGAAATGAAATCAAGAATACTTGTTCTTCTGTTTCAGATTTTTTTACACAATAAGATCCTTGAGTAATTTTGGGGGGCAGGTAGAACAGATGCTGCTATGCAGCATCTCCATTTTGTCTTATGTCAGCAGCTCCCATATGCCACCAATTTTACCAACAACTTTCCTTCCCAGTATGATATATCCCATTGCCCTCTCCCCAATTTCCCCTCTTCCCTTTCACACCAAGGTTGCCACCACCAATAATCCTAGCACCTTCCTTGTCTCCCTTTGAGCATTGACAATGTCTTTAGATTTTTCTCATTATCTCCACCACTCATGAAACAACATTCTGATTCATATCCAGGACAAACAGGTCAAAACAATCCCATTTCATTTCTTACGTAGATCCAAGCACTGAAAACATGAGCATTTTGGTTTGGGCATGGTCTTCCCAAAACCAGCTGTTTAATGAATGGAATGGTTTTTGCACAGAACGCTTTATAAATCCCTAGAAGCAAGTATGCTTAGCCTTATGAAGCAATTACTGAGGATAGATCTGCTGTGGAAAATGATCACATTTAAGTGCCTTAAAGAATATCATAAAGGATATTAGTGCAGAGTGCAGAGCATGGATTAATTATCTTCAAATACAAGAGGAAGGCAGATTGTTGTTGCCTAGTACAGAAAACTTCCTAATTATAAAAGCAATTCAGTGGTGGAAACAGTTCCATACAGAGGTGGGAGCATCCATTGATTGGAGAGACTGGAATGTCATTTTTTAGGAATGCTTTCCTTTCTATTTCTATAGAGATTGGAGTTAGGCTCAATGTGTAATTCACCCCTTTCCAAGAGCTCTTTCTCAAAGCCATCTTATAGAATAGAATAGAATAGAATTTTTATTGGCCAAGTGTGATTGGACACACAAGGAATTTGTCTTGGTGCATATGCTCTCAGTGTACATAAAAGAAAAGATACGTTCATCAATGTACAACATTTACAACACAATTGATGATCAATATATCAATATAAATCATAAGGATTGCCAGCAACAAGTTATAGTCATACAGTCATAAGTGGAAAGAGATTGGTGATGGGAACTATGAAACGATTAATAGTAGTGAAGATTCAGTAAATAGTCTGACAGTGTTGAGGGAATTATTTGTTTAGCAGAGTGATGGCCTTCGGGAAAAAACTGTTCTTGTGTCTAGTTGTTCTGGTGTGCAGTGCTCTATAGCTGCTTTGAGGGTAGGAGTTGAAACAGTTTATGTCCAGGATGCGAGGGATCTGCAAATATTTTCACGGCCCTCTTCTTGATTCGTGCAGTATACAGGTCCTCAATGGAAGGCAAGTTGGTAGCAATTATTTTTCTGCAGTTCTAATTATCCTCTGAAGTCTGTGTTTTTCTTGTTGGGTTGCAGAACCGAACCAGACAGTTATAGAGGTGCAAATGACAGACTCAATAATTCCTCTGTAGAATTGGATCAGCAGCTCCTTGGGCAGTTTGAGCTTACTGAGTTGGCGCAGAAAGAACATTCTTTGTTGTCCTTTTTTAATGATGTTTTTGATGTTAGCTGTCCATTTGAGATCTTGTGATATGATAGAACCCAGAAATTTGAAGGTTTCTACTGTTGATACTGTGTTGTCAAGTATTGTGAGAGGTGGAAGTATGGAAGGGTTTTTCCTAAAGTCTACCACCATTTCTACGGTTTTGAGTGTGTTCAGTTCCAGATTGTTTTGGTTGCACCACAAGGCTAGTCGTTCGAACTCTCGTCTATATGCAGATTCGTCATTGTCTCGAATGAGACCAATCACTGTTGTGTCATCTGCGAACTTCAGTAGCTTAACAAATGGATCATTGGAGATGCAGTCATTGGTATACAGAGAGAAGAGAAGTGGGGAGAGCACACAGCCTTGGGGGGTCCCTGTGCTAATTGTACAGGTATTTGATGTGATCTTGCTTAGCTTCACCTGCTGCTTCCTGTTTGTTAGGAAGCTTGTGATCCACTTACAAGTCTGTTCCGGTACCTGTAGCTGGTTTAGCTTAGTTAGAAGAATGTCTGGAATGATGGTATTGAATGCTGAACTAAAGTCTACAAAAAGGACCCTTGCATAGGTCTTTGGAGACTCAAGATGTTGTAGGATGTAGTGCAGAGCCATATTAACAGCATCATCTGTTGATCTATTTGCTCGGTATGCAAATTGCAAGGGGTCTAAGAGCGGATTCGTGATGGTTTTCAGGTAGGAAAGCACTAGCCTTTCAAAGGTTTTCATGACTACAGATGTTAGAGCAACTGGTCTGTAGTCATTCAGTTCCTTGATGGTGGGCTTCTTGGCACTGGGATGATGGTAGAGCGTTTGAAGCAAGAAGGAACATAGCACATCTCTAGTGATTTATTGAAAATATGGGTGAAGATGGGGCCAATTGGTCAGCACAGACTTTTAAGCAAGAAGGAGTTATCTTGTCTGGGCCTGGAGCTTTTCCTGGCTTTTGTCTGTGAAATAGGTCCTGCACTTCCTTTTCTGTGATCACTAGGGGTGTGAACCCAATGAAATGGGGTCAGTTGTAGGAGGCTTGGCTGTTGTTGGTGTGTCTGAGATGGGGGTTGTGGAGATAGGTGGCTGTAGTTTCCTTTCAAACCTGCAGTAAAACTCATTCAGGTCATCTGCCAGTTGTTGATTACCTTCAGCCTGGGAAGGAGGTTTGCCATAGCCGGTGATATTTTTAAGAGTTTTCCACATGTTTGCTGGTTCATTTGCTGAAAATTGATTCTTTAGCTTTTCAGAGTAGCTTCTTTTTGCTGCTCTTATCTCCCTTGTTAGTGCATTTCTGGCCTGATTGTACAGCATTTTATCACCTTTTCTGTAGGCTTCCTCTTTGGAATGTCGTAGCTGCTTAAGTTTAGGTGTAAACCAAGGTTTGTTATTACTGTGTATTCGCAAGTTCCTTGTAGGTACACATAGGTCTTCACAGAAGCTGACATATGATGTTACAGTATCTGTGAGTTCATCCAGGTCTGCAGAGGTATCTTTAAAATATTCCAATCAGTGCAGTCAAAACATGCCTGTAGCTTTAATTCTGATTCCTCCGTCCAGGTTTTCACTGATTTAATTATTGGTTTTATGGCTTTAAGTCTTTGCCTGTAAGCAGGTACAAGGTGAATCATGCAATGATCAGAGTGTCCTACAGCTGCCCGTGGTAAAGACCGATAGGCATCTTTTAGTGTTGTGTAGCAGTGGTCTAGAGTATTCTTGCCTCTGGTGGGACAATTGACATGCTGAAAGTATTTTGGTAGTTCTTTCCTTAAGTTTGCCTTGTTTAGATCTCCCAAAACAATGGCCAGTGAATCAGGGTGTTTGGCTTCAGCCTCCATGATTTGGTCAGCTAGAGTTCGTAATGCCTCATTTACACAGGCTTGTGGTGGGACATAAACAGCAATTAGAAGAAATGAGGAAAATTCACGAGGCGAATAGTAAGGTTTGCAGTTGATAATTAGAGTCTCTAAATTGTTGTCACAGAATTTGTAAATTATGTTAAAATCTTGACACCAGGTTGAATTAATATATAGGCATAAGCCTCCTCCTTTCTTCTTACCAGATGTTTCTGGAATCCTGTCTGATCGTTCAATTTGAAATCCTGGAATGTTCAGGCTGCTATTTTCAATTGATTCATTTAACCAGGTTTCAGAGAAGCATAGGACTGCTGAATTGCGAAAATCAGAATAGTATTTGTTTAAGAGGAGTATTTCATCCATCTTATTTGCAAGTGAGCGTATATTTGTTAGGAAAATTGAAGGCAGAGGAGTTTTAGTGCGAGTTCTTAGCTTGATTAAGATCCCAGATCGTTTACCTCGTTTCCTTCGTTTCCGTCGTTTGGTTTTTTTAGTAATCCATGGCTCCGTGGGAATTGCCTCCTCCTGTGTTAGAATCTCCTCCGTGTTTGTAAAGACAGGCGGGGGTGAGATTAAAGAAAGCTGCTCCTTAAAGAAATGTTCCTTAATTTTTAGCAGATGGTCTCGTGAGTAGGAAATCCGTAGTGAGTCACAGAGAACAATTAGAAATAAAGAAACAATTAGAGAGCATTTCACCGAGGCAGCCTTCGTCGGCGCCATCTTAGGATCATCCTAAGATGATACCTCATATCTTATGATACCATAAGATCTAATGGTCGTTTAGGCTGATCTAAGCCTTCGTGCTGGGGATCAGCTCAGCAATCGAATGGATGCGGGGGAAAGCAAGAGTTGAAATAATTGGCTTCCCAATGCGGAAAGGTCTAGAAGACAGTGCATAGGTGGCAGAGGCAGAAGACAGTACCACAGACTGAAGTGGGCAAACCAAGCTGATCTCAACCTTAGGTGTTATTTCTCTGTGATACTGATTAAATGGCTATTAAAATACCTCAGATAACAACTAAGGCAAAACTGCCATAGCCTGATGCCTGCTTAAAGAAGAAAACTGTACCTTAAAATCAAAAGAACTAATTTTAAGCTGCCTCAGGTTAAAGATGAAACAAATGCAACTTCATGACTACATAGTAGGAAAAAGAAGTTACTGGGACTTGCTCATGCTATGGCTAGGAACAAGTGGGGAAAGTCCCAAATTTTACAATTCTGTGACTTTGTAAGAATATGCTCCTCTTTGTCTTTTGGGCAGGCTTCCAGTATCTTCAAATAACTTCCATGCTTTTGAAGCTCTCTTGCCCTCATTTCCTTTCCTTGTTGTTCAACTCCAATTGTTATCTTAAATTTAGTGTAAGGGGAAGGAGATATCCTCTCCAACACAAGACAACACAACTCATAACAAGCACTGAAAGAGGTTCCGTGGTTAACAGTTATTTGGCCCATCTTCTAACAACATAAAGGGTGATAAACTCTTAACAATTGTTAACCAGTGAATTCATTAAGTATATGCCCATCAGCATAGTCTTGCTGCAAAACAACCTGCCTCTTCAGAGATACCATAATAATCTCTAACTTTACATTCTATCTATCTATCTATCTATCTATCTATCTATCTATCTATCTATCTATCTATCTATCTATCTATCTAACAACCATTAAAACAATGTTAACAAAGAGTTTAAAAACTACAATGGTCACCAAGGATAAACCCAGACATAACAATCAACAAAGACCTCTAAATGAGCCTTCTATCCTCCAGACCCCCAGGTCTTGATACATATCTAGGTCTTCAAAGCTTTACAAAAGGCCAGTCAGGACTGGGACAATCTAATCTCAGGGGCTATGGTGTTCCAGAGAGCAGTCAGTGCAAAAGAAAAGGCATGCTTCTGAAGTCCCAAAAGTTTAATTGAAGGGACCTGGAATGTGCCCTTCTTGTCAGATCTAGTAGGATGGATAGAAACAATTAACAGCAGGCAGTCCTACAAATAACGCAGTCCCATGACATGAAGGGCTTTGTAGGTGACAATCAGTACCTTGAATTTCACCTAGAAGCACATTAAGAGACAGCACTGTTTTACAGAGCAGTGTATCAAATTGTGCCTATAATCCCTTGTGTTGCTGCATTCTGGAAAGCCACAGTGTCTGGATGGTCTTCAAGAGTAGTTCCATGTAAAGTGTGTTGCATATTCCACTTGGGAGGTGGAGCGTAAGTGACTGCAAGCAGTTCTTTCTGGTCCACAAAAGGGTGCAAGTAGCGCACAAAACAAAATTGTAAAAAATTTCTCCTGGCCACATTTGCTAGCTGTTTTTAGAATAGGAGTTATGAGTTCAGGAGGATCCTCAAGTGATACAGTGGTGCAACTCTCTCCAGAACCCAAGATGAAAAGATCCTGGATCCAGGGGATCCTAAAACCCAGGGAAGCTCAATCTTGCTAGGGTTGAGCTGAAGCCTGTTCTTTCCCATCTAGAGCCCCCCACCCCCCAAGAAAGAACTACTACAGCATTACTTAACCTGGGGCAATGATGTAAAACGGGGTATCATCAGCATACTGAAGATATCTCACCCATGATATCAGATGACTTGATCCAATGGCTCCTTGTAGATAATAAACAGGAATGAGGAGAACATCAAGCCCTGAAGGATCTTCCTACCACCCCCACCCCACAAAACTGACTAGAACCAGCCCCAGAGAAAGGAGAAGAACCAGTGTAAAAGTGTACCTCCTAATTCCTGGAACCAGGCCAGGAGGATACCATGATTGATAATATCAGAAACCACTGACAGATCAAGAGTCAGGCTGCATACACAACCTCCAGCCTCTTCCACCATCCACAAATATAGTTAATGCTGTTCCAGTCGCATGTCTAGGTCTGAAACTGGTCTGAAAAGGAACCAGATAATCTACTTCCTATGGGATTTCCTGAAGCTGCTGTGCAACCACCACTTATACACCACTTATACAATGATAGTTAACCAAAATCATTGCCTTAAGCAATGGCTTTTTGAGGGAGGGATAACCAAATGCCTCTAAAGCAAGGATGGAACTACCACCCCTCTCTCAAGAATGAATTCACCACTGTCAAGATCCGACAACATGACACCTCCAAGGAAACCTTAGCTAACCAGGAGAAACCTGGGTCCAACACAGGCGGCTGAGCTAATATTTTCAAAAATCATGTCTATTTCATCATGACTAACAGGATCCAAGGCACGGGTGTCAAACTCAATTGCGTCATGTGACATATTGTGACTTTTTTTGCCTTTGTGGAGCAGGGGTGGGCGTAGCCTGTGTGTAACGCATCTGGCCCATGGGCTGCCAGTTTGACAGGCCTGATCCAAGGCATCCAAATAATCAGGCCACACTGAGCTTCAATCACCTTCATGGGTTCTACCTTAAGGCTATGTTAAAATGTTTTTAGCAATCTTATCCTATCTTTGTGAGGAGGGAGAAGCAACACTAAGTCTGAATACTAAGAAGCAATAATTGCACCATGAATGTTTAAGCATATTAATATGGACAAAGTAGTAGAGACTGAGGTGGTGAATTCCCAACATGCACCTATTAATGGCAACTATACAACACCACTCACCACAGCTTACAGAGATCTTGCAAGGGAATTTCCCCTGCTCGCTCCATCAGTCTAATGAGATAAACAGATTAAGGCCTAAAAAAGCATATTCTTCTAGAGAGAAATGTAGGCCTTACCCCAAGTATGGTGGCTTAGGGCGAGTGAGAGACCACAAAAGGATTTTGGATATTACAACCATTGCAATTTGGCTGACAGCAACTGTTCAACTTCCTATCTATATAATACCTATCCCTTTTACAGGAAGGGAAAACAATGCTGAGAGAAGCTGACACACAGTCATAAAGGGTTTCAAACATATACCCAGTCCAGCATTTTGTGTTCACAGTAGCAAACAGGCAAATTTATGCATTCACACTGGGCTCTCTGGGCCTTGAGTGACAACATCTGAAGAATAGAACAGCACTCCACCAATCTCATCAGTTTCAACTTGCAGTGATCCAGGATAAATTGAAGCTCACGTTAACAAGCTAACAAACTTCCTTGAAGAATTGCAACAAATATTATCTGTCACTCCCACTCCCATAGGAACTAGGATTTTTTAAACCACCACCTTGTATTCACAGGCAAGAGGTGTGCCCTGACTGGCATCCAATGGGGGCAAAATGCAATGGCAAACTTAGTCAACTATATAACCCAATAACAGATTTCATTAAATTTGAGCCAAAACTGTGTGCAAAAACCCAGCATGCATTCTGTCAAGGACTGAGAACGAGATGAGGGGCTGGGAACAGGGTGAGGCAGAGGGCATAGCTCAACATTGCTCCAAGTGAGACCAACATACTTGCTAAGCCTAGGAATATGATCCTGCCTCTGCAAGTCAGCTTTTATCCATAAAATGAAGGAACAGCAATAGGAAAGATGGACCCATATTTGATTACTGCTAGGCACACATGGAGGCCCAAATGGGTCTATCAGGTTTTCACCTAGATCTAGCAGAGGGGCAGTTCTGGAACTAGACCTAAGGATCAGGCTATGATTCATAAGCAACTTATACATGTCCTGTGTCCTTATTACTACTTAATAGTATTAAGCAGGGTTGTTTTTTTTCACCAATCCTGTTCCACTCAGTTGCACTAGAACTGCTTGTAGCCTTAAGCTTTTTGTGATGCTACTCTAGCTGCACCCAAAAATCTTCCTATTCCCAACACAATGCAAACTATACAAGGTGCAGGAGAATCAATGTAGACTAGGGTGATGGGAAAAAAGCTGGCAGTCCCG
Source organism: Ahaetulla prasina (assembly GCF_028640845.1). Lineage (NCBI taxonomy): Eukaryota > Metazoa > Chordata > Lepidosauria > Squamata > Colubridae > Ahaetulla > Ahaetulla prasina. Next base: position 30,137,764 of record NC_080539.1, read on the forward strand.
AATTCTAGGCCATCTTCAGCCATTGTCACATTTGGCCGGTCATTCTTTCAATTCAACCTCCCTCACAGTCTTGTTATAGGGAAAATAAGAGGAGAGAGGCTTGGCTGCTACCTGGAGCTCCTGAACGAAAGGCAAGCTATATATTAATAAAGCCTTGTGCCTTGCTCTAGTGACAAATGAGTGTGTGCGAGGTAATTGCTTCCTTATGATCTTTAAAATCTTGCTAGTGCGCCTTATTTAATCTGAGAATGAAGCCTCCACAAGCTCAAGAAGACTGTCAGTGTATCTTACCCGGCAGCAGCCCTTGGGGTTTCTCCCTCCAGCCAGAAGGAAAAGAAAAGGTTCTGCACACCACCTGTCCACACCAGCTCCTGGCAGTGCAAGTTTCCTGTCCTGTTCTGCAGAGGAACCAGCCCCCTCCTTATCGAAGACACACTTCCTCAGAAACAGAAACAAACACGCAAGCCCCAAAACACAGCAGGCCCCAGAGGAACTTCAAAACTGCCATGCAGCACAGATAATATCCAAACCAAAGCTCAATTTTAATTGTGGATGGCCTTAAAACCCAGCACATCTGCTATTGTTTTTCTTCTTTTATAAACAAGGAACTGTGAATCACAAAAACGCCAAGAATTTCAACTCAGGTAATAAACCTAAAATCGGCTAGGTTGTGTTTCAGTTGTGTTATAGGGATCTGGACATTGTGACCACAATCAATTTTGTTTAGGTGTAGCAGCTTAAATGAACAAGAGCAACTTGCTTTGTGAATCCAGGTTTGGCGTGTTGTGGGAAGTTAGCCACAGAGTGTGAAATGAAATTGACCCAATAGACACTTTATAGAGTTTATGGAAAAATAAGGATGGATGTGGGGGGGGGTTCCCTTTTAACACTGACCAAAGAGGCATTTTCAAACAGGGAAGAGAAATTAAACATATGTTGACTGCGAGGGGAGAGAATCACTCCCGTGTGTGCAATTCTGTAGGTGATGAATAGAGGAAGGACTAAAATAAATTTCAGAAAGCACAGATTGATTCATGGTGACTCAGTAAATGCAGGCGAGCTGAAATTCATCTCTAAATGCCTTCCTATGAGCCAATAGTTAAACAAATGAGCTGAGTGGGAGAAACCCATCAGTCCATACTTGTGAAGTCAATGGACTACAGATAGTCCTCAACTTAAAACCATTCATTTGATGACCATTCAAAGTTACAATGGCACTGAGACAAGTGACTTATGACCAGTTTTCACACTTACGACCGTTGTAGCAACCACACAGTCAGGTAATCAAACTTTGGGTATTTGGCAACTGGCATGTATTTACGGTGGCTGCAGCATCCTGAAGTCCTAGGGAGCTTCCTACGAGCAAAGTCAATCAGGAAAGCTAGATTTGCTTAACAATTGCATGATTCACTTAGCAACGGTAGTTACTTGCTTAAAAAACATGGCCAAAAAGGCCATAATGGGGGCATGATTCACTTTATTGTCTTAGCAACAGAAATTTTGGGCTCAATTATGGTGATAAGTCAAGGACTACCTGAATATGTGGCTGTCATTTATGAGAATGTAGACTTGATTCTGGATCAGTTCCACAAATCTTGCTCCCCCTTGCATGATTAACCTGCTTTCTCTGAAAGTTACAATTAGATGAAATTTTTCTCAATTTTTTTTTATTAGACTGCATCAGTGTTTTTGAAGGAGAAGGCTTGGGTCCATATTATATGATAAAGCAAGATGAACACAGTTCTTCAGCCAAACACAAGCGGCCCATTTGAGTGGCAAAAACTCTTTCTTTTTCTGCCACTGGTCTACAACTTCAAAAATCATAGGTAACATGATAGCAGATGAACCCCAAGATATCCCAAACCAAGTCTCATGCAGTCTATATGGTTTGGTGGATCATAAATTGTGTAGCCTGGGATGAAGTGAAGTGCCCAACCACGTCCGTCTTAGAAACAGGGATAGACTTCAACTCTTGCACAGGATCCCCTATTATGCCTATATTGGTAGTCCTCTACTTATGACCACGATTGAGCCCAAAATTTCTGTTGTTAAGGGAGACATTTGTTAAGTGAATTTTATGACCTTTCTTGCCACAATTGTTAAGTGAAACAGTGCAGCTGATAAGTTAGTAACCCAGTTGTTAAGTGAATCTGGCTTTCCGGTTGACTTTGCTTGTCAGAAGGTCTCAAAAGGTATCACATGACCCTGGGACACACCAATGGTCATAAATATGAACCGGTTGCGAAGCATCTGAATCTTGATCATATGATCATGGAGATGCTGCAGTGGACATACCTTTAAAAAACAGTGATAAGTCACATTTTCCAGTGCTGTTGTAATTTTGAACAATCACTAGACCAATGATTGTAAGTTGAGGACTACCTGTACATTACTCAAATAATGAAGCACAGGTACTTGCTATTAATAGGAGGAAAACTCCTGCCATCTTTTAACAATTTTTATAACTGTAAAGTAATAGCAATGTTATCCCCACTTCCAAATGGAAAGGTACAATACTGAAAACTTATTAAAATGGAACTCAAGGAAATATCCATAGAAATTTACCAGCCCACATTCTTGCACAGGTGAAAGATGGGAAATTCACATCTCATATAAATGCAAGAACAGGAACTGGTTTAACTGACATTTTTTCCCATGTAAACCTTGGTACCACAGAGACACCAGCGATTGTGTGCAGTGATCTAGCTCTGTCTAGGGGTGGTAGAAGTGGATAGGCCACGTGAACGTAGCCTAGACATGGTCTAGGACAGGGGTCTCCAACCTTGGCAACTTTCAGACTTGTGGACTTCAACTCTCAGCAAAGCTGGCTGAGGAACTCTATGAGTTGAAGTCCACAAGTCTGAAAGTTGCCAAGGTTGGAGACCCCTGGTCTAGGACATATGGTCTATTTCTACAAGCTGTAGCCTAGACATGGTCTATGTTACTTTTGTTGCTGCTGTCTCTGCTTTTTGCTTGGGTAGGATACAGAAGCTCAAGTGACTGAGGCTTGGTAGGCCAAGAAGCTGCCTAAAATTTGGAGCAACACAACCGAAAGTTAGCCAACGTAAAAGGGCAGCAAGAAGAGGCAATCAAAGGGCCATTTCCAATGTTCAAGTTGAAGCTGCAGAAAAGTGGCTTATCCTCAAGCTCAAAAGATCTTCAACAGTTCCTAGAATTAGTTCTACTGCCAATTTTTCAAGTACTCTGTGCCTGCCAGCCTACAGAGACAGTTGATGCCCCTGTTTCTGCTGGACAGAAAAAGCTGAGCCAAGATTAGAACCTTTCCCCACTGTTAAATTAGAAGTGCTCTCCAGCCATTTTTGAGTTGCAGAAAATTATACTGGTATGAAATTTGTTGCCCCATTATCGTCCCTGTCCCTCCTATTGCATCTATTCCAAGTCACCACTAAAGGGAACTGCTTTGGATAACATCTGTGAACTGCAGAAATAAAGATGATTAACTGATTCCTTGGCCTTTACTCTCCCTCTTTGGCACATCATCTATGGGCAGGATTGATCTGCCGGTAAATGATCTATCTGCAAATCATAGTATTACACTTCCAGATTCCTCAAGTTCTATTTGGAGACAATGAGAGTGGAGCTAATCTCATATTGTCCCCGATGTAAATATTTTTCACCCTTCCTTCTAAACTTCTGGCAGCTGAAATCTCCCCACACTTCTCAACATTTAAATAATTTTATCCAGCAAATGAATTCTCGCTTTCATATAGTGTTAAGTTTCTAGCAACCCATGTGATTTTCTTAACTTTTCATTGAATTATTTTCCTATTTTATCAACAACATTCCCAAACAACTGGTGCCTCCCATGCTATGGCAATAAGCACACATATTGCTGCCATGCTGTAGAGTCTGTTGTGGAAGTAAGGGTTTTTTTAAAAGTCCTTTTGAATCGATTTTGACTCCTGCCGACTCCCTGGACAAGTCCCTGCAGTTTCTTAGCAAGATTTTTCAGAAGTAATTTACCATTGCCTCCTTCTTAGGGCTGAGAGGGAGTAATTGGTCCAAGATTGTCCAGCCAGCTTTGTGTCTAAAGTGGGACTAAAACTCACGGTTTCCTGGTTTCTAGCCTGATGCCTTAACCATTATATCAAACTCGCTCTGTGAAAGTGTTGGAAGCCAGATTCTTGAAAAGTGAAAATGTGGAACATTAGAATGTTGGATTTTGTGTCAAAAGTATCAGGTTCTTTGTCAATCACAAGACTTCCCTTCACTTACCCTTTATATTGGATGGTTTTGGTGTAAGAATGTGAAATAGGGCAGGCTACTCTAGATACTTCACCTGCCCCACGTTTGGCCTCCCAAAACATTTTCATGCTGGCCCTTTAAATACAGTTTCAGATCCAACCAAGCAGACACATCCATTCCAGTTTCTGCCTCTGGCAGCATAGAGACAGCAGTCTGGCTATCATCCAGCTCTCCTCCTCGTCCTTTCCAAGCCTTGCAGCAACCTTGCTTTCCCCCCTGCCATGTCCATAGCAATTTCCCCACCCAGGCTGATCCTATTTTGGGAAGCTGCCAGCAGCATAGCAGCAGAAGCAGCTCTTCTCTGAGTGGCCCAGCATGTGGCTGGTGGCCAGCTTCCTTCCCTGGCCCTGGCAGCAGTGCCAGAGATCAGGTTGCAGCTGTGCAAGGCAGAGAACTAGAGCAAAGTGAAGGAGTCTGCAGAAAGCCCATGGTTAAAAGGGCGAGCCATTCCCACGGCCCAATTGGCAAAGCAGCCTTCTGGGAAACAAATCTGCACAAGTCCCAGCTGGATCAGGAATTCTCAAACCAGAGGTGGGAAGGAAATCCCATGCACAGGATAAAAATATTAGAAACCTTAATGAGATTCTGCCAACTTAGGTTCCAAAGTCAGGGTGGAATTCTCTGTGACATTAGACAAAAGGAAAACACCAGCCAGACTGCCTGCCTCCCTTCTGGATTTTACTGTATTATACCAGCATGTTCCTTTATCACCATGAAGCTTAGTTTGCTTGCTTGAGAAACCGGGAGCACTTGATTCTTCTCTAGTTGACGTTCATGGGAGGATGAAGAAGGACCAGGGGGAGTAGACACTCCTGCATCACAACCATCCCACCCCTCTCCAGGGATAGCACTATATTCTTCAGGGTCAGTTAAAGATCTAAACAGCTGCATTTGCACACATGAAAAGCTTAACTAGTTTTAACTGGAGGAATTGTAGTTTAGCATAGTGGAAAACCTAGCTTGCTTGGTTAGTTTATGGTCTAATGGATTAATGGATTAATTAGCAACTCTATTAAATGGAATGCAGTCAAGAGTGTTTTGCTTGTACTTGATCCTGAAAGATACATTTCACCAACGCTTTTTTTCTGTCCATTACTGCTTATGGTCTGAGCCAGAAAGCTCTGATCAATTGATGAGGCAATAATCAATCACTACATGGATCAGGTCACAAGCAACATATGAAAAAGTGGAAGCATGCTTCATCAAGAGCTACATTTATGCCCCTGGAGTTCAATAAATCAATAGACATAATAACGTTATAAATAGCAGAAGAGGGCATAAAACCACAGTAGATCCAACATAAACCTTACAAGCAGCAGCAAAAATCAATCCCATTAAAAATGTAATGTATGAAGAAGTAAAATTGATTTGACTGGGCACAGACAGCTAAATTAGGTTCATATGAGGTGAACACTGGAGAAAGGGGGAATTGTTGGTGTGTTCACACAACATCCTTAGGCTGGTTACAATGTTACCATTTCCTGGCTTTGCACAAAGAGTGAACAATGAATCAAATATATGAGAAGGGTTCAGACAGTATCCTAAGGTACTTTCCTGTACATATGCATACAGGACAGGTACAATCTAACCAAGGTTAAACTAATCAAGTTTATCATGTTGTACGAATTATAGAATCATCAGGCTGGAAACAACCTTATAAGTCCTCTAGTCCAGGGGTGTCAAACTCATCATGTGATGTATCACAACTTTTTCTCCCTTCGCTAAACTGGGCATGGACGTGGCCAGTGCATGACACATCCAGCCTGCGGGCCACAAGTTTAACAGCCCTGTTCTAGTCCAACCCCCATGCAGTTCTAGGCAACTATCCTAGTCAATCATGTTTTGGTAAACACAGCCTATCAGTAGGGGAGGTTCTATTCCAAGTTTCAACAGAAATAGCATCTCTCATAGGTACAGTGCTAATCCCAAAAGGGCATCTACAGAAGTTTCAACATCTTGGCAAATTTGATCACTTTACCCAATCTGAGACTCAGATATGTTGAAATTCTACTCCCCTTATCTCCAACTTATACAGGGAGCCAATCACTGGACAGCAGTTTAAGAAACTTGTGTGCACAGAGATATGCATACATCTATTGCTATTTTCAGCCAACTTCTTGGCTGAAGCTTGGTTAGTTTTAACCTTGGTTTTGTTTTGGTTTGTGTGTTGTGCATGTGCAACTTGTGTTTGTGATCCGACTTACTGTCCAAATCCAGAAAATGTGTTAGGTCAGCAAATTGCTCAAACTTAGCCAGCGTCAGTGATGCATCAGTTTATAAGCCAAGAACATCAACCCTTTTACTAGAAATAGCTGAACCGTCCAAAATAGTTATTTGCAATTTTCCTGGAGGAGTTTTGTTTCTAATAAAAGCAGCTGGGTGCTTTGCCAAATGTCATAGGTGTGTCCACACAATACCCAGCCAAGAGCAGATTGAAGCTGCATGTATTCAATCAATCAAAATAGAGCTGGAAGGGGCCTTGGAGGTTTTCTAGTTCAACTCCCTGCTCAAGCAGGAGACCCTATACAATTTGAGACAAGTAACTGTCCAGTCTCTTCTTAAAATCTCCAGTGATGAAGCACCCACAACTTCTGCAGGCAAGCTGTCACACTGGTTAATTGTTCCCCACTGTTAAGAGGTTTCTCCTTAATTCAAGATTGCTTCTCTTCTTGATTGGTTTCTATGTAATATGAATAGAATTACGAATGGAATGGAGTTACAGGCATCAGTGACAGCATATTATATTTGTGTGAGTGCATATGGAATTGTGGCTTTTGTGTATGAAAAACCATATAGAGCTTCCCAACCGATTGGTTTCCTGTAGTTTTTCTCCTCCAACAAAGGCCACACAGCTATTCCTAGAAATTGCTGACCTTAGAAACTCCAGCTTTAGAGAGAAAGCAGTGAGAATTTGACCCAACTCTCCCTGATCTGGTTCTCCTATTTAAAAGCCTCAGTCAAGAGTAGCTTCCTGCCCACACCCTGGGTGACTGATCTTGCAATTCTGGACATGCAATGGCTTCCACTCACCACTGGCTGTTTCCGTTTTCTACCAGGTCGCCCCACTTTCCTCACAGGGATTCCTGGATCTGGCTTCTCCTCCTTGTTCCGATTCTCCTCAGGATCTTCTTCTCCCTGCTTTCAGGAAAAAAAAAGATAAGAGAGAAAATATTTTTCTTAGCTCTTGAGTCAGGAGGCACTTCAGCATTCCCTGTGCAAGTTTGGGGAAAAAGCCTTTTTTTCCAAAGGAGTGTCTCGTTTTTAAAGAAAATATTGTGTTCCTTTCCACCAGCCTCACTAGGGGCCTGTTTCATTTAGAACACAAGAAATCCTGAGTTTAAACTTCTTTTAAAGCCACACAAATTGGTGTCGTCATGTCGTTTTCTGCTAGTGACTCTGTTTAACTTTGTACTATGTAAGAAACATCACAGACAAATAAGGACTCTCTTTCAACCTAATCTACCTCATGGGGTTATTGTGGGGGTAAATTAGGGAAATTCGATGTACACCACTTTAATAGGGTAATAGAATACTCCTGTCACTGGATTTCAACAATAATGTCCTATATGCTAAGTCACTTTTTTATCCTTTAATTCCATTCCTGATTTCATTTGGTGGCTTTGATTTCTCTTTTCTTCACCTGTCTCCCATGGCTTCCATGGTCTCATCTCTCCCATGAAATTTACAGCAAATAAGTCTACAACACACTGTGTCAAATTCCTAAACATCTGGTCCAGGGAGGGCAATGAAATGGCGAACAAGGCAAAAATGTGCATTAGGAAAACTTATGGACGATGGCCAAGGTAAAATCTTAAGGATTTACAGTTGACTGGAGCTGTCTAGGCTTCAGTTACCCAGGAAGCACAGGGTAAGTTCATGAGGCCCAGAGATGCAGCTAACACATTTATTTTTTGTTCTCTTTCATGTCACAGTTTAAGGTCTTTCTGGGGCAATTATAGAAGGCTGGTGATCAACTGATGAATACCTTATTACTATTGTTGTTAGCTTCTCCTAGATTAACCTCTATTGTTACACAGCTATACCCTCTTTCTTTGCATTATCTTATATATACATATTAATTTCTCCATCGATTGATCCCCAGATTGCTTTGCTAAATTTTACTTGGATGCTTCCAAACTGGCAGTTTAATTCATTTTAAGTTTCATTTCAATCAATTCGTCACCCTTTAGTCATAATACACACACTCCCAATATGTTCTATCCATGCTTGGGAAAATTACAAAACAGTGTAGGATGTGGAAGCTCAGTTCACACATTATATTTAATAATCTATTTTTAACATTTGCCTTATGGTATTGGTAAGGCATAATTTATTTAATTTATTGCATATGCATACTATAACAATTGTATTATAACAATACAATATTGTATCATATCATATGATAAAATATGAATGAAACAATAACCTACAGCTATTAAGACGCTGCCAATCTAAACAGCAGTAAGACAGTATATTTTACACATTTATTAAATGTGCTGTATACATCTGGTTGAGTATGATATCATTAACTTTAAAAATATATTTAAGTGTTTGTAGAAATATATTAATTCTCAGGGTTATCATTTGTGTTATATTACTCTTATTAGTTCCAAAAACCAAACAATGTGCTAGAGCCTTTGAAGTAAGGGGTTTTATGAATTCTAAAACTAAATGAAAAAGTACATTTTTTCTGATGATCAGAAAACAACACAACAGTTAAAAAATACCAGTCTAAAGGATCAGAATGGGATGGGGAAAGGGTATAATGAATAGGGGGAAAAATTGGAAATTGTGGTGTCTGGAGAGTTTGTTTTGTAATCTGTCCATTAAAAACATCCTTCTTGGCAATGACAGAAAGTCATGCTAAGAAAAAACTGCCTTCACTGCTTTAATGGATACTCTTGTGATTTGAAAAAAGATAGAAGCAGCATGGGAAACACTCAGAATAACATTCTGATCATGTGCAGATACCCTGTAAAAAAAATAAAATCACATGAACAGAAGCCTGGCTATCCTATAATGGGGTAGTATTTAGGAGGAGAAAAAACACTTCTACCAGTAGCTTTTCTGCCTTAGTTGATTTTTTCATGAAATGAAAAAAAAATTCTTTGGTGCCAACACCAATCATCTTGCCTGCCAAAGCTCTGCCCTTACTTATAAATTCCCACCCCACTATTTATTTATTTTTTATTCTTTTGAGTCAAGATCAACTTCTGGGGACAGGAACAAGGTAATATAGTCATACAGACAGTGTTTTCAGAAGTTCCTTCTTTTGTTGCCTTCTTCCTAGGGCAGAGAGAGAAAACGATTGAGACTCAACTAGCATTTTGTGTCTCAGGTTTCCCTACTACTAATCCAGCACCTTAACCAAGCCACTAAACCCAACCTGATCCCCCGTCCCCAAAAAAGAACAGCATAAATCTGTCCCTTGCAGATACCAGTAGTTTTACTTACCAAGCTTCCTCCTTGAAGCCACAACTACTGCAAATTTATTTATATTTCTGTAAGCTGAGTTTTGCAGTTTCAGCAATGAAAGGTTGCAGGCTCTTGCTGCATTGCTACTTTTAAAGATATGCTGAATTTGCTTTAATAGTTATCCTCACCTTCTTCAATAGAGTGTAGTTGTTCCCTAGAGATGTTTGACAGCTTTCTTCATCCCCAGCCCAGAGGTTGGGAAAGGGCAATGTAACCTCATGTACCTACACTTCTATAGCTATATAATGAGGTTTTGTCATTTTGATTAGAAAAGAAAGTTGACAGAGAAGACAGAAAGATAAGATATGCATACTGGAATATATCAATCTTATTCTAGTATTATTTCTTGCAAGTAGAATCCTTTATTGGCCAAGTGTGAGTAAACACACAAGAAATTTGTCTCTGGTGCAAAAACTCTCAGTGTACATGCAAAACAGCAAACTAATAATAATCATAATAACAAAGGATAAAAATGATACCAATGTTTTAATTAAGTGCTTATACAATTCTTTATAGGCCACAATGTAACAACTCCTTCCCTGGATACAAGGCAAGGGCAAAACACTATTTATTAACAATATTTTTGCAATATTTGATTATAAAAAATAAGATTAATTAAGGAAAAACTGCTTTGGCTATAAAAACTGCTTTGGCTATAAAATGGTAATTGGTAATTAAAGTGAACAGGAAGCCATTGATTAAAGGAATAGAAATTGTGTTAAGTCTCTGGGAAAGGAACAAGGTGGAATCTGTTAGTTAGCAGCACTGTAGCAATAAAAAGCTTCAAAAGGCCATTGCCAGTTGGCATGGAGAGACGGGGCTGCAGCTGTGTTTTAGGGCAAGAACAGCAGAAATCAAGTCTATGAAAAGATGGAAAGGCAGAAAAGAAAAAACTCTAAAGTGCAACATTTTGACAAGCCACTCTACTGCATACTGTGGCTATGTTAACACAACCTGCTTCATCAAACATATTACAAACCTAGTAGTTGCACTCAGGCAACATGCTAAATTTGTTCAGAGTTAGACAATCAACCCTTGTCCTGAAATATAGTAAAGATCAGCCAAGGAGGCAGGGCAATGTATGTTGAGATAATTTTTGCCAGTCAAGAATGGGGTAAATGCAAGGTAACACAGCCAGGAGGAAATGTCCCTGAATTCTAGTACTATGTGCCACAGAGATTCTAATCTGCATGTTTAATTCCCTCCACTCCAAATGCAGCAAGGTTGGCTACAAAATTGTCAATACCTTATTATTTCCCCACCCCAGCTCACAGGGGCATTTTATATGTAATAAGGAATGGTGGCCAAGCATGTTGGACGATTCCCTTTCTTACGCCAAGAGACTGTAATGCTGTTTGCACTCTCCTTTTCTCATCTGGAGGAAACCTCTCTCCATGTACTTTGACTTTAAAGATTGGCTGAAGTGAAAATAATTTGTGTGTTAGTTTGAAAAAGCATTGGAGCTATGAAGCTGTGGACGTGCCCTAAGGCAGGGGTCTCCAACCTTGGTCCCTTTAAGACTTGTGGACTTCAACTCCCAGAGTCCCTCAGCCAGCAAAGCTGGCTGAGGAACTCTGGGAGTTGAAGTCCACAAGTCTTAAAGGGACCAAGGTTGGAGACCCCTGCCCTAAGGTACTGTTCTTAGTTCTTAGATTAAAAGTCCAAGATTCTCAATAAAGCCCTTTCTTAAACAGAGCACCATTTGCTCAATCATCCAAAGCTGGACAACCTCTCAAGGGGATCCCTCCAACCACAAATACACAACAGGGGTCGCCCATAAACTATGGAAGGTAGGTTGGTGTGATTTCAAAACAAGAAGGACAAGCATCCATTCTCTTTTCTTTTCCACTATTGTGTGACATTTCCTTCCAGATGGATCTGTGACTCATCCATACCTAAATCATTAGCTCCACTTGTGATTCAGCTTTAATGAATGGCTCGATTATCTTCTCTAGGAGTCCTCCCTCCCTTTCTTCTTCCATCTTGCTGTCATTACCAAATAATCTTACAACACACCTATACTCCCTTGGTGCAACTATTAAGAAATAGCTTTGCTCAGAAGTGAACTTGTACAAGTCAGAACATCATGAAGCGGGGTTCTTATCATTTATTCATCCCTTTAGAAACCCAAAGCTCCAATTTTATTCTTTACTATTTTTCTGTCGATAGGGAATGTGATCTATTTCTGTTTCCCTCTTTAAACTAAGAAAAACCACACCACTAGTGTTTAAGAAATGGTCAATTTCTCACGCCATGATTGGGGGTGCGGGTGGATTCAGGGATCACAAAGTTCTGCATACTTGCTTGAAGGATCTCCTCTTCCTATATCAAACTGCCCATTCAGAGCCAGCAGCAAAAAAAGCTGCCCGCTTCAGCTGTGCGGATAGAAAAATGGTGCAGACCTAGGCTGTTGTAAACCATAGCATAGTTGTTTAGCAATTCTCTGTTAGTCTTTCACACCCAAAAGTCTGATCTGTTCTGACAGGATTTTGCCTTGCCAAAGTAATGAATTCTCAATGCTGACTTCATTTCGTTCCCCCTGTGGAAATAAGTGCATAATTTACATTCTTTTAATTATTGCTTTTGCTAAATATTTTTGTATTTGTATTAATTTTTCTATTATTTCACTCAGATGCCTCAAGCAACGTGTAGCTGGAAAGTAGAATAAATGTTCCTTGAAGGAATAAATAAAATAATCTTGCAATTTTATGGTTGTAATCCTAATTACTAACCCCATTTTGGAATTCTCGTGAATCAAGGAAAGCAGATAATTTCTATTCAACTTTTGGAAAGCATAGAGGAAATGCTCCCAATAATGCTTTAACACAAGTATTTGATGTATTCAGCAAGTCATACATGGAACTGACTTTGAAAGGCAGCCAAAAATTGTTTCAGAAAATGTCATGCAAATTATGACTACTGTCTGCAACATCTGCCTCCAGATTTGACTCAACTTCCTATATTTTTCCAACAACCATTTGAAGTGTGATACTTATCTAAACCAAGAAGGACATCTCAAGGTCCACTTGCTATCTTTTCAATATCATGCAGGATAGCCATTCTTCAGGCCTTCCCATTGAGTGAGTTTGAGCTGGTGCTAATTGAGAATCAAGTCCTTCTTCCAGTGGCAATCCGGCTTTGCAAATACCATAAAATGGTATTTTATTTTATAATTTGAAACAATTGGACTTGTGCAAGCCCACCAAATTGAAAATAATTTATTTGATAAGGGGTACAAAAAGTATATGACCTCATAGCTTCAACTTTGAAAGGTATTTTCTACATTTATTTCAATGAGGGTTCTTCCAGGATATGATAGTGAAATTACTTTGTTTGCTTTGCTAATAATTTTTATTGAAAATTAGTTGGGAGGAGTTCAGTCCTGCTAGCTGTCTTGAAACTCTTAGCAGTTTTCAATACCATCAATCATGGGATCAACCACGGGATTCCACTGAGCCATCTAATGAGAACTGGACTTCTAGAGCTCTAGGGTTCTGCAGTGGTTACAGTCCTTCCAGTTTGGATGCACATAGAAGGCAGGACTAGTGGTCTACAATTCAGCACCTATATCATTATTCCTTGGGAGTATATCTTGTTTTTTAGGCTATTTACCAGTAATTACTAAGGAAGGACATTATTATGTTGATGGCACCCAGCTATACTGCTTCCTATTTTTTAACTCCAAAGAAGCAACTGATAGCCTTGAATATTTCCTAGTATAAATAATGCATTAGGTGGAGAAAATGTGAAATTAAATCTAACTAAGCAACCCAGAGTCATTTTGGATATCAAGATGGGCAACATATAAATTTAATAAGTAAATAAATAAGACAAAGTTGTTGCTGATAAGAGAAAAAACTGAACTTTAGGATTGAGAGGGAGCCTATTCTAGCCAGAATTTCACTCTGCCAGAAGTTTGAAGTACTCCCTAATCCCCAGTTGGCACTATATTTGTAGGTGATGGCTTTGATAATGTACATAATTACATCTAGTATACCAATTATCACCCTTCTTAAGCAACAGTTATCTATGTCCTGGGTATAACATGACTATCACTATGTGCTTTACATGTGTCTACTCTTGAAAAATGTCCAGAAATTGCAACCAGTGCAAAATACAAATTGAAACTAGTATAAGGATCATATCTTGCCTGTAATAGAAGATCTACATTAACTATCAATTGGCTGTTGGGCACTATTTAGGATACTGGTAGCTTTCGTTATGTGCCTTCCCTGAGTGTTAGCATCAGCTGTCTTACTCTTATCAATCGACTGAAGTGATAACTCATTCTTCCTACTGACTTACTTACCCCATTCTGTGTTGTGTTCAGAACTTTTCCTCTCTGATCTGCAGTGAAATTGATATGGGCAAGAAAAACTTTTTTTTTTTTTTATTCAAAAAGTTTTTATTAGTCAAAAAAGGTTTATACAAATACATATCAGGTATGGTAAATTTTCATTTTTCTTATCTAAAATAAGAATTTTACTCAAATTTTTTAACACATACAACAGCCATAAGGCAAGCAGGTGACACGAAGTAGCTAAGTTTGCAAATTTTAAATACGTAATAAAGAAGAGTCAAGAATAAACAGAATATCGTACAAAAGAGAATAAGGAAAACCAACACAATCCCAAATATCTTTATCACTTCCTAGTTTTGGATCTCAGAACTCTGGGTTCAGCCTGACCCAACTCCAGGGCCGCAACAGCGGCAGCCGCTTCAGCCCCATGATCTATAACCTCCCCTTCTTCAATTCCTGGGTCATCTGATTCCAGGAAGGCTTTGTGTTCCTCCACATAGGCCGTAGCCTCCGCAATTGTACTGATTTTTTTCGTAATGCCCTCCCGGAAAATCATCAATCCCTCTGGCATCAGCCATCTGAAGCCCACTCCCTTCTGGTACAATTTGCTTGACAAAAAATAATATTTCTTTCTTTTTTCACGTACCTGTCTGGGAATCTGCCTCAGAATGGCTATCTCCCTGCCCCTGTAAATCAGTGCCCCACTCCTATGTTTTCTAAAAATTTCATCTCTCGTCTCTCTTCTCACAAATTTGACATGAACCTCTCTGGGAACTGCATGCGTGCGTGCATATTGCGAATTAACTCTATAAACTCGATCCACATCCCAATTCATGAAATCAACACCTCTCCCAAGAAATTCTCCCAACAATTTAGTCACAACATCTCTCAAGTCTTCTTGGTCCACTTCTTCCAAATTTTGAAACCTAAGGAAATAAGACATTTTATCCATCTGTAGTCCAAGCACAGCATTGCCTGTCGTCTCCTCTCTTTTCTGCACTGCCGCATCTCACCCTCAAACCTTCCACTTTCTGCTTGTTTTCTGCTGAAACTTGTTGAGTATCCTTTAAATCCTTTTGGATAGTCACAATTTCTGCTCTTATTTCATCAATTTCTTGTCCATATTAGATAACTTTTCCAAAATTCTCTCCATCTCTCCAGCAGTTGGTCTCTGACCTTTGCCATTAAGGAAAAAAATACAAAATCCTCAGGCAGGCACAGTATCCTTGTAATTTCCTCCGGATCCACCAGGGGCACTCACAGGAGCAACGAGTCCAGAGTACAGTTAGTCAACCAGGAAGCCGAAGGAAGTGATGTCATCAAAATTCTCATAGTGAAGGCGGAAGCTGGGCGCCACCACTGTTCCCCAGAAGGAGGGGGCCTCAAACCTTCCCTCCTAAATTTCTCCATCACCTCTTCTCTCCAGAGCTGATATGGGCAAGAAAAACTTGATCAGTGTTACCAATGCATCTTTGGACTCCTATTAATTACTATGACTGATATTCTCTTAAGAAATATATATTTGAGGAGAAACTAGAGAATTTTCTGAAAATTATGTATAAACTTGTCAGACAGAAAAGAAAGCAGTATCGGGTGAGGGAGCTCTGGATGTTGATAGGGATCAATAGCAATAGCACTTAAGACTTATATACCACTTCACGGTGCTCTCTAGGGTTGTAAAGTTTACAGAGTCAGCATATTGCTCCCAACATTCTGGGTCCTCATTTTACTGACCTCGGAAGGATGGAAGGCTGAATCAATCTTGAGCCGGTCAGAATCGAACTCCTGGAGTGAGCAGTGAGTTAGCTTGCAATATTGCAGTCTAACCACTGCGCCACCATGGCTCAAACAGCTATTTCAATCAGAATAGAGGATGAAATGTGAGGAAGGTCAGGATTTGCAGATCTTTACCAAAACAATACGAGAAATGATACAACAAGTCTATCCACAGATCATTCTAAAAACTTAGGAAGGCTGAAATTCTGTTATGTTCTGTTAAACTATCTTCCAGAGCAAAAGTTTAATTGTTTTAAAAAGCATTACTTTTAAAGTTTTTGAAATGGGCACCCCATATTTGACATAATCACAAGACACAGAAAAATCAGAAATACCTTAATGATGTCTGGAATTAAACAAAGATCCAGCAATTAAATAATTAAAGCAGGTATAGGAGGGAAGCTAATTTAATCAGAAAAAAATATATAAAAGGCATAACTGATGATGTTCTCTAGTTTGGGTAATTAAAAAAACGTCTGCAAGAAAACAGCCAAGCTGAGAGAGCACCAGGAACCTCTGAGTTACAAATATTCTTTTATTAGTACTCTATCACTTATACCCTACTTACATCTGAAATCTACTTGATCACTCTATTTCCTCATGACAGCTAAGCTATGAACATAAGTGTCTACAAATCTGAGTCCTGCAACTTCTCCCCCCAAATTCTGGTTCTCCATGTTTAACACTGTTTAAGAGGATCGTCACAAGTAATCAAAGCACAGGTAAGTTCTTAGTAAGCAAACTTCCATTAAGCAGCAAAAGTGCCAGGTTCACAAAATGGATTAAAAATAGCAGATTTTGCATGTGTATAATACAAGTTGATTTAGTGAAAATAGAGATAATTTAAGATATCGCTTGAGAAAAGATTTTAGTTACTACAGTGAATAACATGAAAATCAGAAAATCAGAAATTGCTTGATGCTTAACATTGCTTCAATTAGTGCAGAATTTGGAAATTAATATTCCAAATTTGTTTTATTTAGTTCTGTACTTATAACATTTATAAATCTTATCTTCTTCTTATATTATTCTGCTAGAATAATAGGCAATGTACATATCATTAAAATTTCGTACAATACTAAGAAATGGAGGAGCAAATATTACAGTATAGTATTTAAGAACATTTATCAGGAGGTTTATTATCTTTATAGCCAATATAATCTCCCTCAGTAGAAAATTCCTCAAGTAAAATGCCACTACCGGAAAGCTTTGTCTTGAATACACACTAGTTTATTCCTTTCAAATAGCAGAACATAAAACACACCTTTATATAAGAGGTAATAATTTATGAACACATTCAAATGAAAAATGGTCGAGTTATTTTACAGTCAAACCATTTTATTTTATTTTTTATTTTATTTTATTATTATTTTATTATTTTATTTCCCATTTTGTTTCAAGGCGACTTTTTAGGGATCACTTTTTAGAGAGCTGTAGGCCAAACTCAGAATTATAAATCGTGCCCAGAAGCAAACATTCATTCCAGTACATCAAGCCTGCACAACATGCAGACTATAGGCTGCATGTGGCCCACCAAACAAACTTGTATTGGCATTTTTTAAAAATGCAATAAATCCACTGCCCCCTCCGCAAATGATGCTGCAGCCCTAAAGAACAGGCTGCTGACTTTACTCAGAAGACACCTCCACACCTCACTGACATGATCAGTTCATCGCTGTGCTGAGCACCTAGTCAACAGCTGATCAGCACACCAGCTATTCCTTTGCAGCCTGCAATTATTTTCAATGCATAAACATGGCCTTTTCCCCTCGACAAGTTGTGCAGGCCTGCAGTACATTATAATAACCCCCCAGGACACCCCAACAAGATATCTAGATTTTAACTAGCTGTTATTTCTCAATACTGTTCACGGGCAGCTTGATATAGCGTGTATCACAATAATCTAAAATATAATACTGGCCAGATTTTCTTTCTATTATTATTATTTTATTTACACAAAATGACAGTATACACAGCAAACGAGGTAACTATGCTGGATTTCGTATCACAGATCACTAGTAGAACACTTCCCAAGTGTTTAGGACTGCATGATGTATCAACGAATTATGCGAGCAGATCCCAGTAAGGTGGCCTTCTGCAGCTGACCAATGGTGATCTTGTCAGAGCCAACTGCTTTTAAGTGCTTGCCTAGGTCTTTAGGCACAACTCCCAGTGTGCCAAGTACCACTGGAACCACCTGCACTGGTTTATGCCAGAGTCTCTGCAATTCGATTCTCAAATCTTGATATCTGGTGACTTTCAAGATGATGATGATGATGATGATGATTTGTACATTTTTCTTTAACATATGTAAGTATTTAATAAACAGGGTATTGTCTGGGTCATTTTACATATACATAGTAATAGTGATGGCAATATTCTTTGCTTGTATGTAATAGTATTTTTCCAATTTCTAATTTCTATTTGTAAAACAAATCCCATGTTAAAATCCTAAGATTTTCCATGCCCAAAAGCATAGCTGGCACACCAAATGGAACTTCAGCTGGGACACAAGTATTTCTCACCACTCTTGCTGCTTTCCTTTCTTTTCAAAAGAACCGAGATATTAAAAAAAAAAACCCAAACAGACCACGTGATATTTTAAAACAAGTTAAAATTATTTGAGGATGATTAGAGGGACTATGTCTCCCCAATGATATCTGCTCCTCATATCAGGTCTAGCAGAAGAGACTTATTGTAGGTTCTGTCTACTGGAGAATATCATCTGGTGGGAGTCAGGTGGAGGGTCTTTTTTGCTACTGAAGCTGCCCTACATCATTCCCCCCAAGGTAAGCCTAGTCGCGACCTTGGCAGCCTTCCAGAAAGTCATGAGGATTTTGCTTTGCCATCTGACCTGAGGATAAAAGAGTGGTTGGATAAAATGGATAAAAGAACCCATTAAATGGTTGTACTTTCATGAATTACTGTATTGTATGGGTTTAATTATTTTAATGTTTTGTATTGTTCGCATTCTGTGTTTTCTGGTATTGTGTATGTTTTAACTGTAAGTCATCTGCAGTCACAAATATGAGATGGGTAGTTAAATAAATTAAATAAACAAACAAACAAATAAATGCTATCTGTTTAAGGACATTTAATCATTCATCATTTTCACAATCTCCATGCCATCAGTTGAAAAAGACCAAGGCCAAATGCAACATGTGAGACATATCCTAACATTTCAGATAATCTTTCCCATAACACTGCATATAGATGTTAAGGAACATTTATGAGACAAAACAGTTCCTTGTAAAATTTCACACCCCAGAGGCTAAATAACATTCCACAAGTATTGCATCCTTGGACTGCTCAAGGAAAGAAAAAAGTAAAGCCATCTTAAAGTTGACTGTTGATGACTTACACCAATACACATCCATCTACTGTTGCCTCCTAGGTTACTTTTTGAACTTCTCAATCTAGCTTGCAACCCTGGAATTCTCAATTTACTCCCTTATCCAAGTATTAAAAGTGTTCAGTTTTCTAGTTCTGCCAAGATCACATTTTAGTTGCCACCTGCTACTATAGTATCCCAAACCACAAGTACGTTCAGCAAAGCCAACTGGAATACAATCTCCCTATTACATTCCAACATAGGGCTACTATTACGGCATCAAGGCAGTTTCCACTCTTAAACTGGGCCTGAATCCAAATAAAAAGTTATGCAGATTTCATAATTCTTTAAAGAATTGTGCTTATTATAAGCCTATTTATATTTTGAATGAATGTAAGAGGTCTGGATCAACTTTTAATAATTACAAAAATACACTGGAAAGAGAGGTATTTTCCATTCCAACCTGTCTTTTGTCAGCAACCACAGACATCTTGTCTACATAGAGCAGGGGTCTCCAAACTTTGCTACTGAAGCTGCCCTACATCATTCCCCCCAAGGTAAGCCTAGTCGCGACCTTGGCAGCCTTCCAGAAAGTCATGAGGATTTTGCTTTGCCATCTGACCTGAGGATAAAAGAGTGGTTGGATAAAATGGATAAAAGAACCCATTAAATGGTTGTACTTTCATGAATTACTGTATTGTATGGGTTTAATTATTTTAATGTTTTGTATTGTTCGCATTCTGTGTTTTCTGGTATTGTGTATGTTTTAACTGTAAGTCATCTGCAGTCACAAATATGAGATGGGTAGTTAAATAAATTAAATAAACAAACAAACAAATAAATGCTATCTGTTTAAGGACATTTAATCATTCATCATTTTCACAATCTCCATGCCATCAGTTGAAAAAGACCAAGGCCAAATGCAACATGTGAGACATATCCTAACATTTCAGATAATCTTTCCCATAACACTGCATATAGATGTTAAGGAACATTTATGAGACAAAACAGTTCCTTGTAAAATTTCACACCCCAGAGGCTAAATAACATTCCACAAGTATTGCATCCTTGGACTGCTCAAGGAAAGAAAAAAGTAAAGCCATCTTAAAGTTGACTGTTGATGACTTACACCAATACACATCCATCTACTGTTGCCTCCTAGGTTACTTTTTGAACTTCTCAATCTAGCTTGCAACCCTGGAATTCTCAATTTACTCCCTTATCCAAGTATTAAAAGTGTTCAGTTTTCTAGTTCTGCCAAGATCACATTTTAGTTGCCACCTGCTACTATAGTATCCCAAACCACAAGTACGTTCAGCAAAGCCAACTGGAATACAATCTCCCTATTACATTCCAACATAGGGCTACTATTACGGCATCAAGGCAGTTTCCACTCTTAAACTGGGCCTGAATCCAAATAAAAAGTTATGCAGATTTCATAATTCTTTAAAGAATTGTGCTTATTATAAGCCTATTTATATTTTGAATGAATGTAAGAGGTCTGGATCAACTTTTAATAATTACAAAAATACACTGGAAAGAGAGGTATTTTCCATTCCAACCTGTCTTTTGTCAGCAACCACAGACATCTTGTCTACATAGAGCAGGGGTCTCCAAACTTGGCAACTTTAAGACTTATGGACTTCAAAAGTTCACAAGTCTTGAAGTCCACAAGCCTTAAAGTTGCCAAGTTTGGAGACCCCTGACATAGAGGGCTGAGGACCTTTAGAGGTAGAACCTCTGACTTTGGAATGTTTTTCCTCATGAAACTTGGCTGGCCCAGATATTAGGCTCATTTTCATCCTTTATTTGATAATTTATTTATTTACCCAGGAAACCAAAGCAACATCATTGTACCTCCTCCTCCAATTTTTCTAATGACAACTCTCAGAGGTAGACAACTGGCCAAAGCCATCTAGTGGTTTCCAAGGCTGACAGTAGACAGGTACTAGTCCAGTATCTCACCCTTTGTATCACATCAGCTTTCTGGCAGCAACTTCAGTGAGATAAATCCTATTTGTCAAGATTTCTGTCTCTCTGATTTATATTGATGGGGTTTAATACACTGGGATGAACAATAATGTATAAAAGCAAATATATAAAAAAGTTAGGTTGATGACACCCTTCCAATAAATCCTGCTTCTGGCAACCTCTGTTTCTTTCCTGGAGCTGTCTGAATCATAGCTTCAGCAGCCGTAATTACATGCAGTCTCCTAGGCAAACTTAGTGGGATAAAGTGATGGCAACCCGGTCAACCACAGGCCATACAGTGTAAGAAGTGGTGACTCACAGCGCCACTGAATGCTACTAGTTCAAGGCCCTACAGGTTTATGGGCTGGAGTAATCTAAAGGACCCTGAACTGTGCCATGTTCAGGTACTTGGCTGGGAATCCCATTTCCATCATATCTCCTTACTAGGCTATTTCTAGATTGCTATACTAACAGCTTGTTTCCCCAGCACCACCTCTGGACAACAGCAATTTAAAAAAACTTCCTTTAGCTTAGATACACTGCAGTCTGGGTCAGAACCCCACAATCTGAAGTTCTTATAGCGATTCCAGGTGCTTTTATTTCTTTTATTTCCATCTTAGACCTCCCATCTCCATGTGTATTTGAGGTTAATTGCTCTACGTGCAACAGTATTCCTCCCATCATGCTCCCTGTTAGCAAATCCTTTCAGCTATAATGCAACCTGACACAAAGACAGTTCTCACAACCACTTCACCATGTCTCCAGTCCCACAAGCAATAACTGAGATTGTTTTATGTTCCTCAAGGGACAAACGTCTAATTGATTCTCACAATCTGCATCCACTGCTTTCAATTTACTGGTGTCATCAGAGATCAAAGCAGGACATCTAAGTCAATACATACTGCAGGCCTTACCCAAGGTTTTCTTCATGTTTATACTGCATGTTGGATTCCATAATTGGCTTTACTCTGCCCCTATGTCAGCAATCACAGAGTTGAAACAAACTGCTTACTTTAAACACCCCTTTCACCCAACACATGCTACTTTGCTGTGTGGTGCACTCATTTCCTTGCAAATAAAGCACACATCAGTGCCAACTCCTACATTAGGATAAGCCTAATTATCCTCTCTTACTCTTTCACTAGCCTATAGTCCTCAACTCAGTCTGGCTGAAACAGGCTTATCTTCATTAATTAATCTTTGCAAACCCATTCTCTGATGACTGAGCTCTTCCTTCACTTTCCTGGCCTACATGATTGACAATGGAACTTGTATGGATCATCCTGAAAGATCAACAGGCAGGTCTTCTCACTCAACATGCTTGCCCTAAGCATGCTTAGAGGATGTTCGTTTCATCACACTTTTCCTTGTCTCTGAAGCATCAAACAGGGGTATAAAAAAATCCAAGTGCATCATCAAGGGTGAATTCTCTTCTTCCTCCTATTCTGCACCATCTGTTCTATAATTCTCATCTGTTTAATGGATATGGAAATTAATTACAGCAGAAAGTTCTGTCCCTAATATTTGGATTAAACAGGTGCCAAACATTTAGCAGTTTAGTCAGAGCAATATGCAGATGGTGCATGTGCTACCTGTGCTATACAGTTTTGCACAGACGAGTAAATAAATTCTGCAACAATTCCCAATCACAAATTGGACTCACTTAAAACTCTTGACATGCTTAATTAAATCCAATTTATGTATTTATGGAACATTCTTAGCATAAACAATTGAAGCATATTAACGTGATAACATAACTTGCTAAGACAATTGTGGGATTCCCACACTATGCTGAGCCACAGAATACTTTATCCTGCTTAGCCTGTTGTGTGAACCATGATTAAACCTGAAGGAGACATATGGGCCATCTAGCCATAGGAGAGAGGACCAGCAGTGACCCCAGCCTTCACCTGAAATTTGCTTACCTTGTGAGCATCAACTGTCTCCCGGTCCGCAGAAGGACTGCTGGTGTCAACTGGCCCATTAGATGGCATTGTGGGGAAACTGGGGCAGAGGCAGCTGCTACAAATTTTTGCTTCTGGGGCTTAATTTTCAGAAGATTCCAAACTTTACCCCAAACTGAAGAGGGATAATGGAAAAGTAGCCAAGGCAATAATCCGATGCCCCCCTCTGTTGATGGTTCTGCTCTGGTTTTCCTGCCACCTGCAACAGGAAAAGAGAAAGACGAAGGTGAGGCCCAGGCACACAATGCATGCACGGAAAGTCACTTTTGAGGGCCTCTCCCCACTTTCAGGCAATCATTAACAAGCCACAGCCTTGACTCAGCCAAGCTGGGCCCCCAGTTCTTCAGCCCATACAGTCTCAGCTCAGCAACAGAAGATACACCCTTCTTTTTCAACTTCCCTCAATCCAGAAACCTTCCTCCCTCCTCTGTAATCCCAACTATACTTCCCTTTCCCTGCGCAGCAGCACCCATTGCTCCAGGGGATGTTACAAATCCAGAAGAAGCCTTCTAGTTGCAGCCTCCTCTGGTGAGAACTCTTACAACTTCTTTTGAGAAACGAAAGTAGCGCCAACATGGTGGGGAAGAAAGGGAAGAGGACAAAATGGGGTGGAACTGCACTCCAACAGAACTTTCATCTTGTGCGCTAGGTTCAAGCAGTGGCGCTTTCTGCAAGTCACTCTCTCCAGATCCCCGGCAAACAAACACAAAACAAGTCAGTGCACAAGATAAGGTAGCTTATCATAGCGCACACAGGAGGCCCTGAGTTTATGTCTTGTGGTAACTTTGCTTTTTGCCAAACAAACTAGGCAATTGTCTAGCACCAAAGAGGCAACAATCTTGGCATAAGGCCCCAAGATCGCATCACACTGGGCACCCTCTGCTCCAAGCGGTCCATTTTATTGGAATCTGCCTGAGTTTAGATGCCTCCTGCCTCCTAAGAAAGTTCCCTTGCTTTGATTGCCTCTGTGTAAATGGAGATTCTGCTCTGAAACCTTTTGCCGTATCTAAGACTCATCCTCCCAGGCAACATGAATCTACAATCCTTTCTCCAACACTTCTCAGAAAATTATACCGACACCCAGTAACACAGAGATTAATATATTCATACACAGTGAAATATGCCGTGTATTCCAGCCTGCACTCATTTTTACTCAATACACTTAGATGCTATAAACTATCAAGGAAATTCCTCCTCTCTGAAATGCCATTGTGTGCAAACAGAACTGTAAGACTCAACATTTAATCAAAGGAAATGTTGAAGCTGGCACAGGCGGTCCTTGACCTCTGTAATATTTACCTTTGCCTTCCCAGACTGCTCTTTAGCACATTTTCACCATTTGTCTACCTGACAGTACTATTTATGGGATCTATGAATATGGGTATCTCTGGTCCATGCTTAGCAGCCAGTTGCCTCCCAGCCAAAGCTGATGATGGGCAGGGAGGAAAGGAGGACACCTTATTACAAGAAAGAGAACAATACCAGCCAAGGTTTTCCCAGCCAAAGGATTTGTCTCTTCCTTCTATTTTAATGGCATCTGAAACACATGCTTTCTCTAAAACACACACACACTAATATGCCCACCTATGTGCACACACATTTGGTGTTTTCCAGGGTCCATTGCATGTTTTGTCTCTTCCCCCATGAGCCTATTCCATGCAAAAGACCAGCATGGTTCCCTCCAAACAATTACTTGTTATTATCAATTTTTAATTAATTTTTATCAAAACATAAGATACAAAGTAAACTAAAAGGTAATGGAAAACTAGGGGAAGGAAAAAGGGAAAATGTGGGGTGGGAAGGGGCAAGGAAAAAAAAAAGATGTTGACTTCCAACTCTCTTTGGCACAGTAGAAGTTGTTAACATGACAATCTCAATTTTTTATTTTTATGCCTTAGTAGATAATTAGCCACTTCTGTAACAACAAAACTATGTAATCAACAAAAACAAAGTCAAAATTTCAGTTTTTTCCCTATAAAATTCTACAATTTCTACAAATAGAGTCTATGTACCCTCCATCCACCAAGCCACAGAAGGAGAAAGGCCACCAAAGCTGCATTACTGCTGCAGCAGGAAACACAGCAGCAGTTAAATCCCTCTATGCTACAGGAAAGGTCCAAAGAGAATAATCGTTTACTCATCTACTGTTCTGAAAGCGCAACACCTTTTTACAAAACAGGCATAAATGAAGAAGCAGCCGCTATCTGTTCTGGAGGAGTTACTGTATCATTCATTTCCCTTTTCTCAGCCCAATTGCCATCACAGTGAAACCTGCACAGATTTCCACCCTGGAAAAAGCAGCAGAGCTGCGTACTGATCTCCATCCAACAAGAGGTGCTAAAAATAATCAGGCACAGATCAAATCCCGTAAAGAAAGGGAAGGCTGGACAGAAGAGGTCAGGTCCACCCAGAAACTCTTCCCAGAAAACCCTTCTGTGGGCCTTGCTGCCAGCCACCCATTAGCAAGAAAGGAGATGACTGCTGCCCCCTCCTATAGCTGTCCTTCAAGTAGCATTGGAGCTGATAGCAAGCCTCAAAATCTTACCACACTTCTTTCCCTTCTGGACTGCTCTGCTCCTTGCTGTCTGCAGTGCGGTATTCTTCCAGAATCTACCCACAGTTCTGTCATAAGCCCCCTCTTGCCTAGCCATGGTCTTCTTCCCACTCCTGCTCACTCACCAGAACCCACTCACCAGAGCCCGCATAAGAGGAGGGGCTGTTGCCCAGACAGCTCAGCTTAGTGAGCTGGAGTAGGGAAGGGCTCCTTCCCTGCACGACTTGCTCCCACACAGAAGACACCTTGCCAATCACTCCAAAGCAGGCTCTAAGGACATGGAAGGGACATGCAGGAGGAGCATGCCCAGCTGTTCTAGCTGCAGAGGCTGCACAAGGGTAGTTATTTTTAACAGCCACATGGAAAGCAGAAAGTGCTTGACAGGCCCTTGCACCTGCTAGCTCTCCCCCAACTGCTCTCCGGTAGCCAACTAATGCAGAGAGGCTCAAAAGCAAGGCAACTGATCATTCAGGTTCCGCTGGGAGGGCCTGCTAAGAACTTTGCCTATTGAATGCAGAACAAGGGACATTTTTAGTACTTAAGGGAGTTTGTTTTATACACAGAAATGCCTTCTCATAGGTAAACCAGCATACTCAATGGGGTACTGTGGTGAGGCAGTGCGGAAGAATGCAGCTTTGGGATACGTTCAGTGCCTGAGTGACTGTGATTGCAGATTGAAATCATGTACCTGCTCTTTCTATTCAATGAATTAATAATAGCGTTTTCATATTCTACTATTGTTTGCGACTGAATAGCACCACGGAAGTCAGAAACTGAGGAAAATGTTCAAGCAGAGGCATGTTTTCTCCTTCTGTGATGATCATGCTACTATGCACTGATGTTTCAATGGAACCGTTTCTATGCAAGGCTACTTGCTTTTATAATTTAAAGGGGCCAGTTTTATTTCAGCTGGTTAAAAATCCATTTTGCAGATGCAGTCTATTTTATAAATTGAATAAGGCTTCCCACTGGAAAGTATGCATTAAACTGAAGCCATTCTTATTATAGTTCTAATAAGTGAAATATATATATTACAGCTGTTTGGTGAGACTTACAGTGTTATTGTTATTGTGCATCTACAGGTATGGGCATGCTTACACGCACAGCACAATGTCAAAATGAACATCTGCACTTGGGCAGATTTCTTAGTTTAAAACAGCAAGGCAAAATGAATGTTAGGGTAGGCAAACAACCCCCCCCCACTTAGATCCAGCACCCTTACTGGAAACATGAAACACTAGGATTTTGAGGGCACTGTAGGGGGTATTGTAGGAAAGACAATGGTGGCAAAAAATAAAAACACATCTGGTAACAGCTCTTCTGGCTAACAAATGTTATTAAAATGCATTAGATCATCAGATGCATAGAGTTGCTGCTCACAAACATTTATGCCTCTTAAGAAAAACTCTTACGTTGGAAAAAGTGCTACCAGACTCCTTTTTGGTTCTTGAGGTAATGCTTGAAAACAAAACAGACCCAAGACCCTCTTCTTAAGTCACCCAATGGCTGTGCAAAGGAGCAAAAAATTAGTGGCACCAGCAATCCATAGCAAGAAACAAATTAAAAACCTTGTCTGATGCAACTTTGGCATTGAAGCAAACATGATTTCAATCCTGCTGATCTGATAAGTAAGACAGGTTCAAACAGGGGCCAATTCTTATCACTTCCCTTCAGCACTGAAAATTTGGAAGTAACTAACCCTGACCTAAAGATTCCTTTTAGCTATGGTGTCACACTTCGTCTTTTCAAACTCCATTCTCTCTTTAAAGCCATCATACCAAGTGCGTAACGTTTTATGGCAGTGTAGAATATATTGTTAATTATATAAAGGGTGAAGAAATACTCCTTCTTTTGATCCATCATAAATCTATTGCCACTTCATCAAGACTTGAAAAAGAAGCACTCAACCTAAGGGACCTCTCCCAAATTATCTAGTGCAGCCACATATCTTCAACTAGTCTCGATTTTATGGTCTCTTGATGTGCATCCGGTAACAAATAGCTTTTCAAGCCATAAATGGATCCAGAATATGCTAATCCATCTCCACAAGTAGGAAAGAGTACTCTGGCTGTTCTGAGCACCAGGAACACCAAAATAGGCCTTTTTAAACCCATTTCTGATGGGGATACATATACAAATGTTCAGGTTGTGGTTGGCATTTAATTCCCTCAATCTTCTCTATTGGCCATGGTTTAACAAACAGGGTGGGTTTATAAAGATTTGCGGGACATAAATGTTATTGTTCAGCTTTCATCAATATAATTTGTAAGCTCCCCATGAAAGTATTTGGTTAAACATTTTGAAAACTTGGAACTTGTTCCATATGCTATTCTTACTTTTGTTCTTTTTACCATTTGAGCTAGTTTTAAAATATTATTATTTTGGTCTATTGATTTCCCTTTCAAGGAAACAGTCAGGATATGAAAATTTTATCCTAATAGATGGGGAGATATGCAGACCAATAGCGAAGAAATGAAATCACAGTTCAAAAACTTAAAGATATGCCAGAAGTCCAGGGCCACATCTTCTATAGCCACGCATTCTTGTAGCGTTTTGTTTCTTTCACCATCTCTCTCACCTTAAAAATTTTAGAATAACCAAGGGGGTTTAAATCACCTTATTAAATGTTACATATGCTAGTCCACCACATTTTACTGCAGGTCCGTGTCAAAACACACACTATCTAGTATATATGCCAAATCCAAGTCACGTGTGCTGCACAGGTTGTTAAGCTTTCAAAAGTCACAAATGGGGTAGATTTATCCAGGCCTAGCTCAACGGTACCACCCAGACTG
Source organism: Ahaetulla prasina (assembly GCF_028640845.1). Classification (NCBI taxonomy): domain Eukaryota; kingdom Metazoa; phylum Chordata; class Lepidosauria; order Squamata; family Colubridae; genus Ahaetulla; species Ahaetulla prasina. The sequence continues at coordinate 30,166,196 of NC_080539.1, forward strand.
GCAAAGAACCATTTCCACACAGGCCATTTGGGGAGAAGAGCTTTTTGTTTTATTTTTCAAATTTAGAAGCCGCCCATCTCCCTCACAGTGGGATGATTCCACAGGTTGCAGAAGTACATTGGTCTGTAAAGGATGTTTATGTACTCCTTAATTAGGCCCAACAGGATTTGAGCATGCTGCATCCCATGGGAACCTGAGCTGAATGTTATTTTAAAAAGGAGGGGAAAATACACGAGAGTAGCAGCAGCAGCAGCATGAAGCCAGATCCTTGAGCAAAGAGGTATGAGGTACCAAAACCAATGCCATGTTAGGCACCCATGGGTTTTCTCAAATAGCTTTTTAACTTACCTTGTAAAACAACAGCAAAGGCAGTGAGAGATCATTTTTTTTAAGGCTGCAAATAGAAGCTGCAGTTGTACTTGGCAGCTTGCTTCACCAAATTGCCTCTGCACCACACGAGGGCACAAAAATGAGTTGACTCTCCTCAATAAAGTAACACCAAAGAAAGAGAAGGGGGTGAGGAGGAAAATCAGTCTGCTGAAGCCCACAACTCCTGGCAAGAGTCTGAACCATAAAGAAAAAGCCATCTAATTCCCTTCTTGTTCAGGGTTTCAAAATGAGGGAAAGGGTTTTTTTTTCTCTCCATCCTCCAGAAACTGTTACTTATCACACACTATATAAAAAAGAACTTCTATCCTTGAAGATGACAGGATGCAGAAAATGTGAACCAGAGAGCGCTATACAAGCTGCAGCAAAACTTTACAGGAGAGCAGGTAAATAAAAAGTTCTTACAAATGAAGGTGAATATATGTGTCCCAGGATAATGTTGCAGGATGGGCCAGAATAGTTAGAGAGAAGTTTCCTGAAGATGGGCTCCAGCATGAGTCCCAAAGCTCGGAAGACTAAACCTCTGGTCTCGGTGACTGACCCAGGTGGGATCCTGCTAAAAAGGTTTCCTTTCCCTTCTCCATCCAATTCCAGCTCCCACCAATTGCTGTCCCAGTTGGAGGGTACAGCTACATCGTGACACATGGTCCTTTTTATATGTAAAAGAAGTGAGTGGGCATCTCCATATTTCTGCAATTAGAGTGATCAATTAGATATAAGATGCTCTTGAAAAGGACTTCATTTTGAGAACCCAGAATCAACTGCCAATTGTTTTCAAATTCAGAAGTGAATTTAATTTGAGATGTAAAGCTCTGTAGGATAAGTACATCTCTCAGAGGGAGCCAGGAACCATGGCTCCTTCAGCTCCACTCAGAAGCAAAACAGCATGAGGAAAAAGACCATGGGGAGCAAGGGCCCTGTGGACCATTGCAAGAAACAGACGTGACCGCTTTATGGAAGGCAAGATATAGACTTCATATGGTAAAGTAACAAATTTGTGGAACTTCTTCTCATAGTGCTAAGCATAGACAAGTGCTAGACAAAAGTAAAGGAATAGGAGCAGAACCAAATGACTTCACATAATTCATCCATAAGATGTAGTCCATGTACAGTTTTTATCTGTACAGTTAGCCATTGAAAAGTCCATCCCAGTTCATCCTCTTTTCATCCCAGCATAAGCTGAGGATCCCATAATCATCCGGAGGAAGAGCAGCGATAACTCTAGAGGATTGAGAACAAGCATAGATTGACTTGTCCTGCAAGAGAATGACTCACAACTCAACAAAAGAAAGCCCACTCAAATGTCTGGCTTGCCAGCGAAGAGTAGAAAAACTGTCTGCTGAATGACAAAAGGCAGCCATTCATCCTGACGCAGAGAACAGGTAAAACAAAGCGGAAGTGACTCTTCTACAGCATATCATGTGCTGTAAAAGCCGCTGCCTGTATTTTAAAAGATGACCCATTATTGCAGCTCAGTCTTTCTTTCCCTTCCTGCTTTCATGAGTCAGAGATGAATATCTCACACTGAGAAGCAGAATATACAGAGCTCCCATACGACAGTGCTGAAGAGCCAGCCGCAGCAATTCAGAGGAAGCACTGGAGTCACATACCCTCTTCTGCAGGCAGTGCACTCAGCTAATAAGGATTAAGAAAATTCTGTCAGTGGAGTCCCAGCTCAATCCTCCCATAGGCAGTCTTGTTGAGCTAAGGAGCATCATTACCTCCAACTTGCTGAGTATGAGACCTGCCCAAGGCAAGACCAATATGAAAGGGAGGTAGTGTCACCCAAGTCTCTGGGATGAGAGAGACATGACCATCTCATTATCGCTCCTGATATATACTGTATGTGTAATAAATTTACAGCTACAACCAATTAAAAATGTTGACTCCATCCTGCAAAACAAATTTTATTAACTGCAATCATCTGTGATCCATGACTCAGACAAACATCCCAAAAGCTGTATGCCCCCTTCTGGTACAAAAAAGCATACCTTTGCAATGTGGTTCCCTCTCACCAAGTAAGACAGCGCCCCTCCAGATTAGTAGAGTACCCCCACCCTCTCCAGGAATAAAAAGGTAGGCACAGTGTTCTGGAGATGTGGCAACACATCGGGTGGGTGGCAGAAAAAAGAGCCCGGCAGAGACAAAGGGTAGCAAGTTGGGCATATTAAATAATAAAATGTGCATAATAAAATGTGCATTGTGATAACACACAAGATCAATCCTGTTACATGTGCATACTCAATATTGCAACACGAGTACAAAAGGAATGGGTTTTGTGTTGTCGTGTTGCAACACACATTTCATTGTTTGCCTCTATGTGGATGTCCAAGGCAGCAAGTCAAGTTACTCCAGGATTTGGTATCCAGCATGATACACACCATATTTTCAGGAAGTCTGGGAATGGTGAAGACATATACATGCACATATTTTTTCATACCCAAATTGCCCCTAGAAGCATCTGCTCCCAAGTACTGAAAAATAATAATGGCAATTGTAACTATAAAATTTCTGAGGAAAACTTGTGGCACAGGGCTTTTGTTTATCATGAATAAATAAATAAATAAATAAATAAATAAATAAATAAATAAATAAATAAATAAATAAATAACATACATACATACATACATACATACATACATACATACATACAAACATGAAAGTCTTTCTAAACCTTGTAGGAAGATGCTTGAGGATGTATAGACCTCTCTTTGTCCCCTTTCATTTATTTTCATTGTATAACTGGTTTCATGTAGGAAAAAGGAATTTTCCTACTGCTGCTTCCAAAAAGGAACATCCGGCACTACAAATAACAATGTGGGTCATGGCATTTCTGAAGCAAACAACCTTTCCAACGGTATAGTCAAGGATTCCAACATACACACTGAGCAAACTTTATATAAACTCATTTGATTAATGACATTTACACATCTATTTACCGCTGTTCCTGCATTGTTCATGCAAAATTGCATGCATGCATGTATTAGAGTATCCAGCCACACCGAAAACCTGAGGTTTGAATCAATTAATTCCAAAATCAAATCAGGTACTTCATCAAACATAGGTTTAAAGTACGGACAGCATTGTTCTGTGCCCACTTGCACAGTGTAATGTTCTTGTCTCCATTTTAAATAATGTGCTAGATAAACATTTATTTGTTTGTTATTCTCTCATAAGAAAGTACTATTACGATCAAGAAATTATATTAGAACTGCACAATAAACAATTTAAATGGAAATTAAATGACTAAGAAACTAGATAGTAAGTTATACCCAGATGTTAAATTATCTTGTTAAGATCTTGCCCTAAAATTGGTGCAAATCAAGTTTCAGTTGGAGTACTGTATGTTCATTTCCCTTCAAGCAAGGGGACCATAAAATTAATCTTAATCATCAGACTGAATTTGTTGCAAGCAAATGTTTACATCAGACTTTTAGATTTTGTTAGAGATGATGTCAAACTACTCTGTCCTCAGCACATTTTTTATGGGGGGGGGGAACTATCTGAAAGAATGAATGGCCTCTCAATGACATCATTCATTGTGGAGTTTTAAAGGCCTCACTAGGACTGGCATCCTAGCTACAAATATCCTTTGATCCCTGAGTCAATTTCCTTGCTCTCTCCTACTCCAACTTCAGTCTCAATAGAAGAGAACATTTGTAGTGCACAGTTGAGTTATGGACTTCTTGGTGCTTTCTGAACTTGGTTGTTTGTTTGCAAACATGTCATTACCCAACTAGGGAACATCATCTCTTTTGCAACTTCAGCCCAGAGTGTCTCCAAAGTCCTTTCTCAAGGCCTATTGCCCTGGATGGGAAGAAGTCATAGCCAGAACAGGGCAAACAACTTCTTTGTCACAAGTGGAAAGGTCAGGAGATCTGTGCACTGGTCATAGCCTGTCTGCCCACTGCCTACTTGGGGCTGAGAAACACTGTAAAGATTTGTGAAAATAGTCTCCACACACACATGCACTTTTCAGATGAGATCTATTTTCAGTGAACTTCAGAGTAAAAATAACCAAGCAGGCGATGCCTGTAAGGGCTAGAGGCACAGATTGTTCACGACACTGGAGAATTCTGCATGTTCTCCCATGAAAAAACCGACATCCCTGGGGGCTTCAATCATTGCAAGCCACTGGAGGAAGAGAGAATAGTAGCAAGGCAGAACTGAAACGTAGCAGTTTGCCAAGTTTCTAAATGCAAACATTCCTTTTGTATATCTCTCCCCACCCCTTCCTCCCTTTCTCATGACAATCAAATTTGGTTCCCTCTGAAACGCGAAGAAATTTAGAGATTATCTAACCAAGAGGCAGTCTCACTCCAGAATCTAATCTTGCTTTCCTTGAAGGGGTGAAGATAAAAAGCCCCTCTCCCAACTCTTCACCAGAGTGTATTCTAGACAAGCCACATCATTTATCCCTGCAAATGTTTTTAGACATTTAATTGGAAGGAAAAAAGACTCCTGCAAGGATGTTTCCAGCTGACCCAGCATGTGAGGGGTTATTGAGTACATTCCCCCTCGCTAAAATCCCCAACTCACAAAAGGTCATCCCTTCTCCCCTTATTGTCCGGACCTTTCAAAAGCACTGGGCCTGAAGAATTGGCTTTGAGGTTTCTAGGGATAAACTACCCTCACTCCAAACTAGAAAGGAAGGAAGCTCAAGATAGGTAGGCAGAGATGACAGACCTTTCCCAGTCACATCAGGCATGGCAAAACAGACAGCAGGCAGCAAATTTGGGGGGTTTCCAACAGGAACAGGAATAGGTCTATGTACAGGCAGTTTGGTATTAAGAAAGTCACAAATAGCATACATAAAAGCAAGAAACATTATTTCACTCTGTGCATGGAGCAAACATGTGCTTTAGAAGTTGGCCAACATAATCTAGCCAAAGCAAAATCCAGATAGTTTTTTAGACTGATCCATCCACAACCGCCTTTCATTCTGGAACAGCTCTACCAAAACAACATGCTCTGGATCCATGCACTAACTAAATAGCCATGCTCTAGCTCTAAGGCACAGATGAGGCATGTGTGCTATAATCTGTGTACAGACCAATCTATACTGCCTGATTCATGCATGGATACATACGTAACACCCATTATGCTATTTTATTTCAGAGTAAGCATTATATAGACTGCAGAAAGAGAATAAAGTAAACCCAAAGAAATAAAAGCATGAGTTAAGAAAAAAGGAAATGTAGCTAAACTTAGTTGACACCAGTATCTTTCACTGTATCTTTTCATACATCTTACTCCTTGAAAGCCATTCTTGTTTCCAACACATCTTTACATCACTTCCTATACTCTTTGTTGTTCTTTAAATTTGGAACTTCTTTCTTTCTCAGAATCTCACCAACTTCATCTAACTATAGTTTTTTTCAATCTTCCACTTTATTTTCACTCTTTCCTCCTATGTTTTACAACATGATCATTCATTCATTCTCTTTAATGCTCAAACCCTCAATGTATGTTTTTTGTATTCAATCCACATATATTCAGCATCCACATATTCACGACTTTACCTCTTCTTTTTTCACCATACAACATTATTTATGTTGTGTTTATGTTTTTCCTGACATTGTTTTAACTTCCAAATAACCAAGTAGGAATTCTAATATATAGTCATTTCCATTTCTTTTGCCAAATTTCATTCCTACCCACATATTACCTTATTTTCCCAAATTTACACATGTGAATAATACACATAAATCCATCTACTTTTTCCTCATCCATCTGTAACTTGCAACCATTCACTCCTTTTTCTTGTCAAACACACTACCTTGATCTTTGATATATTAATTTTAGATCCATTATTCTCATTGCATTCTACAATCTATTCAATATTCTCTATGAATCCGGTTTACTGGTTGTCAGTCAACAGAGTGACACTATTTGCATAGAAATGTACATCCTTTCACATTAAAAAACAACACATCCCTAAAGTAACCACAAATATTCCTTACACAATTATCCATAAATGGATAATTCAATTGGAAGTGCTTTTTAAACCTTCTTTGCTCATTCATTTCCAAAGCAATTTTTAAACTTTTCATCAAATGATTGTTTTGCTTCTTTTAATGTTGACTCTTACTTGCTCTTAGTAATTCTTTCTCTCATCCTCATTTTCGCAATAGTCTCTTACATTCATTTTTTTCCTCATCCAGTCTCTTTTGCTTCATCTTTGCACCCAGCATGCTTGCTCATTTTCCATTAGTGTAACTGTATACATTTATTTTCATTCTGTTACAGGCAGCTTCCCCATCTAGTTTCCATTCATTTTACTTGAAAAACTAATCTATCTTCTATTACTTTTTATATAAGACTCATGTTTTTTTCCTCAAGTCCTACTTTCACTTTTTTTCTTTTCCTCCATGCCAACTTCCCCCAGTATCTGCTGCTGAACACTATCAAAATGTCCTCTGTTCAAAACTCCTCATCATTCTTGTATCCTTCAGTAATTCTCTCAGTTATTCATCATACACAATCTAACACATCATGCTTTTAGATTTATGTTCATTCTTTTGTCATGTGTGTACATGAATAGATTTATGCTTACACCATAAGCATATATTCACCAGCCACCATTCTCAGGTTGATGAATAGTCAAATCATTTTTCTGTACTGTCTCGTCTTATTCCCACCACCCATTCATATCACCTAACAGAATAATATTTTCTCCTGAACTGCGTTCATTCAAAAACTCATCTCTAACTCTTCCATTATCACCATTCACTGGAGTGTAACAGGTATAACAAAACTATGAATTCCTGCTTCAAAATAAACAACTTAATCACACCAATTCACATTTTATTATTTATGTTAGCCCAGTCATACTTCAACCCACTTTCACTTGTCTGCATGAATCATCCACTCCAGTCCACAAGATGATTACCTTCATTCAGATTTTATTATTTATTTATGTATTATATTCTTCCCATTCTCTTAGCTTCACTGACATGTAATTTGTTTTTCTTTTGTTTCATTCATTTTTTCAAAGGGTTTAACATTTACAGTTCTTACATTCCAAGTTGCAATTTTCCATATGGCATGATCATCATTTGAGGGACCCTGTTGACCAAAGCCATGATATGTATTAGGCCAGTTAGCTTTGGTCAATTGAGGTCTTCACATAATGCTGTTTAACTAGGTTACACTGGCCTTAGTCTTACCTGTGCCACATACAACATCCTCTGTTAATGAGTGCCAGTTAGTTTTGATACATTTTGACCAGTGCGAGTAACCAGAGCCCAGTATTACTCCAAATACGCTCATGGTATTTCTATGCAAAATGAGATATCTAATCTAAAGACTATCTTGCAAGTCAACATTATCCTGCCAACTTGGGGGAATTGCAGTGTAGTGCCATATCTGCAGAACAATTTATATAATATCTAAATACAATGGCAAAAATGAACACGTGAGCATTAAATGTGTTCAACTGATGGGAATGCTAGAAAATGAGCATGCCACAGTAGCTTTGCCCTGAGCCCTCCAGCTGCTCCTGGTGGGACAGATTCCCCAAGCTCTTCACTATGGGGAGATAATCTGGAGTTTGCCAGATCATAAAGAGCAAAAGAAACATAATGCGGGTGAGGGGGGAGCAATAGGGTCTCCCCTCTGGAGCTAATCACAACTGAGCAAAAACGGAGAGGTTTGTAGTACAAGAGATCAAGCAAAGGGAATCTCAAAAGAAGCAACAGTTCAGGGTCTCCTCCCCACAGCTGGGCTTCAGCCATATTTTTCCCAAAGAGTGACAAACTCTAAACGACTCTCCCACTTGATGATGATGATGAAGAAGAAGAAGAAGCACATCCCCCTGCACCAAGTCCTATATACATACATATTCCCTTCCTTTGCCCTTCTTTTACTCTTCTCTACACCTGGCCCTTGGTTCAACGGGTCAGCTAATGCAGGGCAGACAAGGGAACTGAAGCCCCCCCCCCCTCACTCAGCCCTGGAAGGGAGGAGGAGACATCCGCGGAGGGAGGAGGAGCCAGGGAGCCTGGCACAGTGCCAGTCTGAAGCTGCGAAGCACGCAAGGAAAGGAGGGGGACTGGCAGTGGCAGACATGGAAAACCGGCGGGAGGGGCCGCTGCGCTGGGAGTGGGGGGGGGGAGGAAGCACACCCAGGAGGAGGCCCTTGCCCACTTCACGTATCTGTTCTGCTAGGGAAAAAATTGAACCCGGCAGAGAACCCCCCCACACACACACCCGGCTTGCCCTTCACCGGCAACACTGCAAAGCTTTCAAGGACACAGCTGCGCTCTCCCCCCCCTGCACAGAACAGTGACAGCCAGCGCCTCCCCCCCCCCCGCCTCCGAACCTGCACCAAGCAACGGAGCCTCCCGCAACTGGACAGGCTGTTCAAGGGGGGGGGGGCTCGGGAGGTGAATGCAAAGTGCCTGGAAAACAAGCGCCTGCTCTCTGTGAATCATTTCCCCCCCCTCCATTTTACAATCGGAAGGGGGGGCAGAGACTTAAGCCAGCGAAGGGTAGCAGAAGAGGCTGGATCGTCGCACGAGCCTCCGCCCCCCCTCCCCCCCCCCCACGGGTGCCCGGTCCCAGCTCTACAGGTGTGCGCGCGGAAAGGCGAGCAGCAGGGCGATGCCCCCAACGCCCAGCCGTGCCCCGCAGAGCCTCCGAAGAATCCTTCCCCCCACCCCACCCCGTGAGCCCCACAGAATCTCTCCTTGCCTGTTCCGCTTCCCAAAATATATATATATATATATTTTTATCCCGATCGCTCAACGCCTCCCTTCGCGCAGGGATTAACGGGGGGGATGACACGGGGCCCCCTTCGGTCATGCCAGGCTGCCATTTTTGCCGCTTCGCCCTCTCCTCCGTTCGCGAGAGAGCGCAAAAGCATTCCGCTTTGCAGGAGAATTTCCTACAGGGGAGGGAGGTGTGGAGGGGGGGAGAATGGAAAACCCCGACAGCTTCCCCCACCCCGATCTTCGCGCGTGTCTCTTTTGTGCTTGCAAAAAAAAACAAAAAAAACCCCGATGCATCTTTGCAAAATAAATAAATAATTGAACGCTATAGAGCAGGCTCGGGCGAGACACGTCTGCAAGAAAATGAAAAATAATAATAGAAGCTCTCCCCCCCCCCATGCGCACGTATATTTACCGACAGACAGACACACAAACACACGCAGGCATGCATACATATATACACACACACACAAGCAAACATTGCAAAGCCTGCCTGCACAAACGCGCTTGGGGGCAGCGCAGTCGCACTTTCCCCCCCCCCACGCCAAGCTGCTTTCCTCTCCCCCTTCTTAAGGTACGTGAAGTTCAAGTTCGCCGAAATCCAGGGGTGGGGTGGGGGTAGGGGAGCATTTAAGGCTGGGCCAATCCTTACGGGGGAGGGGTCACCCCCTGTCATCTCTCTCTCTCTCTCTCTCTGCTTTTCCTCATCTGGTGCCAAGAGTGAGTCCCTCAAACTTGAAGGGGGGGTGGGGGATGGAGAGGAACTGAAGCCGTGCCAGCAGCCCCCCCAGTTCAGAAAGGCGAAATTTCTGAGCATGAAAGGAAATGCAACAAGCGCCCGGTAGGGGAGGATTGCTGCTGCAATTTTGGCATGCCTGTAAAAAAACACAAGCGGGGAATGGGGGGGGAGGGAGAGAGAAACATCCGCCAGCCTCTCTCTGCACCAGCCTCTTCATGTCAAAGCAAATTACCCTCCCCGGGGCGGAAATACGGGAGGGCATGATGACCCTCCGTGCAAAGTGTCATCGGGACCCCCGGCCTGCTCGGGGTTTTACCTTGAACCCCGGTGTTCCTCCTGCAGCTGCTGCTTCCTTCCCGGGAGGGGGGGGGATCCTCCTCCTCCTCCTCCTCCTCTTTCCGCGCTCCTTGCCTTGCCCAGCCTGTGGAGGAGGCCTCGCCCGCCGTCTCCACTGCAGCAAGAATCGGATCCGACCGGCTCGGATCGGACGCACTCGGCCCGCAGGGCCACTGGAGGACGAGAGAGGGAGCTCGGGAGTACCCGCTGCGAGACAGGCAGACGGGCCAGCCGAGCTGGCCGGCCAGGTCCTAGCGCTAGCAAGGCTCTCTCTGGTGTTACCTTGCCTGCTGCCAAAGAACGCGCCGAGGCCCTGAGCAAAAAGCTCTGGTTCCTTCGAGGCAGCCTCTTTCGTCTCTCCGAGAGCCGCCACCGGTTGCTGCCTAGATCTCAAGGGCTGCCGGCCTGTGTTTAGATAAACGGGTTCTTACTGACTGATGGGCAAGGGAAGGACTGTCATCCCAGCACAGGTGCCAAAAGAATTGCTCATAAATAAAACCTTTGGAGGGGGGGGAGAGGAAGAGCCTTCCTTTCATCCAGATCTATTGCTACCCGGTTAGTAGTCTGTTGTAAAGCTGCCAAAAGCACACTTTGAAATTCGGGGAAATAATCACCTTTTGGTTACTAATTGATTACCATTTGTTTCCGAGAAACACCCCAATGGACACCGGTCCTTGTTCATTGGAAAAGCCAACTGAGATCTCCCTCTTCCTTTTGCTTGCTTTGCATGCATCAAATATGACAATTTTTGCTGCCAGAGACGTGACACGGAGTTCCACAGTTTGTGTGGCATAATGCTTAAATAACAGATTTAACAGATTAATAGAATTGGAAAGGACCTTGTAGGTCATCTAAGTCCAACCCTTCACCCAAGCAGGAGACCCTTCATCAGGGCTGTCAAACTCCTGGCCTGTGGGCCACATATGTCATGTGCTGGCCATGCCCATGCACAGTTTAGCAAAGGTGGGGGGAGTCCCAATATGTCACATGATGCCGCTGTGATGATGTAAGTTTGACACCCCTGCCCTACATAATTTCTGACAGATGGCAGTCCAGTCTTTTCTTGAAAGCTTCCAGTGCTGAAGCTCCCACAACTTCCGAAGGCAACTTCTGTCCCATTGGTTGATTGTTCTCACTGTCAGAAAATTTCTCCTTATTTCTAGGTTGAATTTCTCCTTGAGCAGTTTCCATCCATTATTTCTTGTCTGGTCTTTGGGGGCTTTGGAAAACAGCTTGACCCCCTCCTCTCTGTTGCAGCCCTTCAGATATTGGAACACTGCTAACATGTCTCCCCCTGGTCCTTCTCTTCACTAGACTAATCCAGTTCCTGTAACTGTTCTTCATATGTTTTAGTCTCCAGTCCCTAATCAACTTTGTTGCTCTTCTCCTGAATGTACCAGTAGTGTGGACTCAATTAAAGGTGATCTCAGTTGGGGCCAGTGGAACTGTGAGCAATGTGATGTCCTGGAAGGCAGGCACAGCTATGGAAAAATTATGCTTCCTGAGTCCCATTAGATCAGTGGTCCCCAACTTTTCTGGCTTGGCAGCCTGGGGGGTGGAGGGGGAAATGGGATAGTTCCCTGTGAGTGACAGGCGGGTGTGCACAAGTGGCGGGTGCCTGCCACTTGCATGAAGGGATCATTTTGCACGAGCGCAAGAAGCAGCTGCTCACGTAAGGGGAGCTTTGCATGCGCTCGCTCACCCCTTGCATGGCCCGGTTCCAAACAGGCCGCAGCCCAGTAGTTGGCCATGGCCCAGGAGTTGGGGACCTCTGCATTAGATGTCCTTTCCTAAAGGATGGGACACTCCTGGCTAATATAAACAGAAACCATAGAAAAGATGGTTCCTCAAATACCCTGTCCTCTTTCTCTCCTACCTCAAAATGCAGGTTTTTCTGTCAACATTTTGCCAAACTACTGCAGCACAGCATGTGAGATTGGTTTTGAAACTGCAGTTGGTCCAAACTGCAGCAGCCCAGCTGGTAACTGGCATAAATAAATTGAGCAGTATATCAAGCATAGCAGTATGAATCGGTCTCGTTGCTGTTTAACAGCAATTTCCTGGTTCAGTTCCAAGTGCTGATATTAGCTATCTATGTGGTCACTAAGAGTCAGTGCTGACCCAATGGTAAATATTCAATCAATCAATTTGCTGAGTTCACTTCTATCTTTCTTCTAAGAGTTTGGGTGGTAAGTATAGCACTTCCATTTCCCCCTACAACTATATTTGAATGTGAGAAACTGAGACGATAACAGGCCCAAAATTACTCAGTGAGTTTTTGAAGCTGAAGTAAGACTTAAATGTGCAATCACCTAATCAGCCTATGATTTTAACCAACTAAGGCAGGGGTCTCCAACCTTGGCAACTACTTCAGAAGTAGTTTTCTAAGAAAGTAAAAGTAGTCTTCATTTAGTGACAATTAGTACCAGCAGCTTGGTTGCTAAGCAAAGTGGTTGCTAGTGAAACCACTTAATGTTTATGATCTTATTTCAGATTTCCTTTGGTTTATGATCCGGCAAAGGTCATAAATGCAAGGATTGGTACTAGAGTTACATTGTCATCATTGTCATAATTGTGAACAGTCGCTATATGAGGCAGTTGCTAAACAGGAATTACAGAGGTGGTATTCAGCAGGTTCTGACCAGTTCTGGAGAACCAGTAGCGGAAATTTTGGGTAGTTCGGAGAACTGGTAAATACCACCTCTGACTGGCCCCACCCCCATTTTTTCTCTGCCTCCCAAGTCCCAGCTGATCGGGAAGAAATGGGGATTTTGCAGTAACCTTCCCCTGGAGTGGGGTGGGAATGGAGATTTTACAGTATCCTTCCCCTGCCATGCCCACCAAGTCACGCCCACAGAACCAGTCGTAAAAAAATTTGAATCTCACCACTGAGGAATTGTCGCCAAAGCATCCCCACCAAACAATGGGGATGGGGATAAAGTGAGGGTTACAGTGCAGTGGGTGCCTCTGTGTTGTTCTATGTGACATTCAGCTTCTCTGATCTTGTGAAGTCCCCAGAAGGATTCAGTTTAGGTTTATTCCCAAACCCCTATTCAAGTTGGCAGCAGGAATTACTTTTCAGGATAGGAAGGAACGGTTTCCACCTCCTTCATTTTTGGCATAGACGTAGAGAGAATGGCCTTCAGGGACAGAGGAAGAACCGCTGCCAAGATCCAGGGCAAGAATTAACATTAAATTTGACATTAAACAGTAAAACTCTCAGACAAACCCCTCCCTAGTGCACATGAAGAGAAAAGGAGGAAGCACATTCAGACTTGCAAGATTTTATTACTGTAACTTTACAATAAAAGTAGCATTGGCCTACATAACTTTGGTTTCTTAGTCTGGTCTACCTTGATGGGCTGAGAGAAGAGCTCTCAGAGCCCCTTCCAAAATTTCAGCTGAATTTGTATCTTTTCTAATGTGAACACATCCCCATCAGGTTCATAAGAAGGGCTCCTCATTGTTAATATTGACATTGATGGGGGGGGTGTTCTTTGCATTGCCTACCTCCTTTCTGGGCTGCAGCCCTCAGCATGCTGTCTAAAGACCTCATAGCCTCAAAAAGGGTTATGAGAAGCACTGGGCAAGCTAATCGGGCTTGTGAGTGGTTTCCTTTGGCTGAATTAGGAAGACGGTGTTTTTTCCCCCCCAGAACATACTCCCTGGGGGATCCTTAAAAGGCAGACCATGACAATTCTTCTTTCAGCAATTGTTGTTTTGTTGTTAGTCGCCGGAAGTCGTGTCCAACCCATCACGACCCCATGGACAAGGTTCCTCCAGGCCTTCCTGTCTTCTATCATCCTCTGGAGTCCATTTAAGCTCACACCTACTGCTTCAGTGACTCCATCCAGCCACCTCATTCTCTGTTGTCTCGTTCTTCTTTTGCCCTCAATCATTCCCAGCTTTACGCTCATCTCCAGTGAGTCCTTCCTTCTCATTAGGTGGCCAAAGTATTTCAGTTTCATCTTCAGGATCTGGCCTTCTAAAGAGCAGTTGGGGTTGATCTCCTCTAGGACTGACTGGTTTGATCGCCTTGCAGTCCAAGGGACTCGCAGGAGTCTTCTCCAGCACCAGAGTTCATTCCAGCAACAGTGTTTGTCAAATAGGCCATGCTGGGAAAAATAGGGCTGGAGGGTTTTCCAGAAGGGCTGTTGAATATGACCGGGGGGGGGGGGGGTGTAGATCATGAAGCCCAGCCCTCAATGTCTCTGGCCATTTCCTCAGTAATGATTTATAATACCCTCTATCTATTGCCTTGCCAACACTACAATAATGAAGAGAGGCATAATTTTTGTCACAAGGGTTGGGTGACATTATTGGTCACTTTTAAGAAGCCTCTGAGGAAATGGCCTCTCTTGGATTTTCAAAATTTGGCAGTTGAAAGGTGTAGTGCACACGTAAACACACACACACACACACACACTTACATCATAGGAAAACATTGCCGCTGGAATTGGAGTGTTTTTTTTTTATTTCATTTTGTCACAACAATATACATAAACATCGACATAAAAAAAAACAACACATCATAAAAGAAATATATATATAAGTAAAGGTATGCAACAGCTATGTTAATTTGATATAATGAAGGGAACAATAGGACAGGAACGGTAGGCACTTTTGTGCTCTTATGCACGCCCCTTATAGTCCTCTTAGGAATGGGGTGAGGTCAATAGTAGACAGTTTTTGTTAGCCCCAGCCAGCAAAAGAAAGAGTTTGCCTGAATAGCCTCTGAAAAACCATGATGCTGTCTCATATCAGTGAAGACAATGATTGATTTGAGTCAAGCATCGTAACTGAAAACAAGCAGTGGTGAGCTCCAGGCCAGAGACCTTCCTTCCATCCCACATTATGGAAGTGATGAGGGATCCAAACTTGGAGTTGGCAGAGAGAGTCAGAAAGAAAGTCAGAAACACAGCAGAAAGAAAGAAAGAAAATATATTAATAGAATTAAATAAGCCAAGAAGAGAATTTTTACAGTATTTAATATGCTATATATATCAGTAGTAAGTTAAGAATAGACAAATAATGAATATGGCTGTAAATTGTAAATGTTATTGCACAAGACATTTGTAACCAGATGACACACTGTTTAATGGAAGATGGATTGTTTGTATTAAAATAAAATAATTAAAATTAAAATTAAAAAAAAGAAACACAGCAGAAAGGAGAAGAGTCCCCAGTTCTTTCTCCTGATCCTCATTGCCCTGACAGCAACAGTAGAAATGACCACCCTTGCCTTTCTATTTGTTGTTAGTTGCAAAGTTGTATCCGACCCATTACGACCCCATGGGCAACGTTCCTCCAGGCCTTCCTGTCCTCTAGCATCCTCTGGAGTCCATTTAAGCTCAGGCCTACTGCTTCAGTGACTCCATCCAGCCACCTCATTCTCTGTGCCTTTCTATAGGAGCAGATAATTTGTTGGCCTTGTATTTTAATAAGGCAATAGAGCCACAGTGGGAGCAAAAGTTTTAATTCACCTCCCATCTCCAGGACTGGAGGAAAGCACATTGCTGAGGTCATGGGGAAGATTGTAAAAGAAGGGCTTTCCCTTGCTCAGTCCAGAAATCCATATGAAAATAACTCCTGACAGATAGCTGCCAGCTTCTCCTTGAACACATCCAATTAGGAGTGGAGCCCACCCACCCTCTGCCTAATTTGTTTGCTTATATGATTTCCAGGGCTTTCTAACTTCTGCTATTCTGGGTGATTAACAATAATTAAAACCACAGTGATCAAATTCCCCAAATCAGATAACAATAACTACAAAATTCATGTTAATTCAATGCCGCTAAAATCATGGAAAAAAATTATATCCTTCAACTATACAACAATACTGCTGGTTTCACCTTAAACCCAGCATCATGCTTAAGGAAATAACCATAGAGCAGGTTAACCATAACCATAGAGCAGGGGTCTCCAACCTTGGCAACTTTAAGCCTGACGGACTTCAACTCCCAGAATTCCAATTGAAGTCCGTCAGGCTTAAAGTTGCCAAGGTTGGAGACCCCTGTTCTAGAGCTTTTTGGACTCCAAGATCTGGGAAGGGAGAGGGTATCTGAATCCTGACATCAGACTTCTCTTACTTTTGGGAAGTTGGTTGATCCAGTTAGGATAGCATGTAGTATGAGCTCAGCCAGTGAGATGAGAAAGAAAAAAAACGACATATCTAAATTAAGGTTGGCTTCTCAGAGTTGGTTTTCTCCAACACATCTCTCAGATGATTTATTCCTTCCTGCTCTGTTGCTAGTGACAAAATTTCTTCTGCCTACATAATTCTTCAGATGACTCTCCACCAAAGTTTGCAAATATCTGTTTGTGGGCTGCTTGTTCCTTGCTGCTCTGCTTTGAGATCCCAACATGCTCAATTCAATGACTAATAATGACCCCACTTAGATAACACTTATCATTTGCTAACTAAATAACCCAATTATTTGCTGACACACACCTCCTCCGCCCCCCACTCCATCCTGTTGAGTCATTCACTTCTGGAAGCACCCACCAGCAGCAGCAACAACTACCTCTTGTTGCTGTAGTTGTCATCCTTTAAGACTTCCAAGGGAATTGAAGGCCAGAAGAGTTGGCAGCAAATAGGTGCCTTTTTGGTAGGGGCTGGGATTTGAGGTGGCTTGGTTGATGATACCTGAAGGATTGTTCTGATGAAGACAGGTTAAGGAATGGGGTTGGCCTTTTTTTTTTTTTACAGTTGATGACTTGATTCACTTGCTTAATTCTACAGATCAGCATTGCTAATATTCTGCAGATCATCTTCTGTCAATTCTTGGCTTTCCAAATTGCCCTAGAAAGCAGGAGAAGTTGCAAGAGTACATTACATGTAAATATCCCTTTGTCATTCCAGCAATCAGGATGATAGGCTGAAAAGGACATTGTTCTTCTTTCCAGCAGACGTGTCTTATGTTGATGGTATTCAATACCTGATGGACTTTTGCTTATGATTTTATTAAGACTGGAACCAGTGTCTACAACCAGGCTCTATTAGAGCCTCTCGGCCCTTCCCCTAATCTGATCCTATTTTACTGTCTGTTGATATCTTTTGGAGGGGAAATTGGTCTTCATTCAAAGCAAATGTCTAAAAAGTATGCTGCCCAGTATCTGCTTTGGAAAGTGACCTTGAGGTGGACATCCTATGTTTGCCTTGTGCAACTATAATATAGTTCATGTCCCAAGGGTTATTTCAAAAGGCAACTGGACTTCTTTTTTGTCTTGAAGACATTTTTGCTTCTCATCCAAGAAATGTCTTCTGTTCTTGGATGAGAAATGAAACATCTTCAAGGAAAAAAAACAGGAAGTCCAGTTGCCTTTGGAAAAACTCCTTTGGGACATAATCAGTAGTGGGATTCAAATAATTTAACAACCGGTTCTCTGCCCTAATGATTTCTTCCAACAACCAGTTCACCAAACTACTCAGAAAGTTAACAACCGGTTCTCCCAAAGTGGTGCGATACTGGCTGAATCCCACCACTGGACATAATGCATGGTGGTTTCAATGTTTTGCATCAGAGATCTCAAATCTGCTTTTGGCACTATACAAATATATTTTACTTACTTTGATATTATAGTTCCCATCTTATACAGCAGAACTGAATGGTCTAGCTCTAGGAGAACATTGTTGGGAGACTGCTTAAGGGACTTGCTAAAGGTTGAAATTTCAAAAATCTATCTTACATCCCCAATGTTATGCCTGGAAACACCAATTGACCAGCTGAATATTGTTTGGCATCTACCAGGTTCTCTGCCTCTACATCTCACTACACAGAATTCAAGATGTAGATATAAAGAAAGTGAGCTGAAAATGGTGGGCCAAGTTTAACCACCTCAAAAGCAAACTGGAACAGAAGTTCCACTGCAACATACAAACCTGTTCTCAGATTTGGAAACCCTTCCAAAAACATCAGGCAGTCTCTCCAACATCTTCTCAGAAGAAAAAATGAATCGTCCTTTACTTCCAGGGGTAATCATCCCTGAGCTGGCTCTTGTTGCACATTCATTAAGTTTTACTAGGGTTAGACCTACCATTTGGGAGAGTCACGTTTATTTTGGTTTTCTTGAAAATGTGTCTAATTGTTTTCTCACTTATTTAATTTGCTATTTATTGTGCATTTATTCTCAGGGATGGGAAGAAATATGTGAGAATTTTCTGTCTAGGGTGCCAAAATCATTTGGCTGACCTTGGACACTGTGCTTTAGGTAGTTGAGGGTGATGGGGGAAGTGTCTGTTGGGTTTTATGCCTCAGGCAGCAAAATAAGTTGAATCAACTTTGGGAAACAGCAAAGCTGGTTTTGGGCAACATTCTGCAAAACCCTATATTCTGCCTGTTAGAAAGATGCAAACTAAAACTCTGTAGGTGTAAAAGGATGGAAACTAAAATGGCTTGAAATAGGTGTGAGAAGGGTGGAAGCTGAAATTATTCCATTATCATGAAAGGTTAGGGAACTGGTTAATTGCCCACTATCAACACCATCATAACACTTCCCTGGTCAATTATTTGGGAAACACAACTGATCAGGTGAAATTCCTTTTATCTTTTTTAAAAATAAGGCTGTCTAAACCTAAAATTAACCTTCTGAGATTTACTTGATTGAATCAGTTGGCCAGCTTAGAGTATTTAACGTGGCATGCTAACCTATCATGTTAACCCAATTAAATGTGGAAAGCACTTCCAAAAGTTCTTGGAAATTTACACTGAGGTTTCTTGGATAAAACTGGAACAACAAATCAAAGAATTTCTCTCATCCACAATTAACCAAGTCACTTCTGCACATTCATCATACATGTATAGTTCAACATTCTGCTGAATTGTTCTTGAAATGAATTTGTCACAGTCTGGGAGCAGGTGACTCTCTTTAGGCACCAATTTTTACCTAATGCTCAGTGTATCTTTTCAATAATTGTGTTTGTACATTGTTCCAAGCCATGATTATTGTACATTAAGAATGCTTGAATTACTAAGCCAGGGTTGGCTGAATACAGCGCCATAAATTCTGGTTTACAAACCACATTAGCTGGGTTCACTCAATGTACTAAACTAAATCATAATAAATAGTATTATAGTTTTGTGCCATGGGTGGCAATGCTCAGAAACATAACAAATAGAGACAACATGTTTATGAGGTCCAAAGTACATAAGCTAAATATTGTTATCTAAAATAGTGAGCCTACATTTATTTTATTTTATTCTTTTTAGAAAAGCAGTTTCGAGAAGAGGTGAACCTTGGAATCCAGGCCGAGAAGAAAAGAGAAGAACTCCCCAAGTTTCTTTTCTTGCATAAACAAGATGTAGGACAGGGCTCTCCAATCTTGGCAACTTTACGACTTGTGGACTTCAGCTCCCAGAATTCCTCAACCAGCAAATTCTGGGAGATCTGAGAGTTTGAAGTCCACAAGTCATAAAGTTGCCAAGGTTGGAGACCCCTGAGGTAGGAGAATTTATGACACATGCTATCCCATAATGCATTGCACATCTTTAAGAATCTGCCAAAAGCCCCCAGTGATGGGGAAGGAAGATCTCCTGAGCAGCAAATATCTTCTTAAGCCTCCCTGCCTCTTCCTGATACATTAAATGCTGGCCTTTGAATATAATTTTTATTGCAGCTGGACTCAGGCTGGGAGCTTCTTGCTCAGAATCTGGGCACACCAGAGATGGGTAATAAGCAATATCTGAGTCCTATCAGTTCATCCTTACTCAATTCACATAACAGTACACATCTTTTTCAGGATCTAGAAGGAAGCATTCCTAGGCTCATTGGCTGGGATATGTACACGCACTACTAGATTAAGCTAAAGTGAGTTTGCATAGATCAAGTTAAGGGAAATCAACTTTGTCTTATTGTTTGAGGATGAAATGTGAACCCAGTCTCCTTGCTTCAAATGCCATAGATAGGCATCTTTGTTCCTCTCCTGAAAAGTCAATTGGAACTTGTATCCATGTGGAAGACATGGCCCTGTGAATAAACTGTATATAAGTTATTGGATTTTGTAGCAATCTTTCATAAAATCTTGTCTTCTCACATTTCCTGCTCTTCCCCAGAAAAACTTTTCAGCCGCTGTTTCCCAGAGGCTCTAGGATTACCTGCTGATTTTGTCTGGATAACACCACTGCATTCCTAGGTCATCAATCATTAATGCACAGGGCAGAGAGGAAGGTCCCTGAGTGGGAAAGGGAAGTGGGCAGGTCATCTTCACAGCTTGGAATTGAAGGAAGAATTCATTTTATGATGATGGATGGGCGCTAAGGAACAAGATACAGCCACCTCAGCCCATTAAAGGGGATAGACAAGGCAGAGGCCCATTAGCTCTGCCCTGGGTCACTAGTTCAGGAAATTTCCCAGCTCAACATCACAGGGGAGATAATGGTGGTCATAGAAAAGGCCCCTGGTGGCCACTGCTGAGCTTTCTTAAGGGGGCTCATGTTCAGGCTATTGAGAAATCATTCTATGGCAGATAGAGCAACTGCATGTTTCTCTCCAAGATGGTAGAACAGATAGTGGTATTGGCTTCCCTTTGTTTAGATATTGTCTTTTATAAAATGGCTCAAGACTTTCAGTTAAATAACTTATCTAAAGTAACTAAATATATATACTCTGTCTTCAGGCTTGGAGTTTGTTTTATTTAGAAAAAATCCATATTGCCCCAGCTATTCATCTGTTCTTGGTTGGTTCTTCCTTACCACCTAAGCTATTAATTCCTTCTTGTTTGGTTCACAGAATAAACTCACATTACACCAGAGGTCTTCAAACTTGGCAGCTTTAAGACCTGTGGACTTTAACTCCTAGAATTCTCTAGCCAGGTATGCTTAAGGGAGAGCTATGCTGTCTGGAGAATTCTGTGAGTTAAAATCCACAAGTCTTAAAGCTGCCAAGTTTGAAGACCTCTGCATTACACTATTACACCTCTGCATTACACTATAAATATCCCATTATCACATTATACCTCTGCATTACACTATAAATATCTCAGACTGACTTTATTTCATCAGTATCAGAATGGCTTTGTTGGCAGACTCCTGGTTAAATGAACCATGATTTACTCAATTAAGTTAATTGTGTGAATTGCAGAACACAAGTGAGCCACAAGTTAAACACATAAGTTGGGTCTGCATAGCATTTTAAGCCAAACTCTGGTTGGCTAGTTTTTATTTCAATGCAGTATGCAAACTCAGCCAGTCAGGAAGAGAGTGCTACCTTGTAAATGCTTATATACATGAAGCAGTAAAGCTGTATAAAATTATTTATGAGATTCATGAGCTTCTACACATTGCAATGCCATTTATGGCTGAATCTAGATTTATTAGCAAAGGGCTAGCTGTGATCAGATGGGGGTATGACTTTGATGTCCTTAGCAATTACTTCATCTGCCAAAACTTAGACTAAGTCAAACAGTGGGTGGGGAAGAGAGAAATTCCAGAACATCTGGAGTTTGGGAAGGTGAGGTAAAATTAAAAGAAAATCGGAGGCTGGAGAGAAATCACTGTTTCTATATTTCTTTGATCATCCTGATTGAGAATATTCATTAACAGGCTTATCCGATTCCAAATCTTCAAGGTGAGATCTGGGTACTTGGTCAATTGAAGACCATTGCATTCATTTTGGAAAGAAAATCAATATAAAAGGGTATGATTATAGGGGCATTAAACATGAAAGTTGACTCTGAGAAAGATACCAAAACCACCTTCCCTGATAAAAATAATAATAATCAAGGATTATTAAACCTTGTCCTGAAGAAGAAAAACATAGTTATGTGCTTTGTTAGCTCTGTGCTGACCAAGACTACCTCTGTTGTGCAGAATGCTTACATATAGCGGCTATGTTCACACAATCCACTTAAACTGATTAATGAACTGACCATCTTCTGGATACCAAATGGATAGTTTGCTCAATACACTATGCACACACAGAAAATAAAAACTTACCAAAGTTAATAATAATGTTTACTATGTAATATGAATGCAGCTAATAAATCTTGACCTGACATTGTGTGAGTCCAGCCAAAGGCTATCAGGAAAATGATCTTTACAGAATAAGAAGTTTAAGATAGGATATAAGAGAAGAAGTGATAGTTGAGAAGTGTTGGAAGGTCAAAAGGTTATCAAGTATAAGAAAAGAAAACATACTTTGAACTTCAGTGACTCGTAGGGAGAAATGGGGCTAGTTCTTACTGCACACCGAAGTATTTCAGAGGAGGGGTTACTCATTATTATGACGTTTAAAAAGATTAATTGACTAATTCTCAAAGGATTAAATTTAACCCAAAATAAAACAATTAATGCTCTGTCTTAAACTAATGCCACCCAGTCCTGTAATGGGAATGCCTAAAACCAGTCACCTGACCTGTTTTGCATACTTAGTCCTCCAGGAACAAAAGCTAGAGAGAAAGAGCAGCTAAAAACCAAACCTTCTGATGACAGAAATCTTGTTTGGCCACACACATGCTATAACATACCTGTGTGGGTCAATGACTATTGAGTTCTCTTAGAGCAGGTTGCTGGTGAGCTTGGGGCTCAGCTCAGGATGCAGTTTTGAATCTTTAAAGCTCTATACCAGGGGTCACCAACCTTTCAGACCTCAGGGACCACTAAATTCATAATTTTAAATCCCGCGGAGCACTAATATGATTTTTTTAAAAAGATAAATAATATTTAGTGCAATATAAAAAATGCAAATAATTTTTCTGTGGACCACCAAAATTTTCTCACGGACCACCAGTGGTCCATGGACCACTGGTTGGTGACCGCTGCTCTATACCATTTGGATCCAGGTTATTTGTGGAGCCTGCTTCTGTGTTGCAGTCATTTTTATTAGCATCATATCAGAGGTGGGTTTCAGCAGGTTCTAACCAGTTCTGGAGAACCGGTAGCGGAAATTTTGAGTAGTTCGGAGAACCAGTAGTAAAAATTCTGACTGGCTCTGCTAGGGGTGGGTTCCAAATTTTTTTACTACCGGTTCTGTGGGCGTGGCTTATTTTATTTATTTATTTATTTATTTATTATATTTGTATACCGCCCTTCTCCCGAAGGACTCAGGGCGGTTCACAGCCAATAAAAACAACAGAAAACATATAATACATATAAAACAGCTAAAAACAGTATAGAAAACTTATTCAATTGATGGCCTAAAACTTTAAATACAAATTTAAAACCCCGTTTAAAACCCCTGATTTAAAACCCCAATTTAAAACTATGTTCACGCTAGTCCTGCTCTTCGAAACAACAACGTCTTCAGCTCGCGGCGGAAGGTCCAGAGGTCGGGGAGTTGACGAAGCCCCAGAGGGAGCTCGTTCCAGAGGGTAGGAGCCCCCACAGAGAAGGCCCTCCCCCTGGAGGTCACCAGCCGACATTGTTTAGCTGACGGTATCCGGAGGAGGCCCTCTCTGTGAGAGCGCACTGGTCGGTGAGAGGCTACTGGTGGCAGTAGGCGGTCCTGTAAATATCCCGGCCCTAAGCCATGGAGCGCTTTCAAGGTGATAACAAGTACCTTGAAGTGAACCCGGAAGACCACCGGGAGCCAGTGCAGACTGCGCAGGAGGGGTGTTACACAGGAGCCACAAGGTGCTCCCTCTATCACCTGCGCAGCCGCATTCTGGACCAGTTGGAGTCTCCGGGTACCCTTCAAGGGGAGCCCCATGTAGAGAGCATTGCAGTAGTCCAGGCGGGATGTAACAAGGGCATGAGTGACTGTGCATAAGGAAGCCCAATCCAGAAAGGGGCGTAACTGGCGTATCAGGCGAACCTGATGAAAAGCTCCCCTGGCGACGGCCGTCATATGATCTTCTAAAGACAGCCGTACATCCAGGAGGATGCCCAGATTGCGAACCCTTTCCGTGGGGGCCAATAGCTCGCCCCCAATGGTCAACGATGGAATTAACTGACTGTACCGGGCCGCCGGCATCCACAGCCACTCGGTCTTGGTGGGATTGAGTCTGAGTCTGTTCCTCCCCATCCAGACCCGTACGGCCTCCAGGCACTGGGACATCACTTCAACAGCCTCGTTGGGGTGGTTAGGGGTGGAAATATAGAGCTGAGTATCATCAGCGTATAGATGACAACTCACCCCAACACCACGGATGATCTCACCCAGCGGCTTCATGTAGATGTTGACCAGAAGAGGCGAGAGAACCGACCCTTGCGGCACCCCACATAAGAGGCGCCTCGGGGCCGATCTCTGCCCTCCTGTCAACACCGTCTGCGACTGGTCGGAGAGGTAGGAGGAGAACTACCGATGAACAGTGCCCCCCACTCCAAGTCCCCCGATCCGGCGCAGCAGGACACCATGGTCGATGGTATCAAAAGCCGCTGAGAGATCTAATAGGACCAGGACAGAGGAACAACCTTTGTCCCGAGCCCTCAAGAGATCATCAACCAACGCGACCAAGGCTGTTTCCGTGCTGTAACCAGGCCGGAAACCGGACTGGAACGGATCAAGATAGACAGTTTCATCCAGGTACTGGGGCAACTGTCGTGCAACCACACTCTCGACAACCTTTGCCACAAAGCGAAGGTTGGAGACAGGACGATAATTTGCTAAAATAGCTGGGTCCAGGGAAGGCTTCTTGAGGAGGGGCCTCACCACCGCCTCTTTCAAGGCGGTAGGGAAAACACCCTCCATCAAAGAAGCGTTCACAATTTTCTGGAGCCAGCCTCGTGTCACCTCCCGGGTGGCCAATACCAACCAGGAGGGACACGGGTCCAATAAACATGTGGTCGCATTCAATCCCCCTATTAACCTGTCCATGTCCTCAGGAGCCACAGAATCAAACTCATCCCAGATAGTAACATCAAGACCTGCCTCCCCCACCCCGCCCGGATCTACCCAATCTGTGTCCAACCCTTCCCGAATCTGAGCGATTTTATCAAACAGATATTGTCCAAATTCCTCAGCTCGACCCTTTAAGGGATCCTCTACTGCTCCCTGATGCAGGAGCGAGCGGGTCACCCTAAACAGGGCGGCCGGGCGGTTATCTGCTGATGCAATGAGGTTGGAAAAATACTCCTGTTTTGCCAGCCACATCGCCACTAGATAGGTCCGAATTTGAGACCTAACTAGTGTCCGATCAGATTCGGAGCGGCTGGCCCTCCAGATACTCTCTAGGTGTCTTCTCCGGCGCTTCATCTCCCTCAGCCCCTCGGAGTACCAAGGGGCTAAACGAGATCGGCACCGGGTCAGAGGCCGCAAAGGCACGACTCGATCTAGAGCACCAGCCGCCGCCCGATCCCAGGCGGTGACCAGAGCTCCAGCCGAGTCGTGGGCTAAATCCTCAGGGAATGGCCCAAGCTCCGTCTGGAACCTTCCAGGGTCCATCAGGCGCCTGGGACGGAACCAGCAAGTCGGTTCCATCTCCCTGTGGCGGGGGGCGGCGGTTCGAAAGTCCAGCTGAAGGAGCGAATGATCTGACCATGACAGGGGTCTGATAACTAACTCCCCTAATTCCAGATCATTCAACCACTGTCCAGAGACAAAAATCAAATCCAGAGTGTTTCCCCCGATGTGAGTGGGGTCGTGTGGCTTGGTGGTCATATGACTGAGTGAGCATGGCCAACTTGAAGTCACTCAGGGCAAGGTGGGGCAGCACCTTGCTGTGAATGACATCAAGTTGGCCACGCCCACTCAGTCACATGACCAATGCTGCAGAGACAGGGCAATTTCTCCCAGGGGACAGCCAGAGCTTCGCCACCTCCTCTTTTCCTCAGAGGAGCTGCCTCCAAGTCCTTGCGAAGGGACACACACACAACACAACACAACACAACACAACAGACTCACACACAATGTAAAAGCAGCTGCACTTCACTCAAAATGGCCTCTGCAACAAGCAGGAACCTCACACAGCCACAAGAAGCTCAAAAACCAACTTTCACACTTTACACACATACAACACAACACAACAGACTCACACTCAATGTAAAAGCAGCTGCACTTCACCCCAAATGGCCCCTACAACAAGCAGGAACTTCACACAGCCACAAAAAGCTCAAAAACCAACTTTCACACTTTACACACACACAACACAACTGACACACACACACACACACACACACACACACACAAAATGCCATATACAGCTTTGTGAGATTCTGTGTGTTTGTGTAGTTAGAGTGAAACACTACAGAAACACATCAAATCTCAGAAAGCTGCACAAATATTTTATTATTTTATTTTATTTATATTTTTTAGATCGGGGTCTCCAACCTTAGTAACTTTAAGGTTTGTGGACTTCAACTCCCAGAGCTCCTCAGCCAGCAAAGGTACTGAGGACATGGATTGCAGGCAGGCAGGCAGATTCAGTTGCTAGTTGATGCACGGATTGCAACAGCTGAAGGAAAGCGAGCCGAAAGGAGCAATAATCAGGCGAGGAGGGGGGATTGGGTGGGCCAGAGGAAAAAAAGATTTTAAAAGGTTCCTCTGACGATCCCAGCTGAAGTTGCCTAATAGCAGCCCAAAACCTCTTAACTCAGCTGGGATCGCCAGAGGAGCCTTTCAAAACTTTTTGTTTTAATAACCTCTTCAGCCGAAGAGGTTGTTTAAAAAAAAAACTTTTAAAGGGTTCTGATGATCCCTGCTCAGCCCCACAATCATCAAAGGCTTTTTTTTTACTTTTAAAAGCCTTTTTTCGGCTGAAGAAAAGATGCTTTTAAAAGTAAAAAAAACCAAACCTCTGATGATCGGGGAACCGGTTCGGGGGCGTGGCCAGCCAGCCATTACTACCGGTTCTCCGAACGCCAGCAGATTTTTATTACCGGCTCTCCAGAACCGGAGCGAACCGGGAGCAACCCACCACTGGGCTCCGCCCCACCATCTATTCTCTGCCTCCCAAGTCCCAGCTGATCGGGAAGAAATGGGGATTTTACAGTATCCTTCCCCTGGAGTGGGGTGGGAATGGAGATTTTACAGTATCCTTCCCCTGCCACGCCCACCAAGCCATGCCATGCCCATCAAGCAACACCCACAGAACTAGTAGTAAAAAAAATTTGAAACCCACCACTGCATCATATATATAGTTTTTTCAAGTTGTAATTTTGACATGTTTTAGCTGTTTCATACACTTAACATTCGTTTCAAATGACTGTATGATTCTATATGAACACCATATAGTATTGCTATTTAATGTTTTATATTGAAACATCTTGAGCAGTCTGCCGTTTTGCATTGAGTCCACCAAGGGCGTAAATACATTTTAAAAATAACTTCTTGGGTCCTATTATTTCCATTTCTCCATAGTCCTGTTGTGACAGTACTAGAATTCTCATAACGGTACATTTGCTTCAGAACTCTGGAGGCGCACTAGAACAGGGGTCTCCAACCTTGGTAACTTTAAGCCTGGAGGACTTCAACTCCCAGAATTCCCCAGGTGACAAGTTCTTGTATTTTATTAAAAAATGCGAATTGGCTTTCATCATGAAGAATTCAGTCTGAAGACTGCCCTCTATTGCCTGGGTGTCAAACTTGATTTCACTGAGGGCCACATCAGGGTCGTGTCAGGAGTGCCTGTGGTGGCCTGAGCACTCTGCCATTGAAAACGGGCTCCTGAGCTCCATTCCGGTTGCAACAGCCTTCTGCAACCTTCTGCCACCAAATACAGAGCTCCTGAGGGCCACCTGCATCCTTCCTGAGCTCCATTTTAACTGGCAGAGGCCAGTTTCCAGAGCAGCCTCTTGGGGCAGATCTAAGCACCCTCTCACAGAGAGGGCCTCCTCCGGATACCGTCAGCTAAACAATGTCGGCTGGCGACCTCTAGGGGGAGGGCCTTCTCTGTGGGGGCCCCTACCCTCTGGAATGAGCTCCCTCTGGGGCTTCGTCAACTCCCCGATCTCAAGTCCTTCCGCCGCGAGCTGAAGACGTTGCTGTTTCGAAGAGCAGGACTAGCTTGAATGTAGTTTTAAATTGGGATTTTTAAAAAAGGGGTTTAAATGAGGTTTTAAATTTGTATTTAAAAGTTAGAGCATCAATTGAATTTAACTATCTATTCTTTTAGCTGTTTTTTATGTATTATATGTTTTCTGTTGTGTTTTTGTTTTTTTTTTGACTGTGAACCGCCCTGAGTCCTTCGGGAGATGGGCGGTATACAAATATAATAAATAATAATAATAATAAGGATTGCCAGCAACAAGTTATAGTCATACAGTCATAAGTGGAAGGAGATTGGTGATGGGAACTATGAGACGATTAATAGTAGTGCAGATTCAGTACATAGTTTGACAGTTTGATGGAATTATTTGTTTAGCAGAGTGATGGCCTTCGGGAAAAAAACTGTTCTTGTGTCTAGTTGTTCTGGTGTGCAGTGCTCTATAGCGTCGTTTTGAGGGTAGGAGTTGAAACAGTTTATGTCCAGGATGCGAGGGGTCTGTAAATATTTTCACGGCCCTCTTCTTGATTCGTGCAGTATACAGGTCCTCAGTGGAAGGCAGGTTGGTAGCAATTATTTTTTCTGCAGTTCTAATTATCCTCTGAAGTCTGTGTTTTTCTTGTTGGGTTGCAGAACCGAACCAGACAGTTATAGAGGTGCAAATGACAGACTCAATAATTCCTCTGTAGAACTGAATCAGCAGCTCCTTGGGCAGTTTGAGCTTACTGAGTTGTCACACAAGGAATTTGTCTTGGTGCATATGCTCTCAGTGTACATAAAAGAAAAGATACGTTCATCAAGGTACAACATTTACAACACAATTGATGGTCAATATATCAATATAAATCATAAGCATCAATATAAAGCATGATACTGCTTTCAACCGAAGGGGGTCTCGTGGCCCCCGAGGTGAATGGCTGGCTGGAGTGCGGGGAGCTCTTCGCTGGATTCGGGCTGCAGTCAACGTTTTTAGCCGCTTTGTAGCAGCAACGGCACCGGCGCCTCTTTTAATGCTGACATCGCTTTTGGTTTTCCATCGTTTTTGGTTGAGCTTCCCTCTCCCTCAGAAACCATCTCAGCCGAGAAGAACTGGCTGGCGGGGGTAAGGTGCTCAAGCGCCAGCTGTGCCTACCCGATTTGGATCATCAACAGTCCCCCACTTGGAAGAGTCTGAACCCCACCTTGAAGAGTCTGAATGACCGAACCGGATTAAAGACGATTGGGACGTTTGATGGGGGCCCGATCAGGGACCGACGTTGTTCTTGTTATGACAACGGCGGCGATGGGGTCCTATCATCCTACGTTCGTTTGTCATCTAATAGCATCGCTTTACCGGAGGAACTTTAAATTCCATCTATTGTCCGGAACTTATTCTGGCCATCTGATTGGCCAGATTAAGACTGTTACCATCTGCCACCCTCTATAAACTCCGAAATGTACTCGCGATTGCAGCTTCTTAACCTGCGAGTCTCCCCCCTCTCGCGGTCATGGCCTTCCACTTTATCGAGGACCTACTTTGATGACGGATTTTGGAATCCCGAGAGGTGGCATGCTTCTAAGAGAAGGCTTAGGGTTTTTTAACTAGGTGTTATAATAAATTCTTATATAAGTTATCCAAGGGGAAGGGTGGGACGGCGAAGTTAGGTTCAGGGGATACCTATCTGAGCCTTTGCTAGATCCTGTGCTGGCTCGCGGCATAAATATCATCGATTCTGAGGTGGAAGAGGAGGGTAGAGCTCATGGTCTTGGGGATAACTCTATCTGCACGGTAGGTGGGAGGGGCAGGTATGGCGGACGCGGGGCCCATATCGGGTTCGGGGAGTGCGCCCTCGCTATTTACGAGCGATTGCGCACTCCGGTCCCCCGATAGTTTCCCGTTCCCCGAGTGGCTTAAATCCTCAGAAGCTGGACCTTCGCCTGATGTTATGCAATGCCAGGTCCGTTATAAATAAAGCCCCCCTCATCTCCGATCTTATACAGGAGGGGGGTGCGGACCTGATTGGCATTTCGGAGACCTGGTTGGGCACGGAAGGGGGTTCCCTGATAGAGATGTGCCCACGGGTTTCCGTGCATTCCATCAGGCCAGGGCCCAGGGTAGGGGTGGGGAGTGGCGGTTATTATCAACGGGAGTCTTGAGCCGAGGGAGATCACTGTACCACAGATAACCGGATGTGAGTCCCTCCTTGTTAAGTGGGGCCGTGGGGTGCAGTTGGGTTTACTGATCACGTACCTAGCTCCTTGCTACGTGACAGAATCCCTGCCTGAGCTGCTGGATGTGGTCGCTGGGACGGCAATGGAGATCCCCAGGCTTATGGTCATGGGGGATTTCAATTTGCCGTCGGTGGGGATAGCATCCACATCAGCTCGGGAGTTCATGGCTTCCATGACGGCCTTGAACCTGACCCAATTAGTGAATGACCCCACTCACATTGGGGGAAACACTCTGGATTTGATTTTTGTCTCTGGACAGTGGTTGAATGATCTGGAATTAGGGGCGTTAGTTATTAGACCCTTGTCATGGTCAGATCATTCGCTCCTTCAGCTAGACTCTCGAACTGCCGATCCCCGCTGCAGGGAGTTGAAACCGACTCGCTGGTTCCGTCCCAGGCGCCTGATGGACCCTGAAAGGTTCCAGATGGAGCTTGGGCTATTCCCTGAGGATTTAGCCCACGACTCGGCTGGAGCTCTGGTCGCCGCCTGGGATCGGGTCGTGCCTTTGCGGCCTTTGACCCGGTGCCGATCTCGTTTAGCCCCTTGGTACTCCGAGGGGCTGAGGGAAATGAAGCGCCGGAAAAAACGCCTAGAGAGTATCTGGAGGGCCAGCCGCTCCGAATCTGACCGGACACTAGTTAGGTCTCAATTTCAGACCTATCTAGTGGCGATGAGGCTGGCAAAACGGGAGTATTTTTCCAGCCTCATTGCATCAGCAGATAACCGCCCAGCCGCCCTGTTTAGGGTGACCCGCTCGCTCCTACATCAGGGAGCGGTAGAGGATCCCTTAAAGGGTCGAGCTGAGGAATTTGGACAATATCTGTTTGATAAAATTGCTCAAATTCGGGAAGGGTTGGACACAGACTGGGTGGATCCGGACGGGGTGGGGGAGGCAGGTCTTGATGTTATTATCTGGGATGAGTTTGATCCTGTGACTCCTGAGGACATGGACAGGTTAATGGGGAGATTGAATGCGACCACATATTTATTGGACCCGTGTCCCTCCTGGTTGGTATTGGCCACCTGGGAGGTGACACGAGGCTGGCTCCAGAAAATTGTTTGATGGAGGGTGTTTTCCCTGCCGCCTTGAAAGAGGCGGTGGTGAGGCCCCTCCTCAAGAAGCCTTCCCTTGACCCAGCTAGTTTAGCAAATTATCATCCGGTCTCCAACCTTCGCTTTTTGGCAAAGGTTGTCGAGAGTGTGGTTGCACGACAGTTGCCCCAGTACCTGGATGAAACTGTCTATCTTGATCCATTCCAGTCCGGTTTACGGCCTGGTCACAGCACAGAAACAGCCTTGGTCGCGCTGGTTGATGATCTCTTGAGGGCTCGGGACAGAGGTTGTTCCTCTGTCTTGGTCCTATTAGATCTCTCAGTGGCTTTTGATATCATCGATCATGGTATCCTGCTGCGCCAACTCGAGGGACTTGGAGTGAGGGGCACTGTTCATCGGTGGTTCTCCTCCTACCTCTCCGACCGGTCGCAGATGGTGTTGACGGGGGGACAGAGATCGACCCCAAGGCGCCTCTTATGTGGGGTGCCGCAAGGGTCGGTTCTCTCGCCTCTTCTGTTCAACATTTATATGAAGCCGCTGGGTGAGATCATCCATGGTCTTGGGGTGAGTTGTCATCTATCGCTGATGATACTCAGCTCTATATTTCCACCTAACCACCCCAACGAGGCTGTTGAAGTGATGTCCCAGTGCCTGGAGGCCGTACGGGTCTGGATGGGGAGGAACAGACTCAGACTCAATCCCACCAAGACCGAGTGGCTGTGGATGCCGGCGGCCCGGTACAGTCAGCTAATTCCATCACTGACCATTGGGGGCGAACTATTGGCCCCCACGGAAAGGGCTCGTAATCTGGGCGTCCTCCTGGATGCACGGCTGTCTTTAGAAGATCATATGATAGCCGTCACCAGGGAGCCTTTCATCAGGTTCGCCTGATACGCCAGTTCGCCCTTTCTGGATCGGGCTTCCTTATGCACGGTCGCTCATGCCCTTGTTACATCCCACCTGGACTACTGTAATGCTCTCTACATGGGGCTCCCTTGAAGTGTGCCGGAGACTCCAACTGGTCCAGAATGCGGCTGCGCGGGTGATAGAGGAGCACCTTTGGCTCCCATGTAACACCCCTCCTGCGTAATCTGCACTGGCTCCCAGTGGTCTTCCGGGTTCACTTCAAGGTACTTGTCATCACCTTTAAAACGCTCCATGGCCTAGGGCCGGGATATTTACGGGACCGCCTACTGCCACCATTAGCCTCTCACCGACCAGTGCGCTCTCACAGAGAGGGCCTCCTCCGGATACCGTCAGCTAAACAATGTTGGCTGGCGACCTCTAGGGGGAGGGCCTTCTCTGTGGGGGCCCCTACCCTCTGGAACGAGCTCCCTCTGGGGCTTCGTCAACTCCCCGATCTCAAGTCCTTCCGCCGCGAGCTGAAGACGTTGCTGTTTCGAAGAGCAGGACTAGCTTGAATGTAGTTTTAAATTGGGATTTTTAAAAAAGGGGTTTAAATGAGGTTTTAAATTTGTATTTAAAAGTTAGAGCATCAATTGAATTTAACTATCTATTCTTTTAGCTGTTTTTTATGTATTATATGTTTTCTGTTGTGTGTTTTTTTTTTTTTTGACTGTGAACCACCCTGAGTCCTTCGGGAGATGGGCGGTATACAAATATAATAAATAATAATAATAATAAGGATTGCCAGCAACAAGTTATAGTCATACAGTCATAAGTGGAAAGAGATTGGTGATGGGAACTATGAGACGATTAATAGTAGTGCAGATTCAGTAAATAGTTTGACAGTGTTGATGGAATTATTTGTTTAGCAGAGTGATGGCCTTAGGGAAAAAACTGTTCTTGTGTCTAGTTGTTCTGGTGTGCAGTGCTCTATAGCGTCGTTTTGAGGGTAGGAGTTGAAACAGTTTATGTCCAGGATGCGAGGGGTCTGTAAATATTTTCACGGCCCTCTTCTTGATTCGTGCAGTATACAGGTCCTCAATGGAAGGCAGGTTGGTAGCAATTATTTTTTCTGCAGTTCTAATTATCCTCTGAAGTCTGTGTTTTTCTTGTTGGGTTGCAGAACCGAACCAGACAGTTATAGAGGTGCAAATGACAGACTCAATAATTCCTCTGTAGAACTGAATCAGCAGCTCCTTGGGCAGTTTGAGCTTACTGAGTTGGCGCAGAAAGAACATTCTTTGTTGTCCTTTTTTAATGATGCTTTTGATGTTAGCTGTCCATTTTAGATCTCATTTTAGCCTGAACACTATTCAAATATAATAATAATAATAACAGAGTTAGTAGGGACCTTGGAGCAGGGGTGAAATGCTCCCGGTTTGGACCAGATCGCCCGATCCGGTAGTGATGGCAGCAGGTGGTTCGGAGAACCGGTAGCAAAAATCCCTCCCTTTCCCATGCCCAGCTGAGTCGCATGATCATCAGAGGTGTTTTTTTTTTAACTTTTAAAAGCATTTTTTCTTCAGCTGAAAAATGCTTTTAAAAGTAAAAAAAAAAGCCTCTGATGATCGCGCGGCTCAGCTAGGATTGTCAGAACTTTTTAAAAGTATTTTTTCTACAACCTCTTCGGCCAAAGAGGTTGTAGAAAAAATGCTTTTAAAAGTAAAAAAAAATGTTGGCCATGCCCACCCACCCACATACACACCAAGCTACACCCACAGAACTGGTAGTAACAAATTTTACATTTCACCACTGCCTTGGAGGTCTTCTAGTCCAACCCCCTACCCAGGCAGGAAACCCTACACCACTTCAGACAAATGGTTATTCAACATCATCTTAAAAATTTCCAGTGTTGGAGCATTCACAACTTCTGCAGGCAAGCTGGTCCACTGATTAATTGTTCTGATTGTCGGGAAATTTCTCCTTAGTTCTAGGTTGCTTCTCTCCTTGATTAGTTTCCACCCATTGCTTCTTGTTCTACAATATGTGCATGTTGAATTCACAACTGCCTGGCCACCATAGCTATTGCTGGGAGTTTACACATCTGAGATCTTTTTGTCTGATTGGGGAAGACTGAGTGGGGTTCTAAGTGCCACAAAGTGATGAGTGGCAAAAAAACCCTGCAGCATTACCAGTCTATATGACTGATGGTGCTCTTCCACACTGAGGACTATAAGTGGATCCCATTTCCCATATCAAGTGACAAGACAAGGTCATGCCACAGCTCTTGACAACATCAAGAGAAGCCCTTGGTTGTAGATCCTGACCTCCTGTCTTGTTCTCTAAGCCAAGCAAAAGATAAAAGCATTTCTTTACATTAAAAAATCATTTTAAAGCCATAAGATGAAGAAATATCTTGATACACCACAGCTCAAAATTTAAAAGCTTTCTTTTCCCTATTGCTATTGGGAAGTAATCCCTATTAATTTCTTGGATCCTCTTTCCCGATTGCTCTCTGTTGACCTCCACTGAGAATTTTGTTCCATAAATCAGTAAGTCTCCCAGGTACATGGCGGGGTGGGGAATAGCAGTCAGGTTGCCATTTGTCATTTCCTTTCCTGGAATGCTTCTCTCCCTTCCCACTTCATGATGCCCTGGTTTCCATCAGTCACATTGACCCTACCTTTGGAAAGCCTGAGGAGGAAGGCAAAAGGTGAACTTTTCTGGAACTTCTAAGGATAGGAAACTTTCCAGGTACCTTTTAAGGTGAGGAAGGAAGGAAGGAAGGAAGGAAGGAAGGAAGGAAGGAAGGAGGGAAGGAAGGAGAGAGATAACTCTCCTTTAATCTAGATTGCAGAAAACTTTAATCTAGATTGCAGAAAATATGACTTCTGTAACAGAATCATCAGTGCTTGGAATACTTTACCTGACTCTGTGGTCTCTTCTCATAATCCCAAAAGCTTTAACCAAAAACTATCTACTATTGACCTCACCCCATTCCTAAGAGGACCATAAGGGGCGTGCATAAGCGCACAAACGTGCCTACCGTTCCTGTCCTATTGTTTTTCTTTTCTTCTTCCTATATATATATGCTTATACCTTTATATACTATATAACCTTTCTGTATGATAGTTACATATATTGTTGTGACAAAATAAATAAATAAATAAATAAATAACTCTCTGCAAAGGGTAAGATAAATAATATACAGTACTTCTTATAACTGAAGAAGGCCAAAAGTCATTTGTAATGCAAATTAGCATTACAATAAATCTATTCCTAGCACAATCCCACCACCTTTTCCCACCTCATAATCTGACCCTCTAAGATCCACTTTGATCTCAAGATGCAGAAAAAACCCAAGGAAAGATGACTCAAGTCTTCACTGAAAACGTGTTAGTAGTCAGAGTTAATGCCCAACCACAGCCTTGGGCAAGACATGATTATATGACATTTTCCATGGGCCATACCTGGCACTGGTTTTCCAAATATGATGGTAGCAGTACTAGGGAAGGATCCATTATGTTGGCACCCTATGCAACCAGGTGACTAAAATGATTTGGGACAGGGGTGGTTTCTACTTAGATTTACTACCGGTTCGCAACAGGACTGCACACGCTCACTTACTTCACTCTTGCACATGCACGTGCTTCTGCACATGTGCAGAAGCTTCCTGATGACGTCTGGGTCGGTGGGCAGAGCCTCCCACCAGTTTTAATGCACGTTCTTGCAAACCGGTCCAAACCGGGGATGGGTGGTGGACAACCCACCACTGATTTGGCCTCACACCTCCTACATCATCCTAATGACTCTGAAAGAGGATCTACACAGGTGTCAGAGCTGACTTGCCTTAAGAATCTACAACCATCGAAAAGAATCTTGTCTTCCCATTGCCATTTTCCAGGTGCCCCTAAAGGGTTAATGAGCCGGCAAGGGGAAACATCCCCATCCAACCTCCCACTTCTTGGTAGGCCCCAGACAATAAGCCCCAGGAGGCATTGTGGGCTCATTACTTTCACTCTGGGGTTGAGGCCATCTGCCTTTGTGTGCTCAATGCTGGCTCATCTTTGCTCCTTTAGGGTGGGGGTAATTGGGTTTAAACACTAAACTAATGAGGTGTGAAAAGGTTAGCACAGAGAATAAACAGCTGAGGGAGCCTCCTAGGGAGGGGAGCAGGCAAATGGAGAAGGCTACATCAGAAGATTGTCCAGCCAGGTCCAACTCAGATTCTTAGGTTTTCAAAGAATTTCCTCCATGCCCCAAATGTCCAGCTGTTATAAACAGAGCCTGAGTTCCATACCAGACCCCACACCTCTAAGATAACTTCACGTTGTCACTTTGGAAAGCAGCACTGGAGCAGAGCTGAAGTGATAGATGGTTATAGATCTGAAGCAGGAAGCATTGACTTCACTCTCAAACAGATTCATTGAAGTGTGCAGCAATGCATTAAAAATCAGAAACAGTGAACTGACAACAGTGAACTGCTCTTGAGGTCAGTCACTTATTGTGAGTCTAAAATGGAACCGTGGTATTACACAAGCAAAGCAAATAGGAAGTACAAGATGTAATATTTAAAAGTGGGGTTTAATTGGGTTGGAGATCCACTTGCCTCATGTCTTTTGCTAAGTTTTATCAAAGAATTATGTTGACTAGCAAGATCCCGTTAATAGCACTAGGGAATTTGGTACATAAAGTAATTGAAATGGTAAATACAGTACCTTCATTGCAGAATTTTTGTTGAAAATTTTAACTTTAAAAGGTCTTTAAAATGGAGAATATGGGAAGATATGTATAAAAGCATCTACAATCCTTTTCTTGTTCACTGACAGACATGAACAAACATGTTATTAGAAACACAAATATGAGAGATGGTCCCCACATTTTCAAAATAGTTGCTGAAAGTTTAAGAAACAGTGGTTTAAGCCAGTAGGCTGTCTAGAAATTTTGTATACAACAACCAGATACATACATTAGTGAAATTCATGTGGTCTCATGCAGTTCTAACACGGTATCTGTGGATCCACAATGTAGAAAGAATTTATTTTCTCCATATACAGGGATATTCTGATTATATATAAACAGATACTCACCATGGGATTATACTTGTCTGACATAGTGGGCTCATACTTCTACTAAGCCAATATGTGATTTGGTGGTCTTGGTATGCCACATTATGCAAACCCACCCCTTGTGCTTTATAAACCATCGTTTATACTCAGTGGTGGTTAAGGCACTAGGCTAGAAACTGGTAGATTGTGAGCTCTAGTCCTGTCTTTGGCACATTGCCAGCTGGGTGACTCTGCTGACTTTGGGTCAGTCACTCTCACTCAATCCTAGGAAGGAGGAAATGGGAAACCACTTCCAAAATCTTGCCAAAACTGCATGGTCTTGTCTAGGCAGAATTGACAGAATTCAACAATGACTTGAAGGCTCAATCAACCAATCAATCAATTTCGAACTCATCTAATTGCAGTTTAGTCAACAAACCATACAAATCATAATGTGATGTGTGAATCATGTAACAAAGTTTTCATCTCCTTTATTTTAAGTTGACTAGCTTTCTGATAGAAAGATATCTGTGCTCACACTTTCTCCAGCTCCAATCAACTTAAAAACTTAGGACAATCCTATAAAATCTAGTCATGAACTCAAGATCTGTATTTAAAAAACTGTATCTTACATAAGCACTTTTTTAATTTTTACATATTTTGTTTGGGTCTTATGTACATACAGAATGTAAGAATTTCATACTGTTCTTTGGGACAATAGTATTTAAGATACTGAAAAGTAATATGAACAAACCGAGTATAAATTACAAACGGGGATGCCAGATATCATGGAATGATTCAAGGAAGAAAAGTAGCTTTATCATAATTAGGTGTAATACTATAGATCATGAAGCTGAAGTGAGAAGCGAAGGAGTAAATCCATAGGGGATCTATAGGTGATAGGACACTGGGGAAGAAGACATTCAGCTGGATCCTTGCCAGCTTTTGAGGAGGCTGTAATCTATCTTCCCACAGGGGTGTCAAACTCAATTTCATTGAGGGCCACATCAAAGTTGTGTTTGACTTCTGGGGGCCGGGGTGGGCATTGCCAGGGTGGGTGTTTCCAGGGTGGGCATTGCCAGCTCAACATCACTTGGGTCAGGGTGCCTATGGCGGCCTGAGCAGTCTGACAGAAACGGCCTCCTGCAATGCTCTGCCAGTGAAAACGGAGGTCGGGAGGCAGAGGCACTGTGGGGCGGTCCTTTGCTGTTTCCAGGGCAGCCCTGCAGG
This sequence comes from Ahaetulla prasina, assembly GCF_028640845.1. Classification (NCBI taxonomy): domain Eukaryota; kingdom Metazoa; phylum Chordata; class Lepidosauria; order Squamata; family Colubridae; genus Ahaetulla; species Ahaetulla prasina. The sequence goes on from NC_080539.1 coordinate 30,204,614, forward strand.
CCAGAATTAAACACCCTGCTGGCCGGATCCGGACCCCGGGCCTTGAGTTTGACACCCGTACACTAGACAATTGCCTTCCGTATTTCATATTTATTAACCACTGGTCAAAATAGAAAAATCTTTCAGAGTTGCCACTGCTGATGTATTTTCCTGTTCCTTGGCATCATACAAGGCAGCCATATCACAAAGGGAGTTTGGGGTTCATTTGTTTTTACTTAGGCAACCGCAATTCCAGACAATGTATGAAGGTTCTGGAGGAATATAAAGACCCATAAAGAAGCAGGGAGCATTCCTTGCACTTTCCTAGTTCTGGGACCAACCAGCACCTTGGTAAAGGAATACAAACAAAGCCTGCAAGAGGATTAGGTTGAAGGCTCATCTTGCCCTGCTTTCCATTATAATTTCCAGTTAGGAAACCACAAGCCTTTATAGCAAACAGACAGATGATAAAGCAGTGGGTTTTTTTTGTATTTTTAAAAAAATTTTTGCATCAAATTAAATGGATGTTTGGTGTCATAGAATTCTGCCTAAATCAGGCAGGCAAGGAAGAACCATCATTACCATGTTCAGGTTCAGGATGCTGCCTTTTGACAAGCTCCTGTTTCCAGTATAGATGTGGAATAGGGTCCTCTCCTCGAGCTCTTGGGTCTGGTCAGCTTGTTCTATGATTTGTCTCTTTAAGTTTATTCCTGCAACCTTTCAGGAAGTCATTTATAATTGTACAGAAGAGGAGGGAAGAGGCCTTTGCCAACAAGACCTGTTCAGCCTTTGCTACCTTACCTTGGCAGACATGGGTCTGGATGGGGAGGAACAGGCTCAAGCTTAATCCCTCCAAGACGGAGTGGCTGTGGATGCCGGCACCCCGATTCAGTCAGCTGCAGCCGCGGCTGACTGTTGGAGGCGAGTTATTGGCCCCAAAGGATAGGGTGCGCAACTTGGGTGTTCTCCTGGATGAACGGCTGTCGTTTGAAGATCACTTGACGGCCGTCTCCAGGAGGGCCTTCCACCAGGTTCGCCTGGTTCGGCAGTTGCGCCCCTTCCTTGATCGGGATGCCTTATGCACAGTCACTCATGCGCTCGTTACCTCCTGCTTGGATTATTGTAATGCTCTCTACATGGGGCTCCCCTTGAGGTGCACCCGGAGGCTTCAGTTAGTCCAGAATGCAGCTGCGCGGGTGATAGAGGGAGCTTCACGTAGCTCCCGTGTAACACCACTCCTGCGCAGACTGCACTGGCTACCTGTGGTCTTTCGGGTGCACTTTAAGGTTTTGGTTACTACCTTTAAAGCGCTCCATGGCTTAGGGCCTGGGTACTTACGGGACCGCCTGCTGTTACCTCATGCCTCCCACCGACCCGTACGCTCACACAGAGAGGGACTTCTCAGGGTGCCGTCCGCCAAGCAATGTCGGCTGGCGGCCCCCAGGGGAAGATCCTTCTCTGTGGGGGCTCCTACCCTCTGGAACGAACTTCCCCCGGGCTTACGCCAAATACCTGACCTTCGGACCTTTCGCCGCGAATTGAAAACACATTTATTTATTCGCGCGGGGCTGGCTTAAATTTTATTGGTTTTAAATTTTTATTATCAATTTTTAATGGGTTTTAGTTTTATATGTTCCAAAGTTTTAGGCCAATTATGTAATAAGTTTTTTAATTCGTATTTTAAATTGTATATTGTACTGTTTGTTTTACCTTGGCTGTACACCGCCCTGAGTCCTTCGGGAGAAGGGCGGTATAAAAATTGAATAAATAATAATAATAATAATTAGCCAGAGACATTGCACTGAAGCAGCAGGACTTATTGCCTTCATATGTGTTTCTGAGCAGGTTTGAGTTCTGCCCTGCAGGACACTTCCATTGTTCTCTCACCTAGAGAAAGAATGACTTTGATGAGGGCAGATGGCATTATGCAGAGGGTGAAGAAAGGAGGTAGAAGGAGGATGGTTACTTTTGTCAGACACCAGATAAAATTGATGATCAGAGAATTCAGGATACCAAGCCAAACAAGCACGGGTGGTATTCACTTACCTTCGCTACCGGTTTGCAAATGTGAGCTCACGCAGAGCCTTCCACACATGTGCAGAGTGTAAAAAACGGGACATGATGATGTCTGGACGGGTGGGCGGAGCCTCCCACAGCTGCCGCTACCGGTTTACCCGAATCGGATAGAACCGGTTGAATACCACTACTGCATACAAGGCATAACCATTGCCCAAGTAATTCAGTGATGGACTTCACAAACTTTGGAGAGGATGATGGCAAGTAGCTTGGATAACTAGTCATTAGAGGCAAGGGTTTTTTTTTTCTCCAGACAATGGACCTTTGAATTACCAATAGCTGGAGAGCAACATCAGAAGAGGGCATTTCTCAAGATGGGTGTGTAGGATCACAAGGGAGAAGGAAGCTGCATCATGTGGATCTTTGATTCAATGCAGCTCTCATTGCATGTTAGCATCATATGTCATAGGGAGGAGGGAGCTGGAATAACTGCAGATAGATTGAGAACGTGCAAATTGCCTGCCATTGAAGCCGGCTAAGTGTTTTTAATGAAATACCTCATCATGATTTAGGACCGTTTATACCAGCCTACTACGGTACCTGTGTTGGTAGTTCACAAAGCCTGTTAGACGTTCCTAGATAGACTGGCTAAGAAACATGACCAGATGAGCTGATTCTACTTTATCATAAGTCTACATTAACAGTATCTTGCAAGTCTGATAGTATAAGTCTCCCACTCTCCCTTTTACTGAGACGTCAGGAAGATTCCTTTCTGGATCTCTTTTGCTGCCCATTATGCCGCTGTGGGCCGTGCCCTCTCTTATCTGATTGTTACCTAGGCAGCATCTTTCCCCCCCTGCTCCCAAGGTCATTCCCACATATCATGACAACACCTTAGATACCAGCTTCTTTAACACGTTAGAAGTCCAGAAATAATGTGACCACCTCAGACACTTCTAATTTAAAAGTCAACTTTACAAAAACAGCCTGTTTATATCCAAAGCTCACCCATCCAATTTCCATTGGGCCCTAATGCATTTTTTATGCCATTTCTTGCCTGTCAGCCTGTCACAGAGTCAAGGGGATGCTGGCATCCTTTCTGGAGACTACTGCTCAGTGAACTTTTGGGGGTCACCTTGTGGCTATAGCAGCACAAACAGGGTTTCGACATGTAGGAGGGGTACACCATTTGGACCACCTGATACAGGTAGTCCTCCACTTGATAATGAAGCCCAGAATTTATGTTGCCAAGTGAGAAATTTGTTCAGTGAGTTTGGACCCATTTTATGACTTTTCTTGCGACTTTTGGTAAGTGAATCACTGCAGTTGTTAAACTAGGAACACGGTTGTAAAGTGAATCTTTTTTTTTTTTTTTACATTTATATCCCGCCCTTCTCCGAAGACTCAGGGCGGATTACAGTGTATAAGGCAATAGTCTCATTCTATTTGTATATTTTACAAAGTCAACTTATTGCCCCCCCAACAATCTGGGTCCTCATTTTACCTACCTTATAAAGGATGGAAGGCTGAGTCAACCTTGGGCCGGGCTTGAACCTGCAGTAATTGCAGGCTACTGTGTTCTAATAACAGGCTCCTTACAACCTGAGCTATTCCGGCCCTGGCTTCCCCATTGACTTTGCTTGTCAGAAGTTTGCAAAAGGAGATCACATGACCCCAGCACATAGCAACCGTCATAAATATGAACCAGTTTTCAAGCATCCAAACATAAATCACATGACCATGGGGATGCTGCAATGGTCATAAGCAGAGATGGTATTCAGCCGGTTCAGACCGGATCACCTGAACCAGTAGTGGAAATTGCATGGGCAGAAGATGTTTGCTTGTGCAAAGCGCATGCGCGGAAGGCCGGCCACACACGTGGAAGGCAGGTCCGCATGCGAACTGAGCACGCGCATGCACACATAATGTGAAACCCACCGCTGGTCATAAGTGTGAAAAATGGTCATGTCACTTTTTTCAGTGCCATTGTAACTTCCAACGGTCACTAAATGAACTGTTGTAAGTCAAGGACTATCTGTAGTCCTCAAGGAGGCGACAAAGAAATGATGAAATGCAAAGTATGCCCAAGTGGTGGTGTAGAGTATATCATATCATAACTTATTTTTTAGCTGCTCAAGCTTTCCACCAAATGTTAGGAATATGGACTAATGCGTGGCTCAGCATTGCTTCTTTAACCTGTGTGGCTGGCACCCTGCAGAGCAACTTCAGCAGCACTTTGACCCCAAAGCAGCAGCAAAATCTTCTCAGATTAGCACCATACTCCCCTCTGACCTCTCATTTGCTGATGTACAGAATGTCTGCGGCTTCTAGCCCCACCATCCAGGCAGGCAGAGGAACGTAACCTGTTTCCCAGGGTTGCTAGTGGCAATTAAACAGCCTTTGGTTTGGCCCCTCTCATTAACAAAGCTGCATTGGCAGGCCTCCTTAGCCCAGATAGACTTTGCAGAATGAAGCTAGTCTTTTGTTGTTGTTGTTAGTTGCAAAGTCGTGTCCGACCCATCGCGACCCCATGGACAACGTTCCTCCAGGCCTTCCTGTCCTCTACCATCCTCTGGAGTCCATTTAAACTCATGCCTACTGCTTCAGTGACTCCATCCAGCCACCTCGTTCTCTGTCGTCCTCTTCTTCTTTTGCCCTCAATCTTTCCCAGCATTAGGCTCTTCTCCAGTGTGTCCTTCCTTCTCATTAGGTGGCCAAACTATTTCAGTTTCTTCTTCAGGATCTGGCCTTCTAAAGAGCAGTCAGGGTTGATCTCCTCTAGGACTGATTGGTTTGATCGCCTTGCAGTCCAAGGGACTCGCAGGAGTCTTCTCCAGCACCAGAGTTCAAAGGCCTCAATTCTTTGGCGCTCAGCCTTTCTTATGGTCCAGCCTTCACAGCCATACATTGCAACTGGGTAAACCATAGCCTTGACTATACGCACTTTTGTTGGCAGGGTGCTGTCTCTGCTTTTTAGTACGCTGTCTAGATTTGCCATAGCTTTCCTCCCCAGGAGCAAGTGTCATTTAATTTCTTGGCTGCAGTCCCCATCTGCAGTGATCTTGGAGCCCAGAAAAATAAAATCTGTCACTACCTCCATTTCTTCCCCATCTATCTGCCAGGAATTGAGAAGGCCGGATGCCATGAAGTCTACAACTTCCTTATCTACATTGACAGAGGAACATCATTTCCTAAGGATGACTTTTGACTGTCCCAAAGGGGCTTTTTCAAGAGGCAACTGGACTTTTTGGTTTTTTCTTTGAAGACATTTTGCTTTTCATCCAAGAAGCTCACCCAAGAGCTGAAGAAGCTTTTTGGATGAGAAACAAAACGTCTTCAAAGAAAAACCAGAAAGTCCAATTGCTTCTTGAAAAGGCACTTTTGGGACAACCATGACCTGGATGACTGAGAATCTCCATAGACATGACTTTTGACTGGTTTCCCAGGGCATTGTGGGGAATTGTCACTTACTGATTGCCTCATTTAGTGACTAGTTGAAGTTAACAATTGTGTAAAAATAGCTTTGTCACCAATAATCACCATCAAAGCATCTGCGGTTACATGATCGCTATTTGGGTGCTTCACTTTGTGACATGCAAAGTTAATGGAGAAGACAGAAGTAAAATCCTAAATTGCAGTCATGTGATGTTTCACTTAACAATCATGCACTCAGTGATGAAGTTGCTGGTACTAATTGTGGTTGCTAATTGAGGACTACCGTAGTGGGGAATGGACTGAAACCCTCAGACCAACTCTGCTTTTATGGGCATAGCACCATCACCTCCCCATGCAGGTCTCCTCTTCTAAAATGGCTCCAACAGCCAATGGGGACTCTGATTTACATGATGTGTTAACTATCATATGGTTTTCTTGCCTCTGATTTAGGAAGTTCTATGAAATCAAACATTGTGCTTTGTCACCACCATCTGTAGTTTACTGTGTTGTGTGAACCAGGCCTCCATAGTTTGTTCAAAGAATCCCAAAGATTAAACAAAATATAGTATAGGGCAATGTGTCAAATCTAGTCAATACTAGGCCCATAATCTGGTTGACTCAGCTTCTTTGGGGCCTACATGTGAGACCCCTGAATTTGGGGATACAAATCTTTCAAAGGTCCAGGGAATGCCATAGAATGCTAAGAGAAAGCACACCTTTGTAATCACGTTTGCATCCTGGTGAATAAAAGAACCTTATTTTCCTACTTTGAATGCTTCAAAATCCACTGGCTGCATTCAGGATTACAGCTTCATCAACTGCATACCCCTGTGACCATACCACTCAACAGTCTGTGCCACTAGTGAACTGAATGACATGTCTTGTGGGCATCAGGTTATTTCCACCAGCACCCCCATATACCCCTTCCTCTGTCTTCATCCCCTGCGTGACTAAGCCATTTCCAAGAAGAATCAAATTATCTTCCCATGCAAAGGCAAAGGCAGGTGAATTGTGTGGAAATGGGGTGGGCAGCAGTAAAGAGCACCACACTGCCCTGAGAAGAAATTTCTCTCTGGTAGGAAGTGGCTTAATAGCTAAGACGCTGAGCTTGTCGATCGAAAGGTCGGCAGTTCAGCGGTTCGAATCCCTAATGCTGTGAAACGGGGTGAACTCCTGTTACTTGTCCCAGCTTCTGCCAACCTAACAGTTCGAAAGCACGTACAAAATGCAAGTAGAAAAATAGGGACTACCTTTGGTGGGAAGGTAACAGTGTTCCATGCGCCTTTGGCGTTTAGTCATGCCGGCCACATGACCACGGAGACGTCTTTGGACAGCGCTGGCTCTTCGGCTTTGAAATGGAGAAGAGCACCGCCCCCTAGAGTCAGGAACGACTAGCACATATGTGCAAGGGGAACCTTTCCCTTTACCTTAGGAAGGAACTAACTGTTTACAAAGACCTAGATCCCTGCCCCACCTGACATCAGTGATCTTCTGTTTAGGGGATTTGAGGGAAGAAGCAGAAAAGGCTTGGAATGGCCTCTACAGTCACACACCCTGCCAACCCCGGGAAGTAGACAAAACATTCTGGGCAGGCAGCTGCTGCTGCTGAAGCCAATGCAAACACTCAGCAAGAGGAAAAGACACCCTGACTCTCTCTCTTTGTCCCTCTCCCTCCCAAATGGGGCTCCGGGAATTAACTGCACCTTACCTACACACAGACACACACAGACACACACACAACTTGAGCAGCAGCATGACCCTTCACCTTTCCTGGCCACCGCTGACCTCCCCACTGTCCAGACTGGATGGTGCTTCCTGGCTGCTCTGTGCCTGTCTCTCATTAGGCAGGGACACGCGCTCAATGACACTGCAGGAGCCCTTTGTGGACTTCCCTAATTATCCAGCAAGGACAATAAAGGCTCAGGAGCTAAGCCAGGCAATACTTCCTGCAACCAGAGAGGAACAGAGCAGTCAGGTCTCCAGCCAGCAAAGCGCCACAGGTTGCCCTGGAGATACAACAAGAGCATGTAACATGCATAACCCAGATAATCCCCCAGATAGTCTTGCATGGCATTTAAGCCTAGTGGTCTCCATCCCAAGGCCTTGCTACCAATCATCTCCTCCCCTGTTGCTGTGACTAAAGAGTCACAACTGCCTGCAGAGGACCGAGGGGAGCAGGAAAAAGATTTCTTGCCTACTTTAAGTGGTTTCTAAGGAGAAGTCTGGAAAAGTAGGTTGGTTTGTGCTTAGAGCTAGTTTGGCATTTGGGGATAATACTTGCATCTCTTGCTCCATCACGAAGATTTCTGCTTGAGTGGGCAAGCTTGAGAAAGAAAAAGAAATATTGGTTTTTCAAACGGACACATCTGAGCTCTCCTCTTAGACAGGGCAGAAATTCTGGGCTCCCAGCATCCTTTGCTTTTCTTCCTGTTGCAGTCAGCAGCCGGAGAGAAAAAGAAACATCATTTTTACGCACTGGTTGCAGCTGTTTCTGATAATTATTTAAGAGCACAATGTAAAAGAATACACCTTTTGTTTGCAAATTTATTTAACCCAGGAAATATAACATTTTCATCACTGTCCATGGGGGCTATTTAGTATTACACACCACTAGGGCCCTGTGAATTATTAACTTAGCTGCCGAGGCCTGCAAAGTAAGAAGCTGGAAACGTAATCCACTTCCAGCGTCAATTCTCTTTTCTCGCTCTAAAATGGAGGAAATGGTGCCCCTACCCTTCAGGCAAAAGGTAACAGCCAAATTCTGCTCAGAGTCACTTTTGTGTGGGATGGGTGGCTACACAAATAGGATAAATAAAAGAATGCCAAATATTTCTTAATCAAAACTCATCCTTAAAATAATGGCAAAACACAGGAAATTCCACATCAGTTCTCTACTTATCTGAGGACAAAGAAAGTGTGCATTTTCCTCCTACTGCTTCTCTATTCCATTTAATGAAAGAGATTTTGTTCAAGGAGAAATATGTCAACAATCTTGTTGGCGGACTACGGCTTCCTTGCCCATTGAGATACAAAATGATCAAATAATATATAAATAGTCTGTTTTCCATTAGATATTAATTCTTTCCAGCGATCTGCAGCCTCCCTGGATCCCCAAGGGAATATATAAGAGAATTAAGAGAAACCATCTACTCAACATCTTTCTCATGAATTTGATGGTACTTGGCAAGTTTGGTCTTACCTCGGATTCTTCTCCTTTGAAAAACTGCCAGTTGTTGTCATGGGTGGTATGCTCATATTTAGGCTGTAGTCATGTCAGAGAGCAGCCACCTCTTACCCATTCCAAACCACCTCCTCCATCACCTCTGGACAAAGTCCTTCGCACATGGAAATTCCCACACATTCCAGAGGGAATTCTATGGGGATGGGAGAGCTGATGGCTATGGTGCCCCAAACATTTCACACACCTGCCATTCTCTGCATTTGAAGGGCTGTTTTGTGCTCTTCTGTCCCGGCCCCTTTGTGTTCTTCCCCAACCCATAGGGACGCTGTGGAGTTTGACCTTTAGATGAGGCAATCTTGAGCCATGGTGAGTGCATATACTGGACATGTAGAGATTCTGCTGTTCTATTTATTCATCCAGCACTGAAGGCAGTTTTATTTTCTTGCCTTTTGTTGTGCAAGACAAAGGGATTGTTTATTGTACTGGCAGAGGAAATATAACCAAGGCAGCACATTCTTTAGTCTTTAGTGTTATATGGATATCATGGCAGCATGAATTGAAGAAAAAAGGGTAAGTTTGCTACTAATGCTTCTCTGTACAATATATTTGTGAGTTTCAGCAGAATCCACAATATGGATTATCCCAGTCTTTTGGCAAATTATTGCAGTATGTTCTGTGCAAGACTACCTTCGAGATTGATCCTGAAGCTAAAAGTGGTGCAGCTAGATTTCTGACAGATGTGCAGTATCATCACACACATGCATTACAACTGTGCTGAAGAATTTGTATTGGTTGCCATTCTACCTACATAAAGCCAAGCTGTTGGTGTAGCATTTAAAGGTCTAAAGCAGGGGTCTCCAACCTTGGCAACTTTAAGACTTGTGACTTCAACTCCCAGAGTTCCTCAGCAAAGCTGGCTGAGGAGCTCTGGGAATTGAAGTCCACAAGTCTTAAAGTTGCCAAGGTTAGAGACCCCTGGTCTAAAACATAGAGACAAAAGTTATCTGAAAGTTTCGTTGGATCACTTTCCCAGAACCTCTGCTACTCAAGAGGAGGTTGTGTTCTCTCTGCTTTGCTCAGTTTGCTCCTTGAGGGCAATATGGCAGTAACTTTCCTGCAGCATCGCCTACGCTGCTGAATAACATCTACTCTGCAGTAAGCCAGGCTGCCACAGCAATGGGTTTTAAATAATTGAAAAGCAGGTATTTTTTCAGTTAGGCCTTCTTCAGCTATTAGCTCTCTTTTCTCTGAATAGAAAGGTTTTCCTTTAATTTTCATTTGTGAAATATTATTAGGATGGAGGCAGGGAGAAAGGAGATTCTTTGCAATTAAAAGTAGTTTGGAAAAACTGTTAGCAAATCATATTAGGAAAGTTTTAACTGTCCTATGCCAATCATGACACTCTGCAGCTCTTGTCCCCAGTCCTGAGATTACATTTGCCTTCTCAGGTTAAGGAACTTCCTTCATCTTCACATTCTGCTGCAGCTGATTGGCACATCAGTGGCCATTGGGATTAACAAGACCACGATAGCTGTCTGCCTGAACCTACTCTGATTCTGTTTTATAAAATATATATATACAAAAATAGATATTAAAGTAAATGGTAAAATCGTGTCTTAAATAAATGTCAGACTCTTGTCCGAGAGTAACATTTTTGAAAATAATATCAGTTTAATTTTGGAACCCATCATCTCTTTGGAGGATTTTGTTCCTTGATACTTGAGTTGAGCTAATGTCTATATTCACCCTGAATTTTATCAGATATTCAAGCACATACAAGAAGAGATGGATAGGACTCATTTATTAAATATTTGGCAGATGAGAAAACATGGCTTCTAGTTTACAGCTTTCTATTAGACTTGTTCCCAACATGTACAGGATCTCCCATATATTTTTAACAAACTTTAGTGAAAACATTTGCATTCACACATTCAGGAATTCTCATACACATATACACATTCACCCATGCACGAGTGGGAAAACAGTTGTAAACTGGACTTATTACATTCATCCTCACATTGGTTCTCACTGTACCAAGCTTAGCTTTTGGTGGGCTGCGTAGTAGACAAAAAAGTATTAATTGCCAGTTGTAGAGCTAGTATTGTTTGAGATCCAGGATGTATTAAAAGGAAAATGCATACATTCACACATACACAGTGCACAATTTCCTTGCTCTCCACATCATAATTTCTAGAGAAATTCCGCTTCTTTTTTTCTCTCTCAACAGGGAAACACAGTCCTCCACTGCATCTTGGTAACAGTCAGCATAGTTGGCTTGCCTTCCATATCTTTGTACAGTATCATACCTACCCCAGTGATAATGTGGTCAAACTGTAGCAGTGGCAACTGGCAAGCCATAATCAGCAAGGGCCAAACCAATTTGTCTGAAGTGATGTAGGGTTTCCTGCCTAAGCAAGGGGTTGGACTAGAAAATCTCCAAGGTCCCTTCCAACTCTGTTATTCTATTCTGTTCAATTGAAAGCATCCAGGAATAAGGGTGGGAGGGAAGCTTTGCTCCAGCACCTTCTTTGCATCCCAGGGAGAATATTGGCTGGCTTGCCTTTAGTTTCCATGTGGAAGCATGGATCTGTTCTGCCTCCTGTTTGGTCTAGCTGCTAGCATATTTTATCTCAATCACAGCTTCACTTAGAATGCCTAGACACATCATGGCTGTATTCACACACCAGATCAAAGACCCAGCAGCTGCATTTGCACATGTGAAGCCACATTATTTTAGTTTTGTTTACGTGGTTTAGCATGGTGTTAGTCTAGGGTCAACATACTGAATGAACTTAGAAAATGGGACTGGGTGAACTATCAAAAATTCAGTAATCAAACTAAGCATGTTGTATGACCATAGCAAATCTTTAATTCCTGCCTACTGATGCTGATTCCCAGACATGTGCCAACAGCTGCAGGTTCTTCCCTGTCCTTTCCAGAATGTCCTGAGGAAGAGAATCGGTCCTTTTGAAGAACACTAAAGAGGAGCAGCAGCTTTCCCAAAGGAATCTAATTTCTGTATGCAGAGCAAAATCTTTCTGAACTATGAGTCTATATGGCAGGCCAGAAGTCTGTTTTATTTTAATCTGGGCTGGCATATCCACTGCCCTCTCCCATAGCTGCAAGACAAGTCACCCAGAAAATAGGAACAGCAAAGCCCCTCAGTTGGGCCCCCATGCTGTCCCAGAGCTCTATCAAAGCCGTTGCTTCCAGAATCCTGCTGCATCTGCTCATCTTTTCTGGTCATTCACATTTGTTCATACCTACCAAAGTGCCCTCTACCTACACACCAAATTACTTGGACATAAAGGAATGAGGATGATTCATCAAGAATTCACACCTGGTTGTTCTGCAGTTCTGATAACCAAAACCAAATTCTCTTCTCAGTTCCCTTCTCCAAGGAGCTGGTTTTGAGGGACTATTTGTGGACCAATCAAAGCAATAAAACTTTGCCATTTGTGTATGTGTGTGAATCAGACAGACAGACAGACGGAGGGAAGGAGAATGAGTAAGGGAGAGAGAGAGAGAGAGAGAGAGAAGGTGAACAAGAGCAGATAAACTTTTTTTTTTAATTTACATTTATATCCCGCCCTTCTCCGAAGACTCAGGGCGGCTTACAGTGTAAACTGGCCCATTTTGTTATTAAAATATTTTAAATACATATCTATTTTCCATGTTTAACATCTCTATGCAAACTCTTGTGTGGGGACAGGTAATTGTACCTTTACAATATCTTAGAATGCTCTAGTCCAGTAGGTCGAAACTCCTTCTTTTTGGTTATCTTTTGCTTCATTCAGTGCTCTCCCCTCCCCCCAATACTGTAATACCCCAATACTAAAACCAATTAACATGACATAAACAAAAGCTATTCAAGAAAGCAGAGACTCCTGAAAACCTCACTTGTCCTCTGCTCCTGCTCTCTCCTTTCTCTATCGGGATCAGACTAAATTCTGTTCTAAAGGCTAGCCATCCAAGCTGAAACCTCAGAGAAGCTTTACTGCTCCCTTTTCGGAGGCAATTTATTTTACCACACTGATGCCACCCATGTGAAGAAGTTACTGCCTTAGCATTGTGAGCCAGATGTGCACAATGGATCTGAAATGTTGGTCTTCCCCAACAGCAGCAGCACCACTCAGTGACTTCTGAAAAAGGAGGCTCACCTTAACTACATTTACATGCGACCCATCTTCCTATCATGTGACTCAGTGCCTGCATTATTCCTGTTTCTAGTGCCATACTGCACCAAGTAGACAAAAGACGGATGCCTCTCTGTTCTTTCGCATTCACAAGCCATCTTTGGATCTGACTCCAGCCTCACAATCTTGCCTGACTCTACTCATAAACCAATAGCGATATATTGTAGGTTTTTCTTGGCCACATACTTCAAAACCACAAGGTAAGATTCGAAAGAAATGTCTTTTGATACGGTGAAAAATTTCCACCCCTACAGTAACACATTTTGGCTACAAAATATTCATCCACGGTTAGCAGAAACATAGTTTATTCAGTTACCCATTTTTCTGGGCTCACACAATACACTGAGATATAAATTAATCACGAAGCCCGTTTGTGATTAGTATGTCATGTGAACGTAGTCTAAGTTCTCAACTTCATTGGATCTCTTGTGAAAACAGCAACTGAATGCATTTTGAAGAACAGATGACTGGGTTTTGTCTTCCAGCCAAAAATATTAGACAGCACCAAGCCCTGCACACAGGCCCTGAGAGCAGGTCTTTTCCAACTGCAGTTGGAAGATCTGCCTGTCTCCTGGCTTTCAAAGGCACATTCACCATATTGAAAAGCATATTGCAAAATGCTTTGGAACAGATTCCTCTCCTTGCCAAATCCAGGCAGCCAAAAATGTTTTGCCTGAAATGCAAGAGTTCACACCTAGAGAAAGAAAGCGAGCCAGAAGGTTTGGCAAGCATGCATGGGGCAGCTGGAGTAGCAAAGCCAAATTCTCTGGGGACCAGCTAGCTAAACCAGTCATCTTGGGCACATCTTCAGTAATATAATTGCCAAGATGTTCCTTAGCAATGTTGTGACCCAGGCCCAAGTAGGTAGTAGGAAACTCAGTCAGTGAAAAAACAAACTTTATTCGAACAGCTGAGAATTATTTCATTCCCAGCGTAGTTCAACTAAATTAAAGCAAATTCCTCCCAACACAAATTCCTCAGTCCTATCATAAACCTTGGTCCAATTAGGCAAACTGCCAAAGGCCTTTCTTGGCAAACGTTCAGAAGTCAGATACAAAAATAAATGCAAGAGGACGAACCTACCAACGTTTTCCGGAAAAGCCCAAACGCTGTTGCTGGTCTGTTTTAAGCCTTATGGGAGGGGCCAATCATCTCTTGGCCCTACTCCTGAGTCATCCTCTTTGCTTGAGCTGCTCTTGCCTTCTGGCAGCTCTTCTCATGTGTACATTAGGAACAGGCTCCTCCTGTTCCTCTGCCTCACTACTATCAGTCTCTGGAGGCTTTGGAGTCCGCACCTCACTTCCCGATGGCCCTGGCTTCACTTCAGCCCCATCGCTGTCTGACTCTGTTGCCAGCTCTGTAGGCTGCTGACGGACCACAAGAAGCAATGGATGGCAGAGAAAGAGCCTGACCTCTTATTTTGTCTCTTTCTTGCCAAATAATATGGATTTTTTTCCCCATGATTTCTCTTTTCAACTAGGTCGGAGATGGTGTTCAGAGCCATGCAGCATCCTCAGATGAACTTTTTGTGTGTTCAGGGGCATTCTTCATTGTACAAGAGAAGGAATCCAGTTCAATTTGACACTGCTTCCCTCAGGACTTTGTGGCTGTTGAACTTTGGCCAACAGCTTAGTAATATACCCATCTCCCAAGCCCAAGTGTTACAGATGAAGAGCAGTTTGGAGAAAGGAAGTACTTCCTTGGCTCTTGGGGAATACAGATGGAGGGATGAGTTATTAGCTCCTCTATGCACCTCAGCCTGTCAGGACAGCTTAGAAACTGCCTTAAAGTATACCCAGAAGCGCTTCAATTCCAGTAATATGAAGCATATGCTAATTACGCTGTAGGCTAAAACATATACACTGTGTTGTGGATGAAGTGATCCAGACACATGGCACTGACACAAGTGCAAGGGTAGGAACCTTTCATTTGTCTTATCATCGCCTGAACCGCTGATCCTGGAATTTCATACCTTAATGAGCTTTTGTGTTACAATCTCCTCCTGGACTGGATTGCAAGAAAGGGCAGAGATACAACTGCATGAGAGTTGGTCTCTGGAGGTAGCTGACAGCAGGAAGAGAAGCTTCAAAATGCCAGGCCTTTTCAGCTGCAAAAGACAGGCAGGGCAATTTGAGGTTGGTTGAAAGCTGCTGTTCCTAACTCCTGAAGTTGGCATCTTCGTGCATAGAAGACCTACTGTGAAATCTAGCAAACCATCTCATCCAGCAAGACCTCATGGTTTCTAGTATGGCAGGAGATGGAAATAATGTGTTAAGCAAAGATTATATGCTGTCATGTACTTCAGGATTGGGCAGAAGACAGAACAGGATCTACAGGCAGATTTTTGATTCTGACATCATTATGGTAATGATTTTGTACTTTCAACAAGGTAAACAGCCTCTGGAATTTACTCCATTCTTGGTGACTATGTAGATTTCTAAATAGTTTTCCTTGCAACTCTATGTAAATGGCTCACTATTGGCATCCACTAGGTTTAGCTAAGTTTTTCTGTTCATCTACTATATATGACGGAGTCAAGTCATGACAGAGGAACCTAAATATGATCGCTGAATTGGAGAACCTCTGGTGCCAATGAGATACGCCTTGCATTGCTAAAATGGTTAAACAAAATGGTTAAAAATCCTCCAATTTCTGATTGTAGGTTTTGCTGTGGCCACAATAATCCCAGCTTTGGATATTTGTCTGTATGTATTTTTATAGCTACGGGCAACTATTTATAATACAAAGACTAAGCAGCACTTCATTTATCTGAACCAACAAAATAGGACAGATGTAGAACGTCCTATATGACAGTACAAATAGCTCTTGGTCCTACAACTAGAGCTTCAGATCTTCAAAAACAATCAGTTGAATATTTGTGACTTTCTCTTACTTCTAAAAGGCAATATGGAAATTGTAAGCCTGCTCCCTGGAGAACCAATACATCCAGCCAGCTCAGTCAGAGTTCCCTCCAAGGCTACTCCACCTTTCCCTCAGAGCAGGGGTCCCCAACCTTGGCAACTTTAAGCCTGGTGGACTTCAACTCCCAGAATTCCCCAGCCAGCTAAGCTGGCTGGGGTATTCTGGGAGTTGAAGTCCTCCAGGCTAAAAGTTGCCAAGATTGGAGATCCCTGCCTCAGAGCAAGCATCTGAAAGAAAAAGGGAATCACTTATGGATAGAAGGGAAGGAGAGTTTTCTCAGCCACCAGAGCAGCAGACTGACTGGCATTTGATGTTGGAAAGGGCATTAGGTGATAGCCGTACTTGCTTACCAACAGCTTTCTTCCACTAAGCCATCATATAAGGCTACAACCAGAAAGCCACCTGTTCTGAGAATTCTCTAAAGGTAGCTGCCACATGCTGGACTTTTCTCCCATCCTTCTCCTGACATTAGGACTGGCGTAAGATCCACTAGACTGCTCACAGTGAAAATCCTCATTTTAATGCCCATTTCATAAGTGAAATTGAGGGCACAATCTACCAAGTCATAACTCAATACCACCCTCACTGAAACAAGCCAGCTGCACAGGGCATGATAGTGATAATGCTCTAGTGGTACTCTCATTCGTTTTGATAGGACTGACAGAGAGAAATCTCCAGCTGAACTGACCTTGTGGGCCAGACCTATCCATTTACCACTAAGCAATCTTTAATGGTACCCAAGTCAGTTGACTCCTGGCAGCACCACCATCTGTCTCACCGGCACTGTGTGACATGCATTCACAAACAACCCAAGCAACCTGCCATTCACAGACAAAAACAGCATTCTGAAAAGGCAAGAGGGGCTGCCGCCACATCAGAATCCACAGCCAGCATTCATCTCCGTTACTTGGTGAAGAAATTCAGCTGGTTGCAAGTCTGCTCATGGGGGATTTGAAGATCACAAATGTAACTGCCAGAGCATGATTAAGGTGTGAACAATGAAGCCCAGGTAGAGAATGGGGACAATTCACAGGAAGGCGGCTTGCATTTTCAGAAGCCATTATTCAAAAAGCTTTCTCATTGAAACAGAGATGAGGCTCTGTCCAGTTAGCACTGAACACCTACAGAAATAGGACATGCAAATTTAAGGAGATGCCCCTGCCCTGCCCTGCCCTCCCCCCAGAAAAGCCATTGTGTCTGTTGGAAGAAGACTGCTCCCCTGCAATTGTTGTGTTAGTCACAGCTTCACAATGGTGGATGTGTCAGTTGGATCATGCCTCTTCTGAAGGATGTGGAGACATCTTTAGAATAGGAGCTCACACCTTGTAACCTGTATCAAAACATAGAGAATCTCATAGGACACCTGTCCAATAAGAGATACACCCAGAATTTTAAATCTGACTAAAAATTAGTTTAGCCAATGGTCAATTTAGCCAACTCGCTCTTTTCTGTGTCTCTCTCCTATTGTCAAGGTTCTTTTGTAGAGAGCCAAAAATATTAAATGAGGCTTCAAATATTTTTCTGTTTGCTGCATACACATGCCATGTGCATCTCCTTAAAAAGCTACAGGCATTTCAAATTGTTTCCAGATCATAGTCCCAGTAGGTGATTCCTTGAGGGCTCCAAGACCCACATGAAAGAAAAATTCCTTTTGAATCAGCATTCACTGGAAGCGCGGTGGGATCTCTTAGCTGACTGCAAGAGTACAGCACAAAGCATTTTAAACAAGGATGGGCATAATTCCACTAAGAGCTAGTAGATCTGTAATACGGAGAGTCTAGAATTCATCACAGTGAGGTCTCCGATGTTAGGATTTCCTACATTCCCAATCTCTCTCCCATCCCATCTCCTTTGAGGTAGCTAGCAAATAGGATTTTTGTGTGACCATAAATACAAAATGCTGAAATAGCCATCTGATTCCTCTGAATGAATGCTGTCAGGATACGCCTAAACCACACCAGCTTTCTTGGCAGAAGAAAGAAATTTCAGGGTTCTGTGAAATCCAAAACCTTGCTACAGAAGGTCACAATTTGAACTACATGTCACCTGTACTATGTGGGACAGTTATCACTAAGATTGTTGGCATTCGTTATATAGCTCTGGTACAGAACATACATTTAATGTGCCAAAGGTGCTAGGTGTAAACCTTGGGATGTACATATAGGAAAATAATTCTTTCTAAAACCCACACGAGTTTGCTATCGTCAGTAGAGTACACAGCCCCCAAATCTGCCTCTTTATTGACAGAATTCTATCTTCCTAAACAATATTTAAAATATGAAACCTATTAAGCAATACTCACTGGAAACCGATATTGTGACTTTCAGGTCATCAGCCAGGACCAAAGAACATAAGTTATGAACATTGCTGGATATGATTCTTACCTAGGCTGAGAACAGTGTTAAACCTGGGATGGTATGTGTAATTTATGTCTATAGTTCACTCTGCCATGAAGAAAAGTGACTCAACTTTCTTTTTAGCTTAGATGGGGCTAAAAAGACTCATCCAGTGACCTCCAGTAAAATGTCCACATGAAGTGGGCAATAAACATTACAAGATCCAATCTGGGTCAAACACGGGGACCACAGGTTTAGTCTTCTGAGCTTCTGGACTTGTGCTGGAGCCCATCTTCACGGAACCTCTCTCTACTGGAATATGTGCTTTGGGCAATTCTGTGAGTTGTATTTATGTGGTGCCTTTCTATTGGTTGATGGGTGTGTTAATGGCTGGCAATTGGTTGTTGTTTCCTTGTGCTGCCAAGCCCTTGGCTCCTAAGTACCTGATAAGCTGGTGGTAAATCAGCCCAAGGGCTTGGCAGCACAAGGAAACAACAACCAATTGCCAGCCATCAATACACCCATCAACCAATAGAAAAGCACATAAATACTCTGTAGCAGGATACTCTGCTATTATCCTATTCTCTGTCTGTCTATGAAGAGGAAATGGTAGACAATGTTTCTGATTGAGCTATAAGAATTACAATGGCTTCTGCTTGTTTGGAACAGAGTAGCCATACACTTACTTAAACCTCTGTCTGGTCCAGATTTTTTAAATTTAACCTGCAAGAAACAAAAGAAAATTTGGTAAAACCCAAGATCATTTTTATTTTCATGTTTAAAATGTGAACGTTATATCTCTGAAACAAGCATATGTATTAGGTCTTAGTCAATTTTTAAAAACAAACTTAAAAATAGTAATCCAAAGACAAAAAAGGCAAGTTAAATTAGTAGTGCACTGTTCAGTAAATTCCATTAATAATAAGGAACTATGAAATGTCTGGTGGACAAAATACGCCAATAGGTGAGCAAATATGTATGCAAAAACATATGAAAGTCAATCACATCTATGATATCCTCAGTATCAGAGATAATTGTCTTGAAAATAGCTTGAACTAACATTGTAAATGCTTCCTTTTCCATGCCATTTGGTCTCCATCCATATTAGGTTTTGCGGAGCTATTTTTGTACCTAACCATCTATTAAGGTTGATTAAACCAAAATGTAAGAAGTTAAAATGGGAAGCCATCTAGCTGATCATTATAAACTAGATGCCAAAAGAGTCATTTGTGGAGTTCTCTGCTGCAGCTGGCAAATATACATCCTCTAGCAACAGGACTGACTCATACCTATGTCAGTGTTGGGAACAATGTGAAGTGTGCCCTGTGCACTTAGATTCAGGTTTCTGATTAATCATTGACATGTTTTAAATTTGAAGTGTGTTAGGTTTTTTAGCACATTCCAAAACTTGTCATATACCAGTACTTGTTTAAAGGAAGTCACCACAGCTTTGCTTTTACCTCGGTCCTTCCCATTCTGCATCTTGTCCTCCTGTTCTTCCTCCTCACCTCCTTCCTCTCCCCCTAAGATAGAAAATAGCCAGCGGCAATGAGAAAAAGTGAGGGGTTAGCTAGGGAGCAGGAAGCTGTAATGGCAGGAGACTTAAGAAGATCTGCTACTCTTTCTATAGCACTGGCACTAGCAATAGCACTTAAACTTATATACTGTTTTACACCTTTATACCTTTGGTGGGAAGGTAACAGCGTTCCGTGCCGTTGGCATTGAGTCATACCGGCCACATGACCATGGAGATGTCTTTGGACAGCCCTAGCTCTTTGGCTTTGAAACGGAGATGAGCACTGCCCCCTAGAGTCGGGAACGACTAGCATGTATGTGTGAGGGGAACCTTTACCTTTTACCTTTTTACCGTATTACAGTGCTTTACAGTCCTTTCTAAACGGTTTACAGAGTCAGCACCCCAACAATCTGGGTCCTCATTATGCCCACCTCGGAAGGATAGATGGCTAGGTCAACCTTGAGCTTGGTGAGATTTGAACTGCCAAATTGCAGGCAGCTGGCAGGCAGCAGAAATAGCCTGCAGTACTGCACTCTAACCACTGCACCACCATGGCTCAGAGGTGACTCAAGGTGTGATTCCTTCTTCAAGATGGCATGACCAACAAAGACAAAGAGGGCAGCTTTGGTCTGGATCTCAGGTTCTATCTGGAGCCCAGAAGTAAAAAACCTTCAACCAGATTGGTACAACCAAACATCCTTTTAACAGAAAACTGAATCCAGAAATTAAAAGAACTGAATGGTACATTCAACAAAGGATATATTACAGCCCCTCTTAACCTTCCTGAGCGGAGGTTGCATGAAAATAAATTAAACAGGATTCTAAAGCTTAAGTGTGTTCATTTAGTAGGGGAATAACCCCTCTGTATATACCATGTATGTTGGTTTCAAGTTATACTGTAAAATTCATTTCTTAAAATATGCACTATGTAGACAATTTCCTAAGTACAGGGCAGAAAGGAGTTGGGCAATGAACTGGAGTACACATAGAATATGGTTGGAAAGAACAAGAAAGAGGAAATATCTCACAAGAGAAAAGGAACAGGACTTATGAAGAAAAAGGAGGGTGCTTTTTCAGAGTAATAAGAGGAATGTATAAGTGCAACTTTATTGGCTTAAATTGTGGTCTATATTCCAAAAATGAGTAGGGCAATTTTAGGCTTCAGGATTTTAAGAGGTTCTTTAAAGTGCTGATTTTGTAACTTGAATTGTCTATAACTTTTAAAAACTGGGGCTGTATTTTAGCCCCCACCTATTCTGAGGGGGTCTGTGGGCATCATAAAAAGAGATGCTGGAACTACCTTTTTTGCACCACTGCTGTAAGTCCAGCACAGGGCAATGGAGCTCCCATTTGGAAATGGGAGCAGGGATGAGCATGTTACAGAGATGTAGATTACTTGCTTTCAAGGCCAATCAGCTATGTTTGCTTAGGAGCATGGAAAATGACATTTAAAATGACCTATTAAAATAAACAGACCTATGGCCTTTATGCAAAATCCTTGAGGGAAGATTGTAACTAATCTGCTTTTTTATTTTGTAATATAGAAGGGCTGGATTTTAGCCATATCTCCTTTTGGCTTCCCTGGCTGAGTCTAATGAAATCACTTTCTGATTCTTTTAATAGTCACTCAGGATGCTGTAAATCAGAAAAAAACCAGATTATACAGATGTAAGGTTTCAAAATCAGGCTCAACAAAGATAGAGAGCGTTGGGAAGCATGCTGTTTTATCATGGCTACTGCAGTCATAAAATGCCCAGCTCAGCATTAGCTGTTGGGGAGTCCTAACTCCAATTGTTTCTCTTGATTTACACAAATGAGAAGGGGTTAGATACTTTCCAGGATCTCCTTGTCTGCCTCTCATCAAAGTGGGTGCCTGCAGTTTGTTTCATCTATCCTTTGCCTGAACTGCAAAGAACTCAGCACAACACACAAAACTTGGATGCTGAACGAATCCCACTTTTTACAATTTGTATGCATCTTTTCATCTCCAAAATAGAGAAAAACAGTCTGGCCAATTCAGTTCAGAGCCTCACATTTCTATACTGTTGGAACCAATGGCTGCAGTTCTGGAGTCTACAGAGACTAAATGTGCCTGGATTAGTTCTGCAAAAACATTCAGCAATTTCCCAACTAAACAAAAAGACATATAGAATATCTTGAAAATATTAGCATACGGTCTCCAAAGGCCATGTATTTGCACGTGAGAAGCAGTTATTGGTTTGCTGCAATCCTTGTTTCAGTTACCATACGAAAGAGCACTGGAGTGCCCAAGACTGCTTTCTATGAATAAATCAGAACACCCTAGAAGCTGCTGTAATTGTGTCACATGCTACCTATACCACAAGACCATGGATCTATGACTAGCATGAAATATTAGAGGGCCTGAGTAAATTCTTTGAATCTTACTGAGATTGATATCACAGAAACAATTTAGTCAAAAGCAAGCATCCAATTGAGAGCCAACCTAATGTCTTCTTCAGGAACCCTCCCTAGCTGTATTCATCACATGTAAGTCACGCGACCATTTTCGCTAGGAGAAGGACAGGATGTCACCAGTACTAAATTATTTGGGGGCCTGCTATTATTACCCACTGGAATTCTATTATGGAACCTGAGCCTTTTGTACAGAGTTGACAGCACTCTCTATGTCTTTCCTGGCCTCCCTATGGAGTTTGCATTCCGATCAGGCTCTAGCATCTGGTTTCTCCAGTGCAGTTTTGTGACCTTTTTGTGACCTGTTTAGCCCAACTTATTCCCTTGCTTGGCCACGACTCAAAGAGAACTAGATCAAAATCTACATGCATATGTACCCCAGATGATTTCTCGTATGATTCAAGCTACAGAGCTATAGCTACAGAAGGAACTGCCTAGTGGCCAGGTCATCCAAGGAACAAATTATTTCCCTCTTTAGAAGTAACTCCAAAAAACTGGATAAATGCAATTATTTTGTTTTCAACGAGCTGGTAAATGAAAATGTCTTGATTTTGTAAAGCTCCAGGAATATGCCCTGTAACATGAGTTTGTAAAAAAATTTCAAAAATTAAGATTCTTCCTAAACTTAAAACTAAGTATGGTTTGATTTTAAAATTAAATTCAGCATTTCTGATTCTAGTCTGTTTAATTTTTAAATATTCTAGTGGAAACTGATGATTAGCCTTTTTGTCTACCTAGAAAATAGATGTATCTATGTGCCAGATTTGTGAGCCAGACTTGTTCGTTTGTTTAGGTAGTTATATAAGGAATAGGGCTCTAATCTTGTCTAAGTTGTAACTGTTAGGTCTATATACCAATGTTTTTTAAATGCTGTAAACATGCTGGCTAGGGAAATCACATATCTTGATGCTGCCAAGTTTGAAGAACCCTGGTTTAGATTCTCACTTATTTAGCTGTATATATTATGAATGATTAGTCATTAAAAAAGAAAGGACAGCTGCAAAACTGCCTCTAAAATATATTACACTGAGGCATCCAGTCTTTTTCTCCTTATGCTGGAGGATACATTTCAATTTGTCTATGAATTATGTCTATGTTGTCCTTTAAAGCTAACCTCTCTTGATATATGCATGTACCTTTTGGGCCTCTGTTCTCCAAACTAAGGCTGTCTTCCAGATTTGTTTGACTACCGCTCCAAGCACAAGCGTGGAGTGGGCCTTGGAAATTATAGGCAACACATCTGGAGGAAAATCAAGAATCTAAATATTTAGTGAACTGCATATCATCACCTACAACTATCTAAATTCTGCAGGAAAAACGTATTTCACATTCTGCATCAGCCCATTTGGGCAATTACAATATTTTCAACTCTATCCTTGAAACTGATTAATTCCTCTGGCTGGCCTTCCATTCTGCCAAAAATTGTTTTATGTTTTGATAGCAAGTGTTGGATTACGGAATATGTACGCCTTGAACCAAAGCATGGAGTTTATTTTATTTATAATATAAATGTGCTCAGATAAGCAGGAAACAAAATGATTCGTATTAGCACAAAGATAAAATATAAATAAAATTAATACAAATTTTAATTTATTTCCTAAAATTTCCTACTTTATTATTTTCTTTATTAAGTTTATTTTCTCTAAAATAGGAAATACTGTATTAAGTAAATAAATTACTTATTTAAATTACCATCCTAGACTAGTATTTCTCAATCTTAGTGCCTTTTAGATGTGTGGATTTCAGCTGGAGTTAAAATCCAACATATTAAAGGCTCTGAGATTGAGAAACACGGCCCTAAACAACATATTTATTGTAACTTATTTTGTTGAGGAAAATTGTATTAACATTTGGACTAATTTCTCAGTTGAAAGCCTCCCTACAGAAAACATCATTGGCACCCAAAATGTGCCTGGCAGATTCCTTGAGTCTTTTGCTTAGATTAATATAGAAATTTTTTGCATACCTGAATGAAGCTCCTTCACCAAATATGACATTGTATTGGTAATTGAATCAGCTGCTACCAGCAAATCGTTACGGAGGTTCCGCCGAGTTCCTGAGAAAGGGTGATGAAGTAATATGCAAATTCATCGTTCTAAGAAAATTAGTGGCTGGCTGTAACACTACTATAACACTTTTATATTGTGGACTTCAATAACTAAAGTCGAAATTATTCTTATTCCCCAATCCAAAGATAAGTTCTGTCTTTGCTAGGATGGCCTGTGTTCCAGGAAATATTGGTGAGAATCTGCACCTATTGTAAAGACTGATCCTAAGGGTGCTTCCTCACTTATGCATTCATTGACTATGTAGATCAGTCAACAAGTGATTTGACTCCTGTCTCATCATCTCAAAGTGACCAAGCTGAGCAGGAGAAGAGGTATGGCTGCTGTGGCAGTTCCTTGGAAGGTGGTGATCATGGCAGCAGCAACCATAGCCTTCCATAAGTGAACAGTTGGCCTTCCTGGAGACAAGAGGCAGGTGTGACTTGAGGAGGTGGTGGTAGCTACCATGGTGACGGGAGGAGGGGCAATATTAGAAAAAAGATGTGGTAGCAAGGGAACATCAGCCAGAGCTGCTTCTGTTGCCTGCTGCAGAAGAGCTCCTGCCAACTCTCCCAGTTGCAGTTGCTGGAGAAGTCACGCAAAGAAGGAATGAGGTAGTCAGCAGCAGAAATGACTGCCATAGCAGCAGTCCCAGTGGGGACTTTGTGTACATCCCAGGCAATGTCAACACTTGCTGTTTTCAACAGGCTATGGGGATGACCTCCCAAAAGTACTTGGGCAATCAGGTGGTGGCAGTGCAGTGGATCTGAGCATGCTCCATCTCTGTCTGAGTGAAATGCTTAAGAGAATAACAAGCAGTTTGCATGAATAACACAAAATTGGCTAGATAAAAACCTTGCATATGTGAAACACAGAGAAATCAGTGGAATAATAGCAGAGCACTTATAGGACACAGTGGATGCTTTTGGTGTTCTTCTGCGGAAGTGTATTTTAAAATACTTCCTAAAAATAAATTGTGCACTTTAGAGCTTTTATCTTCTCCCTCCCCATTTCTTCCCTCATACTTTTATGTATACATGCACAAAAGGGTATGTGTATTATGGCTCACCTTGTGCAAATGCTTCCTGGACGTCTCCACCAACACCAGTAAGTGAATCTTGGGGTACATGAGTTGGGGTAGAACCAGCAGATGTGGACCTGACTGGCATTGGCATAGAGCGCCCAGCCCCATGGGTAGGGGAAGTATGTGGAGAACCAGCTGCCTGAGCCTAAAATAAATGGGAAGCCCAGTTACTACATTTCCTTGTTCAACAGCTCTTCCAAAATAAAACTCCAGCAGCATATGTCGCAAAGATGAACGACAAATCCTCAGACAAACATTCTCTGTCTCATACAGCATGCAAACTCTACTACTGGTACATGCAGTTTATAAACCATTAAGGCATTCTTTCTAATCTGGTGTCCTATCAACTCCAGACAACATAGTCCATCTGGAAGGCATAGATTGGAGAAGGCTGCATTAAGACAATCTTGAATTTCTTGGGAGTGAAGGCAACTGTCTCATGTCTAGGTGGGCAATCTGATCTACTTCAGCTTTCCCCAGAATGGGCATCTTCCAAATATGGGAAATGGTAGCTTCTAGGCTTCTCAGAATTGGTCATGCTGGCTGAGGAATTCTGGGATATGAAGTCTACCAAGTTATGGAAGGTTTATTTAATCTAGTAGCCACAGCTCACCAAGGTACCAGGAAAAAAAGAAATAATTCTACTTCCTAAAAGCCATTTCACTCTGGCTAGGAAGTGAAACCTGGATCCTTTTGCCCACAAGTAAATATGCTATCATTAAGGAAAGGATCCTTCCTAATTATAAATAAACCTCAAGCTGTGTTAGATGATTGGTCAGTGTATACTTATTCTCTGTTCTAAGGCAGGGATCATCCAGCATACTAAAGCCAAACTAGCTAAACACAATTGCAATCACATCGAATGCTATGCCACATTAGTATGGCTTAATGGGTAGCCTGGTTCACACTATATGCAAAGACAACAGCTGTGTTTCTACAATACGCTAAACTGCAAACAACTCAATCCCATTTAGCCAAGGTTTGCATATTGTGCGACCCCAGCTGGTAAGAGATGCTTATCTGAAATTCCAGAGGCAGCAGTATTATGCCACACCTGGCCTAGCCGATATTAAGAGTGAAATGCCTAGAATTATGGATCTCATCAATCTCTGCCTCACTACTTACATTTAGTTTGATGGACAAATATATCAGCACATCAGAGGAACACCCATGGGATCCCCCCTCTCAGGACTCATAGCAGAGACTGTAATGCAGGATTTAGAAACCACAGTACTCCACATGCAGTATGCAACCAAAAGTATGGATGTAGATATAGCTGTCAATCATAACGCAAAGAGAGCAATTATAGAGAAGACAACCAACAGCTTCAGTGGAATAAAATTCACAAAAGAAGAAGAAAACAACATTATCCTCCCTAAATATCCTCATCAACAGAGGATACAATGGCAATCAGAAATGCAAGGATTGAAAACAACCCACATTAACTAAGGGCCAAAGTAACAACATAGCCTCCTACAAAAGGAGCTACATAAGTACATTATTCAGATGAGTATAAATGCACTACAACAGGGGTGTCAAACTTGCGGCCTGCATGCGTCACGTGCTGGTCCCAACCCCACCTGGTTTAGCAAAGGGGGAAAAAAGTCCCATTACGTCATGTGATGCTGCCATGATGTCATGAGTTTGACACCCCTGCACTACAACAACCCAGAACACTAAAAAAGGAAACAGACGGCCAATACCACATCTTCCAAAAAACTGAATACCTGCACACTTTTATCAAAAAGTGCTTGACTACTCAACCCACTACAACTAACACAAATTATGAAAAGTATAATACTACCATACATCAAAAACATCTCAGAAACAACCAATAGACAATTATGTATAATTGACATCACCATAGCAAATTAACTAACTAAAGCCCTCTGAAACACTCAAAAGATCTAGTAGCCCAAGAAGGAAAACAAGAGTCACTTACAACATACAGTACTGCAATAGCTACTATGTAGGATAGACATGGAGAAAACCAGCAGAGTAAGTCAGAAGACACAATAAAAACTTTTTAATATCACAACACGTGGTCAGATACAATCATAGATGCAACTGGAAAAATGTGAACATCCTACCTACACCAAGCTAAGTCCAAAATGCTAGGGAATTTCTGGAAATTTGGCATTCAGACAAATCAGTCATCAGTAAACACATAGAGACAAGCCACATTTACAGACCTTTCTTTTTTTTTTTTATTGAAAAAGTTTTAAAAAGCAAAAACATTTCCCCCCCTTTTCCCCCCCTCCCTCCCAGAAAACTCCCTTCCCCCCTCCCTTCCCCCCCCCCCCGGCTTCCCGGGTCAATCACAAGGTATTGTTATACATAAACCAAACACAGAGTAAAATTTTCCCTTCTAATCCAATTAACCTCATCCAAATCTTTTCATCTCCCAACCCCTTCCCCATTACAAAAAATAATACTTCCTAATTATTCAAAGGCAATCTGATATTTCTTAATCTGATATCTCATTTACAGACCTTTCAAAGAGACAATAAAAAAGCTAAAAAGGAAAATGAAAGATAGGAACACATCCTTTCCAGCAACAAACAGTGAGATAAGCAGGGATTAATACCAGACAAACAAGCAATCAGAAAACAATCTCCTAAGGAACTACCAAGGAGAAAACCACATCCCCACCAACATTGGCAGGACAAGCTGTGGCATACAAAGAGAGAGCAAATCCCATACCCACTAGCACTGATTATGCATCTGCACGCAAACAACCAAGTTCAGAGACCACCATGGACATCACAATGGGTAAGAATGACAGAAAGCTGACAATATACATTGCAATCAATTTACTCAGATAACTAGCATTATACATAATGGTCCTACATTGACTTCTACCTGGACTAGTGAATAAAAATGGAAAACCGGAAACTAGCACTGCTATGATAGGATTAACGTTTATATATTCCAAAAGGACCCAGAAGTGAGTTTTCTATGTGTCACTATACCTATCTTTAATTTTTAAATCCCGAATGCTTTAATTCTTTTTTTGCAACATTTTTTACTTAATAATTTTATTTCAAATTATTAATGTATCGAATTTGTTATAAGGTAACATATTGTATATACAGTAAATTACTACAGTTGTATAAACTGAATTCTACTTTGACATAGTATCGAAATATCAAGCGAAGAAGAATGAATTTGAGTTTCTCAGCTGAAGTTTGTACCCCGTACCAAAGGCATAAACATTCAGCATACACACAACTGGCATTAAATGATGCATAAACAGAGCTGGTAATGTGTTCTCAAGGGGGCTGTATGTGTTGTATTCACTGTCCACATATGAATGGATTCTGGGGAATTAGCTCTTCAGTTATGTTGGTGTAATAGTGAAAAACCACAGGGGAGAAAGTTTGGAGATTAATTGACTCATTGGTCTGGCTGGGGGATGTAAGATACTGTTGAAACCTGATTTGCATTACAGAGTCTATGTTGCTCTATGAATATCTACGATTTTGGTCAGGAATAATTTGAATAACATATCACTGATGCCATGATTGGACAGAAACCACAGTTGTACTCACCATGAAAATTAAATTGGTGATATTCGTACTTCGTTATGAATCACTTCTTGTGAATGAGAATGAAAATATTTCTGATTTTCCAGATGGGGAAAAGATCAAGCTATGCAATGAATGCATGCTGGGACATTATAGCTGACCAAAAGGATATGAAGGAATATAGAACCAAACACTTCAACTCTTGGGAGGCTGCCATTCTCCAAGTCCCAACAAGAAGCAAGCACTGACCTTTCCTGCTGCTTTGTCCAGCTAAGTAATAATTTAAGGGAGAGGTGTCAAACTCCCAGGGTCATGGTGTCGTCATGTGATGTATCGCAACTTTCCCCTTTTTGCTAAAACGGGGGTAGGCATGGCCAGCACATGACACATCTGGCCCGCGGGTCACAAATTTAACACCCTTGATTTAAGCCCCTTTTTATACCAAACTCAGCTTTTGCTAGGCTTGAACTGAAAGTTAATCACGTTTCTTTTGCTCACAAAGTTTTTTTTTTACCTGTTACTTCCTTTCCAACTGTCTGTTATTTTATTAATTGATGTGTAAAGTAAGCTTTGCAAGTCTTGTCTTTGATGTGCACACAAATGGTGAGACACACTCATAGCTGTTTTTGGACTGAGCATTTGTGACTAATACTGTAATTACCCATTAACATGCATAACCTCTGCACATCCTCCCATATTCAGTTCGTGTCGTTTCATCTGGTTTTTATTCCTGTTTTCTTTACCAGAAGCAGCTCCAACCTTTGAATCACATTTGCTACTATGGAAACCTTACTGTCACAGAGTCTGGAAAAGGAATCTGATGCCCTTGGAAGCGAAATGAAGTCAGTTTTTACAAAGCTAAATTTGAGGAGTGCCGTGGTGGTTGACCCCTGATGCAAGACTTCACTAGAATAAACTCAGGTAGGCTTTGCACCAGTTCTCCTACTGACACTCCAGTTGCTGGGCTTCGTTGCAACTATTTCTCTCAGAGTAAAGGCAGATGGCAGAGTCACATAATGGTGGATGTTGGTATTTTTCTAAAGTTTAAGCTGACCTTCAAACAAGACCGTACACAACAATTAGCTAATAACTGGATTCAATCCTATCATGGACTTTTTGGATTTTTTTTTTTGTACAAATATTAGAAACGTTTGACCAGAAGATAAAAACTAACAAAAACTAATAAAGAAAAAAAAAGAGGAAGAAAGGAAAGAACTAAGATGCAAAATAAATAATAAATAAAAAGAAATAGAAAGAAGCTTCCAATTTCTTCTGCAGCAAATCATAGAAATATGATGGCATAATTATCTCTTATTGTTACAAGAAAGCTATCTTTTCTATTATCTAATAGTTTCTAACAATCAAAACCATAAATAAAAAGTTATTTGTTTCTGTTTGATGCAAAATCATATAAGGGGTTTTTAGTCAGCAATAATTAAGCCAGTTTGGTCTGGTGCAGTGGTGGGTTTCAAATAATTTAACAACCGGTTCTATGGGCATGGCTAGGTGGGCATGGGTAAGTGGTCATGTGACTGGGTAGGCATGGCCAACTTGACGTCACTCATGGCAAGGCGAGGTGGCACCTTGTGATGAGTGACATTGTTGGCCACGCCCACTCAGTCACTGAGTGCAGAGATGGGGCGATTTCCTACCTTCCCCCCACCCCACCCCCCGCCTTTGGGCTGGCAAAATAAAAACCCATCTAGAGAGTATTGCCTGCCTGCCGAATACTGGCAAAAAGAGACTGGGGTGGGGGAAAAAGAGAAAGGTCCATGGAAACGCCCTGTTTTCCACACCACACTGGATCGGGATGGGGAGGGGGTGGGAACAAAAAGCCTACTCAGTCCATACGTACTCACCAGTACGACAGCGAATCTCTCGCCAGTTCAGGAATTGGGAGCTTGGCCAATTTTCTTCCAGTGCTCGTGCAGGGAATCCCGGGAGCGGCAACATATTGCATGCTTTTCACTCCAAGCAGCCCAGACTGGAAAACACATGGCTGGGGTGGAGGAGCAGTCCTTCTTAACAAGCTCAAAACTGTTGCTGCAAGCCTGAGTTTCCCACACGAGAGCTGCAAACCCAGCTCTGGCTGTAGACGTGCGATTGTGAGGGCAGACTTTTTCCATAGATGGAAACAGAGAGGAGTACACTGGAGTACCGGACTTCCAGCTCTCATGTGGGGAACCCAGACTTGCAACTTGTCAGGCCTGGAAACCATATTAGACTTTAGGGTTCCAGACGCTGCCACATTTTTCCCCTGAGGGGAGGAGGGGGGGTTGAGGGATATGGTAACATTCTTCAAGCGGTCAAGGTCGGATGGTGTTAACGTCTGCAGGAAGAGTGGCAAGAAGATATTCAAATGAACTGGAAGAACGTGGGACCATGTGACCATCAAAGGGGTCAGGGGGGTGGGACTCTTGGGGTTTGTATAACTGGGGAAAGAATCCGGAACTTCAGTTTTGGAATTGCACTCATCGTGTGCCAGTCTCCTCATGCTAGTAAAGAACTCTGGAAAAGAAATGTCTCTGAGTTTCTTTTACGCAGAAGAGGTATTTCTGGAACCTTGACATTATTCCAAAGCTCTACCATTAACAGAATTACTAAAAACTGGGCCATTACCCGCCAAACCCAAACCTAACCAACCCCTACCTTGGACAATGGACTGCCAACGTTCTTTTGAACACCTGAAACGCCTCTTCTCGATGGAACTGATTCTTCAACACCCGGATCCAAATAAACCTTTTGTGGTCCAAGCTGATGCAAGTGATATAGCAGTAGCCGCTGTCTTATTACAACGGAATACCGAGAACAACCTTATGCCCTGCGCGTACGTATCTAAAAAACTGACCGACACTGAACGCAGATGGGCAGTTTGGGAAAAAGAAGCTTTTGCGGTACGTTGGGCACTCCTCTCCTGGAGACACTTCCTTGAAGGGGCAAAAGAACCGTTCGAGGTGTGGACGGACCACAAAAACCTCGAATACTTAAAAAAAACCCAAAAGCTTTTTCCCAAACAAGTTCGATGGGCTCAGTTTTTCAAGCGCTTCCATTTCACCCTCAAATACATCCCAGGCGACCAAAATCTACTGGCTGACGCCCTATCTAGGAAACCACAATTTGACAGCCAATGCGAAGAGGTGATACATGCGATGATCCCCGATAGCGAACCGGCCAGCCAAGCACTTACTCAACCGCGATCACGCCGCAGTACTAACATCCCACCAAATAAACTGCTAGCGGACTTAAAATCAGCACTCACTGACGATGCTTGGTTTAAAGAAAACTTCCCAGACCTCACCTTAAGGGATGGGATACCCTGGAAGGGCACCAAAATTTATGTACCTGTAGCTATGCGGTTGCCAATACTACAGAGAAGCCACGACTCTCGCCTAGGAGGTCACTTTGGATTTTTAAAAACTCTCCACTTGGCTAGAAGACAATTCTGGTGGCCGAAAATAAAATCAGATGTCGAAGACTATGTCAGGAGCTGTGCTACCTGCGCCACCATGAAGTCCAGACCAGGTAAACCCCCTGGACTCCTACAACCCATAGCCGAACCCACCAGACCCTGGGAAGAGATTGCCATGGATTTTATTGTTGAACTCCCACCTAGTGGGGGAAATACAGTGATATGGACCGTAGTAGACTTGTTCTCTAAACAGGCCCACTTCACTGCGTGCAGCGGATTGCCATCAGCTAGAAAATTAGCAAAGCTCTTCCTCAAACACATCTACAGACTGCATGGAGTCCCTAAGAGGATAATATCTGACAGGGGTGTTCAATTCACAGCCAAGTTCTGGAGGGAGTTCCTACGGTCCATTGGGTCATCTCAAGGACTTAGTTCTGGATTCCATCCGGAGACTAATGGAGCGGCTGAAAAATTAAATTCGATGGTGGAACAATACATACGGTGTTACGTAAATTACCAACAAGAAAACTGGTCCGACTTGTTACCATTTGCAGAGGTTGCATATAATAATGCGGTATACAGCAGCACGGGGTTAACCCCTTTTCAAGTAACCAGCGGCATGGACTTCGTTCCAATGCCTGAACTCCCCGTGCAACCCCCCACTTCGGTTTCCCTAACAGACTGGATGAATTCGTTGAAGAAAGGTTGGGAAAACACAAAAAAGGCCTTAGCTGTGACAGCTCGGAATTACAAAGCCCAAGCTGACAAACACCGTTCCCTTCAACCCCCTTTTCGCATTGGAGATAAAGTCTTTTTGTCTACTAAGTATCTAAGATTAGGGATACCCAGCAGAAAATTCGGTCCAAAATTTTTGGGTCCTTTCCCCATTGTAAAAATTATTAATCCCGTTACCGTCCAACTCAAACTCCCTCGCATGTTGGGGAAAATACACCCGGTATTCCATACCAGCTTATTAAAACCTGCTAGACAGTCTGATCTGAGACCTCACCCTACCGCTCCCCCACCCCCCTTGATAATCCAAGGTGAAACCCACTATGAAATCAAGAAAATTCTTGACTCTAGACTATACAGAGGTCAATTACAATATTTAGTCCACTGGAAGGGATATCCATTATCTGAATCTACTTGGGTCAAAAGTTGGAAAGTAAATGCGGACAATTTGATTAAACAATTTCACGACACATTCCCTGACAAACGTAAGAAAGCTCTTGGAGGGGGGGGGGGTAGAAGGGAATTGTGGACCACTGACACTCTTCTTTATCGACTCTTTGTTTTCTTTCCTAGGATATAGCTTCTTTTCCAAGGGGGGACTCCTGTCAGGCCTGGAAACCATATTAGACTTTAGGGTTCCAGACGCTGCCACATTTTTCCCCTGAGGGGAGGAGGGGGGGTTGAGGGGTATGGTAACATTCTTCAAGCGGTCAAGGTCGGATGGTGTTAACGTCTGCAGGAAGAGTGGCAAGAAGATATTCAAATGAACTGGAAGAACGTGGGACCATGTGACCATCAAAGGGGTCAGGGGGGTGGGACTCTTGGGGTTTGTATAACTGGGAAAAGAATCCGGAAGTTCAGTTTTGGAATTGCACTCATCGTGTGCCAGTCTCCTCATGCTAGTAAAGAACTCTGGAAAAGAAATGTCTCTGAGTTTCTTTTACGCAGAAGAGGTATTTCTGGAACCTTGACACAACTCAGCTTTGAGCTTGTTAAGAAGGACTGTTCCTCCACCCTAGCCATGAGTTTTTAAGTCCGGGCTGCTTGGAGTGAAAAGCATGCTGTCAAGTCCCAATTCGGGGCTCACCATACTTGTGGGGAGTGGGAGGCATGGTGCTGCAACCATTGGAGCTGGTGAGTCCAACAGCGAGCAAGGCTGCGGCTGCAGCGGGACACATCAGGACAGTGCCGGCCTGAAGCTAACACAGCCCTGCTGGGAGGACACTGGTCAGGAGGCTGCTCACCCGCCTGGCCAGCGTCAGAAAAGAGGGAGGCAGAAAAGTTCAGCCAAGTCTTCTCCTTCTTCTCAGCCTCAAGCAAACAGGCGCACGCACCTCATGCTTTTAAAAGCAAAAAAAAAAAAAAAAAGGCTCTGACGATCACAGCTGAGCTGCCTGATCGTCAGAGTCTTTTTTTTTACTTTTACAAGCATTTTTTTACAACCTATTTGGACGAATAGGTTGTTAAAAAATGCTTGTAAAAGTAAAAAAAAAGATTGCGTGCCATAGCTGATCACTCCTCTGCGTGCCTCCTTACCCCATGTCTCTTTTTGGTGTGCACTGCGCACGCGCATCTTGCATTTGGTGCGTGGTGCATAGTGAGCATTCCCGCATGCAGGGCGCATGCACAGCCAGCAAACTGGTAGTAAACTGCTTCAGATTTCACCACTGCACACCATCAACTAAAGTGACTCTGATAAAGTTCAGCTGATCTAGTAAGATTTTTCTGACACTTATTCAGTTGTCTCTAACAGCAAAAGCCAGGGTCTGCAACGAGCTTAAAAAAGCACCAAAGAGATCTCTTTGTTGGAAGATATCAGTCAGAAGAAGCGTAGAAAAAAATTCCAAGGCATTGGATATACCATGGAACACAGTGAAGACAATCGTTAACAAGTAGAGAAAACATGGCACAATGATGACATTGCCAAGAACTGGATGTCCCTCCAAAATTGATGAAAAAATAAGAGGAAAACTGGTTCAAGAGGCTGCCAAGAGGTCTACGGCAACATTAAAGGAGCTACAGGAATTTCTGACCACTGATGATTGTGTACTACATGTGCTAACAATCTCCTGTATTCGTCATATTTAAATTTGTTTTTAATTGAATTGTACAGCTTATGTGTTTTATTAAAGGTGGGGAAAAATGAAGTGATTTATCTTAGTCTGATTTTTTACATCTCAAAAAATTGACTTTTTAAAAAAGGTATGTAGTTTTTCTGTATCAACTGTATGTGAATGGCTTTGAAATTTTCTTTATTCTGCTCTTGCTCCACTCATATTATATTGATCGTGCTTTTGTTCTTGGGCCAATAATGTCAAAAGTTTCAAACCAGGTGGAAAGTTTCTATTCCATTTTACAGCTCTTTCCCGCACAAACTATGGCTACACCAGACAGGAACCTGCTGTCTTGCTGAAGACTGATGTGTACATGGGAAGAGTCAAGTCACTGCATGTTCTCCCCTTCAAAAGAAGGAGTTTAGCTGTCATGCCCCAATCAAGTCCTCCAGTAATTTCTCATAGTCTTCAGCTGCTTGATAAAGGGCTTTGTTCTTCCTGTATGCTGGTTATGCTGTCTTGGAGCCAAAGAAAAGCAGAAGCAAAACTATGGATAAAATTAAATGTTTTAGGATTCATCCCAGACAAGTTATTGTTTCTGTAGCCAATTAGGGATTATTGGAGAAGTTTTCAGTACGTATGGAAATCACCAGATTAGAGAAAGCCAGAATAGATGAATCTGATGAATTCCGAGATGGATTTATTAAGGGATTGTCCGAGATGGTCCATTAAGGGATTGTCTATAGCTGGATGACGAACCTATGGCACGCATGCCCAAAGTGGCACACAGAGCCATATTGCCTGGCATGTGCGGCGTTGCTTGTTTCTCTTCCCAGTTTCTGGCCCACATTCACATGCAATGATCAGCTGGCCTTCGTGCATGCAGCAGTGCCGGAAACTGGAAGAGCTGGTCTTCCGTTTTCCTGCGTGAGCATGCACGCCGGCCAGCTGATCGTTGCACGTGCATGCGTGCCAGGAACCTGAAGACTACTGTGTTTCCCCGAAAATAAGGCCCTGTCTTATTTTTTTTTTGAACTCTAAAGTAAGTGCTTGGCCTTATTGCCGTGTGCTCAAAAGCCCGGTTGGGCTTATTATCAGGGGATGTCTTATTTTGGGGAAAACAGGGTAGCTGGCCGGTGCACATGTGCACTCTGGAAACCAGAAGTTTATTTTTGGGGGCGTACATGTGCCCTGGGCAGTTCCTCTTCCAAGTAGATGAGTGTGCGTGTGAAGCGCACAAGTGCACGCATGCTCCCTTTTTACCATCACTGGTATATAGCTTCCTCAAAATATATTGAATATATATTGCAAAACCAAATTTATTGACCAAAGAAAATCAATTTATTATATGCATTAAAACTTTATTTTATACTCTAAGATGCAAAAAAGTCTACAAATTAGATAAACTTGGTCCATTTGCCTGGAAAAAAAAACAAAATTCCACGGACAGAAAACATGAGGAATGCTAGAATGAATGTGGGGAACTTCACATCTGTTTTGCCTTCAGGAGTTTTATGAATGGCCACAAGTATCATACTACACACTGCATACCCACCCTCTTGGCCTTCCACAGGGGCCTTAAAAATTGGCCCTGCCTATTGGCCTGAGGTCTTGATGGGAGCATGTTGCTAATGGTAGGTACCAGTAGTTAATGAATTGAGGGAAAATTCTACTCCACCCCGTTTGTGCCTTGCTCCCTTCCTTGCCATCTTTGTGGTGAGCTGGGTGACACAGTAATTAGAATACAGTATTGCAGGCTAATTCTCCCCACAGCCAGTAGTTTGATCTTGACCAGCTCAAGGTTGACTTAGCCTTCCAGCCTTCCAAGATCAGTAAAACGAGGATCCAAATTGTTGGGAGCAACATGCTGGCTCTGTAAACCACTTAGAGAGGGCTGTAAAGCACTATGAAGCAGTATGTAAGTCTTATTGCTGTTGCTATTTGTTAATGTTAATATTTACGATCATAATATTTTACCTTGCTTTTACTCTGTTTGTAAGCTGCCTAGAGTCACTCTAGGCGGACAGGCAGCATATAAATTTAATAAATAAATACCATCCTATTTATCAGTATCTATAATCTGCTCTCAAAATTTCAAATGTAGCTCCCCTAGTTTTGAAAAAAAATATAAAGCTATATTATATGTAAGGCTATATCAGGGGTAGTCAACCCTTTTATACCTACCGCCCGCTTTTGTATCTCTGTTAGTAGTAAAAGTAACTTACGTAATGTGAACTAAACTTATGGGCAGGCAATAAAAATAGTATATTTTCAGAAATTTAAATTGTCACGGGGAATTTTATGAAAACCTAATGAAAATATTTTTAGATAATGCTATGAAAACTTTTTAAAAAGTCAATTAAATTTTAAAAAAAGGAAAGTGCTTCAGTATCAGACAAAACCCCTACCGCCCACCATGAAAGCTGGAACGCCCACTAGTGAGCGGTAGGGACCAGGTTGACTACCACTGGGCTATATAATAAATATATTGGAACAAACAAGAACTGCGGCTTTGTGTTGTGTGGCTTTGAGTTAAGGGAAAGTATCACATTTTAGTTCTCAAATGCCAGGTGAAGTACCACATCTACCAGCAACAAATGTACAATTTACAAGCCCCATATTGAGACCAGATTTAAACTTTAGACTTCATATCTGTCATCTCTGGGCTGATTTTTTTTTTTTTACAAATATTCTAATGACATATGCTGGAAAATGCAAAAGCACTCCTACTTTTTTTGTACAGTTTTGAGCTCTGTTTAATCACAGTCATTCATTTAAAAAATGTTCCAAATCAAAAAGAAACTAGGCTGGTTTTCCTTTGTGCCTATCGCATTTGCTACAGGTAACTGGCAAGCTAGGCGGCAGCGGACATGGCAGGAGGATCACCCTCTCAAATCAAAAGGCAAAGAGTAGGAGATTGGTATGCATTCTTGATAAATCAGAAGCATGTTGCTGAAAAATCTCTTTTGTGATATTTGCTGAACAGCTGGATTTGCTTAGTTCTGATGAACCACCACTGGATTGATGGTGGCACCATAAAAATACCGGGATATCTTTGGAGGCAGATGCAGAGTTTTCCTGATGCGTAGGTGAACCACTTAAACTGGCACTACCAAATGTTTGGGAGGTTTTTTGGTTCATGATAAAACAGTATGGCTGTGTTTGATTTTTAGGGAGAGCAGTAAGCTATCTGGAAGTCTACTTTTCAGAAGAATGTGATTTGCATTGAAAATTTGAAAATGAAATGCTACCAGCAATTGTTTTGCCAAAGATTTCTATAAGTTCCAACCCCATCTGGAGAAAAAATTAAGACGAAAATGTTTGGAGCTTTTTTCCAAAGTGGAGTTAACACGATGGTTAAAAATTGGAAATCAGTAATGGAGTTTTCTTGATCCTTGTCAGAAAGAATTATTTTCCAGCCGCAAAACTTTTTAACCCCCTATAGGAAAAAGCAATCAGGCAATTTAAAGGCAATTTTAAGTCATAGCAAGCTATTGACTTAAGAAAATCATGACTTTGAATGCTGGGATTGTTCTTGGTTTTTAAAAAAGCCCAAGGTAATTGATCACAATACAAAACCAAAGAAAGACCTCTTATATTCATACACACAAAATGCAATACAGCAGTTGTCTTGTACATTTTAAGAAACTTATTTCCAAGCAGATGAACACCAGGTTAATCTACCTGTCTAACACTCTGCCACCTTTGTTTCTACTGTTTATTTTGACTTTAAGCAGGATGACCTTCTGAGGAACAATGTCCCATCAAGTCTGAATTAGAATTTAATAGAGATCATAAAGAGCAACCATCTTTATTTCAGATGCTCGGAAAACGTGAACAATGAATAGTGAATCAGAAAGAGCCTAAGGCTAAACATTTTTTTTCTCTCTCTCTCTCTTTCTCTCTGAAGGTACTTCAAACTCGTTCTCCGCTAACACCTGCAATAAGTTCATATGGGATTTCTCCTTAAGAAAGAAGAGATCATAATTTTAGGACACACTGAATTCCCATAACTGGAATTCTTTCCAATCGTTGTTGAGATGGCAGAAAAGTATATTGGCATGAAATGAGCTTTCTCCATTGTCCATTCTATATTACTATTCTTACTAACTGCTGGCTACCGACTTGTCTCTGGAAGTAACAACTTCTTTGGATAGGGTTCAAACAAGGAGAAAAACACTTTTACCACCAATATAGGTAAGGAGAACTAAGTTCTCAGTCATAGGCTGGGATGAGATAAAGCTAGTATCACAAGGACAGGAAGGAAAATCAGTACTGTATTTTTTGTACAATGGTTAGATGCAGGCTTAGTGTAAGTGATTAAGACATCAGTGGTTAAAGCCAGTGGTGGCATCCTGCTGGTTTAACAACTGGTTGGATGATTGGGTGCTTTGCACGCATGCAAGTTTTGACAAAACTAAACTTCCATGTTACTTCTGGGGACTAACACAGCTGAGGTGCAGCAATCTGCTCTGTCGCATGAATCAGTTGAGAGGATAAAGGTAAGTAAAGCATGTGGGGCGGGAGGGCCCACCAGATCATTGGAGCGAATTGGTTCACTCTCAGCTGATCATTGGAGCTACCGGTATGCCCGAACCGGCCCGAACCAGCTGAATCCCGCCCCTGGTTAAAGCATAGTTATATGTAGTGGTTAAGGAATCAGGCTAGAAACCAGGATACATATTTCTGCCTTAGGCACAAAGCCAGCTGTGTCATTTTGGGCCAATCACTTTATCTCAACCCTAGGAAGCAGACAATGGCAAAACACTTCTGAAATATTTTGC
This sequence comes from Ahaetulla prasina, assembly GCF_028640845.1. Lineage (NCBI taxonomy): Eukaryota > Metazoa > Chordata > Lepidosauria > Squamata > Colubridae > Ahaetulla > Ahaetulla prasina. The sequence continues at coordinate 30,244,263 of NC_080539.1, forward strand.
CAAGAAAACTCCAGGGACTTGTCTGTCAGAATCTCACTCAACGACACCTCATCCCTGCCCTGCAAGTGTAATTGAGACAATGCAAGATCCTAATTCGTTTTCCATTCTGAAAAATAAATGTTAAATCCATTTTTGTTTGCAGAGGGAGGGGCAGACAAATAATCACAAAGAATGAATCCCTCTATAAAACTGCTCAAGCATTTATTACCATTACACTGCAGATTACAACAGGTAGGATTCCCCTGGGATCCTGGGTTTTTATGCTGCTTTACAATAATCAAAACAATGTTTTTCTGTAATATAGGAATGCTCTTGTTTTATATTTGGTTTTATGACTTTCATAAACCTTTAAATGTTTTTCTACACCTGGATTGTGATGTTTCCTCAGAATAATAAACAATGGCTAAAACTCCTGGCATGCACATTCATGAGAGAAGAATAGAAACATGTTTTCACTCCAGAGTTGGCTAACCTACAATTGCCTGCCATTTGACTAGTGACTGGTTTTACAACCAGGACATCTCAAAACTGACTTCTTACTTCTTAAACTAAAACAGGTGAAGCCTCTCTTTGTAGGCCCAAGAACAAATTTACTCCTTTAAAAAATAGCTAATTTATATCCTATCTGTTTCTATATTCAAGAGAGCTAAGCAAGAAATAAAAACTGTCAAAACACATTCAAGAATATAGAAAATACACTGGCTCTGAAACCATCACCATTTCTGTAGGACCCAGCAAGTGAGGAGACATAACATACACAAACACTGCAAGAATTGTAGTTACTCAAAATCTGTTTTTGCACTGTTATGCACTGAGAGCATATGCACCAAGACAAATTCCTTGTGTGTCCAATCACACTTGGCCAACAAAAAAATCTATTCTATTCTATTCTGTTGTGAAAGGAAGAAGCTAAAAATCCAAGCCAGTGTTTCTCAACCTCAGCAGCTTTAAGATGAGCGAAGGCCAACTCCCAGAAACTGTAGACTGCTCATCTTAAAGTTGCTGAGGTTGAGAAACACTGACCTAGGCAGTGCCCTGCTGGATCAGACCCCTGTCCATCTAGTCCAGGAGTCTGTTCCTGCAGTGGCTAATCAACTGCACAAGAAGCCTAGTAGACCTTCAGCATATGGCTTTTGGTCATTCTATCTTCAAGGCTAATAGTCACTGATTGATAGATGTTAATTCTGACACAGCTGCAGCAGAGAACTGGCTGAAGAAATAAAACCAGATGATACTTTAATTCTACAGGCATTCTCCCCATTAAGATTCAAATAAATTCTCCTATTCATAGACAGGCAAGGGGGCTGAATGATCAAGAATGTGTTTGGAGGATAAATTGGCTCTTGCTCATCACATTCAAAGCCAATCATGAACCAAAAACCCCCCACCAATAACCACATTTGGATATGAAATTAAAAGCAGAATCAATGTACTACAAACAGGGGTGTCAAATTCAGGTGCTTAGATCTGGCCTGCAGGGCTGCCCTGGAGACAACAAAGGACCAGCCCGCTGTGCCTCTGCCAGCGAAAACGGAGATCGGGATCCCAAGCTCCATTTTCACTGGCAGAGGATTGCAAGAGGCCGTCGAAGCTGGAAACAGAGCTTGGGAGCCCGCTTTTGCTGGCAAAGCACTTGGGCCACCACTGGCGCCTCTGACATGAGTGACATCAAGCTGCCCACACCCAACCTGCCTACGCCCACCGTGGACCTCCGAGGTCAAACACAACCCTGATGCGGCCCTCAATGAAATCGAGTTTGACACCCCTGTACTACAATATTTGACAAAACCTGACAATATGTCAAAGCCCACTCAAATGAATAGGTGCTATGAAAGAGCCCTGGTGTGATCATGGATTCAAAAAAATCCCCACAAGATTCCGAATTGCTTCTTAGGATAAGCTTAAGAGATACATATTTCTCTCCAGTTGAGCAGCTAGAAAACTGATAGCTGAAGTTTCACTTGGAAGAGCCCAGGTTATCTCAGTTGTGTGCCTGAAAATGTAATGGAGACCCAACATGAAAATTTCTAGGCAAGTCACATTGCTGAATTATGATCCCTTTCCCACTGCATTCTCCCATCCCCAGAAAATTTAAAGTCAGCCCACTTCTTGCATTAGGGCAACATCACTTGGTTCTAAGCTGAGGTGAAATCATCTTTTTTCATGCAAGCACATTTTTCAAAGGGCTAAGTGCAACCAGCAAAATATTTCACAGTAGCAATGAAGACTCTTCACTGCAGATTTGCTGCTGACCAGTAGCACATATGCTAGCTAATTGTACTCTTTCCCTGGTTCTATTCTGCAAAGCTTTTCTGAACACACAGAGAGCTCTATGTTGTTCACCAGCCATGGCTTCGATCTGTAAATATGTACATGTGGACGTAAAACTTCATACCTGGATTAGATCAGCCTGAAACCTGTCTTAATTGGCTGGGCCATCTTTACTCTCATGTGGAAACCGGTCACTGTTCCTATCTTGAAATGTTGCTCTTCCTTGTCCCTTTGTGCATCCCCCCCCCAAAAAAACTTCTAAGAACGATCTCCCATAAAGGGGCCCACAAAAAGCTTGTTACTTTAGCAGCTTAATAACCTTTTCAAAGCTTCTCTGCCTTACCCCCCCCCAGCTAAAATCTGAAGGACTGTTATCATGGCAACAGAATGAAAGAGGCACTTCATCGGCGCACTGCTGTCTTCCGAGCGCATGGAAGGCAGCCAGGTAGCAGATGGCTGGTGTGGACTATTCCCTGCTTTCTGCCGCTGCTGCATGTTTAAACAAAACAAACGTCATCCTCCTCTTGGTTACTGGCTTCAGAAGAGCTGCACAGAAACACAGCAGGCAAAGGTGCTTGTGTGCAGCCAGGAGAGGGGGCCACAGCATGCGCTCCTGGCATCTGACAGCAATGTACAGTAGAGGGAGAAAGAGACGTGCAGCGTCCATTTCATATGTTCTATTTTGGGCCTCTGTTGGCACCGGCTTCTCGCCCCCCCCCAAAAGCACAGCTGTCTAATCAAAGGCTGGAGGAAAAAGAGCAGGCAGGATCGACAAGATTACAAGGCAGAAGATGCGGTTTAATTGTTGAGAATTGCATAATTTAATTAAGTGCACCGACACACATTCAGGTCCTTGCTGCAGCTGTGGTCGGGGAGCCTAGAGTTGGGGCTGCTGATGCAGCAGCCTCCCCTGAATGCAGAACGAGGGAGCCAGAAATAGCTAAGATGGCGGAGCGTGTCGAAGACATAGCAGAAGGGCTTGCACGCACATGCCTGACACAGTCCCAGCATTAATTCAAAGCAGCTATTTGGGCTGTTTAAAAGCAAAAAGAAAAAAAAAGAAGTGCCTCCAGACCCCTCCTCAGCTTTGCTCCCCCTCCTTGAGGCTGCACGCAAAGTTCCAGGCCAGAATAAATGACTGAGGCAACATTCCTCTAGCACAACTCCTCCCTTGTAGAGAGGGAGTGGGACTCTGCGGCAAAGCTAACACAAACTCTACCATAATGATTAACTTCTGTGAAGGGGGAACTGCTGACTGCCTAGGAACAGAAGTGGGGTGGGGGGGAGATCCTCAGAGAAAAAGCAACCAGCATCCCCCTTTCCATGGAGCTCATTTTGCAACAGTATGGAGGGCATAACTCTTCACCCTGAAGAGCCAAAAGAGTCATTTCATCCAGCCTGAGAAGAACCACACAGCTATACAAGCCTAGTCCTTCTTCCACTCATCTGTGCTATCCAGAATTATCCAGAGCCAGGCTGCATCCCTTTCCCAGTAAATAAGGCAGCACCCTTTCAGGCGAACAGAAAGAAGACACCTGTTCAAGCCAATAGTTCTACTTTTATCTAACAGGGAAGGCAACACTCTGCCTACGTCTACTTACTAGTAATTCACTTGAAACCATAAAGAAAACAAATTTAAAAAGTCATTTTCCTGAATAAAAATACGGATGTCGGTTCAAGAAGGAATGATGGTCATCTTTTTCAAAGGAAGTGAGATCTTTGGATCCAGAATCTGGATATAGTCATCTATAACAGGGGTCTCCAACCTTGGCAACTTTAAGCCTGGAGGACTTCAACTCCCAGAATGCCCCAGCCAGCTTTTCTGGCTGGGGCATTCTGGGAGTTGAAGTCCTCCAGGCTTAAAGTTGCCAAGGTTGGAGACCCCTGATCTATAATGCCTTTGAAAAAAATAGCAAAGGTATTTTCCCCCAAAATGCCAATGACTGGCTTGTATGTGTGTGGGGCAGGATGTAGAAACAACTACAGCCTCCAGCAAGCAAGTACCTCACTGAAGTAGCTCCTAACCTGCCTCCATGACACAATTAACACCCGGAAAATCAAATGATTCCAGGCATAGACATCTCTCACATTTGGTGGGCGGGGAATCCAGCACTCTTGTCTGATTGATAGTGCAATGTTCCATGAGAATGTGCAAAGCAGCTTAAAAGGAAAAAAAAAAAAGCTTAAACGTAGCTCTCCCCCCCACCCACCAAGGGTAGCACCATACTCAGAGAAAAGAACTAAGAACCAAAAGCAAGCATCCCAGGAGTTTTACAGAATTACAGAATTGGAAGGGATCTTAGAGGTCTTCTATTCCACCCCCACCCCATTGAAGCAGGAGCTCTTACACCATTCTGGACAAATGGCTGTCCAATCTCCTCTTAAAAGAATAATAAAATAATTCCTATTATGTGACTTTAAGTTTGCCCTGCAGAACTAGCACAAATTCTGGAAAAACAACATAGGGCAAAAACAGTACTCTTCTAGCATCTTACAGACGAACACATTTATTAAAAGCTTTTGTGGAGTATCTTTGAAGGGTTTAAAACTGCAAGACTGTACTTTCCAGGAATCAAGAAGGACTCTCTAGATTTCACGAAGGCTCAGTTCTAGTTGAAACCTCCACAGACTTTGATTGCTGCAGTCTAAAGCCATCTTTTAAAGATGTCAATTAATGTTTTATCATGATGTTTTTAGTAATATCATTGCAGCTTAATTTAATTGTCTAAGTAAAAGTAGAAAGAGTTATCCTTTCTCTGCTACTGCAAGTGGACAATAATTCTCAATTCAAGTGGCTAATGCCTGATATGTTTAGCCAATTCCCAGGACCAATTCATTGCAGCCAAGTTAACCTGGAAGGTAACTTTCTGCAGACTGCAGTGTGATGAATCAGCCTTCATTGTGAGTCACCACTTAGTATTTGGTTCAAAGCATATTTTCAGGTTTTAAAGACATGACAAATAGTAATCTATAGTAATCTACATAAGATATACTAGCAGACATAAGAATTAAAATAGTGAAGTCTTGAAAACCCTCCCCAACTGGGTGAGTTTCCTAATCCAGTTTGGAAATATATGACATATACTATGTTCCATAAATCTCTCTCACAATCAAATCAAGTATCCCTGCCCTTTTGTTATTGGGACTTCTATTTTAGGCGGTGTAGCCAAGACGTCTCATGTTTCACTGGGTATAGAATTCAAAACTTAAAAGCCTGCTTAGTGAATGGATGAGTTGGGAATCAAGGGGGAAAAAGGCGAGCTGGGATAGCAATTCAGAACAACACTCCTATCTTTCATGTTCTGGAAAGAAATTATGTCAAAACCTCTCAGATGTGCTCTAAAAGATGGATCTTTTCATACAGTTGAATGAGCATTGGTCACAGTGGAACCAAATTAATTCATCTCTGGATTTGTTAACTTCACATGTGGAATAGCCAATCCATACGTGTGATTGCCTGAACAGCAAATCTTCCATTTTTCTCCCAAGGAGATAGATAGTATAATCTTCAGTGATTCAGTGAAGAGGACAGGCAAACAGTAGTCCTGATTAGGATGATTTGGTATGTTCTAGTTAAGGAAGGACCGAGGGAACCTCAGCAAAGCCATTGCAAGGTCTATGTTCAACATCTGTAGAATAAAGTTGCTTGTATTAATTTATGCAATTGTGTAAGAGGCAGTCTTGCCTCATTATTTCAGAAAGGTTTTAGCTGATTTGTCCTGTTCGGTGAACAAGGCCATCAAGGTCATATTTGTTCAGTCACATTTGCTTTAAATCAATGTCCCTTCTCTGGGTGGTTACCATCACCTGGGAGGTGATATATGGCTGGGTCTGTATAATGGTGAATGGTTCTCTGAAGGAAGGAGAGGGGTTCCTCTGGCTATAGCTCTTGAGGCCTTCTGCAACTGGAGTATTTTCCCGTTCCATTTCAACTCAGAATGAGGATGATTCTCCCAACCAGAATTGGTATGAAACTTTGAGGGGGGGGTGTTTCCTCCTGGACTTGTTTCTTATCAACTTGGACCTATTCAACTGTAGCCAAGAGGGCCTTTGCACAAATCTACCCGTGTTTCCCCCAAAATAAGACCAGGTCTTATTTTCTTTTGGACACCAAAATAAGCACTAGGGCTTATTTTCAGGGTGTGTCTTATTTTTTTCCCATGTACTAGAGGCCCAATTCTTCTGCTTTCTCTTGGTGGGGCAGGCTACGTAGCATGTTAGTGCCACTGCCAGGAGGTGGGGGTATGTGGAGTTGCCCCACATGTCCCACACCAGTTTACCTCAGGGCCCCTGCAGCCAGGCCATCCATGTCCCGGCACCTGCCTCGCCTTCCAGCTGCAGAACCAACACACTACTTAGCCTCCTGCTCTGTTGTGGCCGTGAGCAAGAAAAAGAAGTGGGCCGGTGGCCATAGGGGCTCCTGCTGCACATGGTTGTTGGTGCTGCCCCTGCGAGGCAGGTGTCAGGACGTGGGTTGCCTGGCTGTTGGGACCCTGAGGTAAGGCAGTGCAGGGTGCGTGGAGCAGCTCCACCACTCCCGCCTCACCTTGTGGCTGCAGCACCACAAGCAACCAGACAGAAAGGTTTTTGGGTGGGCAGCTATGTAAGCTTTTAAGTAGGGCTTATTTTGGGGGGTAGGGCTTATATCTTCGGGATAGGTCTTATTTTTGGGGAAACAGGGTATTTTGTGCGCCAACTCCACCCACTTCTAGATTGGGAAATCGACTTACGGTTACTCATTCTTTAGTCACCTCCTGTCTGGACTACTACTACTACATCACATGGGCTGCCCTTGAAGAATATTTGGAAGCTTCTGGTCAGGAAAAAAATGATAAATGATGAAATCCAGGATATATGCCTTCTCTTTGACTGACTTATGGAACACCATTCCACACAGAACACAGATAGTCTGGACTCTGTTGGCCTTCCATAAGCCTTAAAGACCTGACATTTCTACCAAGCTTTGAGCCAGGATGTTAAATGAACCTAGTTTATATGATTTGCATGTTTTGCTTTTATTTTACTGAGACTTTGATATCATTGTAATATGTTGATTGTTATCATTTTTTTCTTTGTTTTATGGTTAATATGTTATTTTTTTTAGCTGCTTGAAGTCATAAGTAACATGGGTGGCCATATAAGTATTTTAAATTAATTAATATAAACATTCAAAAGCTATTTTCTTTTCTTGCTTGATAGGTATCTACTCTATCCAGAGAGCAGGCAAGAGCAAATGGTTTTGTGGGGGCAGAGGAAATTAAGAAGACAATTGTAGCAAACAACTCTCTTTGATCTTTACCTTCAGATACATTTGGAAGACTAAAAGTACCACCTTCCATTTGGCTCTATGCTGACAGACCATAAGAACAAATGGGCAGAATGAGAAATTATCAGGCATTAGAATGCACTAGATTTGCACCAATAGTACAAATGGAAGTTATCTTAGCTTTAAGTCAGCAGAGTAAACTTTTAATTTAGGGTTTCTGGAAGTACATTTGCTTCAGTGATGGATCTATCATAAGATTTATTTCCAGATATAGCAAATATGTCTAATTTTCCCAAAATCAGTTTCTAGTGTCTTGTATACCTTGAAGTTTAAATCGATTCTGCCATAAACAGAACTGCTGCAGTAATGGCTGCTTGCTTAGGAAAGAAAAAGGGCTCCCTCTGGAGTGTATTCAGAGTTAATACTGAGCTGGGTTGAAAGACATCTTGAGGAAGGAAGGCACTTGCTCCTCCTTTTGAGCCATTGAAAGTTGGAGTTTGCTGAGCTCTTGTCAAACTTGCAAGGCTCAGGGTCTCCGAAGCCCAGAGCAATCATATTTATGCATGCATTCATGGCCATCAGGCAAATGTAAGATTCATAAAGTGAAAATGTTGCTATCAGAGACCTCAGGCCAAAGAAAGCCACCAGAATACACAACAGGGACTGAACCTTTAATTCTCGTCAGATATATACATTTAAAAACCTGGAAGAAGGTTAGTTATACTGTCAGGCAACAAATTTCATTTGAGATGGGAAGTAGTTGTGTCAAGAGTTAATAAGCTCATGCTTCATAGAGAACAAAAAAGGTTGCTCAGGAATAAAGATGATAGCAAAATGCGACTCTACGCTGCTCAATTTATTTGCATCCAACCCCATCATGACCAACGCAACACCCAAACGCTTCATGCAGAATCAAAGAAAAATGAGTGTCAAGGCTGTTAACTTACTGCCTGTTTTTGTTCTTCTTCCTATAGAGAATTGTAATTGGAACATGAGAGAAAAAGAAAAAAGGATAATTGTTATCTTGAAAATGCAAACACCGTTGAGTATTAGAGGGAATACCAATGTGAGCTAACACATAAAGACACAAGGAATAAGGATCATATAAAACACTGCCAGACCCTGGGTTTTTTCTTGTCGGTGTCTCACACCTAGAGGATTTATGGTCACATGAAAACACAAGAATTTGCCAGATAAGATAAATTCATTTGAATCAAACATTTTGTTTCCGCAATGATCTAAGAAGTTTATAAGGGAAGTCCACAAAACAAATCACAAACACAATTAGTTTGTTTTAGATCTTCTCCCTAGCAATTATTATTCAAAGCAACTTGGTGTTGTATCAGAGATAATGTATAGTATAATATATAACAAGCTGACATTGACCACTTATACCTGCTAATTTATTGATCTTATGAAGCAGTCCATTTTAAAACTCCTTTCCAATCCTAATTCTAATGGCCCTGAACCTTATCTGAATGAATGATAAGAGAAAATCTTATTGGTTCAGTAGAACATCCCCAAATTCTGTGAAAGCATTTATGTTATTAATTCATTGGACAAATGCAAACCAAATAATTAAACACTCTCAGTCTATCTTCATGGGGTGAAAAGAAGCATAAAAAGAAGTGCATTGAATTGCTCCATGACCCTCACAGAAGAGTATCCATATTCCAACCCATTTGAGGACTATAATTTAAGTACTGAATTAAATAACTATTTTTATAGATACAGTGGATCAGATTCAGATGTTAGAAACTAAAATGTTCAGGACTATGGAAGACAAAACCTGTGAGGAAATGCTGACAGAACATGGAAAAAAGATTGAGTAGGGTCAGGGCAGGAGTCTTCAAAGATTTGGTAGAAAAAGAAAATGACTTGCTGCCTGCTGTCCCAGAGGGCATGGCTGTATTTAAGGACTTCAATTATAAGAGGAGATTTTGGATTTCAATAGGTTTTTCTATCAGTAACAGCAAACCATCAATGAAATCAATTATGTAGAGTAGGGTAGAAAAGCTCTTTCCCTAAAGTTGCATGCAGCTTTCAACCTAATTTCAAAAGCCCTCTGCAAGCAATTAGTTCAGGTCTCTTGCAAAACAATTTATCCCTCCCCAAGCTGTCCCACTGGAAGAGGCATGGAGAGAAAAGATTGTCCCACCCACGTTTGGCCCTGATCTCAGCCACTCTTAGCATGTAGCCCTCAATAGATTACACTTGGAGACAAAAAAAACCCTTCCTTAAGTTAGAGATATAGGGCAAGTTCTTCCTCATAAGAGCCTTTTAGCAGATGCTGGGTAATCCTTTGCTGAGATGATCTAGCTTTAGAGTTCCTGCATCAAGTAGAAACCTGGAGGACTTTTTTTTTTGGTCAGAAAGAAGCAATTAAGAATGATGGCGGAGAGGGAAACACAGCAAGTGCTAAAAGCTGGAACAAGCAGTTTCACTCCCACTAACCAAAGACAAAATCTAGCAAAAGAGCCATCTCAAATCCATGCTATTCCTATATGCTTCAGCAACTAAACTAGTTCATCTCAGAACACTGGCCAACACCTTTGGTGAAAGAGCACAAATTTGTATGCAGCAAATCCCAAATCCAATCCCTTCAAATGTCAGATAAGAAGAGATTAGTTGAAAAAGCACGCTCCAAGGACTGAAATAGAAGTTCACAACACAAATGACCAATTAGCAACGCAGAGACATTGGCCATAGGATGAGTGCAGACATGAATGTACCTTGAGCAGCTTCATGAGTCCTTCCAGTTGTACCATCAGTTCCCTTCGGCTTTCCTGAAGAGCAGACATTCGTTGTTCCAGTTCATCTTTCCTTTGCCTATTCAAGATTAATAAAAGGATAATTTCATTTGCTTGTTACCTTGCCCTTCTGTAATCACTATCCTAAATTAATTTGGGAGGGGATTGTTGATTACCGCAATAGCCTTAATTCGGCCAGTAAAGTTGGATTCTGCTGGGCTTTTTCAGGTGTTGGCTGGGAAGCCTGTTCATGTTCCAGTCTGAGGCGTTGAATTTCTTGCAGTATTTCTCTAGAAAAATAAATGTGAAATTAGTTAAACACGGTTCTTCTTTTTTACTCAAATACCCTGAATGTGCCTTTTGGAGTTGATACTCTAAAAATATCCTCCTATACATTAATAGAGTTTAAACTGATAGGGGCTGACACGGAAAAGGGTGTTGGAATCATGATTGACAGCTTAATGAAAAAGTCACTCTTATGTGCAGCAGCTGCTATAAAAAAAGACAAATCCCATGGCTGAAACCATTAGGAAGGGAACTGGAAACAGAAATGTCTATATAATAATGTTATTATAGAAATCTATGGGCTGAGATCATGCTGTATTGTGCTCAGCTCTGTTCACTGCACACCTTACAAAGAGTATTATAGTGTTATAAAATGTGCAAAAAGGGGCAACTAATGATTAGGGGAATGGCTCCCTACAGAGGAAGATTACAACACCTGGGGCTCTTTAGATTGGAAAGAGAATAAAGGGAAGTATACTACAGATACATATAATCTTGCATGGTTTAGATAACATGGAGGAGATTTTCTTCTGTTACAGTGTTAAAACTCAAGGTCATGTATTGAAACTAACTGCAAGACAAAAAGAAAGTAATATTTTCTCAGATAGCACACAATTAAATTGCAAAAACCAAGGGCAGCACTTGGAGATGGTAACAACCCCAAACTGAATTACTTTAAAAGGGAACTGAATATCAATTTATCAAAAACCATTAATATTGACCACAGTTTCCTGCTGCCTAAAGAGGTAGCAAAAATTATTATATTTTATTATTTTTTAATTTTTTATGTTGCCCATCTCTCCCATATCAGGTGACATTATATACTGGTTGTTCTCAAAAAACCAATATAAGAGGTCTTTTGATTTATTCCAGACTTGAGCTTCCCAAATACCACTAGTAGACCTTTGTGTGACACAGAATGTTGGATTAGATGGGCCGACAGTCTAATCCGGCAGGACTCTTTTTATGATATATGTATCTCCCTTATTACTTTAGGAACTCAAACATCTCAAGCAACGTCACATTTATCTAAGAAAGCTTAAAGGAAAATGATCACTTTTTACAGCATAGACACCCTATTAAGCATAAGATTCTGTAATGCTATAGGAAAATTATTTCTTAATACAAGAAAAAGAAGGAAAATTAGATATATAAGCAATACAAGCTTGTGGGGTTTTGTTCTCTAAATATTTGCTGCTTTGTAAAACTATTTATGGTTCCAAAGTTGCATTGAAAATGATAAACTGATGGCTGGAAGTTGCACTTAATGTTTTAGGGAGGGAAAGAACAAGGCACAGTGAGAGGGGAGATGAAAATACTAGGTGAGGCAGTTATGCCTTCATGCAAATGGGATGACCTAGGTTTTCCCTCCCCTCCCCCTCCAGCTTTGGAGGCATAGTTTTGTTATTGTTTTAATATGCTTAGTATATTATATGGCATATTTAAAATATAAAACATATTTGTGCTGCCCAGAGTTGTGCTCTAAGATGGGTGGCCATAAAAAACTTTTAAAGAAATAAATATAAATGGCTGAAATCATATCATCAAAGTGATGGATTTTGCACATGTCTTAAGAGAAAACATGAGAAACTTGCCTCACTGATTACAATCAATATCCAGCAAACTCAGTTTGTGGCTTGGACCCCATAAAAAAACCCACCAAACCAGCTCTATCTCCCTAAAATATAGTCACCTTGAACCTGAGCAGGGAAGGAAGGAAGGAAGGAAGGAAGGAAGGAGAGAGGGAGGGAGGGAGGGAGGCAGGGAGGGAGGGAGGGAGGAAGGAAGGAAGGAAGGAAGGAAGGAAGGAAGGAAGGAAGGAAGGAAGGAAAGAAAGAAAGATTTATGGAGGGAGGAAAATCAGGACTATGGCAGTAAGTGAGCAGCTCAGCCAATTAGGTAGGGATGTAGAAAGCTTGCTTCCTTAAGAGCCCATAAAAGCTGTCATTTGCTTTCCCTCCCTCTCAATATCTTACCTGTTCTTGTTTTCCAGTTCTGCTATCAGTTGCCTTTGCTGTTTGTTGGCATCAAAATTGAACCCCAGATCTATTGGTGGTCGTGTCTGCTGAAAAACAGGCAACATTTAAATATGCTTACTCAACTCTGCCTCTGTATACAGAGACACATAGAATTATGCTTCCATGGAAAACTTATGAAAAAGCTAATAAAAGAATTCAGAAAAAGTTGCTTGGTTCCATGTTCACATTGTTTTGGTGAGCAGTTTCTCAACATCTGGCAAGAATGACAGGAAAAAATGAGAGAGAAACTCAATGAAGAAGGGCCGTAGTGGCTCAGGCTGTAAGATAGCCTGTTATTAAAACACAGCAGCCTGCAATTACTGCAGGCTCGAATCCCACCAGGCCCAAGGTTGACTCAGCCTTCCATCCTTTATAAGGTAGGTAAAATGAGGACCCAGATTGTTGGGGGGGCAATAAGTTGACTTTGTAAATATACAAATAGAATGAGACTATTGCCTTACACACTGTAAGCCGCCCTGAGTCTTCGGAGAAGGGCGGGATATAAATGTAAATAAATTTTAAAAAAAGAACCTTGATTGACACGCTGAGAGAACATGGGATAGTTGGCCTTTTGCATCCTAAAATGGGACACCCTATGATCCCTGATTCAATAAACCTTCAATGTACTCTTTAATTGTTTTGTTTTTACTGTTCTGAATTGGGATGAAGCTTTTTCCTACAGGATCTTTCCTAAGGCAACATCAGTCCCAATTAAATCAGTCATAAATGTGAGCATTAGTAGGAGAATGGATTTTTTAAAATTAAAATGTTTATTACAGTTATGTTTGAAAAACGGTCACTATCTGTATTACCCCTCAAAGTCTATATAGCAAAAGAAGGGAGAACAAATTGTGCTCCATACAGGTAAAAAAAGAACCAAAAATTAAAGATTCTTTCAATCCACAAAATATTTTACCTTTTTTCGAAAAGGTTTTCTTTTTTTGGCTGTGATTAGAGAATATTTAGGGGAAAAAACTTTTGAGTACACTTCGACCAAATATTCCCGCATGGCTTTCAACTATATGACACCCAGTTCCATAAAGGGTGAACATGGTTATATCTGATGCACTCCCAGCATTAAATATTCTACCTGATATACTATAAAAACCTCAAAACAGTAAACTGTTATCACATCTGCCCAGCCATATTCTAAGTCCCAACATTTAGCCAGCTAACTATAGCCAAGTATTAAACAAGTTTATTGTTGCTCTTCCTCATGTAACAAAACATGACATTTTCACCTCACTTGAGATCACCTCAAGCAATAACCAGGGGTGGGCTGTTGAGGGTTTGCAGGGGTTTGGAAGAACCTCTAGCTAAGATTCTGTGCAATTCGGAGAACCCCCAAATCCCATTCCTGGCTAACCTTGCCCACCCCTCCCCGGAGTCCCCACACGGGTCATTTTGGATGCAGGTAAATGCAGGGTGTGCGCGGAGGCTCAAGGTGGGTGAAAAATGGGCCTACCAGAAGTTTGGAAAGACCGGAAATGGGCCTGTTTCCATCCTCCAGAGGGCCTCCAGAGCCTGGGGAGGCTGTTTTTGCCCTCCTGGAGGCTTGAGGAAAGCCTCCGGAACCCGGGGAGGGCAAAACGCCCCCCCACCATGGTGCAGGAGGTTGACTAGGCCACGCCCACCCAGCCACTGGGCAGAGAACCCCTTGCTAAAATTTTTGAAGCCCACCCCTGGCAATAACTATCATCTTCTTTAATGGCATCTTTATTGATCCATAAGTATTAAGTCTCAAGCTTGTTTTGTTACACAATGGCAATGTACACCTTTCAATACCTGTTGGCTATGCTGCACAAATGAAAGAAACATATTGTTGTTGAACTGTTGAACTGTTGTTGAAGCACATATAGTATACCAAAATGCAACTGTGGAAATCTGTGAAAATCTAAAAGTAGTGGTTCTGCTCCTTGGAATGCAATTAGGATATACAAAGTACTGTTATTAATACGTATGGGAATGGAACAGCCATGCAACATTACATCAAAAAGAAACAGCCACTCTGAAAGATAGGCCAGAAAAACCTGGCACAGCAACTATTTATTGACCCAAATAACAAAGATATCTGTGCCTCCACTTCACATAAACACTTGATGAAAAATTTTGTGAAAGCAATGAACAAGGAAGGTGAAGGTTTTGTTATATGAGACAGATGTTTTTAAGAATAATGGATGTCAAGATTAAGAAAGGCATTTTTGTTGGTCCATAGATCAGATACATCATCAATGACAAACAGTTCAAGATCTGTTAATAGGGTCTGGGAAAATTGGTTGGAAAGCATTCAAGGATGTTGTTGAGAATTTTCTTGGCAACTACAGAGCATTAAACTACTTTCAGCTGGTCGACAAATTTCTTACAGCATACAAAACCATGAAGTGCAACGTATCATCCAAGATTCATTTTCGGCATTCACACTTGGACTTCTTTCCCAAAGATCTACATGCAGTCAGTAACAAACATGGCGAAAGGTTTCACCAAAACATTGTCACAACAGAAAAATGGTATGAGGACAACTGGAATCAATCAACGCTGACTGACTATTGTTGGGCAACGCAGTAAGATGCACCAGACATTGACTACAATAAAAAAATCAGCAGCAAAACACTTTTAGCCCTGTTGAACTCATGCAATGTGTTGGGAACATGGGATTAAATACATTATAATCATTCAAAGGTAATGTCATATTTCTCAAGATTCCTATGTGATACAGTAATTCTGAAATTATATTTGTGTTCAGTTTGGAGTGGTCCATTCTAATCACCAAAGGTTTTTCAGGAAACAAAACTTTTGGAAAACATGTTGTGCATTGTTAGCAATTAAAAATTTACTAATAATCAATTAAAATACAATTTTGTGGAAACACCTGTTCTTCTCTTAAATCTTAATTAAGAGATATGGGACATGGCACATTTCATTTATACCTCTAGTTTACACAGACAGTTGTTGCAATCTGCTCAGGAAGAATTGAGGAGCTGATAAAAATAGAAAGCATCCATCTTGCTGACTCACTGAAGGACACCGATCCTCAAGAGGTGAGAAGTGGCACTCATATTCAAGAGCATACAGAGTCACATGCAAACACCTCCCATCTCAGGACACACATTGCTAAGTGACACTCAAGGCAACAAAAAACATAAATCAGTTGGAAAATGACTTTGGATGGTATTATTTCTAAACTTGCCAGCAAGAGAATGTAACAGAATATTTATTAATAACAAAATAACAAGAGTTCAAAGTGACCTTGGAGGTCTTCTAGTCACCTGCTCAAGCAGGAAACCTTATACTTTTACACAAATCATTGTTGAATCTCTTCTTAAAAACCTCCAGTGTTGAGCACCCACAACTTCTGGAGGCAAATCATTCCACTGATTAATTATATGGTCATGAAATTTTTCCATAATTTTAGGTTGGTTCTCTCCTTGATTAGTTTCCATCCATTGCTTCTTATCCTACCTTCGGGTGCTTTGAAGAATAGCCTGACTCCCTCTTCTTTGTGGCAGCCTCTTAGATATTGGAACACTGCCGTTATGTCACCCCTAGTCCTTCTCTTCATTAAACTGTCATGTTTTCCCGAAAATAAGGCCCTGTCTTATATTTTTTTGCTACCCAAAAAAGCCACCAGGTCTTATTTTCGCGGAGGGAGGGGAATGTTGTCCACTGACTCACCTCCCTTGCACACATTGCCCCTGGCCTCCTTTTCGCTGTCAGAGGCCTTAAGGAACTTCTTATGTGGCCGGCAAGGCTTTCCTGAAGGCCTTTGGAGCCGATTATAGAGCTCTAGATCGATCCGGAGCTCTGTTATCAGCTGCAGAGGCCTTCAGGAAAGCCTTGCTGGCTGTAGAAGAGACGGGCCGGCAAGGCAGGTGTCAGGGTGTGTGAAGCCTGGCTGCAACTGTCCAAAGATAAGTAATAGGGCAGCTCCACACATCCCCCTCCAGCTTAATTTTTACCCGTGTACCCTGGAGTAGGTGGGGTCTTAATTAGGGCTTATTTTGGGGGTAGGGCTTATATTGGACACACATGTAAAAAAATAAAACTAGGAATTACTTTCAAGGTAGGTCATATTTTTGGGGAAGCACGGCAGACATACCCAATTCCTGAAACCATTCTTCATATGGTTTAGTGTTCAATCCCCTAATTATCTTATTGCTCTTCTCTGCACTCTTTCTTAGAGTCTCAACATCTTTTTTTATATCAGGACTCTGAAATACTATGATTTTTAATAGCCACATTTCTGTTTATTTTTCATTCTTTCAATTATGTGGCCTTTTCCCTTTTTGAAAGTGTATGCTTGTGTGTGTGTGCACGTGTCTGTACACTTTACCCATGGAGAATTCTGCATGCTCAATTCCTAGCATTGGGTTATGATGATGAGACAGAAAAAATGGTCTTCAAGATCTGACAAGAGCAATGGAAGCACCATGCTAAAAAGCTATGCTACATATCACAGCCTGATATTTCTGCCTGATCTGGTTTTCCTCCGACTAACAGTGTATCACAGCACTGTTCATTGGAATTTATAGAATCATAGGGCTGGAAGGGACCTTGGAGGTCTTCTAGTTCAATTCCCTGCTCCAGGCAGCAGTCCTTATACCATCCCAAAAAATTGGTTGTCTAATTTCTTCTTGAAAACCTTCAACAATGGAGCACCCACAGGTCCGGGAGGCAAGCTGTTCTATTGATTAACCATTCTCACTATCAGGAAATTCATCCTTATTTCCAGGTTGAATTTCCATCTGATAAGCTTCCACCATTGCTTCCTGTCATGCCCTCAGATACTATGGAGAACAAATCGACCCCTTCCCTATGACAACTCTTCAAGTACTGGAAGATTGCCATCATGTCTCCCCTGAGTCTAAACATACCTGCTAACATTCCCTTAGCAGTTCATTGTATAGCAATAGCAATAGCATTTAGATTTATATACTGCTTCACAGTACTTTACAACCCTCTCTAAGCGGTTTACAGTCAGCATATTACCCCAACAATCTGGATCCTTATTTTACCGACCTAGGAAGGATGGAAGGCTGAGTCAGTCGATAAGAATTGAACTGCTGGCAGTCTGCAGAATTAGCCTGCAATACTGCACCACGACGGGTTGTATGATGAAGATCCCTTATCATCTTTGTTGCTCTTCTCTGCACTCTTTTCTAGGACCTCAGATCTTTTTGTATTGGAGTGACCAGATCTGGATGCAGCATTCCAAATGTGGTCTCACTAGTGTAGTATAGAGTGGTACTATTACTTCCTGTGATCTTGATGCTATCCCTCTGTTGGTGCAGCCTAGAACTGTGTTTGCTTTTTTGACAGCTGCAGCTCATTACTGACTTATACTTAAGTAGTGAGCCACAAGTTCTTCTTTGGGATCTATCCTATGCATTTGCTCTGTGGTGCATTACCACAAACAGACTGCGAGGATCCTACCACATGAATGTTACTTTTATATATATATCAATTCATTTTAACAAACACTGTACGATATCTCCGTACTACGTACTGCATCTCCAATGATCCATTTGTTAAGCTACTGAAGTTCGCAGATGACACAACAGTGATTGGTCTCATTCGAGACAATGACAAATCCGCATATAGACGAGAGGTCGAACGACTAGCCTTGTGGTGCAACCAAAACAATCTGGAACTGAACACACTCAAAACCGTAGAAATGGTGGTAGACTTTAGGAAAAACCCTTCCATACTTCCACCTCTCACAATACTTGACAACACAGTATCAACAGTAGAAACCTTCAAATTTCTGGGTTCTATCATATCGCAAGATCTCAAATGGACAGCTAACATCAAAAACATCATTAAAAAAGGACAACAAAGAATGTTCTTTCTGCGCCAACTCAGTAAGCACAAACTGCCCAAGGAGCTGCTGATCCAATTCTACAGAGGAATTATTGAGTCTGTCATTTGCACCTCTATAACTGTCTGGTTCGGTTCTGCAACCCAACAAGAAAAACACAGACTTCAGAGGATAATTAGAACTGCAGAAAAAATAATTGCTACCAACTTGCCTTCCATTGAGGACCTGTATACTGCACGAATCAAGAAGAGGGCCGTGAAAATATTTGCAGATCCCTCGCATCCTGGACATAAACTGTTTCAACTCCTACCCTCAAAACGACGCTATAGAGCACTGCACACCAGAACAACTAGACACAAGAACAGTTTTTTCCCAAAGGCCATCACTCTGCTAAACAAATAATTCCCTCAACACTGTCAGACTATTTACTGAATCTGCACTACTATTAATCGTTTCATAGTTCCCATCACCAATCTCTTTCCACTTATGACTGTATGACTATAACTTGTTGCTGGCAATCCTTATGATTTATATTGATATATTGATCATCAATTGTGTTGTAAATGTTGTACCTTGATGAAGGTATCTTTTCTTTTATGTACACTGAGAGCATATGCACCAAGACAAATTCCTTGTGTGTCCAATCACACTTGGCCAATAAAATTCTATTCTATTCTATTCTATATTAGCATGAGCCACTGCTGTGCTCATAGAACCCTACACAAGACAGTTGATTTCAGGAGGTCCTAGTTTAATGTCCTTCTGCTAATTTAGTTTTCTAAGAATTTGGGAACTTAGGTAGTCATCTCACATTTGTATCTTGATTATCAAAGAAAAGAAGATAAAAACTCAGATGCCAAGAAACAAATTCAATTGCTCACCACATTTCCAGCTTCAGCAGCTAACCTCGCAGCATACCGAGCAATTAACCGATGTTCTTCATCCAGTCTGCTAGGACTGTCCAGGACACTGCTAAAGGAAAGAGATCTCACATTTACCAGTTGGTATTTGCAACTCCAGAATATCAAATCACACTAGGAAGATAAATGATTGTCCAACAGAATTTAAGCGGTGTATCTTGGGAATGCATTCTCAAGCTTCACTCATGAACCAATCATGCCCAATTTCATTTCTGCATAAAAAAGTAATAATTCTAGAATTATGGCTTCTAACTGCATTTTGTTGAAAAGTGTATGTAGAACTGCAACATATTATACATATAGTATTTCTGGGGACTGCATTTATATAGGCAAGTTCACAACACTTGTCATTTACCAGCATCACTATATTCAATATCAATTTTTGAAATTTAAGTGTGATTTTAAAAAAAATGGATATAAGATGTTTTAGTAGATAATAGTACAAAAATAACATTGCACTGACTTTGTGTCACACCTTAAAGACTGGGTGATTGGCTCATATGCTCAAAACATGAATGCATATATCAAAACCATATTTCTTCAAAAAGGTAGTAGAATAATATTAGCATAAATTTCATGTGTAGAATTTCTGCTGTGAACCCATTATGTCCCCTAAAAAGGAAATATGGGAGGAGGAGAAATAAAAGAATAATATATAATGACAAAGTCATATGAATGGCTTGCAAAAACAAAATAAGAAAAAAACATAACATCCAAAGTGAAACACTTGTATTTTAATAGGCAGAGGCATCATGTACTTTGCTTTTCAAGGACAAATGCAGTAAACAGGGTCAAATACTTTGGTATCCTAAAATCCAGTCAATGTGAATGGGATTTTTAAGGCTAAAGAACATTAAAATCAACTAGGGCTTCCAGTTAAAGTTTTTATCGTGCAAGTCTTCATTGCATCCTTCAAGCTATTAAGACAAGAAAGACAGAATAACTGCAGGTTGCCACTGGATTGGTAGCAAGAGGGCAACTATTTATCACATCAGGTGCCAAAGCAAAAAATTTCCAGCAATATTCTTCCTCAGATGGGTCCCAAAACAAAACAATTCTTTTCTCTATTGAAGGTTTGATAATGATTGCCAGGACTGCTGAGAAAACACTAACTTTTAAGAGGAATTAAATCAGAAATCTGCAATATGAACAGGTTTGTTTCCCCCCTTCCTAGCATTTTCCCCCAAGTACAGAATCTGGGGGGTTTTTTTGGTGGGGCGGGGTGGGGAATAAACCAAATATTTATCCATTGGTTGTGACAGGAATTGACCAACCAGCTTGGTTGGACTAGCCCCATGATGGCGAACCTATGGCACGCGTGCCAGAGGTGGCACACAGAGCCCTCTTTGTGGGCACATGCGCCGTCCCCAGCTGCTCTTCCTGTTCTGTCATGTGCATGCGTGCCAACCAGCTGATCCGGCGCGATGTGCCGGCGCGATGTGCCAGCTGCTCTCTTCCGGTTTCCAGTGCATGAGTTCCAGTTTCGGCACTCAGTGCCAAAAAGGTTAACCATCAGTGGACTAGCCTAACACTGTGGGTTGAGAGAGACTGATTACCCAAAATCACCCAGGTGGCTTTTATGCCTAACGTGGGACTAGAATTCAGTCTCCTGGTTTCTAGCCTGGTGCCTCATTTGCTAGACCTAATTGGTTCTTGTAATATGAACAGGCTGCACCGTGACAAACTTGATCACATAACAAGTGATATGTTGACAGATAGAGTTGCTTATACCAGAACAATGCCATGTATCAAAAAAGTTTTGTCATTAAAATGAAAACTTTTTTATGTCTCAATTAACTAAAAGTAAACTCAGATTCCTTTAAGCTGAAGTCACAAGAAGTTTTTTATTTGATTTATATTGTTTTTATACTGGGTTTTTTTTTCTTTCGAAGGAAACCTGTTTATGGTGCTTCCACATTTTATGGCAGATACATGCAATGCCTGGGACTTGTGGGCACATTTGAAATGTTGGGTGTAACTTTCCTAAAACAGAAGCTATCAGGAAAGTACAAGTTATAAGGAATTCATTCACCAAAAGTCAGATATTGAAATTGCTCACTACAATCTCCTCTATTACCCTCCTGTATTTTCTACTTTTAAGAATGGCTATGGAGGTCAGAAATATACAGTATTTATAAATATGGTAGAAATTGGCCAACTGATTTCCAAACTGGCAACTGCCCATTCTTTAAATAGTTTTTCTAATATAATACAAACAACATAACCCATTTTGGAAGGAAGATTGGACACCACTTTGCAAAGCATGGCCTTACAGGACAATGTAAATAGTGCCTCTTCTAGAAATGATCCCACTCAGAGGATCAAAAGGTCCCAAGAGATATTGCATTGCCCATTTTGCCATGGGCTTACTGGCTTTTTTGTGGGAAGGAATTCTTTACCTTACACTATTCTTTTTAAAATGCTGTTTGGCAGTATAAGGTAACCCAGCTCCATTTTTTCATATCAAGCATCAGGCATCTAGCAGGAATGGGCGAAATCAGTATGGCACAACACACCATTCTAGGTTATCTCTGGCATATTCATCCCAGGCTATCTTTAAAGAAATCAAGATTAATTTCTGAAATTCAGGAATTTAGAACAGACATGGGATTACTTCTAGAGTAGACAAAACTGCTAGAGCTATCCATTAGAATATATTCTCATCAATGACTCAGCTCAAACCATAGAAATCTTGATTCTTCTTATAACAATTCAGTAGTTCATCATTTGAAGGGTAGAGGAAAAAATTATTCATGCTTCCCCAAATTTAGGGGTCTTTAAGAAATTAAAATATTTCATAATTGTTACATTTCATGGCCAATACCATTTGTTTATTTGAACCATAGCAAGAAGCCCAGTTAAAACTCATTTTGATATTTGTTCCAAATTTCCACCAGATTGTTGTAAAACAATCTCCTTTAAAGCAATCTTGTTTGAAATCCAATGAGTGCATCCATAAACCTCTCGTCTTTAGGTTGCTTCTTTTTTTCTTCGTAACATTTAGTCAAAAACTTCCCTTTTTAAAAAAAAAAAATCAGTAATCCATTTTCAAGCAAACACAGATAAAATAAAAATGAATAACCACAGACCTTCCTAACACTTGTTTTAGTTAGTGGATGGGCTGGGTCAACCCAGCTGCCTATACAGGGCATCCAATCAAGTTCTGAAAGGGAAAAGAATAATCACCCTGCATACCCCATACCCCTTCCACAAACAATCTGCTTGCCTAGCACTAACCGTGTGCTGCTTTGTAGCTGGCTCACATAGGCTGCTATCAGCACATGCTCATCACTGAGCCCATCGGAGGGGGTGAGGCTTTGCTGCAACCTAGGGATATTGAAAGCAAAGGAAGCAAAACTCAACAGAAATGAAGATGAGGCAATGAAATAATGTAAATTATTTGAGGAATATAACATGATTTAAATAATAATATTTAACATATGTGAACGTTAGAAGGCGGCAGCGGAGACGGATTTAAAGGACTTAAAGAGTCTCCTGTTAGAAGTAAGGGATCAACAAGACATGAAGAATGAGGTAAGCCTGTCATGATATTCCTTTTCTCTCCACTTTGGAACCTACACTATTAATCTGGAGCCTGCAATTCTGACAGGCAGCTAGCAGCATCATTTCTAGGAAACAAAATACAGCAGGGTTCTAATTCATGGAAGAGCAAGGATATTTATTACTGGGCAAACCCCAACTGTAACCACTCTCCTGTGCTTTATTTCTATGATTAGCAGATGCATTGTTCTAACAGACATACAATTAAAGGATATACCAGGTTAAAACAGTCTTCTTATGACAATCCTACATATTCAAATCCATATTTTGGTATATTCAGAGGACTGTCATTAGACTGGGGCATCATATTAGCTTTCATGCTCTGCCCCAAATTCTTGGCCTTTCAACAGTCCGTTACCTTAGTCCTCTAGACCAGGGATCTCCAACCTTGGCAGCTTTAAGACTTGTGGACTTCAACTCCCAGAATCCCTCAGCTAGCACAGCTGAGTTGCCAAGGTTGGAGAGCCCTGCTCTAGACAAACTCCTGAAAAAAAAGTTCCCATTTCAACGGTAAGGGTAAGATAGAAAATAAACTCCATTCACTACCTCTCTCTGACTTCTGAAATAGGACATCATAACCAGAAAGTGGAAGATGCAGGATGTCCATTAACATAAGTAGGGCCTAGTTAGACAAAGGGTGCCTTTGACAGAAAGGGCCTGCTTCCCATATATTTCCTTTCGTACAATATAAAAGAAGGCTTAATTTAAGGAGAAAAAAGAGGAACAGACATAGCTCATTTGTGGTCTCAGAAAGAGCAGGGGAAAACAGTTCAGTTCAGTTGAGTCTAACCAGTTGGAAAACTGATTAGATATGGGGTAAACCCTTTTTTGGATATCTCAAAACAAAAGAACAAAAGCAAACACACACACAAACAAACATAGAGGGAAAAGAAACAAGAAATGCAAAGCGGGGAAAATTATTGTGGACATTTTACAGTTCATTAGTTTGTAAATGTAAGATGATTAATGCATATTATGGATATTCTTCTTTGCTGTGCCATCCTTTTAGGGGTTGATGAATATTAGGGAGGTCAAACTCGCAACGATACGTTGTCGTCACATGATGTATCACAACTTTTTTCCTCTTCACTAAACCGGACTAGACGTGGCCAGCGCGACGCATCTGGCCTATAGGCTGCAAGTTTGACACTCCTGATGTATATGAATATAGTTTCATCTTGGATATTCAAGCTAAAAGTCTTAAAAAGTGCATAAAGTTATTTCTTTTTAAGGGACATTTTGAACTTTTTTAAAAAAATCTAATAATTATTACCAGAAAACAAAAACTAGGAGACTGTTTACTTTCTCTAAGACTTATGAATTGTATTTATATAGGTATTTGTTGTTGAGATGACTTCATCTTACTGTGCCTAGGAGCCGGCTCGCTCAGAGCTGAGTAAATTGTCCTGAAGGAGTCAGAACTCATTTTATGCACCAAGATGGGGCAGTTTCTACAGAAATAATGTTTGGTGGTTAATTGGGAACACTTAATAATATTACTAAACAATTCAAGTTGCCCTATTTCATTAATTTGAAAAGGGCTGATTGGGTTCATGACATTTTGCTGGATTGCTTTATTGTGCTCCATACTGTTGTTCAATCTTTTTCTTAATTGATTTCTTCTTGTCCAGATTGTGAAGAAGTATTCATTGTCATAAATTCATTCTTTGGTAAGAAAAGTGCTGCTAGCAACAGCAGAAGGGATTTACATCCTCTATAGTACACAGAGGCAATTAAATGGAACTGGAACATTTAGAACAACTTCCATATTCAGGAAAGCTTATGAAACATTGGATTTTTCTCTAAAACAGGTAAGACAGGTATCTACAGTAGCTGCTTCCTTGGCTATTATCTATTAATCTCCTAGCTTTACAGCTGTTCTCCTTCTCCTAATAATCTGTGATGTAATGTAATTGGCTGAAGAAAATATTAATTGCTGTGCATTCACCATCACAAGGCAGCATGGGCTGTGCAGCTCATGGCCCCAGATGAAAATCAGATCTTTTTCCAATTTGGAGCAACTGACCTTTTGGAATAACATTTACGGCCTAAGAATATTTACAATGCTCCCCTTTGACCCCACATCTTGCTTTAATGTCATTACACTTTCCAGCTGGCTTGCTTGTGCAGTTTTATGAGCTCGCCATAAAGTTGAGCTTAGTGGCAATAAAAGCCACTCTGTGCAATAAACTAAGAGGCCCACCACAAAATCCAGATAGCATCCTATCGGAAGGCAAGGAATTAAGCGTCCCTCTTGGATAATGCATAAGAGGCAGACACCCTGAATGAATGCCTGGCGATATTTTCAAAGTAATTTAGCTCTTTGTCTCTTTGGAGGTGAAGAGAAGGATCTCCTTTTTCAGTGAAACTAGTTAAGCTTCACTTAAGGTGAGAAGCTCAGGCAAGGGTCCTTCTGCATAGAAATCCAACTTTCTTCAAGGAGTTTTCCATTGGGTAAAATCTAAGTTTTTTTACGGTAAAGGGTGATTTGAACTTACTATTTGCTAACATAATTTTGATACTGCTGTTTTTAATTCTTAAAACATTTTTATGCTATTGCTATCTGCTCTAACAAATGTTAGGCTGGAAAGCAGAACATAAATATTTATAAAACTATTGGAAGTGTGTATGTTAGCATGATTTACACTGATAAACTTCTGCACATATGAGCCATTTCACATCAATGCCTCAAACTGGAACATTATTTGCCTCACCTTTTAAACAGAAATCCCACATCTTTGAATGAAAGACTATAGTCCATAATAATACAAATAGGCCAGTCATCTTGAGAGTAAAAGAAATCTGTAGCCCTGATCTACTGAAGTTGATGCTTATATTACTGTTTCATTTTCTGCACTGCTCCTGAAAGTGTTTTTAAATGTGAGATGCACTACAGACATTGCTAAAGTAATAAAAAATGTTATAGATACTTAATCATATTCAATTCTTATTTTCTTTCAAGGAGTTCAAAGATGTTCTTAGGTTCAGTTATTTTCATACCAATCCCATGAGGTAGATTAATCTGACAATGTATATCATTTGGACAAGAAACACAAAAGAAAGTCTTGTGGCTGCTTTTTAAAGATTGACAATTTACTCTGACAGAACATTTCACAGACGACAATAGGTTTTAGCAGACACAAATGATATTTTCAGAAGTCAGATTAATCTTACAGATGATTTGCAAAACAAGAATAAATTTAAATATTCCAACTTTCTATTCAGAAACTTTTAATCTTCCACTGAAAAATGGGCAATAAGTATAAAGCTAAGATTACAGTGAGAGAGAATGAAAATATAGGCAAAAAACAAACGGAGTAGATACACAGTGTACTTTTCTTGTTCACTGAAAATTAAATTCTGGTTCACTGAACAACCGGACAGATAAAAGCATTTAATATTCAATTAAACTGGTTCAGACAGGCCTCTCTAAGAAAGGTATTCCTTAACTATTTCTAACATGGACAAAGCTCCATTGTCTTTGTTCACATCAGTGTTGAAAGCAATAAAAAGAGCCTTGATAGTAGACCTTAAAAGATTAGCTATTTCATATGGGAGCATACTTTTTTAAGATACTCTTATCTAAATGGTTAACAACTGAGTGATTCCGTGATGACTTTCTAATCTAGGCCTCATATCTAATTCAAATTTGCTTGATGCAAAGTCATATTACAATACCATATGGAGTTTAAATAGTTTCAGCATTAAGTATAAGTAGGAAAGTTTGAAATAAAAATCTTGAGCCAGTTTGAACTACAAAGCTCTTCCCTAAGTATATAATACCATGTTTCCCCGAAAATACAACCTACCCCAAAAGTACGACCTACCCTGAAAATACAACCTACCCCCAAAATAAATCCTAGCCTGATTTTTTTTGAGGATGGGCCTAATATACGCCCTACCCCAAAAATAAGCCTAGTGAAGGGGATGGGCATGGCCAGCAGAGGAGGCAGCCCTTCCCTTCCCCGGTCACCTCATGGCTGCTGGGCCCCTTAAACGCAGCCCGCGGATCAGCTGATCCAGCAAAGGCTGGGAGTTCTGGCTCTCCGGGTGCCTGGAGATGTTTCCAGCGCACTCTTGCTAGCTCCAGCCCTATCCATGGTGCCAGGCAACCTTACTCCCCTCTGTCATTTCTCTTTCTCTCTCTCTCTCATACCCTCTCACACACACAGAGAGACATTTGATCACTTGAAAGAGGCAGGCTGGGCTTTGCTTCTATCGTAAGCACGCACTTCCCACAATCTTCCACAATTGCCTGTCCTTTTCTCAAGCAGCAGCCTGGTAGAGGCGGGGGGGGGAGCCAATTCCAATGGGCCACATGCAGGGGTGGGTTCTACTTACCTTTACTACCTGTTTGCAATGGGATCGCATGTGCAGATCGTCTATGATGACATCTGGGTGGGTGGGCGGAGCCTCCCCCCCGGTTTTACTACCAGTTTGCAAGAACCAGACCGAACCGGGAGCAAGCCACCACTGGCCACATGGCTTTCTGCCTCATTGTAGCAACAGCCTAAGCAACACCTGAGCTCCAGGCTTCGTGGAGCACAAACTATGGTTGCCACCTGCTCCATAGCCACAAGGTGAACTGCGGAACAGAGGGGCCCTTGACTGCAAGGTTGCCTAGCACCATGAGCAGGGCTGGGGCTAACAAGAGTGCATTGGAAACATCTCCAGGCACCTGGAGAGACAGAACTCCAGGGCCTCGCTGGATCAGCTGATCCGCGGGCTGCAGTTAAGGGGCCCAATAGCCATGAAGTGATTGTGCTCGCCGCCTCCTGCACCTCAAAAATAAACAAACAAACAAACAAACAAACAAACAAACCCAAGTGCTTATTTTCAAGCCTAAAAGAAAATTAGATCCGGTCTTATTTTCCTGGAAACACAGTAGAAATTCAGGTTATAGCTACATGGAAGGGCATGCTTGTGGCAACAATTCAGTTAAACTAACATTTAACTGAATTAAATAAGGAACATTTCTGACTATTCTGAATGACTAGAACAAGCCAGCCAGGAAGTTCATGGAACTAGAAATATGATAGTTGTTTAACTAATTGCAAACATGGTTATAAGGCTGTCAAAGTACAGTATAATCATTTAAATTACATTCCTATTTGACTTCAAGAGAAAGCCTCCTTAAAATGAGTGGGCTGGGAAAAAGAACATTATAAGAAAAATAGGGACAAATATTGTACATTCCAAACATTTTGGAAAAGCACAACAAAACCTGAACTGGAATGCCAATTGTAAGTTAAAAATATACCTATCAAATAAAGCTTTAAATATATATTTAAAACATATCACTTTCACTATTGTATGAATGTATGTATTTATTCTGGAATCTTAAAACACATTTGTGTTAGCATAATGCTGTAATGCATAATCTGATCATTTTTAATAATAAGGAAACAGGATAATAATGTGGTTTCTTTTAGCAATTCAAATATTCTCAATATACCATCCTTTTAAAAAATAATAATTGATTTTTTGAAATCAAGAGTTAACAGGTAATTGATGGTTTTGATGGTCTTGAAATTGAATCGGGCACCTAAACTATAAAATTGATTTTAGATTTCCTGTAGAAATCCAGTAAACAACTATTTGAACAAGAAGCTGGAATGGATAAAACTTTTGTTACAATCCAGTACAGAATTTACAGTATACGCTGGGCGGGTGGGGGGGAGAGAGAGAGGGAATGACATTTTAGTCCATTGGATATATTCCTCTGATGCACATTGGCATTAAAGATCCTAAAAAGTTTTTTGTAGAACAAATGTGCTAATTTTTTTTTCATATTTGAATCAAATGGTGCATTACGTATTTTAAATCTCTGTAACTCCATTGTGTTTCTCAGTGTGAAGTACAGATCTGTGTCTATACAGCACACTGTAGAATGAATTCTTTGTGCAGTATATCACATGAAAGGTGGATATATTGTGCATTGTCCTGTTTCTTTTTTTTTCCACAGATCATAAGATCACTATCAAATGGTCCCTACTTCCTCATGCAGTAACAAATCCAGAGGCAGAAATATAAAGTTTTGGTTCCTTCGGAGGAGAGCTTGCTCAAGATTGTAATTTCTGCTTTATTTACACTTACTCAAGCAGGTCAGCAAAATCACTGAAACTACATTTGATTCCTACAAAAGGTCCTCCAAATCTCCTATTCTAGCTAGAATTATCAGTAGAAACTTTTTTTGCCTCTGAATTAAAAAAAATAAAGATTGCTTTTCTTTTCTTCTTTACTAGTAGTAGAAGGGTTGGAAAGAGATTCTCAGTCATTAAGAAACATTTGTCATTCTAAATGACAAACATTTTCATAAGTCAGCTAAACTCACAATATCTTCAAATCACACAGGATTTAGCTGCATTCTTGATTCACAACCAAGTCCAGGCATATTAGGCTAAGAGAAGAGAGAAAATACGACAAATTCAAGAAGATTCGTATTAGAAATCATGGGATGCTTTGATTGATTCAACTATTGGAAGCACTGCTAAAGCTTCAGGTTATCAATTGTATTTCAGCTTTAACACAGTAGAGAGATTTGAAAGCTATTAGAGGGAAAAGTAAGATAAAAATACATATTTGTATGCAGGAATATTTGCAGCTGAGTTTTCTATTTATGCAGGATTTCTTTAAACCTCAATTTTTTATTTTTACAGTTACACGTCTCTAACAAATTAATTCAACAGGCTCTCAAGCCTTAACATTTTCGTGCGTTGACTTTGTATATTAACCT
The DNA here is from genome assembly GCF_028640845.1 of Ahaetulla prasina. NCBI lineage: Eukaryota > Metazoa > Chordata > Lepidosauria > Squamata > Colubridae > Ahaetulla > Ahaetulla prasina. The sequence continues at coordinate 30,273,885 of NC_080539.1, forward strand.
GTACTATACAATAATATAATTGGTTTGTATTTTGCTTAGTATGGGCACATTACATTATGGTATAGCACTATGTACAAGATAGTTCCCTCTGGCTTACTTTTTAAAAGATGAAAAAAACTCTCTGGTTTAGAATTGTGTGTAAAAAGAGCCACTGTTTTGTTTGGCATGGAAATTTACATTCTGAATCCATACTAACTATATGATTCCTCAATGCAAGCACATCAAATTCTTCCTAGCAAGATTTCTAAAACAAAGCTCATCACAAGCTTTCAGCCTAAGGCAGTGCTTCTCAAATAGTGGGGCGCGCCCCCCGGGGGGGCACGAGGCTCCGTAAAGGGGGGCGCGTTTGACCTCGGCAAACACTGTCATAACAAGCTAACATACTATTTACAGTCGTGCGGGGGGCGCGAAAAATGTTTTCTTCTTCCTAGGGGGGCATGACAGAAAATAATTGAGAAGCACTGGCCTAAGGCAAGGGTCTCCAACCTTGGCAACTTTAAGCCTGGAGGACTTCAACTCCCAGAACCAAGCAAAGCTGGCTGGGGAATTCTGGGAGTTGAAGTCCTCCAAGCTTAAAGTTGCCAAAGTTGGAGACCCCTGGTCTAAGGCAAGCAAGCCCAACTCTCCGGTACTGCTAGATATGTTAACACCATAGCTGCCTTTTGGTAAAGTAAGAGTTCTTTCAAGTCAAATTTGACCCTGGCAAATAAGTCTTCTTGGCAACAGTTCAGAAATACTTTGCCATTGCATTTATTCTTGATTTTTTTTCAATGTCCTAGTCTAGTAGAAAACCTAGGATTTCTTGATATTCTTTTGTTCAAACACCAATCTGGTCGGTCTCTTAGCAACTCTCTTAGTTTCAGTTTTAATAATATTTTAATCTGTGTGATTTTAATGTTTTAATATTTTAATTATGTTTTATACTGTTTTATAAGCCGCCCAGAGTCACCTAGTAGGGGAGATGGACAGCATAAAAAAATTAAATCATGTATCTTCAGTAAATGCCATTTTTTCCACAATGGACGGTCTATGTATAAGAACACCTAAGCGCTGGGTATCATAATCAATGCTGAGATATCATTCTGAAATGTTCAATATTGTGTGTGCCAAACAAAGCCAGATGCAACCTCCAGAAGCCCACCTGGGAACATTGTGGCATATTACTTCTAGATACAATACAAGAAGCCGGTGAACTCCTTAAAAGCCTACATGGACTGAGTCCTGGCTAGCTTTGAAATAGCTTACGCCAAACAAGATCTGCTTGCCGATAGTACGCCTGCACCTGCGGAGTTGTTGATAGTTTTACTCTTTAGGAGATGTGAGGAGAGGGAACTTAGAGATAAGTATTCTTTGTGGAAGGGCTCCTCCTATTGAATGCCCTTCCAGCAGATAGAAGAACCATGTTCTCACTCTCTCACATTCAGGAAGCTTTAAAAACCATGGCTTTTGGAAACTAAACTGAGGGCAGTCAGAGATACTAGAGTACGATGACTTTTTGATTTTGATTATATATGGCACTATTGTTTTATGATTAGAGAACTATATTTGCTGGACTTTTTGATAATTTTTATCACTGTGTTGTTTGTGTGTTCTTGCCTGTAAGCCACAGAGTCAAATGACTGAAGTGACGTGAAAATTCACCAAAATCCGGTTCTGACATTCCTTGAGAACAGATGAGGCTACACAGCATTTCTCTTGGCCGCTTTAATTTCCTCCTGGAATTTTGCCCACTTATTTATTTTATCCGAAAAATCAAATCAATCAATAAAATCTAACTACCTTAAACCAGCTGGACTCCATTAGAAACAGGGCATACTGTATATCAGAATAAAAGGAACTAGGAATACTAGACTAAGAAATTATAAAGTTGTAAATAGTGATGGTGCTAATGCTCTTAATCTCCCAAGGCCTTCTGAAAGGAGATTCCTTGGGAGATTGATGTGTTTTTCATGTGCATCTAAAAAGCCATTAGAATAGGGACCATCCATGCTTCAAGGAGCAAGCTCTTTCAGAAGTGGGAAGCTGCTTCAGGAAACACCCTAAGTCTGTCTGTTATTAACACAGCTGCTTGCAATTACTGCACGTTCAAGTCCCACCAGGCCCAAGGTTGACTCAGCCTTCCATCCTTTATAAGGTAGGTAAAATGAGGATCCAGATTGTTGGGGGCAATTAAGTTGACTTTGTATATAATATACAAATGGATGAAGACTATTGCTTAACACAGTATAAGCTGCTCTGAGTCTTCGGAGAAGGGTGGGATATAAATTCAAAAAAAAACCAAAACCACCCACCACCAACCACATTATTTAGCTTCTTAGCAGGTACTCCTTAAGCAGGACAGAATTAAAAATGACAGTGTTTATCCCTTCAACTCCTAGGAAGTGGCAGAAATGAATGCAGCTCATGCTATCTAATTCTAAATATACAGGAATTGCTATAATCTAATTATAGTCTAATTTCAGTAGCCACTCTACCTGGGCAAGAAACAAGTGATATTTACCCTATACAGTATAAATTTTTAAGATTAAATTTATATAAGAGAAAATAAAAAAGAAATATATTATTTACACAAACGGGGAAAAAAGAGACTCTTCATAGTAATTATTAAACATAAATAAAAAGCTGCCCATAGTTGCTCTGTGGTAAGATGGGCGGCCAATAAATTTTAACAGTAAATAATAAATGGAATTTAAAAAGAAAATACAACTTAACTTTGCTCACAAGAAGAAGGAAAGGACTCTAATATACAATAGATGTATTACACAAGAGATTGTGAGAGACAGAAATTGTCAAAAATTATCCTCTTCAGTTGGAAGCCCTTTCAGTCAGCAGCAGGTGAACATTCACTTATGGTGGTTTCTTAAATCCAGTAGACAAAAATTTGATTTTCCAATTATGAGAGTATGCATAGCTGGTAAGCAAGTAACATTTTTTCAGCATAGATGAGAAAAAGTCCCCACCCCCACCCCCTCTCTTGCTGAAGAAGTGTCTGTGGTCTGTTGTGTCTTCGGTTCTTTTTGTAAACTAGTAAGGGCCCCTGGTGGCTCAACAGACTAAGAAGTCTGTTATTAACACAGCTGCTTGCAATTACTGCAAGTTCAAGTCCCACCAGGCCCAAGGTTGACTCAGCCTTCCATCCTCTATAAGGTAGGTAAAATGAGGACCCAGATTGTTGGGGGCAATAAAAGTTGACTTTGTATATAATATACAAATGGATGAGACTATTGCTTAACACAGTGTAAGCTGCCCTGAGTCTTCGGAGAAGGGCGGGATATAAATTCAAATAAAAATAAATAAATAAATAAAAAACCTGAACATGTTTTAGGTTCAGTTTGAGAACTCTAAAGGCAATGCAGTAATATTAATAAAGACCTTGCAAATAGAGGCAGGGAGAAGAGGAGTAAAGAGAACTTTCTGCTTGTAGGAAACTCCACTTTTTCTTCCATCAAGGCCTCATTGATTCATGTTAAAAAAAGAAATCTTACTTCTGTAGATTTGGGAGGTGGGGGGAACCATCAAAGTCAGGGGTAGCATTCACTTACCTTCCCTAACAGTTCGCAAATGTGCAGACACGTATCTTCCATGTGCACAAGGCCTTCTGTGCTTGCTTGCACAGAGCCTCGAAAACATAGAAAAATGGGATGTCATGATGTCCGCCTGAGTGGGCAGGGTATCCCGCAGTCGCCCCTACCGGTTTGCCCGAACTGGATAGAACCGACTGAATACCACCACTGATCGAAGTGTTAAAACAAAGCTTTATTCCACAGTCAGCATTTCCACATGCAGTAGTAAATCCAAAGGAAGAGTCTTAATGTTTCAAAACTGGCTTTCCAAAAAACTTATTCCACAAAACATTTTTGTTCTCCAGAGGCAAATACCTGAGCTGAGTGCAGCAATCCCCCAAAATGCAGATTACCTCAAAGAGAAGACCCACCGCACACACCCATCCCCATGTACTCCTACCTTTTTGTTGGCGTGGGGGCTCCGGAGGACACATGGGTAACCATGGCATCATTCATGTTAACGAGAGGCCGAGAAGGGCTGGAATAGAAAATGTTTGTTGGATGTTAAGGCTCCAGAAAAACAGAATAAGGGAAAAATGCTTACTAGTGTTTACTGAAATGCTACTTCCATTATCCCCTACATGGCTTCTTTACCTATTTTGCAGCAAAAGCAAGAACTGCTGATATAGGAACCCTGCCTGACTGTTGCCATGCTTTTTCATCAGTTTCATCAGGACCATTTCCAGACAAAGAAAGGAGTGAATGTCACAGGCATTATAGAACTTGCTATAAGTGACAGAAGGTCTTGGCGGAAAGTGAAATGTAAATAATTTAAAATATACAAAACATCTCACCTTTGCACCTCAGATGCAGGCAAACTAGAAAACCTACCAGAGATGGCTGTATTCCTTATGGGATTTACCAGGCCCTAGTAGGTTATCATAAGGAACTTCTGCTCTCAGAAATCAAGGTCATGAAAGTATAGAAGGAACTCACCCTGATCAGAATAGTTATGCAATTGCAAAAATGTTCATGACAAAAAAAAAAAAATCCACACCCAACAACAACACTACCACCACCACTACCCTAGGTCTCTTTACAAGTAAAACCACGATTTTGCAATGCACGCTTCTACATTTTTCGACATACCAAGTTCTGCAGAAAAAAAATGAACCCTTTAGTCTTTCTAACATTATTCACAAGAGTAATTGACAGATGCACCACTCTCTTTTTCAATAAAGATTTTGGCCCATGTCTGAAGTCAGTTATGTGGAGTTTGGAAGAGTCTTCCAATTATAGAACCAAAGAATGTGTTTTCTTTGCAGTAGGTCAACGATTAATCTCTCTTCCCTCCACATTTCAATCAAGAATGCAAGGAATGCATGAAGAAGTGAAGTTCAAGCATTAGGCTGCTCTTTTAAAAAGTAATTATTTCTCAAGTCTATTCTATCTATTAAAGGCTGGTGTCAAATTGCTTGCAGTAAGGCAAAGAGCACCCAAAATTAGAGGTCAGATTTAGAAGCCGCAACTTCCAGTAAATAAGCATGGCTTCCAGAAGTCCAAGATGTAAAATATAGTATTATTGCCTCTTCAGCAATCTAACATCATCTGCCAAGCTACAATCAGTTCAACCACTTACAAACTGTATACCATCTACTTTCACTATAATGGATTTTAATTAAGAAACAAGAACAATGTCATTGTAAATGTGATAATACTTAGGAATTATTACGGAAAAAATTTCTGTCTTGTGGATATGTACTTTGTTTTCTGCTAGAATTAAGAATTCCAAAATGAATTTAAAAAACAAAACAGAAGTTTGTTGCAAAGCCATCAGCTGACCTGAATTCTCAGCACTTCCACATAAATATTTCCTGCTGATTAGATAGAATTATAGACTTGAAAGGGCCATTTAGGCAACTGAGTTCAACCTTCTACTCGCACAGATATAGAAATTAAAATATCCCTGATAGACAGTTCAGCCCCTTCTTGAACATACCTTGCAAACAGATGTCCACTACTTTAATAATTGTTTGCTTTTATTCCTAATATGTTTCCCTGAAATAAGAGAAGGCAAAGGCTACCAAGTTGAATAGATCCCACATACATTAAAATATTTGTACAAAAGAATTATTTGAAATAGTAACAGAATTAGAAATATAGCCTGCATGCTTCTAATTAAAAAAATGTGTATGAGAAAATAATCTACCCCTTAGATCACATGTCTCCTAGCTACTTTATGTGTTATTCTACTACAGAATTAAGGACTTTTCATATAGAAAGTTTGGTTTCCTGTAGGCATGAAAGAACAATAGTGAGAATAACCAATACTGCTTTCTTTCTTTGTTTCCTTCAAATGCTAATTTGTATTTCTCTTGTTATCTTAGGCACCTGATTTATAATATTGTACAGTGAATTATCACCAAGCCATTCCAGATCTGTACATCTCCGTGGCTTTCAGACTTTTGATCCCGGCTAACTCTTGATAAGCAGGAAAATAAATTTAAAAATGAACATCTGGCAAAAAGAAAGGGATTTAATTGCCAACTCATACTAGACAATTAACCTCTTACTCCCCCACTAAGCTTTTTCTTTCTTAATTAATTCGGTTGATTAATGAATTGATTCCTTTTACTTGCATCCTGTTGTAAAAGTCATTGCTTTTGAATCAATCACTGCTTTCTAACTAAAAACTAAAAACAATGGTATTTGCACAATCAGCATCTAGTTATATTGCTATTCAACACTATTGGGAGGGGTAAAGTAATTTATTGTCTGAAGACAAAAGGTTAGCAACTCAAGCAGTCTCCTGGAAGTCTCCTGTTAACCCACCTGTGGTGAGTCACCACTTAACAGCAGTAAGAACCACATTCAGAAACTCCAAGCAGATAAGACAGAATTGCCATGACAAGATTTTAATTCTAATTCATAAATAATGCCAACCTAGCACAAAAGTTGATATTGCTCTAATTGCCCAAGAAAGCAAATAAAGCACTGGAAACATGTATGTTATTATAAAGCAAATCATTCATAAACTTGCTGTTGCTCTTGCATACACATGTTTTCTATCCATTTTTATCCAGGGGAGGGCTTCAAAAACTTTAGCAACGGATTCTCTGCCCAGTTGCTGGATGGGCATGGCCATGGTGGGCGTGGCCTAGTTGGCCTCCTGCACCAAGGTGTGGGGGGAGCATTTTCGTCTTCCCCAGACTCCAGAGGGTTTCCTCGAGCCTCTGGGAGGGTGAAAACTGCCTCCCCCAGGCTCCGGAGGCCCTCCGGAGCTTCCGGAAGGCCCACTTTCCCCCTCTCCAAGTCTCTATGTGAGCCCTGCACTTACCTCGCATCCAAAACAGGACATGTGGAAACTCCTGGGGTGGGAGGGGTGGGGTGAGTGGAGCCAGCCAGGGGTGGGATTTGGAGGTTCTCTAAACTGGCCATGTTAGCTACAGGTTCTCCCGAACCCAGGCAAACCTGTAGCAGCTCACCCGTTTCTATCAATAGAACACTATCTCTGTAAGAACAAACACACACACTCACTCACACACATACGGCCTACTTCCTGGAGTTGAGACTGACTGGACCAAGGTCAACCAGCTGTCATTGTGCCTACAGCAAGAACTCACAGTCTCCTGGATTCTAGCAGGTGGACCACTACAATAAACTGGCTCACAATGGGTATAAAGCAGAACCCCAAAATACCATCTTCTTCACCCAACCTCATACATTCTGAGATGTTCAGCAGCAGCCCCATTCAAATTGCCTGTCACCAAGATCACTTTAGGTCACTGAGTTGGAAAGTTCTGCATCTATGAAATTCTGCTGGCAGTTAATCAAGCCCATTTCTGTAGGCTTCAGAAAAAACTGAGTGGTGATTTTATAGGCTTCTTCTTGAATTACCTTTTGGACACTGTTATTCCTGATTGTTGACCTTGCTGGTTGCTCTACTGCTTTATGTACTATTTTTTTATTAGGTTTGCCACCTCAGGAAGATTCCATCCTAAAAATACATTTACATGTGTAGACTTGCAGGAAAAGGTTGAAATAGTTTTGTTTAAAAGATAATGCAAGAGTCAAAGATATTCCATTTCTTATTAAGGAAGCTTGAAAAGAAAAGTGTTAATATATGAAGGCTATGTACACAGAAAGAAATGTTTAAGATTATGTTGCCTTTTAGCTTTTTTACAGCAAGAGAAATTGAATTTCTCCTTCAGCTCAAGTTATTTTCATCAACCATGTTGGAATGAAAGTGAAAAGATGACCCAAACACTGAAAGTTAATGGTTTGTTGATTACGTGTGAGCTGGAATGGACTCTATCATGCAGTCTGCAGAGAGTCCTAAGAGCTTTCCAGAACCAGCAGAAGAAAAGTCACTTTGTACTATATCTGGCATCAAAAGATTTAGGTTGGAATATAGGGCCATTGTTTTTATACAATCATTCTCTGTGTAAAAATCACAATCTTAAAACATAACATGAGATCACTAGGAGCCGAGTTCAACTTGAAGGAAGTTTTATAGAGTCAAAGTTTCTGAAAAAGAAGAAATTGACTCCTACTTCCAAATTTCAGTTTTTGTTACTTGACTTTTGGATAGAGCATTTTCACTTATCTCAGAATTTAATGAAAATAACCTCTCAAACTGAAAGCAAGCACTTTTCATTTTACATTCTTCATGAAACTGAGACTTACAAATGGGCTATCAATGGCCTACTTATCTTAAGCCAAGCCAGAGCAGGCCCTGGCTTCCCTTTATGCCTCTAGAAAGTGGCAAGAAGATAACAAGGCTTTGTGTTTGCAAGTGCTGTGGTCTTGATATTTTTTTGTGCCTTCAAGTCAAGTTAAACCCTACTGTCAATTAGTTATGAACTATCAATTAGTCATGACAAGTCCATGCAGTTTTCTTGGCAAGATTGTTAAGAGTAGTTTGAAATTGCTTTTTTCCTAAGGCTGAGAGAGAGAAAATGACTGGCCCAAGGTCACCCAGCTGGCTTTGTGCCTAAAGCACAAATTCACAGAACTCACAGCGTTCTGGTTTCTACCCCAGTTCCTTTAATTGCTCCACCAAACTCACTCTTGGTCTCATTATAGGTTATTACATTTGCTTTTGACATTGGTCAAAATACGAATTATTCTGGGCCAAGCAGTATTTCCTACCAGCTGCAGAAAGCCCAAGGATTGTCAAAGCAAAAATTGTAACATATAGAATATAAGGGAAGTACAATAGAATCCTGAAGTATTATTGAGAATCAGACATATGGAGGGGCATCTAGAAGTGGGTAGAAATGCCCATTTCATAACAATTCTTAGGCAAAGCCTCCTTTGGGGATACTTGGGGAAGAAGTTAAAAACAAAAGAAGTGGGCTTCATGGCATTATTTAAATCCTAACCTTTTAATGTACTTACAGAATATGACAATAGCTTAGTGTCTATCTTCTGGAATCCTTCACATCAAAACTTTTGTTATCACAGTTGGTGAATTGTCCAGAAAAGGGAACTAAGCAATATAAAAAAGGAGAGATGTATGGCTGAGAAAGTTACCCATTAAACAAGAAAATCTGACATTACTCTAACACGAGCTTATCAGAGTGATCTATGAACAGAGCAGTATTTTATTCACTGAAATAGACAGATAGCAGCTTTCTGCACTTGGACTAGCATGATGGTCCTATCTATCATTGGATAGCAGAGCTAAAAGGTTTTAACAGCCGCACATGTCAGTAACCCAACCAAACACATCAATTTCAATTCCACTGAAGAAGAGAGCATCCAGATTTCAACAAGATGATAATGATATCTCTCACCTGAATGCATTGTTAGATTATTACTAGTAATAAAAATAATCAGATAAAATTATAGTTACAGCTAACAAACAAAGTAACCTAATTAAGTTAGTTTACCCCAAAGACAAGGACTAAATGTGGGCTAAAATTTTCATCAAGTTTACAAAATGTCCCAAAAGTAAAAAAAAGAAAAAAGAAGAAATGTGGGTAGGAGAGAGTGGGGAAAAAAAAAACCTACTGATGTAGAATAGATATAGAGGAAAAAACCAGGGATCACTAAATTGCCATTTGTATTTAATCTTTTGAGTAATTTTTCCTTGACCTATGTCAAATATTAGTATCTTCATTCATTTCTCTTCCAAGAATTAGTTTTCCCTTTTGCTGACAGGAAATATAAACAATTGACCTTGCATTTTGCTGATTGCTTTCCCACCTGCTCCAAGCCTGCTTAAGAGACTATGAACTGCTATTTCACAAAGACTTCATTCCTGAAGCACTTCAAACCTGGCTCCAAAATTAGAGTAACTTAGATATGCAGGAAGTTACTGCTTTGTGCAGCTGTTCCATAAACTACCCTTGAGTGAATCCCCATCTCTCCAGCCATTGTTGTAATCTATGTATAGCTAGAGGGGAAGGAAGCCCCGGCAACTTTTACTACAGCTTCATCCTTCACATCAATCTCTATAACCATGAGCTACTAAGAATTACTGGAAAAGGTAAGAATTTATCAATAGCATTCAAAGATTATTTGCTTGGCTCTTGAGGAAGAGTCTCTAAAAGTGCATGCAAAAACCTTCCTGCCTTAAAGCAGCACAACAAAAGAACAGAAGCAAGTAAATACAGCAAACCTTCTGTGCTCAATGCAAAAGCCTCTGCTTTCCCTTTGCCGAAGAGGCATCCAAAGACACTCCTCCACTGTTGTCTCCAAGGAAACAGAACTGGCACGTGATGGAGGAACTTATACATGCAAAAGGCTGGCTTTCAGGGGAGAGAGAGCAGGTACCATCACAACCATTCAGTGGCAAAGTAATTCCCTCTTCATTCTCTAGCAAGCCTCCTTCTGCACAGTCAAGGTGAGTGGAGAGGAAGAGAAGCCCACAACAATAAACACACACACACATACACACAGAGAGCCAGGGGCAGCTTCTACTTTAACTTTTCTTTTCATGGAAGAATTCATTTCTGCAGTTCCCCTTTAAATAACCTAAAAGGCTTTGTAGATAAACGCAATAAGACAAAACACGGACAGTTCCTTGTTAGTCTTTATTTCCACTGATTCTTAGGAAAGCTGCTGAGGAATATATAAACCATAGTTATTATCCTATTGAATAATTACAGGTTTTCACTGAGCCTTGTAACTACCAGATTACCACAGAATTTAAGTCCCTCCCAGGGAATAAAACAATAAAGAGTTCTAACATCAGCCAGAAGTTCCATCTACATCAATTTAAAATTTAATTTTTCTGACAGCCCAGAATCTTTTTGTAAGCAAAATAGAGAAGGTAGAGGATGAAAAAAATAAAATAAAAAAAAATAAAAGGAAGAAAGTCACCTTATACTTATGGGAACAAATTCAAATTTGGGCTTAACAAATTATTACCAGGCTAGTCCCAGAGAAGGTGCCAAAGCCAGTATACCATTAAGAACCAGAAGTGAGAATGCGAACAAAGTTTTGGCAGAAAAGAAAACTGTCTGTCACTTACTTATGTGTGCAGCCCAGTTCTTGCTTCTATGAAGAAAGTACCTAAGTCTAAAGTCTTCGTTCTAGCCAAATATTTGTATTTTCACTTCAGATTTAGTTTCATGGATTCACAGACCATTATTCTGCCTATGAAACTGCCATAAACCTACTCTGTCTCTAAAAATTATTGGGGCCAAAGGACAGCACTGTGCCAGGAGTTGCCTTTCCAAAAGTAAAAATGAGGTGAGGGTAGGACAAAAACTGCATTTGATTTAATTTAATTTAAGGGATAGAATCAAGATCACGTTGCAAGGTCTGGAATATATCTATTTCCTTACAACGTGAAGTGTTAATACCACTTTATAATGCCTTGATAAGGCCACACTTGGAATACTGCAGTTTTGGTTGCCACGATGTAAAAAAGATGTGGAGACTCTAGAAAGAGTGCAGAGAAGAGCAAAGAAGATGATTAGGGGACTGGAGGCTAAAACATATGAAGAATGGTTGCAGGAATTGGGTATGTCCATTTAATGAAAAGAAGGACTAGGGGAGACATGACAGCAGTGTTCCAATATTTCAGGGGCTGTCACAAACAAGAAGGAATCAAGCTATTCTCCAAAGCACCTGAGGGCAGGACAAAAAGCAATGGGTCGAAACTAATCAAGGAGAGAAGAAACTTAGAACTAAGGAGAAATTTCCTGACAGAACAATTAATCAGTGGAACCACTTGCTTCCAGAAGTTGTGAATGTTCCAACACTGGACGTTTTTAAGAAGATGTTGGATAACTATTTGTCTGAAATGGTATAGGGTTTCCTGCCTAAGCAGGGGTTTGGACTAGAAGACCTCCAAGGTCCCTTCCAACTCTGTTATTCTATTCCATTCTAATTTATGGGTTGATCAAATAATGCTTAAAAATAATTACTGTTGCATTGAAAAATTAAACATATTTTTTTCAAAGGACTATAAGAGTCACATCCAATTGACTGAAAACAGCATATGGCTCAGGGGCCATCTTTTGCCTCTCATGCAAGATTATAGGGACAACCACAATTCAGTGAGAGATCACCTGTTTTTCATGCATGCTGGATTCATACCACACACCTGATTAGTCTAAAATGAAGTCAGGTAGTGTTGTGATTTGGCATGACAACTCAATTGATTTATCATATTGTGTTAATTGAGCCATTATATCATACTATACCATTGTTGTGCATGGTAATTGTGTTTTATTAACCAGGGTTATTAATGCACAACATCAGTGTTTTATTAACCTAGATTTAGAGGTTCAGTGTATTGTGCAAATCCTAGAATGTCAGTTGTTTAATTCTTGGGAGCAAAAAAAAAATCTCATTTCAAAAACAGACTTGGAAAGCTGCTGCCAGACAAAGTAGGCAGTGGTGGAATGGATTGGTACCAGAGGGTAAATTTATTTATTCAAGAAATTCAGTCTGGAGTTGTTACATAGCAAAAGAACAATGATAACTCCACCAACCCGACTAGCAGTTACCAGATGACAAAATGAAGCTGTCTTCTCCAGTTCAGTTAATACTGTTTTATAGCCATAGGAGATTTCAGCATGTTTTAGAAAGTGCTCACATTAACTGGCATTTACAAGACCCATTAAGCTCCTGCAATGAAAATATGCTATCAACAGGGTGGGGATGGGGATCAGTACTTTATTAAGCTACAAATAAATATCTAAATATTTTAAAGGATTTATTTATTATTTTATTTATTTAATCAAATTTAAAATTTTAAAATTTTAATTTAAAATCTTTTCTTGCTTTCTTTCATATAGTTTATTGAAATAACACATTGCATCAGAGATGCACTGAGATTCAGATCGGTTATATCTTTCACCTATAAACCTATTATGCCACCTCATCCTTGGGGAACAAGGAATGATTTCAAAATGTCACATCCATCATAAAATTGCCATTTAAAGAAGTTATGCTATCATATACATGTTAAGGTTTCCCCCAATGTCAACAGAAAGAAGGAATCTTGTAACAATTGAGGGTTAGCATAATCCAGGATTATTAAATTAGTGAGTGTTCATCAGTAAAATGCAGAAATCACATCATTAGAACATTACCCTCAGATGTGGCTGCTTGTTTCATTTAACAAATTACAGTTTGTTAAAGGTACTGATACACAACCGACCAATTCAGGCAGAATGCTGAAAATTGGTTTGGCATTAAAAGTACAGTTTTTAACCTTGAATCTTCCTTCTCCTTTATCGCATTCAGTTACTACAAAATTCCTTTCTAATCTTTACAGAAAGCACTTGTGTCCATAAACAAAGACTGAGAACTCTTTTCATTTAAACTTATAGCCGTTCAAACCAATTTGCTGGATTTGCACAAAATAGAAAAATATAAATAGGGAAAAGATTAGGTCCATTTTGCTGAACTTTTTTGAAGCAAAGCTTAAATATTTGTTGAGGATGCTTTAAATTCAAATTCCTTCCATTGCTATGATCCTTTTTTAATTAATTCCAAAACCAGGTGAAGAAGTACAGTTGTGTTTGAGAAATGAAAGAAGGAATAAGTCAGTTAACAGCCTAAGGCTTGAATTCATAAAATCAAAGGGTGGATTAGCATTATGTCTGGATGTTATCAGTATCATCCATCAAAAAAATCTAAAAAACTTAGCAAGGGAGAAATCTAGTTTTTCACAGTACGTTCTTTCTCTAAGCCAAATACTTAAATCATATCACATAAATCAGGTATGTACAAGACAGTAATGAGATGGAGCAAGGGAAATTCAGAGTCATCCCCTGAAAGAACTTGGAATCATAGGAAAAAAAATAGCGCAAGAGGTAGGCATATAGACTTTTGTGAAGATCATTATTTTTATTGCTATCTCTCTCTTCAAGAAACATAAACCAATTACTGAACTTCAAAGCAACATAAAACAAAGCAATGAAAGTGTCAGGTGCAAGCAACCAGATGTGAAGGGTCAAACTGACAACTTTCTTGTGTTCTCCCTATAATAGAAAAATTTCTTCAGACTCCTTGCCTTCCCTTGCCAACAAACAGATAAGGTACCATGGAACCTAAGGAGTGGCTGTGGATGCCGGCACCCCAGTACAGTCAGCTGTATCCGCAGCTGACTGTTGGGGGCGAGTTAGTGGCCCCAAAGGAGGTGGTTCGCAACTTGGGTGTCCTCCTGGATGGATGGCTGTCTTTTGATGAACACCTGGCAGCCGTCTCCAGGAGGGCCTTTTACCAAGTTCGCTTGGTCCGCCAGTTGCGTCCCTTCCTTGACCGGGATGCCTTATGCACGGTCACTCACGCTCTGGTTACATCTAGGTTGGATTACTGCAATGCTCTCTACATGGGGCTGCCCTTGAGGTGCACCCGGAGGCTACAGTTAGTCCAGAATGAGGCTGCGCGAGTAGTAACGGGAGCCGTTCGTGGCTCCCATGTAACACCACTGCTCCATAGTCTGCACTGGCTTCCTGTGGTTTTTCGGGTGCGCTTCAAGATTTTGGTTACCACCTTTAAAGCGCTCCATGGCTTAGGACCCGGGTACTTACGAGACCGCCTGCTGTTACCCTTTGCCTCCCACCGACCTGTACGCTCTCACAGAGAGGGTCTCCTCAGGGTGCCGTCCGCCAAACAGTGTCGGCTGGCGGCCCCCAGGAGTAGGGCCTTCTCTGTGGGGGCGGCGACGCTCTGGAACGAACTTCCCCCTGGCCTACGTCAAGTGCCTGATCTTCGGACCTTCCGTCGTGAGCTTAAAACACATTTATTTCTTCAAGCGGGACTGGCATAATAGTGTGGAATTTTAATTTCGGGGTTTTGTTAATATTTTAATATTTTAAATTTTAATTTTAATTATCAGCCTTTATAATTCTGCTATGTTTTAACTGTTGTTTTAATTGTATATATTTTGTGTTTTTACTTTTGGCTTACACCGCCCTGAGTCCTTCGGGAGAAGGGCGGTATAAAAATTTAATAAATAATAATAATAATAATAAGGGGGGGGGTCAGTCCTAAGTCTCTTGCAGCTGCAGAACGACTCAAAGCTAACTCCCTGCTTGAATTCTCCTCCTTTGCCTGGCTGGGAATTTCCCAACAGAAAGTGTCATCACTTCTGTGTCAATCAATTTGGAACAAGAGAATTTTAATAGTGTGCTACAGATGCAGAGGTAAGTCAGTTATCCAAAGAGGAAATGTCTTGATTACTCATATACAAATACAATATCACCTTTATCTCTTCATCAGTCTCTTTGAAGAGCAGCAAGAATCATCCAGGAATCCCTTTAGGGCAGGGGTCTCCAACCTTGGTCCTTTAAGACTTGTGGACTTCAACTCCCAGAGTTCCTCAGCCAGCTTTGCTCTGGGAGTTGAAGTCCACAAGTCTTAAAGGGACCAAGGTTGGAGACCCCTGCTTTAGGGTTCACATTCTAACCCCTTTCTTCTTTAAAAGAAATAAATACATGATTTCTTCAATGAATGTTCCAAAAAAAAATCCCACCCTACATTGTATGGAGGCCACCTTTGATATTAGAAATTAGGATTTTATTGATTCATTTTATAGTTAAGTGTGAACATTAGAATCACTTTGGAATTTTCTGAGGTGGGATATGCAAACTTGCAACAGGCTTTGTCAGCAATTGCCTATAGCAATAGCACTTAGACTTAAATACCGCTTCATAGTGCTTTACAGCCCTCTCTAAGGGGTTTAGAGAGTCAGCATATTGCCCCCAACAATCTGGGTCCTCATTTTACCGACCTTGGAAGGACGGAAGGCTGAGTCAACTTTGAGCCTGGTGAGACTCAAACTGCCGAACTGCTGGCAGCTGGCAGTTGGCAGAAGTAGCCTGCAGTACTGCATTCTAACCACTGCGCCACCATGGCTCTTCTATAAGCTCCCCTAAAAGCTAGTATTTTGAAGGCAGTCTTTGGTTAATAATAACTCATTCAGTGACTGTTTGGCGTTACAATAGTACTAAGCATGCAGTTAGGGCCAGCCATCCTAGCAACTTCAGAATCACATGATTACAGTCTAGGCATTTTGTAACTGGCTCATACAATGTCTGCAGTCACATGATCAAGATTTGCAATTCTCCTTGCTGGTTTACCACAAGTAAAATCAATGGGGAAGCCAGTAGGGAAGGTGGCACGTTGGTCAGGTCTCTCTCACTTGCACACCCCATCCAGCTATTCACATACCCTCTCCCACCCAACAGCTGCAACCCAAAACTCCACCGTGTCTCCTCCACCATTGATCAGGTGGTTAAAAGTGGCAGTGGGAAGTTTGTACCTTCGGACTTTCAAGATTCTGTTAATTTAGCCTTTCAATAAATCAGAATTAGCTCATCTTGTTGTGTTTCCTCTCTGGTTTACCCAGCAGGGCTGACATCAGTCTTGAAGGTACAACCTCCCCTGTCTTATTATATAGACTGATCATATAGGGCAGATCCTTCTTCAGTTTCTTTCTAGGACCATTAATCCATTGGGGACTCCTCTCCCTCTTGTCTGATTGTTTCCTAGGCAGCATGTTGTTTCCTCATCCCCCAAGGACATTCACACATTCCATTACACTCCTGCATCCTCTCCCCCCCCCCTTGCAGCAGTCACCCGAAGTCCCACTGTGCTCAGGTCACCACCTCCCACACCACTCACACACTATCTGCCAGTGGACACCCGAAAAATATTTTCCCACCACTTGTGCACCCATGTCTATTCTCTCTCACCCAGCAGTAGCTACTTACCAGCCTGCATGCCTGCTTGCAAGCTACCTGGGACCTGCAACTTCCTGCCGGCTTCCCCACTGATTTTGCTTGTTGGAAACTGGCAGGAAGTTGTAAAGAGGTGCTCACTTACTGAAGCGTGATCATCACTTAATAACAGCAATGGCAACTGCAGGGATTGCTGTCACTAAGCAATGTAGTCACCTGACATTGCACTTTATGACTGCATTGCTTAACAACAGAAATTTTGGTCCCAAGTTTCCATCACAACTTGAGGAGTATCTGTAGTAGAATGTCAAGCACTCTCTACTGCTTACCACTGCTGTGTCTGTTGTATATCTATTTTATTGGACTCTGATGTTCAAGCAACTCCAAAAAGACTGGGTGGCCTCCAACATTTAAAAGGATACATAATTTTATAAAGAAACTTGATTATTTGGATAAAACAACCTAAACAACATGCAGGGAAAAATTGCTGTCGGCAATTGCAGTTGCCAGGGACAATCCCAAACCCCAGTCCTAGGAACAGAGCCTGGTCTTAAGAGACTGCCAGAACATTTGAAGGGTGGGAGTAGAATGTGTGTCTAAGCGGGTGCTGTGCTAGAGGGCAGGTGCTACAATGGAGAATGCACATTTCCAATCTGCTCCTACTCATTGTTTTGAATAATTTTGCTGTTCATTATCTGCATATTTTGGTGAGCATGCTTCAATGCTAAAAATAATGTGCATATTTTTATGATTTATAGGAGTTAGTGGGTTGGATTTATTAATTGCCTTGGTATCTTATAAATAGGAATGACAGAAAGAATGAATGAATAAATGAATCAGCCAGTTAACTGATGCATGCATACATATATTGTACTCTATAGCAATAGTAATAGCACTTAGACTTATATACCGCTTCATAGTGCTTTACAGTCCTCTCTAAGCAGTTTACACAGTCAGCATATTGCCTCCAATAATCTGGGTCCTCATTTTACCCACCTCGGAAAGATGGAAGGCTGAGTCAACCTTGAGCCAGTAAGACTCAAACTGCTGAACTGCTGGCAGACAGCAGAATTAACCTGCAATGCTGCATTCTAACCACTGCGCCACCACAGCTTTTATATAGCATTCTTGATTGCACACATGATCTACAGTGCTTGGGCAAGGCAGATTGTTTTGGTCCATTAGCAGCCTACGGAGCTGGCAATGGAATCGGAAAGCGATGAGGCTGAGGTGAGGCCAGGGCCATCAGAAAGTGAGGTGAGGACTCCAGAGCCTCCGGAGACTGATAGTAGTGAGGCAGAGGAACACGAGGAGCCTGTTCCTAATGCACGCATGAGAAAAGCTGCCAGAAGGCAAGAGCAGCTCAAGCAAAGAGGACGACTCGGGAGTAGGGCCAAGAGATGATTGGCCCTTCCCATAGGCCTAAAACAGACCAGCACCGGCGTTTGAGCTTTGCTGGAAAACAACGTTGGTAGCTTTGTCTTCTGCTTCATCTACGTCTTGCCTTTATTTTTGGGACTTATGAATGTTTGCCAAGAAAGGCCTTCGGCAGTTTACCTAATTGGACCAAGGTTTGCGAGAGAACCGAGGAATTTGTGTTGGGAGGTATTTGTTTTAATTTGAGTTGAATGACGCTGGGAATGAAGTAATTCTCAGCTGTTTGAATAAAGTTTGTTTTTTCACGGACAAAGTTTCTTACTACCTACTTGGGCCTGGGTCACAACACAGACAGACAGCAGAACCTCTAATTTCCAATTCTAATTTCCTCCACTATTTATAATTTCTCCAGACAGTCAAAGCTGTCGGACCTCCTTTCTTGCTTGTGGTGTGTCAAGATGCCATTTAATTTCCTGGTATGAACAGACAGGCATATTAAGTGATGCTTACATGGGAGACTCTGAATTTACCTATAGCCATCAATCAACATTTTTGTTTTATTATCATTATGGATTCCACTCTTTAGTGATAATAAAGAGCTACATCAGGAAAGTATTTGTGCACTAACCTATTTTTTGGAGTATAAGATGCAATTTCCCACCCCCCCAGGTGGGTGAAAATTTTGGTGCATCTTATAGACTGAATACGGGCCTGTTTTTGGGCTCCCAAACCCTCAGGCGTCATGTTTTCGCCCTCCCTGGCCCCCAGAAGCACTCTACAGTGCTCTGCATGTCCCATTTTTGCTATAAACAGGTCCATTTTTGGGCTCCCAAACTCTTCATGCATCCCGTTTTTGCCCTCCCCCCCGGCCCCCAGAAGCACTCTGCAGGCCAAAAATGGGCACGTTTTTGGTGAAAACGGACATGTGGAGCATTGCAGAATGCTTCTGGGGGTCGGGGAGGACAAAAACGCAACGCGCAGAGGCCAAAAACTATTTTTTTCTTGTTTTCTTCCTGTAAATCTATAGTTCCATGTGTTTTATAGTCCGAAAAATAAGATATTTATTTTAAGCAGTAGCTAAGCTGGAGAATCATGACAATTTAACAACAGTCTAAAAACACAAATAATATCTTTTCTAGTACCCATACAGTATTAGGGATTCAATAATTTACAGCGTAACTTTTATTCTGAATTTTAAATAAGTCCTGCTTTTTATTTTATTGTTCTCTTCCCACAATTCACATTTGAAGCATTCTAGCAGAGTTACAATCCAGGGGAAAAAAAGATTTATCTACTTAAGGGATTACTCTGTTTACTGTCAAAAACATCTGAGTATAGGTAGTCTTCAACTTACAACCACAATTGAGTCCAGAATTTATGTTGGTAAGTGAGAAATTTATTAAGTGAGTTTTACCCTATTTTACGACTTTTCTTGCCACATTTGTTAAGTGAATCACTGAAGTTGTTAAATTAGTAACCCAGTTGTTAAGTGAACCTGGCTTCCCCATTGACTTTGCTTGTCAGAAGTTTGTAAAAGATGATCACAGGACTCGGACAATGCAACCATCATAAATATGAATCAGTTATCAAGCATCCGCATACAAATCATGTGACCATGGGGATGTTGCAATAGTCATAAGTGTGAAAAATGGTCATAAGTCACTTCTTTCAGTGCTATTGTAACTTTGAACAGTCATTAAATGAACTGTTATAAGTAGAGGACTACCTATAATGTTGTATTGAATTACAACAACTAATAATTATATTTCAAACAATATCTTTAATTACAAAGCACTTTGCTTTATGTTGAATTACAACTATAGATATCCAACCAAAAGATTTCACCTACTCTTGTCGTGGTCCTTCAAGTTCCCTATGATCAAAGAAAGGCTCTGCTTTTGTGCAAAAATACCTGGAAGCAACTCCCATTAACTTCAATGTTATTTTCTTCCTAACAAATACGTTTTAAGAGGTTATATATCAAGCCAGTTTTGTGATGGTTTATTACACAGAGAAGTCACCACAATTGTAGTACATAAAAACTTTAGCAAATGGAAATAGTTCAATGCAAAGAAATTAATCTGCTATTATGCCTATGTTCTAAAGCTTGGATGGGAATTATTACTGTATATCACTTTACTCTCCTTAAAAATCCTTTATCGAAGACTGGAGAAATGTTAAAAATGCTAATTCAGAGAAGCAAAATATAAAGGTAGTCCTTGAGTAACAATCATTCATTCAGCAACACTTCAAGTTATGACAACGTTGAATGAGGAGAATCAAGGCTAGTCTTGCAGCCATTGCAATATCCTCATCATGATCAGGTGTCTGTGACTGGGTGTTTTGCAACTGGCTCACAATTCCCATGGTCATGTGAACACCATTTGCAACCTTCACTGCCAACTGCTGGCAGGCAAAGATAATGGAAAACCAGCAGCAAGCCAGCAGTTACATTACTCATTGCTTTATGACTGCTTCGCTTAGCAAAAGACCAAAAAATTGGTCTGTGCTGACCAATTGGCCCCCATCTTCACCCATATTTTCAATAAATCACTAGAGATGTGCTATGTTCCTTCTTGCTTCAAACGCTCTACCATCATCCCAGTGCCGAAGAAGCCCACCATCAAGGAACTGAATGACTACAGACCAGTTGCTTTAACATCTGTAGTCATGAAAACCTTTGAAAGGCTAGTGCTTTCCTACTTGAAAACCATCATGGATCCGCTGTTAGATCCCTTGCAATTTGCATACCGAGCAAATAGATCAACAGATGATGCTGTTAATATGGCTCTGCGCTACATCCTATAACTTCTTGAATCTCCAAAGACCTATGCAAGGGTCCTCTTTGTAGACTTTAGTTTAGCATTCAATACCATCATTCCAGACACTCTTCTAACTAAGCTAAACCAGCTACAGGTACCGGAACAGACTTGTAAGTGGATCACAAGCTTCCTAACAAACAGGAAGCAGCAGGTGAAGCTAAGCAAGATCACCATCAAATACCTGTACAATTAGCACAGGGCCCCCCCAGGGCTGTGTGCTCTCCCCACTTCTCTTCTTTCTGTATACCAATGACTGTATCTCCAATGATCCATCTGTCAACCTACTGAAGTTCGCAGATGACACAACAGTGATTGGTCTCATTCGAGACAATGACGAATCCGCATATAGACGAGAGGTCAAACGACTAGCCTGGTGGTGCAACCAAAACAATCTGGAACTAAACATGCTCAAAACCGTAGAAATGGTGGTACACTTTAGGAGAAACCCTTCCATACTTCCACCTCTCACAATACTAGACAATATCAACAGTAGAAACCTTTAAATTTCTAGGTTCTATCATATTGCAAGATCTAAAATGGACAGCTAACATCAAAAACATCATCAAAAAAGGACAACAAAGAATGTTCTTTCTGCGCCAACTCAGTAAGCTCAAACTGCCCAAGGAGCTGCTGATTCAGTTCTACAGAGGAATTACTGAGTCTGTCATTTGCACCTCGATAACTGTCTGGTTCGGTTCTGCAACCCAACAAGAAAGACACAGATTTCAGAGGATAATTAGAACTGCAGAAAAAATAATTGCTACCAACCTGCCTTCCATTGAGGACCTGTATACTGCATGAATCAAGAAGAGGGCCGTGAAAATATTTACAGATCCCTCACATCCAGGACATAAACTGTTTCAACTCCTACCCTCAAAATGACGCTATAGAGCACTGAACAACAAGACACAAGAACAGTTTTCCCCCGAAGGCCATCACTCTGCTAAACAAATAATTCCCTCAACACTGTCAAACTATTTATTAAATCTGCACTACTATTAAACTTCTCATCGTTCCCATCACCAATCTCTTTCCATTATGACTATATGACTGTAACTTTGTTGCTGGCAATTCTTATGATTTATATTGATATATTGACCATCATTTGTGTTGTAAATGTTGTACCTTGATGAACGTATCTTTTCTTTTATGTACACTGAGAGCATACGCACCAAGACAAATTCCTTGTGTGTCCAATCACACTTGGCCAATAAAAAATTCTATTCTATTCTATTCTATTCAAAAGAGTCCCAAGTCCCAATCAATGTTATTAATTGAAGACTACTTGTAACGCAGATAAGAAACAAAGGCAACACACCATTTGAAGCTTAAATATTGTATTTCATATGTCAGGATTATAGAACTCTTCTGGCTACGAACAGGTATACCAAGTCCTAGCATTCTATTTTACTTAGGAGAAATGGAGTGATTATTATCGCTATGTGATCCTATTGGCACAGAATTACGAGCTCCATTAAGGGCTTAATAAAGGACAATAAAAAAGGGGGGGTTGAGAATAAAAGGGGGTTTATGGGGGTGGGGGTTGTTTTTATTGTTGGTACACTAGGATTTTATTTTTGTAAGTCACCTTGAGCCACTGAGTAAGTGGGTGGCTATATAAATTTTCTAGAATAGATAAATAAAAAGCTCTAATTGCATTTGTTAGGTTTTACAGCCTAACTTTGATTTCTATAATTTCTGCCCATCTTGTACAATTGGGCAATGTGCTCTAGGCCCATCTCTTAAATAAGGTCATCTCATGAATCTAGGAAACAGATATTTTCTGTCAAAGCACTTGCCCTTGGGAACAACATTCCCCCTGGCCTCAACACTGACTGTGTTCAAAACAAATCTTAAAAGTGGACACTTTCTGCAGGCTTTGGGTTAAGATTGGGCTGCAACTCTTGTGGACTGCATTATTTTTAGAATGATTGATTAGGACTTTGTCTATGGTTTTATTTGTACTTGTATTTATGATTTTATAATTGTGTGCGGCCCAGAGTCATGATGGAGTTGGGCAGCCTTATTAAATAAATAAACATTAAAAATGAATAAAGATTCTGCTGACCTTCAAGGCCATTCCCCTATGCCCTCTACAACTACAGAGATCTATAATAATTGCTAAGTGAGCTCAGTACCAACTTATCTCTCTCCTCATATTCACAGAATCATAAGCAGTGCAGATATTAGCACATCTCTACAATAAAACCACCTGCCCTATTTGAAGACCTTTGCTTGCTACATTAGCTATCAACAGATAGTTCTTGACTTACAACAGTTCATTTAGTGACCGTTCAAAGTTACAATGGCACTGAAAAAAAGTGACTCATGACCGTTTTTCACACTTATGACTGTCGCAGCATCCCGTTGGTCATGTGATCAAAACTCAGATACTTGGCAACGGACTCATATTTATGACGGTTGCAGTGTCCTGGGGGGGGTCATGTAATCCCCTTTTGCAACCTTCTGGCAAGCAAAGTCGATGGGGAAGCCAGATTCACTTTGCAACTGTTTTATTAACTTAACAAACTGCAGTGATTCACTTAAGAACTGTGGCAAGAAAGATCATAAAATGGGGCAAAATTCACTTAACAACTGTTTCGCTTAGCAAAATAAATTTTGGGCTCAATTGTGGTTGTAAGTCGACGACTACCTTTAATTCCACTAGCTAATGGTTTATATAGTCAGGTGTCTGATCTATTAATTTCCTGACGTCTAGCTTGAACTTCTTTCATTGTAATTCTAACCCTGGACTGATTCCAGTCCTGCTTTCAGAAACAACTGAGACTAATCCTATTCTTTTCCCTGGGTAACAGCACTTCAGGTATCTGAAGACTGCTATCTCCCCTCAGTCATCCTTTTCTGGAGGCTAAACATGCCAATACTCTTTAATGCTTCCTCACAGATGTTAGTTTCCATTTCTATCACCAATTTGCTCCAATATTTCCTTCTCCTTTTTGGACAGGAGTGGACAAAGCTGGACACTAAACTCCAAATGGGACTGGTCAGAAGAATATCGGTGGAACAATTCTTCCCATGAGGAGGACTCTATTCTCCCGCTAATGTACTTCCAAGAGTGCTTTTAAAAGTTTCATTGTATTGCTGGCTCATGATTAGCTTTTGTCCAAGAAGGACACTCAGATACCGTACATATGTACTGCTACCAAGCCTGGTCTTTCCCATTTTAGGTTTGCAACTTTCTTTTCAGCTACCCAGATGCAGAACTTTACTTTTATTTGTATTCAATTCCATTATATTAATTTCAGCCTATTGTTCAAGGTTCTCTAGATCAGGGGTCTCCAACATTGGCAACTTCTGGGAGTTGAAGTCCTCCAGGCTTAAAGTTGTCAAGGTTGGAGATCCCTGCTCTAGATCGGGTTTTTTTCCAATCCCTCTCTCGTTCATCTGCAGTATTAGTTGTCCTTTCTAGTTTTATGTCATCTGCAAATTTGAAACTGTCTTCTCAACTCCTTTGTTCAAGTCATTGATACAAATGTTAAACAGCATAGGGCTTAGGAAAGAGTCCCATAGCATCACATTTGATATTTCCCTTCAGGCTGAAGTAAGGCCAATAATGAACCTTGCATTGGGCACATTTATTCAACCAAGTTTGAATCCATTTAATGAACGTTACTTAGCTCACATTTTACCATTTTATTGAAACTTTTATTAGCCACTGTGTAGTTCCAGATATATTGGTACTCCCCTAAACTATTAAACTACTGTTAAAGAAACACAGTTAATCTGGCATGATTTGTTTGAGCCAAGCCCCTGCTGACTTTGTTAATTGGATAATTATCCAAGTGCTCACAAACATGCTGCTTGATATGCTGTATATTTTATGCTTCCCTTTATGGAGGCAAATCTAAGTAAGAAACTTCAGCAGAGAGTTCATCGATCATGTCATCAAGTTCAGCCTGAGAAAACAGCAATGCTGTTTACTTTCTAACATACTACATACATATTTTCTCTTCCAAACATCCCTACTTCTGTCCAAGTCATGAGTGATTCCCTTGTATGTTAAGCAATATAATTTCAGGCACTGAGATAGTTTTTCTAATGAAGGTTGCAAACTCATTATCAAATTGTTAAAAAAAAGATGGGGAAGGGAGTTGAATGGGAAAATCATTATAAATGAGTATACTGCAAGTCAAAAAATGTTCTATCAATTCCAAGAATCATCAAAGTAGTTAATCAGTGAAAGGGAAAGTACTGCAGAAAACTTTCCTTTTGGAACTGGTTTTTTTTTTCCTAAATAGAACAAAGTGCACCACAGATCAAAAGACAACAAATTTAAACTATTCATAGAAGACAGTGAGAAATTAGTGTCTGCCTTCACTATACAAATAACTTAGGGAAAATGCCTGTGTTCTTTAGGAACACACAAACTGAGGTAAAGAGTGACAATAGATGTTCTAGATGTTACTGATAAATAAAAAACGAACAAACCATTTCCATGGAGATACCATCTAATGTTCTTAAAAAGAGGAGATGGGAGAATGCTGAATTCCTGGAGATAAAAGTTACATTTTCTTAACATTAGGCTCTCTATCAAACAACTGGGAAGTAGATATGATTTCTTTCCTTGTTTATAGAATTTATATAGTGCCTCATCTCAATCTGGTCATTCTGGGTAACTCATGATACAAAATATAAAACAAAAAATAATATAACAATATAACACCAAAGCACTATAGTCTGGCTGTATAATGTCAGTGTGTAAGAAATTATGAGCTGGGATAATCATAAGAACAAGGCAGCCAATGGGAACTGTTTGGTACTGGAGCCTGGGCGTGGCTTAGCTTGGCTGAACTCTGTGTGTGTGTGTGTGTGTGTGTGTGTGTATGGATTATTATTGCTTCTATGATTATACTGATTCTGTGCTTCTGTGATTTCTGATTCTGGCTTCTCCTGCATGGGTATTGTATACATGCATCCTGCTTTATATTACCGTATATAAAGAAGTTTCTTTTATAAATGAATCCTGCTGCATTCTTTACTTGTGTGCTAGTTGGATTGCTGCAAACTTTAACACATAACAATAGAATTATAACTCAATTAAAAGACACCTATTTAACTCCACAAAGCCTGAGGAAAAACGAGTTTTTTGGGAAGTCTAACATGGTTGGGACTGTCTAGATCTCAGAGGAATGCTATTTCATAAGCCAGGTGCTACAACAGAGAAGAAATGATTCCTGGGTTCCACTAGATCAGTGATGGCGAACCTTTTTGGCACTGAGTGCCAAAAAGGGAACATGCGCTTTGCGCGCGTGCGTCTGGGCAGCAACCTGGAAGAGGAGCTGCCAAGGGTACATGTGCACTCCCGAAAATGAACTTCCAGTTTCAGCCA
Organism: Ahaetulla prasina; assembly: GCF_028640845.1. Classification (NCBI taxonomy): domain Eukaryota; kingdom Metazoa; phylum Chordata; class Lepidosauria; order Squamata; family Colubridae; genus Ahaetulla; species Ahaetulla prasina. Next base: position 30,300,088 of record NC_080539.1, read on the forward strand.
GCTACTCTTCCAGGTTTCTGGTGTACATATGTGCGTGACAATCAGCTGGCCGGCATGCATGCTCACGCAGAAAAGCAGAAGACAGCTCTTCCAGTTTCCAGCACTGCCGCATGCAAAAAGACCAGCTAAGTGTTGCACGCACATGTGTGCCAGAAACTCGGAAGGGGAATGGCCGATGTCGCACGTGCCACTTCGGCCACACGTGCCATAGGTTTGCCATCATGGCACTAGATGCCACTGCTTTAGAGAAGAGACCTAGAGCAAATCTGCAGACAGACTGGCCTTGTGCCATATAAGGTTTTATAGGTTACTACCGTATCTTAAATTGTACCCAGAATTTACTGTCTGGGAGACTCTTGCCTCATCCAGAGTCAAAAATAAAAAATACTGTTTTTTAAAATGTTGAAGTGATCTAGAAAGCTACAGAATGATTAGCTTAACATCTGTTCCAGATAAAATTAATAAGATGTTATAAAATTAGAAACATAAATTACCAGTCAACAGAGAAATCATGTTGAAAAAATTAACCTGGGTTCTACAAGGCAAGTCACATTTTAGCAATATTTTGTAGTTCTTTGTAAATACCAATATATATAGGGTTTATCTGGCTTTCATTGTTTAGTTAGATTTTTAAAAAGACTTATGGTCAGTGGTGGGATTCAGCAGATTTGGGCTGGTTCAGGTGAATTGGTAGTTAAATTGCTGGCTGGCCCCTCCCCTCCTCTTCCCACCCCTTCCAAGAGTCCCCACAAGCTTCATTTTGGCTCCCAGGAAAGTGCAGGGAGGCCTCCTGGCCCAAAATGGGGGCACACCCGTTTTCGCTCCAGGAGGCTTCAGGGAGGCCTCCTAGGCCCAAAACAGGGCACCGGGGGGGGCAGCGTGTCCTCCCCACGGCCCATTTTTGCTCCCAGGGGGGTGCAGGAGGCCAAGTGCTGCCTGTCACACCTACTGGCCACGCCCACCATGGCCATGCCCACCCCAGTCATTACAGCAGAGAACCGGTTGTTAAATTATTTGAATCCCATCACTGCTTATGGTTGAGAAGAAGACTGCACAACAGCTTCATGGAATCCTGGATGAAATGGATTATCTAGAGACTTTTCAATCTGGTTTCAGGCCTGAGTGTGAGATAAAAACAACATTGGTTGCCCTTTTAACATGATCTCTAGTGAGAGCAGGATAGGGGTGGCACACCTATTCTTACTCTGTTTGACCTCTCAGCAACCTTCAATACTACTGACCGTGGTATTCTTCTGGACCAATTCAGTGAATAGAGAGTGGGTGGCACTGAGCTGTGCTGGTTTTCTTCCTTTCCCTAGGGTTGATTCCAGTCAGTAGTGATGGGGGATAGAAAGATCCCATCCTCAGCCCCTGCTATGTGGGGTGTCACAAGGTTCGGTACTCTCTCCTTTCCTGTTTAACATCTACATGAAGTTGCTAGGTGAGCTCATCTGTTGCCATGGGACAAGGTATCATCCGTACGCTTGATGATACCCAATTATACATCTTTTCCCCTAGAGAGTTAAGCAATGCTGTGGATGACTTATCTTGGTGGCTGGAGGCTATGAGGGTCTAGATGGGGAATAACAAGATTTAATTGAACCCTGTCAAGCCTGAATGCCTATGAATTTTTGGAGCCTACTGATTTGTGGACAATACCATCATTGGTATATGATTGAAAATTTAAATATATTATGGGTGTGAATGAAGAAGGCAGTATTTTCAATATTGCCAATATTCAATATTGCCAATATTCAATAAAAATCAAGAACATAGGAGCATAACCTCAACCTGAGAGGAGGGAAATTCAAACTAATGTTAGAAAGTATTACTTCATAGAAAGAGTAGAGGAAGCTTGGATCCAACATCCAGCAGAGATAGTGGGTCAGTCATCAGTAACTTGAGTTTAGACAGGCTTGGGATAAACATATGTCCATATCCAGCAAAAATAATAAAAAAAAACCAATCAAAAATTAATTAATTAATTAAAAAGAAAACAACAAAAAACCCAAAGGGAAAACTTGCTGGACCACTAGGTCTTTTTCTACTGTCAGTTCTGTTTCTGTGCTGCTATGGTATAGGATGGGGTTGCACTGCCCTAGATAGACCCAGTGCACATCTTGGGAGCCCTCCTAGACTCCTGCTTGTACAGGTGGTCATCTTAGCTTTTCACAGCTTTGTGTTGTGTGCCAATCATTCCTCCCTCCTCAATTTTGTGGCTCTGCTCATGGTCAGCTGGTCATAACCTGGTCAGCTTTTGGCTGCACTGCTGTAATACAATCTACATGGAGCTTCCCTTCAAAAGTACCTGGAATCTTCAACTTGTGCAGAATGCGGCAGAACCCTAAAGTGGCACACATTATACACTTCTGTTCCTCAACTTGCATTGGTTGTCACTTTGCCTTCATGTCCAAGTCATGGGGCTGGTTTTGACTTTTGACCCTTCATGGAATGAGAACAGGTTATTTGAGGGACCACCTTTTCCCAGTTACCCATCTCTGCCCATCTCATCAGATCTGGTAAAAGAGGTATACTGTGGGTACCATCTATGAAGCAGCTATTATCTGGCAGAATCCAGAAAGGGTACTTTTTCTGTTGTGGCACTCGCCCTATAGATCATCTTCCCACACAAGGTGGCCCCTTTCCTGCTGTCTTTTTGGAAGTCCCTCAAAACATGGCTGTGTTAACAGGTCTCAGGGTCTTAAGATAATGTCGGTCTCCTGAAGTAGCTCCTTTGTTCTTAATATCTAACACTCTTACCTTACCCTTTTAAACAATAACAAGTTTTTAGTGGCATTCTCTTTTAATATTATTTTATTGTACACTGCCCAGAGTGAGATGGCCAGCCCTATAAATATGATTTATAAATAAATAAAATTTTAAAAATTGACCTTGGAATAGATATAGATAACTGTTGTAAAGGGATGAGCAAGAAGAAAGTACATTCGGTGATAACAACAAATTATTTAGGATGATTCAAACAAAAAGTTAATGAAGTACAAAAATACTTCCCCATCCTAGATAATGGACATTAAAATGGCAGTTCAGTAAACCAAGCTGGGGCCAATTTCATTAATCCAAATTCTACCACTAAGTAATGGCTGATATAAAAGATATCATGATATTTAGTGGACTACTTGATGCAAAAGAAAATATATAACTAAGCATATAACTAAGTATGGTTATATTGTAAATAGATACTAAACTGATTATGAAACTAGGGGTTTAGTATAGAGAGAAGAAAGTTTGTCAAACTGATTTGTTTAAGTATAGAATTTGTCACAAAGTATAGCAAGAGTCACTAATCCGAACAGTATTAAAGGGATTAAGGAAACTTCATGTAGAATAAAACCATTATGAATACTTGTCATAATGGTTAGATATTCAGTATATATGCATTACTTACAGTGCCTGAGGCAGAATGCCCCTCAATGCCTTGAGTTGGGGAGAATAAACAGCAAAATGCTACTGCATCTCTGTCTTTCTCATGGGATTCTCACTGGCATGTGGTTGTTTACATATGAACAAGACTTTGAACTGGACTTTTGGCCTGATTTAGATGGCTGTTTTGGATTCTAATTCTGTATTTGTTCCCCCTCAGGCACATAGCTGCGAACATTAAATAATGTTCAAGTATGTAATACCCTTAGCAATAAATCTATGGTTCTTATTTTGCTCACACAGTGACCATTGGAAAAATGTCAATAAGGGAGACATCATAACTAGTGTCCGGGAGGTGGTTTAGGAAGACAGAATCTTGTCCCAAAGGTGCTTTTTCGAGAGGTAACTGGACTTTCTGATTTTTCTTTGAAGACGAACAAGAGAGCTGAGAAGCTTCTTGGATAAGAAGTGAAACGTCTTCAAAGAAAACCCAGAAAGTGCAGTTGCCTCTTGAAAAAGCACCTTTGGGACAACCATGACCTGGATGACTGAGAATCTCCAAAGACAGAATCTTGCAAATGCTAGCTATAGAAAAACAAATATGCAATTAAAAACCAAATGTAACCAACTACAGGTAGTCCACCAAGTAACTACCATTCATTTAGTGACCATTCAAAGTTACAATGGCACTGAAAAAAATGACTTATGATCAGTCCTCACATTTACAATCTTTGCTGTATCCCCACAGTCATGTGAATTCAACTGGCATATATTGGCAACTGGCATATATTTACAATAGCTGCAACATCCCAGGGTCATGTGATCGCCATTTGTGACCTTCCCAGCCAGCTTCTGACCAGCAAAGTAAATGAGGGAAGCCGGATTCTAATAATGACCATATGATTCACTAAATAACTGCAGGGATTTGCTCAACAGGCATGGCAAAAAGATCATACATAGGGGCATGACTCACTTAACAACTGCCTTGCTTAGCAATATAAATTTTTGGCCCAATTGTGGTCGAGGATTACCTGTAATAAGTTAGAGTCAGGTCCTAAAATAATATGAATATTTGAAACAGAGCTGACTCAAATTGCTATACAGTATTTGAAGGAGCACTAGACCAACTGTCAATGCTTCAATATACCCCAATCTTAATTATACTTTTTTTTCCTAAAAAGCCTAAAGTCTATTTCATTTTCAGACCTCTCCTGAAGACAAGCACCATGTATATCAAGGGGGAGAAAGGACTCGGAGAACACCATCTAACGAACAAGAAAGCAATCAAACTGAACAGAACAAATCATATTTAAATGAAGATATATACTCACACTATATGGGCAAGGTCAAGGGGCTTCTCTGGCTGTTCCGGATATACAGGGTGAGGAGGATCTCTAGTGGGTACACAACCAAGAGATTTACTAATGGCATGGCTCAGCTTCTTGGCAGGCGATTTCTGTTGTTTTTTTTTAGAAAGAATTAAACATAGAGACTAGTATTAACACAGCAGATCAACCTGTGCAGCACACTAGATAAGCTGCAATTGAACCTCAAAAGAAACAACTCTCAGTGTTCAAATCATAGCCATAGCCTTGGAGACACACCTGGGCTCCCTAGAAGAGGTCCATGGCTCATGCTCTCTCCTCAACATTTCACTGCCTTGTGAATACTGTACTACATATAGAAGGAGAATTTGTATTCTGGTGATTACTTTGTAGGATGAACAGAAGATTACTCTCCCTCTCTCCTTTCTTATTCCTCATGTTCAAATTGCTTACCAATACTTTGCTCCAGAGCAGATGTGTGAAACACGCAAATCTGAATCCGGCCAGTGATAGGCCCAGAGTTGTCCTGCGGGGCTGTACCAGAGACGGCGAGGGACTGTCCCGTGCTGTCCTGGCCATGCCCACCCAATCAGCCATGATGACTAGGCCATGCCCACCCTGGCCCCCCAAGGGCAAGCAAAATCCTGATATGGCCTGCAATGGGATCGAGTTTGACACCCCTGCTCTAGAGGTTTTGTTGAGAAATGGGACATTGGAACATGGCTGGCAGGCATTTACTTATTATTTATCTTAATTGGTTTACATGGCTGCCCATCTCACAACTTTAGCAACTCTGGGCGGCAAGCATACTTAAAAAACAGTAACAACAAATATGCATATAGTAGCAACTGAGGACTATAGAAGTCACAACAATAGCACTTGTGTCACAGGCCTCATTAATCTCCTGACACCCACATCTCGGAAAACAGACATATTTTTAAAGGTTTCCAGATCTCAGGGGTATGGTGTTCCAGAAGTCAGGAAAGAGGATGATTATTTTGGACAGCAGGTGGTAGTGTAGCATTTCCACCAAGGTTAATATCGCTGGCAGATTCTCTTCTGCTAATGCATAGAAACCAGTCTGCCTTTTTGTCTGATCTTCTGCCATATATGATAATCAGCCCCTCTATTTTGCAAACAAGATAAATTATTTTCAAGGTCTAAGATGGAGAAGTAGTGAGCTCTTAACTTTGAAGAGTGGAACATAATTAGGAAAGTCAATATTTTGTTTCCACAGATTCTTTTTAGCAACATAATTAAGAAGTCAGTTTTTCCCCCCTGACTGAAGAAGTACTTTCTGGGAAAAAGGAGAAACCACAAATGCATGCAATGACACATGGACTCATTGTACAAGATGTGTTAAACCATCTTTCTTTTAAAAAAATAAGAGTTATTCTTGTCACAGTGTGAAAGATCAGTGAGTTCAGAAAGTATAAATCTACAGTACTCAATTCTAAGACAATGTTTAGGATTTAAGAATATGTGAATATTTGGCAAGGATAAGACAGGAAGATGGAGCTTAAAATACATCACAGCGAGTTATGCTATAATATAAAAAATGTCTTTAAACAGATTTGTATACATTCTTTCTTCACTGAAACAAATTGGTGGATTTTCACTTATTCCTTTAAAAAAGAGAGAAGCAGACCTTTAAGCATTTATATAGCTTCTACTTGCAATATTTCTTCAAACTGTTGGCATGAATACATCACACAAAAAAGATTTGATATTGGGGAAGGGGTGCAGAGCAGTGGTAGGTTGCTTCCAGTTCGGTCCAGTTCTATAGAACCAGTAATAAAACCGGCGGGAGGCTCCGCCTACCTGCCATGATGTCATCAAGGTATTGGTGACTACCTTCAAAGCGCTCCATGGCTTAGGACCAGGATATTTACGGGACCGTCTACTGCCATCTTCTATCTCCCAGCGACCGGTGCGTTCTCACAGAGAGGGACTCCTTAGGGTGCTGTCAGCCAAGCAATGTCGACTGGCGGCCCCCAGGGGGAGAGCCTTCTCTGTGGGAGTTCCTACCCTGTGGAACGAACTTCCCCCTGGACTTCGTCAACTATCCGACCTTCGGACCTTTCGCCGCGAACTTAAAACCTATTTATTCCATCTAGCTGGACTGGCTTGATTTTAAAATTTTTAATTTGCTTTTATGGGTTTTAAATTTTTGTAAAAATTTTTATAGGGTGTTACTGTATTTTAAAATTTTTGGCCAATCGAATAAGTTTTTTAAGGGGTTGTTCTTAATATTATATGTATTGTTTTCTTTGTATTTTATTCTGGCTGTGCACCGCCCTGAGTCCTTCAGGAGAAGGGCAGTATACAAATTAAAATATTATTATTATTATTATTATCATGGGTGATCTGCACATGCACAGAAGCGCAAGCACATGCGCAGAAGCGCAAGCACATGAGCGAAGCAAGCGCTCCCATGCGCTCCTGCTGTGAACAGGTAGTAAAGGTAAGTGGAACCCACCCTGGTGCAGAGTAAACCCTTTCAACATGGTGTATAAAATATGGCAACTGGCTGATAATATGCCATTACTATCAATTCTGTTTCCAGGTCCACTGGATTTACCAGTTTCTAGTCTATTTTCAAATAGACTATTTTCAACATTGTGTAATACCCAGTAATAATTAAAACAGAAAGGATATATACTTGAATGAATATAATCCAGCTAGAAGTGGTACGGTATATCAGCACAAACTTTTTATAAGTGGGGAAATGGGGAGATGCTGACTGGGGAATCCCAGCAGTTGAAGTCCACATATCTTAAACTTGCCCCCCCACCCAAAAAAAAAACAACCTGGTTTAAAACCACTAACAGAATACAGAAATCTTATTACTTGTAGCAGAAAGATGTTTTACCCTGGATAACCAGCAGAGATCTGTAATTAATCTGTGTATAGTTTGAGTCTGAAAAACACTGATTAAAAAAATACACACGATCATATTCTGGTCAATTTCTCTATGTACTTTTTAAAGCCAGTTTGAAGGGTTTTGCAATAGACAATGTTAACAATATTAACATGTTTAAGATTTTCAATAAATTAGCTCTATTGTGGATACCACAATGTGTTAATTTTGCTGATGTTATTTTAAAAAGAAATCTGCATTTCTTCTACTCAAAACCTTTTTTTAAAAATTAAGAGTTTGAGATCCTAATGTTATAACAATAACTGATGGTGGTACCACTTGTTAAAATAGGATTTCCTATGTAAACTACAGCAATCAAGTTAATCCCATTATTTTTTTGTTTGAAAATATATTTTTCCACTTACTGCCTTTTATACTTGTTGTATTTCACATTAGTTGTATTTACACTTGTCTTCAGAATTTTCATGTAACATTCATTTTGAAATTATATTCAACTCCAGTGTTACATTTGAACTAGTGAACTACACAATCATTTACCATTTATTTACTTATTTATGGAAAGTATTTTATTCCACTATTCAGTGCTCTTAGGATCTCCAACAGAATGGAAAAAAAGAAAAAAGCAAGTTCTTAAAGTTACTTTCATATCATGACCTGTTAAAATAAAGATATCCGAGTCACCTAACAGAATGGCTTATGGTGGCTTAAGTATGCCACATTACATTTGTAACTAAGGTGAAAACAATTTATCGTATGTTAGTCAGTGGACTCCTCTTTTAATAATTATTTTTATTTAAAATAATATGACAGATATAACTGTCATATTATTTTAAATAAAAATAATTATTAAAAAGAGTCCACTACTCACATATGATAAATCAGATATATCTGAAGAGCCTTGGTTGGAATATTCCAATTTTGCATCACCTATCAATAATTTTTAAACTATAAATGGCCATAGAAATAGTGCTGAAAACATTTTGCTTTTTTCTTGCATACACAAATACAGTCACGTCTAAAACGTTTCATATTAAGCACAAAAAAGCTTAAAATATTAATGACTAGAATTCTGCCATTGTGTGAGTATAGAAGGCTTTGTCTCACCTAATCACAAAGGGAAGTAGACATTCTGGATCATAGCCCAAGTACTTATTTATTATGTGGTGAAATATTTAGTACATACAGGGAAAATAAGTAACTTCTGGACAGGCATTATATTGTAATTCTACTTATGCCAGTAAGTGCACTGAAATGAAATAAAGTCCACTGTAACTTGAACAAAACAACATGTAGTATGCCAGGCCAACTTACTGGTATATACAAGAAGTCATTATAAGAAGGAAATTGTTTTTCCTATCCAATAACCTGAGTTGCTTATGCAATACAGCAACCATTGCTTGTGGCTGTAATTATGAATGCACATCATCCATACTATGAATAAATTTACATATACACATGCGAACACACATGTGTATAGCAATATCTGTCAAAGCTGACAAACTCCAGTAACAAGAACTATTTAGATTTCTGACAAGTCCATTACTGGATTGCTAGCAGAGTAATACAATAGAATATAGAAAGCCCATTAAAGTAATTTTTTACATAATTTAATGTAATTAAGGTAGAGTTACTTTGAGTCTTTTTATTATACATTCTCCTTCCCCTGGATTCAGGAACTTCTTCTGTGCTGGCCATGTTTTCTCCCTTAACTGTCTTGTCTTGCTGCCCTCCCTATTAAGTACTCCATCACATCTTACATCCCTTCCACATAACTCAGTTAATCCTACAAGGGAAATGTCCCCTAAATATTAAGATCCTGATAATATATTCAGGATGGTTAATAAAATAGAATTAGCACAACTATCAATTGATGCTTCCAGACATGATTCAAACAGCTTAGCCAGAAAACAATGTACCGGTAATGTTTAATAGCAAAAGCCATTGAGCAATCCAAAAAAAAATAGCAGTATGTTTCTTGGTTACCTGCCATCTCTCTGCAAAAATCATATAAAAATTTCTATAATTAAATATACAGTAGATCTGAAGTCTAAATGAAATGGATCACAAAACCCAGCTTTTATTATGAATAACTGAATTCATCACCTGGTATTCTCTCAAATCCTTTGCCAAGAAAAGGAATACTGACCATCAGCATATTGTTGAACTATTTTTTTTTAGATCTAGGCTAAGCTATTTTTATTAACAATTTTATGAGCAAGGTATCTCACCTGCCAGTAAGTAGTTTTATTAAATAAACAGATAATTCAGTCTCTTTTACAGCCTCCCAAGCATTCGCTGCCAGCTTCAACTGATGCCAAAGAAAACCTTTTCTCTTTTAAAATACTAATTAATTCTACTAGACAAATCCATGGACGTGCACTGGAGTGAGAAGGCTGTCATTAAAGTGTAATAAATCATCAGTCAACTTCTGCACAACTGAGAAAACTTTAGAAAGAAATTAGGATGGAAACAGTCAAGGGATTTGGGATAGATTGGGATTTGGAGAAAGAGGCTGAGCATCTCATTGCAAACATACCTCTGGCCAGACAAAGATAGTGCACAGAATGTGCTATCTAAAATAGATAATCCTAAAAATACAGTATTTATAAAATATACCGGTAGTATTTTATAAATTTCCTAAATTAACTATTGAACATTATAGTCAATGTTATATTTATAAAATGCAGCCTTTATTCCCTAAATTAGCTATTTATAAATTTCCTAAAATTTTTTTTTCATGACCCTGTAATCCCTTTTTCAGCATGGAGTTGGGGCAACTGAAAGGGCTCTAGGCCACTGCGCCACTCCATAAATTCTCTAAATTGACATTTGGGCACAAAAAGTATCCTAATCTATTAATTATGCCTAAACTATTGATAATAATGCTCAAAAGGTTAAAACTAGATTTCTATTGTCAAACTCTTTTGAGATATTTTTTTCTTTAATGCAGCAATATTCTATATTAAAATTATAATTTAATTGCTCCAAGGCAAACACAAAGTCTGATGTATGGCAACAGAACATGATGGGTTATAGATTACATGTGCTAATACTATACTTGCTATGACAGCTAGGGGTTCTTAAGTTTTCCCTGACCAGGTCCCAAGGCATGGAGACTGAAATCACCAGGATCATAAAGCAAGGAGATTCCTACAACAGCCCAGATACCAGATCTAGGAACCAGAGAGGGATCCAGCTGAGCAGCAAAGCAACCAAAAGATAACCAGCTTGTTCCTACAGCCAAACCTAATATACTTGTCACCTTAGAAGCCATCCGTGGTCACAAGTATTATAGTATACTAATAAAAAAAAACCCATCCTTATCTATGTTATGGAAGCAACTCATACAAGTGGCCTCTAAACACACCATAAAGGCAGCCTGTTTAGAGCGCATCAGAATTGTAACTCCTCGCATATTTTTATTGCGTTGTTCAAGCCCTCAGAGTGCTGTGGGGCTTTCTATTTTAATCAAAGGACCAATGGGACTAAAAAGTATGTTGTTTGGTCTGTCCATCATTCTCCCCATTATGGCTGCAGACTGTGGAATGTTCCTTGCTTATCACTCACATACTACAATGGCACCAGAGCTGCCTCTAGAGAAAAGAGTACATTAGAGAGTGATTACCCAAGAGGAATGCTCTTTCATTTGATGCTGGTTGCTGTGAGGGCCATTTGCATGGCCACGCCAAAAACAGTTTTGACAGAGCTGATAGTTGTGGCACTGCTGGCATCGGTATCGGAAGCCCATCATGCTCTCACACCGGCAGTAAGAACATTCCACAGGATGGAAGACTTGAAGGAGATAAAAGGGAAAAAAAGGAATAGTAAGAAGTGCATCTGAAAAAACAGGCCTAAAAGGTCCTCAATGAGTCTCTAAGAATTCTATACATTGTGCTTTAAACAGGACTCATATATTGTTGATAAACTTCTAGTTCTAACCTTCTTTTTTCTGGTTTTAGATAATAAGTCAAACCATCACACACACAACCCAAATACTAGCAAGTGAAGAGTTTAATAGCTATGAAATATTGGACAGAGACTAAGGTAAACTGATTAGTCTCTAAGCTTACCAGTTATTTTGTAAAGGTGCAAGGCCAACCCAAGTTTGGAATGGAGGGAGGGGATCTTCCAGCTCATATCTCCTATCTATAATTGCTACACTATGCAATATTTTAAGTTAAGGCTTAGGAAGCTAAAGTTGAGATTACAATTCTCTTAGAGACAGTCAATGGGAATGATTAGAGAGTCTTCCCCCAAAACAAGGTATGAGGTGTAGCTGTTAATGAGACTCTTGGAAATAACAACCACATTGCTATCAAGTTCAACATAGATGTAGTGAGCCCTCCTAGAAAAAAAATGTAAACAAATTTGACTTAGAAAATGAAGAGGGGAATCATGAAAATTAATCTTATTGTGGATCAAGAAAGATATACTTAAATGAACCTGTCCATGCCACTGCTAATAAGGAAGGCATCAGATAAGAATGGTTCATTTAGAACACAGTTTGTGAAGGGACCCAATAGAAGACTTAAAAAGAAATTAGACAAATTCACAGAATGTAAGGTTATAATTAGCTCAAACCAATGAGAGCTTTACACTGTTTCCAAGACCATAAGCATCTGTTGCCTACCAGTTGTCGAGGAGAATAGGTCAGTTCATAGTCTACATTTCAGTCTCTCAGAAATAATGACTAGATATTGAGGAGAAGTCAAATGATGGATTAGATTGAACCTAGACTTGATTCAACAAGGTTTTTAAAAAATTTCTTATTAAAGTGAAACTCAATAAAGCATGCCAGGGTAGACTTAAATATCGAGGTTCTATGAAACAAGTTCACAGAATGTTCCAGACACATATTTCATTCCGTTGCACATTAAATCACACAAGTTTGACTTAAAGAGCACCCAAATTGCAACTGATAATTCAGTGAACTTGGAAGCACAAAGCTCATACATGTAATACATACATTAATACATACATTCAGGAGTGTATGCCACATACCATTTTCAACATGGGCAAGTCTATGCATCAGAGGTAGCCACACAAGGCACTGGGGTGGAGGGTCAGCCATTAAGGTGTCTAAAAACATGTTTAATGTTACCTTTTTCTGCAAAATAAACAAATAAAAGTTCAGAGGAAAGCCAAAAAGAATTGGACTAATAAGTGAGTAAAAAAACCTACCCAATACAAAAGAATGCTTGTAAGAAACATAAAGCACACAATACAGCTGAATTAAGGTTATGTGTTTTTTGAGTTCTATGGCAGAGTTAAACACACTGCTAAATGCATCTTTCCCTCTCCAAAATCCATTAATCTTAAAAATAAAGAAATTCTGATTCAATTGTGTTTTTGTTACTGGATAGCATTTTAGTCTCAATATACTCACATTTATCCTACAGTTACAATAAATCTATAAAATAGATTATTTGCATTAGAATTTAATTAGAAGGCAAAGCAGCATTGTTATCCCCTACACTTTTCTTTACAATAGATTTTAGAAATGTGTGTTTATTTTAGGATGAATGAACATATGAATGAATATACCGTATTTGTAGACTATAAGATGCACTGGACCATAAGTCGCACATAGGTTTAGAGGAGAAAAACAAGAAAAAATTTTTTTTGACTTTGTGCGTCCCATTTTTGCTCTCCCTGGCTTCCAGAAGCACTCTGCAGGCCAAAAGTGGGCCTGTTTTTGGCCTCCAGAGGGCTCTGCAGGTCCCGTTTTTGCCCTCTCCGGTGTTGGGGAGGCTGAAAATGGGACGTGTGGAGGATTTCTGCAGAGTGCTTCTGGGCGCCTGGGAGGGCAAAAACGGGACCCGCGGAGGGTTCAGGAGGTCAAAAACAGGCCCGTATTCACTCTATAAGATGCACAGACATTTCCACCCACTTTTTTGGGAGGGGGGAGTGCATCTTATAGTCCGAAAAATACGCTACATCAGGGAGCTGTGTTTTTTGTGATTAATTTGGAGGACATTGACTATAAGTCAGCATTTAAAGCCCTGTGTAACATCGCACATAAAGCTTACCTGCTGAGGAAAACATGTTCGCACAGAGTTTTCTGTGTATCCAAAAGAAGGCCCTTCAAAAACAGCTGTAGGAAGTTTCAGAATTTCTCTTAGAAACTGGTCAAATTTTGAAAATATCATCATTCCATTGGAATCTGACATTTGAGAGAAACTATCTAAAATGCAAATCAAAGGCAGATATGAAAATGTGGCTTGTAATATGTTATAAATTATTTAAAATTTAAACCCTAGCATTGAGCAGGCAATTCATTTGTTGTAAAGTCTTAGTATTTTGCAAATAAGTATATTCCCTGAATAAAAGAAAAAAGTAAAGGATAATAATAGGAACCCTGGTGGCACAGTGGTTATAATGCAGTATTGAAAGCTAATTCTGCTGACTGCCAGCTGTTCGAGTCTCACAGGCTCAAGGTTAACTCAGTCCTCCATCTTTCTGAGGTGGGTAAAATGAGATTGTTGGGGGCAATATGCTGACTCTGTAAACTGCTTAGGGCTGTAAAGTACCATGAAGCAGTATATAAGTCTTAAGTGTTATTGCTATTGCTATAACGTTATATAATCTCATTCTATCACATAGCAAAAAAGCAATGATGAAAGTAAGCATTTTAAATGCCACAAAGTTGGTGTTTGACCATAAAATTTTAATAATAGATTATTAGCTCAAAATATTCAAAATACTCACATCTTAACTTGTCCAGAATTTTTCCACCACACATAGTTGCCAACATTGCCTTTATGGAAAACACTGTCAATTTTCCATGACCTTCACTGTAAAAGATAAGCCATATATACTACGTAAGAAATTTTAAATTACTGCTGGAGTAGGAAAGCATCTGATTTATGGACACCAACCATTTTATTCAACAGGACAACATGTAACAATATTTGTCCAAAAAAGCTACTTTTCTGCTCGGAAAAAAAAATATTATGGGAAAAGAGAGCTAACTGAACTGAAGAGGAATCTACTTCATCTATTATACAACACAGGCAGTTTCTGAGATTATTAAATCAAGGTCAGATACCTAAAATGTACATATCTTCTATCTGAAAAAAGAATTCTGCTTATACAATAATTTTTTATGGGATTTTAATTCTACAGAGTTATTTGTGTTAATTCTGTGGTAGATTCTGTTTGTAGTTCTCAATTGCCTCAGTGTCCCAAGCTATATACAAAGACAGTTTCACTTAGCTGGAAGTGTGTAGATTTGAGAAGCTATCAATTGTCTAACCAATATTGTCATTTTCTATATCAGTAATCAGTATCTCTATCAAAAGAGCACTCAGTGGCAATTTAAATATTATATGCATGGTACTTCTTATATCTTTGCCAAACCAAGAGACTATAGATGAGATCTTAGTTTGTAAGAGTTGTAAGAGCATGTTCAGCTTGCTATACATCACAGTAACAAAAAAGCTTGTAGTCTGGGTTCGTATTTTAATGGGCTTATTCAGCAGTTATTTATGGCTAAAATAAACTGACCAAATGTGATGACTCAATCCAACCAATCTCTTTTGCTTCTCTCCTCTTTCTTGAATTAAATGTAGCTGCTAAATAAATTTTGAAGTCTTGGCTTCTCTATTCCTCATCCTGCAAATGAATCCTTCCAAATTATTCCCAGACAATAAATTCCTATTCTGCTTCAAACTAACTACACATTTATTTTAAGCAAGTTTGCTTTGTAAATAGACTGCTTTTTACTTCCTTCAGTTGTTCACAGCCTGCTTCCTTCCCTCTGCAGGAACTGAAAATGTTTCTTTCTTTCAACTTCTACCTCCACAACAAAATTAAAAAAAAAATCCGAAAAACAAACCAAAGCTTGGCACAGATCTGTTCCCTTTTATCATCTGAAAGCTAGAGCAACAAGTGAAAAGTTAAAAGTCTGTCTGCAAACTGGCATTTGCAGACTAGGAACAAAGATCAAGAAAAGAAGTATCATTTCCTGGCATTTTTAACCCAGGTTTCAAAACAGATGCTCACAATAATGTTTCTTAGGGAAGCGAGGATGTTTAATTTTCCTTTAAAAAAACATATAAAGGACTTAAACTTCTACAGAACAATGCCATTTGCTCTACTTGGTCTTCTCCCTTATGTGGGAGGAAAGATTACCAGTTGCTCAGTGAAAAAGGAAAAAGCACCCTCATCAGGCAACGACTAATAGGAAAAAATGTGTTGGCTATGAAGTACATACATACTAATTTGATGTTTTAAATAGAAGGCTTCTGAATAAAGAAGCATAGTATTTATTATAGTAGTTTACAGTCAAGGAAAAGTAAAGCAGTTGTCACTTCTGGACACAAAAGGGAAAAGAAGAAAAAAAATGCAGGTGATCCTTTCTTTTCACTTTTACCTGTCTAGATCCAGCAGCTAGAATAGACATTTCACCCCTTATTTTTTTGAAAAAAAAAAAAAAAGAAAATTGTAAAGGTATAAGCCATAGTGTTAGAATGCAGTATTGCAGGCTAATTCTGCTGACTGCCGACTGCCAGCAGTTCAGCAGTTCGATCATGACCAGCTCAAAGTTGACTCAGCCTTCCATCCTTCCGAGGTCAGTAAAATGAGGACCCAGATTGTTGGGGGCAATAGGCTGGCTCTGTAAACTGTTTAGAGAGGGCTGTGCTAAAGCATTGTGAAGCGGTATATAAGTCTAAGTGCTATTGCTATTGCTATTGCTATTCTTTGGGTTATAATAGCATTGGGATGTGCTACGGTCATAAAGTGCAATGCCACATGATCACATTGCTTAGGGATGGCAATCTCAGCAGTCCTAGTTGTCATCAAAATCACGAGATGCACAGATTGTTAAACAGAAAGTGGTAGAGATGCCAAGAAAGGAGTGAGGGGGTGCTGTGGGTAAATAGGGCCAGTAAAGGTCCTGGGAGGGCCAGCGCAAATCTCACATGAGTCAAGAGAGGGAGAGAAGCACTTGGGAGGCCCAGTGCAGGCCATAGATGAGTTGGTGGAGGTTGGGAAGGACTTGGGAGGCCTGATGCAGGCCCCAGTTCTCATTTCTCAGCCTAAGGATCCTAGTGATCATGACCGCTGAAAACCAAAGGCATAATTTCTTAGCATTCTGAAATGGAACACCTAAGCAACGTGTAAGTCCTAAAATAGGCACATTCATTAATTACCTCTTCAACTACTCCAAAAATGTATACATGTGAGGGGTTGCCACTTATTTTCTGGTGGCCTCGGCCAAAATGAATGCAGCTTGTGGCTCATTTCTGCATTAATTATTTGTTTGTTTAAATTAATTTAGTATGCCAAACTGACTTGGCATGGCTCACAACATAATAAAAACATAGTAGAAAAACAAAAAAGATGGTAACTGGTCAGTTATACAAAACACACACACTCATACATTAAAAAACACATCCTGCAAAATGCTCCATCCAGTTTAACCCAGGGCCTAGGAGAAGAAGCAGACCATCACAGCATTACAGAAAGGCAATATGGGGGGATTTCATTCCAGAGATTCTTATTTACAACCTCTATCTACTAAAGAATAGAAAAGGTTAAGAATGCATTTCTCAGTGTTTACAACATGCTAGAGAAAGGGAAATCGGGAGTTTATGGTCCAGGTCCATCATATTGTAGAAATTCAGCCTGTTTTAGTCCATTGGATGAACCAAGGCATCATGTTAAGCTATTATATATTTATTGCACTCATTGAGGATTTGAGGGGTGTTTATAATGACATGGGTTGCATGCGAGTATAGGAAAGCCCAGGAGGGAGGCTGTGGGGTGCCTGCGGGGTGCCTGCAAGCAAAGAGAGGCCTGGGAGGGGGAGGGGGGATATATGCAAAATCAGGGAGACCCAAGAAGGAGGGGGTGGGGTGCATGCAAACAAAGAGAGGCCCAGGAAGGAGGATAAGGGGTATGTGCAAGTGGCATAAGTGTCAGGGAAGGAGCTTCTGCACATGTGCAGAGCATATTTGATGACATCTGGGCGGGTGGGCAGAGCCTCCTACCATCACTACCGGTTAGCCTGAACCAGGGCGAACTGGTAGCAACCCACCACTGAGGAAGGCCCAAGGTAGGAGGGTGTAATTAGGTGTGCAGGAAGGGTGGGAACTTACCAAAGCTATTTGCAACCTTCCCCACTATCTGTTCTGTTTCCCTTCCCCCAATACTCCCAGCAAAGAGTCCGTCAGAGGCCTTCCTTTTTTTTCCTTTTATTTACATAGATACATGTCCTGGCCACGTCTACCCACGGGCCTGCCAAGTTTCTGGAGATAACGAGGAAATTATAGATAAGGCCAGAATTACTCACGAATATATTCTTCCCTCCATGAATTAGCTTGCGCCAAATTCATTGTTTTGTCCGAGACAAAAAACCAGGAAGTCCCGCCTCCTATTTATAGTCTCTGCAGATGTCACTGCATGACAATTATGACTTGGCTTTGTCCCAACTCTTCCGCTGCTGCGCACGCCGATCAAGCCTTCGTAACCTTGCGTCCCTCCAAAACTGTTCTTGGGCGTTGCCAAATCAGAAGAAAGCCGGGAGAATCAGGCCCGGCCCCTCCCTCTGAGTGGGTGCCAGGGAGGAGAGGGCTCAAGAGAAGCAGGGCTTGCCAGGTCTTCTCCTCATTTTCTGAATCATCCGAGTCCAGGAGTCTGGGTCCAGGAACCTGGGTCACAACACTATCCCTCACCGCAGGGCCCTTCCCCCGGGGCTGACGATCGGGATGCGGTCGGGCTGGGTTCTGCTCATGGAAGGCCTGCACCAGGTCAGGGCATGAACGCCGGAGGCATCTACCCAGGAGAAATCAGTCCCGTATCCCTTCCACGCGATCAAATATTGGAAACGACCCTTTAGCCAGCGAGAGTCTCGACGCTGTGGACTTCAGATTCCTCAGATCCGTCCTCAGCGACAGTGACGGGTGCTGTTGGGCACCGAAGGGGACTCGGTGTGGCCTCAGGAACCAGAAGGGACCCGTGAAAAACGGGGTGGATCCGCATGGATCGTGGCAGGGTCAGTCGGTAGGCTACCGGGTTGATGACTGCCTCGACGGAACGGGCCGATGAATCGGTGGTCCAACTTCTTTACCGGGCGGTCGGACGGGAGGTGTTTGGTGGAGAGCCACACCCGGTCTCCAACTGCCAGCGGGGGCGTTGCCCGTCGGGAGCGGTCGGCGGACCGTTTGTAGTCCTCCTTTGCCCGATTCAGCTGCTGACGTACCAACTGTTGGACCGCATGCAATTCCGTCAGGAAGGTCTGCGTTTCGGGAACAGGAGAGTCCGGTGGTGCCAGAGGGAAGAGCCGCGGATGGTACCCCACATTGGCAAAGAACGGGGTCATCTGAGTAGAGGTGTGCTGAGAGTTGTTAAAAGCAAACTCCGCCAGGGACAGGTAGTCGGCCCAGTTGTCCTGTTGCTGGTTGATGAAGCAACGGAGATACTGTTCCAGTATACCGATGACCTTCTCTGTACCCCCGTCGGTCTCCGGATGGTGCGATGACGACAGACATACCTGCACCTCCAACGCGCCATCAGGCTCTTCCAGAAGCGGGCTGTGAACTGAACTCAGCGGTCCGAAACCACCCTGTCCGTAGACCATGGAGGCGGAAGATGTGCTGCAGAAAGAGACGGGCCGTTTTTGCGGCTGTGGGCAGTCCGCGGCATGGGATGAAGTGTGCCATCTTGGTGAGCATGTCCACCACCACCAGCACCGTGGTGAACCCAGAGGACGGCGGCAGGTCTGTCAGGAAATCCATAGAGATCGCCCCAGGGTCTGTCGGGTGTCGGCAAGGGCTGGAGGAGCCGGGAGGGGCCCCGTGGCGGTCTTGGCTTGCCGGCACGGTACGCAGGATGTCACGTAGGCATGTATATCATGCCGCACTCGGGGCCACCAAAAAGGTCCGTGTCACCAGGTGGAGGGTCTTGAAGAACCCAAAATGTCCTGCTGCAGGGTTGTCGTGGCACTGGGTCATGACGAGGGCTCGGAGTGGTCCTGTGGGCACATATAATCGCCCCTGAAACTTGAGTAAGTCCTCCTCCAAGGTCCAAGGAGACGTGGGGCCCACCTCCGCCTCCTTTGCTGCGACCAGGCGCCCTGGCGCTGCGCCTCGCACCTGGGCCCGCAAGTCCACTGGCTCCCGTGCTGCGGCCAAGGCTTCTGCCGCAGCACTGTCCGTGGAGGAAGGGGTCCTTGGCAGAGGTACTCTGGCTTGCGGGACAGGGCATCCGCCCTCCGGTGGTGACCGCTGGGAATGTAGGTCACGTGGAAGTTGAACCGGGCAAAAAACAACGACCACCGGATCTGCCGCTGGTTCAACTTCCGAGCTGTGGTGAGGTGCTCAAGATTCCGATGGTCCGCTCGACCTCCACCTGATGTCGGGCCCTCCAGATGGTGTCGCCAAGCCTCGAATGCAGCCTTGATAGCCAGCAACTCTTTTCCCAGATAGTGTAGTTGCGCTCGGAAGGATTGAGTTTCCGGGAGTAGTAAGCGCAGGGAAAAGTGTGCCGCCATTCGCCGGAGCCTGTAGCAGCACCGCCCCAGAGCCACATTGACGCGTCCGTTTCCACCACAAAAGGCCGGAGCGGGTCGGGATGCCTCAGGACGGGTTCCGTGACGAAGGCTTTCTTGAGGGCTGTGAATGCTTCTTGCTGCGGGGGACCCCACCGGAATGCAACCTTCTTCCTGAGGAGCTGGGTAAGTGGAGCTGTCAGTGTGGCGAAGCCCGGGATGAAGGTCCGGTAGTAGTTGGCGGCCCAGTAGGCGCTGAACATCCTTCACCCGACGAGGGGCTTCCCAGCTACACAAAGCTTCTACTTTACATGGGTCCATGGCTATGCCCTCGGGCGAGATGATATGCCCGAGGAATTCTATGGAAGTCCGGAAGAAGACGCATTTCTCCAGTTTCGCATTGAGTTGTTGCTCCCGCAAGCGTTGCAGAACCAGACTGACGTGTCGAAGGTGGCTTTCCCTGGACCGGGAGTAAATCAGGATGTCGTCGAGGTAGATAACCACGAACCGATCCAACATGTCTCGGAACACGTCGTTCATGAAGTGCTGGAAAACGGCGGGAGCATTGGTCAACCCAAATGGCATGACAGTGTATTCGTAGTGTCCGTATCGGGTGCCGAATGCCGTCTTCCATTCGTCTCCTTCTCGTATCCGCACCAGGTTGTAGGCCCCCCGGAGATCGAGCTTGGTGAAGATCGTGGCCTCCCGCAACCTTTCCAGTAGCTCCGGGATGAGCGGCAGGGGGTAGCGATTCCGCACCGTAATGGCGTTTAGCCGGCGGTAATCACAGCATAGGCGCAAGTCCCCTGTCTTCTTCTTCACAAAGAGGACCGGGGCCGAGAGAGGGGACTTTGAAGGCCGGATGAACCCTCGGGCCAGGTTTTTGTCCAGGAAGTCCCTGAGGGCGGCCAACTCGGGCTCCGACATGGAATACAGGCGTCCCACAGGCAGTGGTGCGTTGGGCAGAAGGTCCACGGGGCAATCGTAGGGCCGATGCGGGGTAGTCGGTCCGCCTCCTTCTCGCTGAACACGCCGGGCGAAGTCCGTCAGCTCAGGAGGCAAGGTGATGGCAGCGGTGGGGACGTTCTGGCCGGCACAGGTGTGGCGGATGTGATCGACGCACTGCAGACTCGGGAAAGAGATGGCGTTCTGCGACCAGGCCACCTGAGGATCGTGGGTCCGAAGCCAGGCCAACCCAAGGACCAAGGGAAAATGAAGGTCCGCCGTGACATAAAACTGGATCGCCTCCTCATGGTCCCCAATAGCCAGGCGCAAAGGCTGGGTGGCGAATTTAATGGGGCCGGACACCAGTTCTCGTCCATCAATTGTCTCTACCCGCATCGGAGGGTCCACGGGAACCACGGGGACCGCAAACTGGGTCACAAAGGCCTGGTCCATAAAGTTTGTTGTGGCCCCTGAGTCCACCAGCGCATGCGCCTGGAGCCCGTCCGACTGGTTCCCCAACCATATCCGTGTGTCCAGAATCAGATGCCGAGGGGGCCCAGAGTCTACTTCCGCAACGTCCAGTGGGGGCTTAGTACGTGCCCGACCTAGGGTTTCCCCGGGGTCGGGCCTGCTCCGGTTCCCGATTGGCCACGCTGTGATTCGGGACCGGCGTCGTGCCCGCCGCTTTCTGGGGCAAGAAGCGGCGAAGTGGCCGGGCCCCCCACAGTACAGGCACAATCCCCCTTGGCGCCTCCGGTTCCGCTCCTGGGCTGTTAGGCGAGGTCTGGCCGCTCCCAACTCCATGGGCTCTTCCGCAGCGGTTACAAAACGTGGGGCGACCCTGGGTGCTGGTGGTGCAGGAAGTGGGGTGCAGATGTCGACGGAGGGTCCCGGGGTGCGACGGGACGGTCGCCGCTGCAGACGGGCATCGAGGCGGAGACAAAGGGCACCAAGTTGTCGAGGGTCCGCGCGCCCACGCGGCCAGCTCGCCTTGCAATTCCTCTGAGAGTCCCTCCTGAACGCGTCCACCAGCGCTGCATCATTCCAGTCAGAGTCCTGGCACAAAGACGAAATTCGCGATGTACTCCTGCAGGGGCGTTTCCCTTGACGGAGTTCCTTAAGGCGCCTGGTTGCCGTCAGCATTCGAACGGGTCCTCATACATGGTGCGAGGTGCTGCCAAAACGCTGTTGGTCCGCCAGCAGGGGCTGTCCTGGAGCAAGAGGGGCGTGGCCCATCGAGCAGCCGAGCCGGAAAGAAGGTTAATCACGAAGGCCACCTTAGCCCGGTCATCTGGGAAATCCTCTGGCCTCATAGCCATGTAGAGCTGGCACTGTCCCAAGAAGGTCGGGAACATCTCAGGCTGCCCAGAAAACTTATCCGCACGGTTATCGGGCACTGCGAGGAGGAGGAGGGGGAGGAGGGGGGGGGGCTGCAGGCACATTCCTGGCAGCAAGTTGGCCTGCCAAGTGAGCCACTTGCTGCTGGAGCTGTTGATTAGCCGCGTGTAGCTGCTCTAACTGCTGCTGTACCTGCTGCTGATCCATCTTTGGTGGAAGATGTTTTAGTCAGGTCTTGGACAAAATGTTCTGTTTCCTTCCCCAATACTCCCAGCAAAGAGTCCGTCAGAGGCCTTCCTTTTTTCCTTTTATTTACATAGATACATGTCCTGGCCACGCCTACCCACGGGCCTGCCAAGTTTCTGGAGATAACGAGGAAATTATAGATAAGGCCAGAATTACTCACGAATATATTCTTCCTCCATGAATTAGCTTGCGCAAATTCATTGTTTTGTCCGAGACAAAAACCAGGAAGTCCCGCCTCCTATTTATAGTCTCTGCAGATGTCACTGCATGACAATTATGACTTGGCTTTGTCCCAACTCTTCCGCTGCCGCCCGATCAAGCCTTCGTAACCTTGCGTCCCTCCAAAACTGTTCTTGGGGCGTTGCCAAATCAGAAGAAAGCCCGGGAGAATCAGGCCCCGCCGGCCCCTCCCTCTGAGTGGGTGCCAGGGAGGGAGAGGGCTCAAGAGAAGCAGGGCTTGCCAGGTCTTCTCCCTCATTTTCTGAATCATCCGAGTCCAGGAGTCTGGGTCCAGGAACCTGGGTCACAACACTATCTTCCCCATTGATTTTGCTTATAGGAAGCTAGCAGGAAAGGTGCTACAACTGTTGGAAGTATGAACTGTGATCAGATGACTGCAGGAGCACTGCAATGGCCAGAACTTCAAGGGCTGGTCATAAGTACACTTGTTCAGTGCCATCACAATGTCAAACAGTCATTGAACAAGTAGTGGTAAGTAATGACTACCTGCATATAGGTAATATAGTATACCTGTACATACATAAACAAAAAATAAAAAGCATACCTTGTAACTTGAATATAACATGCTATATATAAGCACACATTTATAAAAAATAAATATTGTGTTTTGTTAACTCAGGCTTAGTATTTAGTATATTGTACAAAGCCAGTGATGGTGTACCAACAAAATGTTTTAGAATAATATTAGTTTTTGTGGAAATCGTACACAAACTTGAAAAGCATCGTAACAGCAATTCTTCCACTAAACAGAAAGAGTAGGATTTTTTTTTCGTTTTCTATTATCACTTCAAAATGTTCACATTTTCTATCATGACTGAAAAATTAGTTTGAACTGTTAATTTGAAACATGCCTTTATCAAGTTCTACCCTCCCTCCAAAGTCATGTTTTCTACTTACAATTACATCTTTTTTGCACAAATCTGAGTTTGCAGGCAGTCCGATATGTTGACAGTCGGATGACATCAAAATTCTGAGCCCCTACAAATTAAAAGCAAAGAGCTTTTTCCTCACATGTATTTCAATTTTAAAATGAAAAGAGGACTTTAATTACATTGTGATGTCCAACTACAACTGCAACTACGGTACATTAGAAACCTAATCCTTAAGAAGTTGTAAACTTTTATCTGGATTGTATTAATTCTGTATCATACTCCACCCTATCTCGTGTGTGTTCAATTATTACACCACACAAAAAGTAACCAATGTATCATATAAAATCATATTAAATATCATATTAAAAAGAATATTTATCTATGGCATTTTTGTATTTTGCATTTATATGGCAAAATTTAACTTTTTTATACATTCATAAGGAGTATGAAATAGTACATTCTAGAATCCAAATTTACCATCACAGTGAGAAATAAGTGTGGAATGGGAAAAGGTAATATAAGGTCACCACTAAATCTTATTTAAAGACTGATGCTAGGGCACAAACTCTCAAAACACAACACCCTGTTATTTCAGTGTAATAATTTAAGGAGAAACAGGAACTGATTACATTCTTTGAAGAGGCTGCAACACATTTTTAACTGAAGTTTCAAACTTGTAAGATTTCTACTTACTCATTTCCATGAAGAGCTGTCTTTTCTCTGCCATTGTCCTCCTCCTCTTTCCACTTTCTTCAATCATCCTAAAAACAAATTTAGAATTTTAGCAGGCTGTTCAGAGAGAATTTAGATACCAAGAAGAAATTCATAAACTCTTTATTCAACTGTTATGGCAGAAAACAGCCAAATAAACAACCAAAAGAAGCCACTTGGGAAATGTAGACTACTATATATTCACTGAGTTAAACTATGCAGAACAGGAAGCAAATACCAGAAGTTCAAAGACACTTCCACACCTCTGTTTTAATAAAGATCCATAATAATTAACTTTTCACTGTAACCACCAGCAAATAAGCTTGAAGAACAGTTAATTTACTGTTGGGATGGGAGTTTCAAAAGGGGAAATATGTGCTCCTTCCTACACTGCACTAGAGCACAAGCTCTTCATTCTGTTAGGAACTGTTCAGTTAAATATAGCCCCTAATGATGCAATTATAATTTTCATGGTAAGGGTATTCTTGCAAAAAAAACATCTTGCAGCTATGAACAGATGGTTGGTCCTTTCCTGTTGGCTTAATTATTAAATCAGTTTAAGAATGAGAGCATCAAGACTGAGTTATATGATATTCCTTAAGTATAGTTAAGAACTAACTTTTTTTTATCATCACATTGATTTTTATTTTTAAAAAAACCCAGGAATTCAACATCACTACATAGTAACAGTATTTATTTATTTATACATAATGCAAATGGTCCTCAACTTACAACCATAATTGGGAACAGAATTTCTGTTGCTAAGCAAGGTAGTTGAATGAATTATGCCCTATTTTATGACCTTTTTTGCCAGTTAAATGAATCATGCAGTCGTTAAGAGAATCAGAGTTCTTCCTTGACTTTGCTTGTCAGAAGCTGGCTGGGAAAGTCACAAATGGCAATCACAGACCCTGAGAGACTGCAACAGTTGTAAATGCATGTTGGTTGCCAAGCACCCAAATTTTGATCACAGATGCCGCAACAATTGTAGGTGAAAGGACTTTAGACTTAGTCTAACTTTATTGCCCCTTTGAATATGCACTAATCGGCATACATTAAAATGAAATTTCATTGCATACAGCTCTCAAAGGGTCTCCACCTCCAATATACACTACATATATATACAGTATAAAAAGTTTTAAGTCACTTTTTTCAACGCTGTTGTAACTTCAAATGCTATGGTCCAAATAAATGGCTGAAACTTAAGGACTAGGTGAACAATTATGCCAAACCAGCAGTATCTGTCCAAGTTCTTCACAGATATGCCAATTATGTTTTTGGAGTGTTAAATTTTAAAAATACCATTTAACTTTCTTCATCTCATTTCTCTTGTGAGATTAAATCAGGAAAAATATGTTGTACATTAAAACAGGAAAGCATGGTGCAGAAAAGTAGATGCTATGATGAAGAAAAATATAAAAATGCTCAGAAAACCAGATTATTATTATTACTCATGAATAAGAAATGCCAGGTAAAGTCCTAATAAAGTCCAGCACTGAGTAATAATTGATTCCAAGCTGCGTTTAGAATTTATCTGGTTTGCTCATTTGTGAACAATTTAAAAAAGCAGGTGGAGATATGACCAAGCAAAGAACTACTTATTAAGGCCAATACTACAGGACCTATTTTAACAGGTTTCGCTCTTTTTGGAGCTCATCAGCTGTAGGTAACGGCCTATTTTGCAATATTTTTTAAAAAGAAATTCAAAGAAACTGATTTAATCCCTAAATCTAAATCCATGTGTTCCAATACTAAATCATATTGCAATATGAGACAAGCATGTTTTCAGAATTTAAACTAGCAATTGTCTAATAGTTCCCAAGAAAAAATTCCATGTGAGCCTGAAAAAATTGTCTCTGCTTTAAAATTCGCTTTAACTTTAATTGGTTCTCTAAAACAGCCCACCTTCCTATTCACACAGAAGCTTTTAAAAAAAAAGGACTTACTGTATTTTTAATAAATTCAGGTAGTCCTCAAGTTACTGCCATAATTGGGACTGGAAAGTCTGTTGCTAAGTGATATGGTCATTAAGTGACTCATCACATAAATGGCCCTTATTTTACTACCTTTTTTGCTGCAGTCATTAAGCCAGTCCAGCTTCCCCCATTGATTTTGCTTGTTGGAAATCAGCTGAGAAGGTCACAAATGGTGATCACAAATTACAATCATGTGACCGCTTGGGATAATGTGATGGTTGTAAGTGCAAGGACCGGTCATAAATCTGTTTTTCAGTACTGTTGTAACTTTGAATGGATATTAAATGAATGGTCATAAAATGAAGACTATTTTTAGTAGTGAGTCGTTGAAGTCACTATCAATTATAAACCAATGCCTATTCTGGACACAATTTGTAATCTACAAAACTAAACTAATTTCTGTCCAATATAGCTAAAATCCACCTCCTCATACGCACAGATAGAAATAATTTCTCAAATCTTATTTTTTTTTAAAAAAAATTCTACTAGAGGAACTGAATTACATATTGAGAAGAAAGATTAGAAATCCAAATTATCAAATGAAGCTGAACGGTGGAAGATTCAAGACAAATAACTGAAGTGCTTTTTTCACACAGTATATAGTACAGGAACAATTGAGAATACATAGGCAAATTCATGAAATGAACAATTACAAAAATAGCTATTAGACATGATTCCCTTTGTGATTAGATGTAATAGCAAGGGTGTCAAATTGGTGACCCGTGGGCCAAATACGTCACACACAGGCCACACCAACTCCAGCTGTGCAAAGCCAAAAACCGTCGTGATATGTCACGTGATGCAATAGACTTTGACACCCGTGTGTTACAATTTCAAGGATCAGCTGATGGGGTACCTAAATGAAAGGCTACCATTGTCGGCATGTCCTAAATGTGAATAGAATTACTTGAATCATTCTCGTCCTATTCTTTCAGTGAATATAATCTCCTACCAAACATATTGAATAGTATGCAGTACAATAAAACAGGGAATTATTTTGAAGTCCAGTGAAGGATGTTTTCCTTTTCTTTTTACTATAAACTTTTCTATGTCTGGGTCTTATGTATTTCTTCCTATTTCCCAAGCAGCAAAAAAAAATAAAAAGTGAAATATATGTAGGTGAGTTTACCCTTTGCAACTCTATCTGCAAATCACCCGGTAAATTTTGAACTGAACAGCAGAATATGCATTTTGTAAACTAACTTTTATACTAATAATTCAATCTTTAAGAGAACTCTTCATAAACCATGGCTTTGATTTACAATAAGAAAAAGAAGCAACAGATCCTGGTTTGGACAAGCTTTGGAGCGTTGATACTATTAAAACTGTACTTCTGTTGTCTTATCCCAGACAAATACAAATGCATTTGATTCTTGTTGAGGTTGTTTATTTGTTTTAGAACAACAAACGATTTGGTCCATGTAGGATGTATAACCTTAATTATACTTTATGAGTTTATAGAACGCTAGCTACTGCATGACTAAATTGCTTTTTTAAAATATATTTTACAAAACTCTTTAAGTACAGTTTGCCATTTATTCTCCTACACAACCTGTAGGTTGAGAATTACACATTAGTTGACTTCATAACTATTCACTGTTATAAAAGTACTACTGTTCAATTTTCTTCCCACAAGTATATAAAAAAGACCAAATTACTCCTATTTCAAACTAATTAACAGTGATGGAAGCTGATAGTTCACTTTTAGATGATATTCACCCATGTTTTTGCTCTTGAGAGCCAGTTTGGTATAATGGTTAAGGCTAGAAACCAGGAGACCGTGAGTTCTATTCCTGCCTTGCGCATGAAACCAACTAGGTGACTTTAGGTCAGTCGCTTTCCCTCAGAAGGGGCAATGGAAAGCCACTTCTAAAAAATCTTGGCAAGCAAATTGCAGGGACTTGTCCAGGCCGTCTCTGAGAATAGGGCATGATTGAACAGAAGGGAAAAAATGCAGTTACTCTAGAGATCTTATTAGAGCTTCTTAAGAAAAGTACAGTAACCGAATGTAGAGCCAGAATACAACTACTGCTTTGTTTTTAGTTCTTGTATAAGAATATGAGCCAATTGTTCTTAACTTATTCTACTGCAGGGTTTCTCCAAATGAAGTCTTTCCACTACCATTGTCTAACCAAACTAATTTCTGACATTGCTCTGATCTGCAACAACGAAAGAGCTAGACAATTTTTTCAAAGAGAATTTCTTCCTTTTTTTTTTTAGTGTTGTAAAAACATGGCTTCTATCTTCTTCAAATTCAGAAAATATAGCAACTAAGCACATTACGTTCTTTGAATGTGGCAAGCCATATCAAATTAACAAATTACACAATCAGCAGTTAGATTTTCAGTGCCTTAGCAGGGGAATTTGCTGAAAATATCTGGATTCAAGTGTACATAGTGCATGTATTTAATTTTAAATCTATTCATGTAGAAATTAATCCTGTTTTTTTATCACATCAGCCCACAGCTCAAACAAACTTATTTCAATGTTGTAAATGTATATGTACGTGTGGTCATGCACTTTGCCAAAGTAACACCCAAAACAGTTGGAAAAAAATTCAAGAGTTACAGAATCCCCACCCCTATTGTGCCTCAGCTCAAAAAAGTATTCATTTTGAAAGAGATCAGAAAGAAACAACTTCAGAGCTTATTCACACAGCCTGCTGAAAATGTTATTTTAAAGCTGACCAGGTCAAAAGTGCTTGTCAGATTATAGTATTTCCTTTTTGCCATAGAAAACTGGAAAGGACGTAAAATATAATCTTCAGAATTGAAGAATACTTGAAAAGAATATTTCAATTTATGTCAAAGCATGGTTCTGAATTGTTGTTCAGGAGTCAAAAGCAATAAAAATGCCCTCAATGGTCTTAAATCAAACATATTTATCTTATTTTCTCTGACTGACTAAAACCAGAACATGACATCCAAAGTCTGAAGGCGATAATCTTCCTTCAGAAAAGTATGCATTTTAGTGTAAGAGGAAATGGAAATGAACTCTGCAGCTCAAATAATCAAATTTCCAATTTCTGTCAGACATTGAAGAATTCATTAAAAACCATCTTTCATTTGAACATGCAAGGAATAATCTTGTCATTTGCAATTGTTTCAATTTTTATTATCTTTTTTTTAATCAGTTACTTAAGTTATTGGCCTGGAGATGATATTCTACCTTACAAGAGAAATGGAATACTATTCTTCCTAAAATCATGTTCTTAGACATTCCTCCTACATGTTGTTCCATTTCTTGTTCCATTTTCAACTGCATCATTTTTAAAAAGTAAATGTCACCAACAAGAATCTTAATTGAGCAATGTGACTTGTTACTAAGAAAGATTCTTCGAAATACCAATAGTATTTTTGTCACAGCTATATTAAAGAAATCTGGCTGCTGATGTTGCCATGCAGGAAAATAAAATCTGAAGCTACAAAACTGAAGTAGAATGGCAACAGAAAACATAAGAAACATAAACATAGGAGAACTCTATACACTTAAAGATAAAATTCATCACCTACACATTAACATCATAAACATTAATAAATTGAAATAAATTGGAATTGGACATTTTTCCTGGCTATTGATTAGGAACATGAAAACAAAGAATGGTTTTGTGTTCAGAGTTAGGAAGACGGCAGAGACAGCCCTTGGACACACTTCTGTCAATAACTGAGTATCAATTTGTAAGCAACCATTTAGTCCTCAATTTATGACGAATAGCTTAGCAACAAAGTTACAACGGTTCTCTCAAAACTACTTATAAACTGTATTTGAAGGTCTAATGGCCATCCCGCTGCAGTCATTCAATCGCATTTGAATACTCAGCAACCAGCTCCTTTTACAGCCATTTGAAGTATCCAAAGGTCCAAACCACAATTTATGTTATTTTGCTAGAAAGTGGCATTTACAGAATAACAAAGTCAGAAGGAACCTTGGAGGTCTTCTAGTCCAACCTCTCTCAAGGAGGAAGCCCCATACCATTTCAGACTAATGGTTGTCCAATCGCTTCTTAAAAACCTCCAGTATTGGAGCACTCACAACTTCTAGAGCAAGTCATTCCACTAATTAATTTATTGTAACTGTCAGGAAATTTCTCTTTAGTTTATAGGTTAGTTTTCTCCTTGATTAGTCTCCATCCATTGCTTCTTGTCCTGCCTTCAGATGCTTTGGAGAAAGGTTGACCCCCCTCTTCTTTATGGCAGCCCCTTAGATATTGGAACACTGCTATCATGTCACCCCAGTCCTTCTTTTCATTAAACTAGTCATACCCAATTCTTGCAATAGTTCTTTGTATGTTTTAGCCTCCAGTCCCCTAATCATCTTTGTTGCTGTTTGCGCGCTTTCTAGAATCTCAACCTCTTTTTTATATCCTGGTGAGCAAAACTGGATGCAATATTCCAAATGTGGTCTTACCAAGGCATTACTTTTGGGTTCCAAAAATTATGCTCATTACAGAGAATGGAATTGCTTAACAATCACAGCATTTGCTTAACAATTGTGCTGATTCACTTAGTGACTGATACAAAAAGGTCATAAAATCAGGTGTGGTCATGAGGTGACCCACTTAAAAACCGGCACAACTTAGTTCCATAATTCTAGATTCAATTCAGGTTGTAAGTCAAGGGCTACCTGTAATGTAATGGTTACTGTGCTGGCCATTGATGCAGAAAAAGATGAAGCTGGTGACCTGAAATCACAAAATATGCACACAAGGTATTATGTTTGTGGGTTGGAACCACCTTAGAACGAATAATAGAGATAAATAAAGTGGTGAATAGCTTCTGCCTTTTAGTACACAACAAAGAAACTAAAATATCTGCCACATACTACTATTTGGTATGGTAGCAGTGAAGACTTTGAAAAAGATATTACGATTCCATGATGTGTCTGTATCTGTGAAGCTCAGAATTGTGTACGTACTGTTTTTTCCTGAGATATGTCATGGAAGTGAAAGCTGAACTTCAAAGGAGGAAGATAAAAGAATATTGATGCTTTGGAACATCTGTGTTAAAAGACTCCTGAAAATACCACAGATAGTGAAGAAAACAAATTAATAATAGAACAAATCAATCCATATTCAAGGTACAAATGATCAGATTCAAAATTACCATATTTTGGACACATTATGCAAAAATCCAGCTCCCTTGAGAGGTCCATAATCCTGAGAAGGATGGAAAGAGAAGAAGAGGATGACGAGCAGCAGATGGATGGAGTCAACTACAGT
This sequence comes from Ahaetulla prasina, assembly GCF_028640845.1. Lineage (NCBI taxonomy): Eukaryota > Metazoa > Chordata > Lepidosauria > Squamata > Colubridae > Ahaetulla > Ahaetulla prasina. Next base: position 30,331,714 of record NC_080539.1, read on the forward strand.
AGTAATGGATACACTGGATGACTTCAAGGGCCAGAAAGGGTCTGGAGAAAGTCTATGTAATCATTAAGACTCAATATCAACTTGATGGCACCTAATTAACCAATCAATCAAGTTTGCTTTGCAAATAAACCTTTTCATGCATGTCTTAATTTCAAGAGTTCCTGGATTAAATTGTGCATATTAATTTCTTTGTAATTCTGAAGAATACATTTAGTTGTTAATATAGTCATAGTGTACCATGTAGCGTGCATTCTCCAAATCTCAGTTATAAGGACTGTATCTCACTGGAAATCTGTTAGGGAAACATGAAAGTTTGTTCCTAAGATATATATATAAATGGAAAAACTGCTAGGGAGGAATACACAATTTAAAAAGCCCTCTTGAATATTGTTTTTCAGAACAAGTGAAATTCTTAAAGAGTTCATCCCTTCAGAGACTAGGTTTATATTGCATTAAAAGTTATGGTTTAATTAAACAAGATTTGTTGAATAAGCTATATTTGGCTTATTGCAAGGCATAAATCATGCTTTATAAGCACAACAGTCGCATTCACACATTATTTTGACTCTAGGGCAAACAATTTGCTTCATGGTTTCATGTAATATACGAACACAAAAAGGCTGAGGATTATTTTATGTAGTGAAGATTCAACAATATTGTTAAATGAGGACAGGAAAATATCACTGGCAGTCAGCACTCTACATGCTTTACCTCCCGTATTGTGCTTCCTATGAGATGCACAGCCCAAGATATACTGTATTCAAATTTCATGGCGGCTATTCAAAGGAAAGATTTTGCATTCCACTGAGAACTCTAAAACAAGGGCATCAAAAATCTATGCCACAGAAAAACCTAATACTGGGTCGGGTTCATTTATTTTATAATAGTCTACTTCAGCACACTTTTTTTTAAATTAACAGTTGTGAGAAACACTAGATGCTAGCAGAATTCAGCACATGTTTTCTGCCATTTTTTGTTACTGTTATGAAGAAACCTTAATTGTCCTTCTTTTTAGGAAGCAGGAGCCTCTGCTTCCCAATTTTGACCAATTAATAATTTTGAAATAATGATATCTGTTTACTATAAATACTGTAATGCCAAATATGTGTAGAGCAGGGGTAGTCAACTTTTTTATACCTACCGCCCACTTTTGTATTTCTGTTAGTAGTAAAGTTTTCTAACCGCCCACCGGTTCCACAGTAATGTGCCGTGTATTGTCGTCTGCGCATGCCTCTTGTGCATCGTGGATTGGGTTTCTGGGGGGGGGCGCCGGCTATCAGCTCTGCTTGTCTGTTATAGCTGGGTGGTGTGGGGGGAGATGCGCAAGCTATTCTGGGATGAGGCTCTTTTGTTTGCGGTCGCACTATAGCGCCATTTAGTTTTGCTTACATAACGTGAATTAAAATGCGCGGGCAATACAAATAGTATATTTTCAGAAATTTAAATTGTCACAGGGAATTTTATGAAAACCTAATGAAAATGTTTTTAAATAATGCTATGAATTTTTTTAAAAAAGTCATTTAAATAGGGCCGCGGTGTGGCTCAGGCTGTAAGAAGCCTGTTATTAAAACACAATTACTGCCTGCAATTACTGCAGGTTCTAGTCCCACCAGGTCCAAGGTTGACTCAGCCTTTCCATCCTTTATAAGGTAGGTAAAATGAGGACCCAGATTGTTGGGGGGGCAATAAGTTGACTTTGTAAATATACAAATAGAATGAGACTATTACCTTACACACTGTAAGCCGCCCTGAGTCTTCGGAGAAGGGCGGGATATAAATGTAAATAAATAAATAAAAATTAAAAAAAAGGGAAGTGCTTCAGTATTGGACAAAATCCCTACCGCCCACCATGAAAGCTGGAATGCACACTAGTGGGCGGTAAGGACCAGGTTGACTACCACTAGTGTAGAGTGTTGTCTATTTTACACTCCAAACTTACAAAATCTATGTCCTTTACATATCCTAATCTAATAACATATCCCAGCTTTTCCAAAATTCCTTTTGCATGAAAAAATGGAATAAACTTGATATAGACTACATTTTAGAATAGGTACTGAACAGAATTTTCTGGAAATTAATAATTTATAGTCTGGATCCCATCAAAAAATGGTGGTGGGGATTTAGTTTGTGTGCTGTGACCAACTAAAGAATCACAAAGGACCTAACTGAAGGTCTCCTTCACTTCTTAGGCATTGCAATTTGAACTGTCTTTCAACTGCAGTCACTATTACCCTTAAATATGTTGCCTAAATAATGATAAAGAGGCATTTACTGAATAAAAATCATAATGACACTTTTTTAATAAAGGTGGTATCAGTTTATAGATACCTATAATTATAACTATATAATACCTATAGATATAACTATAAATCTATAGATATAACTATTACGAACTGATATTAGCAATGAATATGTTATACTTGCTTCCAAGTTTATTCTAATCAATATAAGAAGCAATCATCTTTGATAGTCTACTACCATGCTATTTTATAGCCATCTGGTCCTGAAGTCTTGTTTTCATTTTCTTTAGATTCTATCAAGAGTATTAGCATTGCCTAAAAATACTCTTCTTTACTCTTGGGAAGACCTCACGTTTGTAAATTATGCACCAAGCAGTTTATTGTTTCCTACCCTTGAGGTAGTAAGCCATTATTGTGCAGTTTAAAATAAAATGTCTGAAAAAAATGAACTACAGGTCTTTGCGTCTTTTTAAATATCCCTTAGGATTCCTGACTCTTGCAATGATCTATTTTTCGTTTAGGCTAACAGGCTAGTAATTCTTCTGATGTCTGTCTGTCTGTCTGTCTGTCTGTCTCTCTGTCTCTCTCTCTCTGTCTCTCTCTCTTCCTGATAGGGTTATAGTGCAAGTGAGCAAAAAAAAATCAATCAGCTTTACATATAAAATGTTGACATGATATGGAAGTTTTCCCCAAACTGAAAGCTACGGTTGCACAATGATATTCAGCTGCCCTTTTAAGTTATCGTTCAATGTTTTATATTTGCCAACCCTACTAGAAAAAGTACATGAGATAGTCCCAATTTACAACCACAACTGAGCCCAAAATTTTTGTTTGGTAAGCGAGACATTTGTTAAGTGAGTTTTGTCCTATTTTACGACCTTTCTTGGCACAGTTAATTGCAACAATCATTGCAATTGTCAGGGTAGTAACACCGTGTTAAATGAAACTGGATTCGCCATTGATTTTTGCTTGTCAGGTTCGGAAAAGATGATCACTTGACCCTGGGACACTGCAACCATGATAAATATGAACTGGTTGCCAAGCATCTGAATATTGATCATGTGACCATGGGGATATTTTAATGGTTGTGAGTGTGAAAAATGATCATAAATCATTTTTTTCAGTGTAGTTGTAGCTTCGAATGGTCACTAAACAAACTGTTGTAAGTCGAGGACTACTTGTATTTGTCCTTAAATGTACATTTCCATAAAGAAGCATTTTTACTGATTTTAGAAATTGGATATTCATGAATTTCTATTCCTATCATTTACATAAAGTGGAACTCCATAGCAATAAGCTTCCATTGATTTTAGAAATATTGCTAGTACTTGAGCCACAATCAGTAATATGCTTTATTCCATTTAAGGTGACATTGCATTTGTTTGTCATGGTCACACTAGACGAGTCCAAGCAGTTATCTAAAGTTTTCAGTAGTAGTTTGCCATTTCCTTCGTCCTACAGCTGAGAGTAACTGACCCAAGTTTACCCAATTGGATTTCATGCCTAAGGTTGGACTAAATCTCAAATTTCCACACTATGTTGGAGATCAACTATCCCAGTCTGGAGGAGGACTCAAACAGGGAATTAGTCTGGACTTGTTATATAAACACAAAAGAGTACGGTCTCGCCTTTGCCCTCCTTTCCATGCCTGTGAGCTTTATCTAGTCTTTCCCAGGTAAAAGCTGCCAGTCTGGGGAGATTTCTGTGGAATAGACACAAAACAATAAAGTAGCAAATTTGAACTCTATATATATGGATCTAGTTGTTTGCCATGTCACACTCTCAGTCCACCATCTTAATCACTAGACTAAGCTGGCTCTCTTAGATTGTTAGATTACTGTTTATTATGATTATTACAGTACAGTATGTTAAAGTTATATTAGGTTATTAAAGCAATATTAGTTAATAATTAATATGGAAGCTGGCATGATGAACCACTGAAGAAAATTATAGACATATAATGAAAAAGTCTCCAGACAGCCTGTAGCATTTTCTCTTCAGGAGAAAGTGAAATAATAACATGGTAACAAGAAGACAGGCTGTATTTCTGATTAATGAGATCAATAAAATTACATGTTTACTCTGCATTCAACTTCTTTATTACCTACTATTTGGAGTATTTATCAGCATGATGTACACTGACAAAACTTTATACAAACAGCCTTCAGCTTCTTCATAGTAGCTTTAAAGCTTCACTGATTTTTAAGAATTCATGACTCTTGTATCTCCTCAACAGTTACAATGCAGTGGATGTGAGATATTACTCCCATATCTAATTTGGGGGATTCTTAACAATAACCAGTTAGCCATTATGGAAAAAAGGACATTGCACTAGATAAACACTACTTCAGTTATTTTTATGATTGAGTTGTGGTGTGATGCTCAGAGTAGGCTTTGCAATTTTAAATCAGGAGTAGTAGTTCTTTGCTTTTCTTTGTTTTCTTCCAAACGAATTTGGCTGCTACTGCAGTAAACTGAATTGCTACTTCTGCAGTAAATTGCAGAAAGTATACACAGAATAGCTAACATTTCTGCATGAGGTGAGAACCTAAGCAATTAGTTTTCATTCCACTTTCATATGTTTAAGACTATGAATCTAAATTAAGCTAATTACAGCCTTCTCTAAGAGTCCCATTCATCTACAACTTCAGATCTCAGTTGCTCTTATTCTCTGTGAGAATCTGTGGTAAGCAGACACTGCTGAACCACAACTCATATAGGCATTGGCTACAAACTGCAATGAGGAAAAGATGATGAAATTAGGCATTGTGACATCATAAGGCAAATTCTGGCCAATATTATTTGCATTGTGGAATTAGGCACAAGTACGAAGTCATGGGGTTTGCACCAGGACATTTGTGATGCACGTATTGTCACTTACCCATTTTGCTCCCAATGGATGCCTATGTTTCTAGCAAGCACAAGCTCAATCATATCAAAATCAAATCAATAGTAAAGGATGCAAAATTTAGTAATTCTTGGAAAATCACATTTCCTACTCTTTGATAAGCCTTCTTGATTGTGGGTGTGGGTTGAATTAAAAAGTATAAAACATAGGACAAAGCAAACACAGTGATATATTCAAGTGTCTAAAATTGTGATGCTTGTGCTCAGAAAATGAAAGCAGTGGGAATTTATAGGGGTCCGAAGATATGCTGCAAACAAATAACTTAAAATTCTTTCCTATGGGTTGCTATTGCGTGGGAGATAGCCATGGACAAATCTACTCTTGACCTTTCAACATAAAATGCACCATTCTTCCCACTCTTTGTAATCCAAAGCATTGTACAGCTCCAAACAATACCTCTCATTTGACTTACTGAACTTATTCTCCATAGAATTAAAACATTTCTTTAGAGGTGGGTGTCCTGGCTTAGATAGCCACATCTGCCTCACTTCTGCAGTAGTTGCAGTCAGTATCCTCTTTAGAAGCTTCAGTGCTTCTAAAGTTTATATTGCAAAACAGGATGGTCGGCATACTAAGTAGAATACCAAAACTGTTAAGAGTTACCAGTTCCAACATTTTTTCTGAACTCAGAGGGTAGAAAGTGCCATATATTTCCTCAAGATTAGATATATAAAAAACCCACAATCCCATATATATATGGGAAAAACCCCCATCCAATCAGAGCACAGCCAAGCTCCCACCCAATCAGTTCAAACCCCCACTAGCAGTTAAAAGGAAGAAACAGCTGCGATCACACATTGCTCCCAGAAGCACGAAGCTGAAGCCTGAAGATGACGAATGAGACTTCGTCGAAACGTCGCCAAGACACTTCCAATTTTACACGGGAGAAAACCCGAACAACCAAAGACCTATATACAAACACCCGTGAAAACCTCAGAAAACAAATATATATATATATATATATATATATATATATATATATATATATATATTAAAAACAGCCTCTGTATATAACTACAACTGTGATTGAAATAAGGAAGCGGGCAACTTAATCGGTCACTTCAGGACAATTTTTCATTCTCTAAAGTAGGAAAGCAGCGAATTCATGGGCGTTCAATGTTTTGCTTGCCTGGGCCATAAAGAGGAATTCTCCTGGGCTGAATATAAATAAATTACATAGTTAATGAATATAAATAGCAAACTTCTATCGTATGTATTGTATTATATTGCATTGCATTATATTTGGGCCGCATGCACCCCATGGCTCACAGGCTGCACATGCCTGAGTTAACTGGAATCCTGACAGACATGTGTTTGAATCTAATGTTAGTCAAAGTTGGAACCACATTTATTATTTTTTTCAATTACTGTATTTAATATTGTCTACTATATATGCCATTATTATTATTATTATTGTTGTTGTTGTTGTTGTTGTTGTTTCGATTTCTATACCGCCCTTCTCCCAAAGGACTCAGGGCGGTTTACAGTCAAAGTAAAATCAATTAATACAAAGGAAAATTTAGAGTTGATTGAAGAACTTAAAACCAATAAAACCCCTTATTAAAACCCCACTAGGCCAGTCCTGCACAGTGAAACAGAAATGTTTTCAGCTCGCGTCGAAAGGTCCGAAGATCAGGGAGCCGACGGATACCTGGAGGTAGCGTGTTCCAGAGGGTTGGTGCCCCCACAGAGAAGGCCCTCCCCCTGGGTGTCGCCAGCCGACACTGACTGGCCGACGGCACCCCAAGGAGAACCTCCCTATGGGAGCGCACTGGTTGATGGGAGATCGCTGGTAGCAGCAGGTGGTCCCATAAGTAACCCAGTCCTATGCCATGGAGCGCTTTAAAGGTGGTAACTAACACCTTGAATTGCACCCGAAAGACCACCGGAAGCCAGTGCAGCCTGCGCAGGAAAGGTGTTATATGGGAGCAACGAGTCACTCCCTCTACCACCCGCGCGGCCGCATTCTGAACTAATTGAAGTCTTCGGGTGCTCTTCAAGGGAAGCCCCATGGAGAGCATTGCAGTAGTCCAGACGGGAAGTGACGAGGGCGTGAGTGACTGTGCACAAGGAATCCTGGTGTAAGAAGGGATGCAACTGGTGTATCAGGAGGACCTGATAAAAAGCTCCCCTGGCGACAGCCGTCAAATGCTTTTCTAACAACAGTCGTGCATCCAGAAGGACGCCCAGATTGCGGACCTTCTCTGTGGAGGCCAATGACTCGTCCCCCACAGACAGCGACGGCCTCAGCTGATTATACCGGGACGCCAGCATCCACAGCCACTCGGTCTTGGCGGGGTTGAGTCGGAGCCTGTTTTTCCCCATCCAGACCCGCACGGCCTCCAGACAACGGGACATCACCTCAATGGCTTCGCTGGGATGGTTAGGGGTGGAAATGTACAACTGCGTATCATCAGCGTACAGATGACACCGCACCCCAAAACCACGGATGATCTCGCCCAGCGGCTTCATATAGATATTGAACAGGAGAGGCGAGAGAACCGACCCCTGGGGCACCCCACATAAGAGGCGCCTCGCGGTCGATCTCTGCCCCCCTGCCAACACCGTCTGCGACCGGTCAGAGAGGAAGGAGGAGAACCACCGAAAAACGGTGCCTCCCACTCCCAGCCCCTCCAGCCGCCGCAGCAAGATACCATGGTCGATGGTATCAAAAGCCGCTGAAAGATCTAATAGGACCAGGACAGAAGAACAGCCTCTGTCCCGGGCCCTCCAGAGATCATCCACCAACGCGACCAAAGCCGTTTCAGTGCTGTACCTAGGCCGGAAGCCGGACTGGAACGGGTCCAGATAGACAGTTTCATCCAGGTACTCAGGAAGCTGATGCGCTACCACTCTCAACAACCTTCGCCACAAAACGAAGGTTGGAGACCGGACGGTAATTCGATAAAACAGCTGGATCCAGGGAGGGCTTCTTGAGGAGGGGTCTCACCACAGCCTCTTTCAAGGTCATAGGGAAGACACCCTCTCTCAGAGAAGCATTAACAATTCCCTGAAGCCAGCCTCGTGTAACCTCCTGTGTGGCCAGTACCAGCCAGGAGGGACACGGATCCAATAAACATGTGGTTGCATTCAGCCTCCTCAGTATCCTGTCCATGTCATCGGGAGCCACAGTGTCAAACTCCTCCCAGATGACAGCCTCAAGATCCGCCTCCATCATCCCACCTGAGACTACCCAATCTGTGTCCAGCCCATCCCGAATCTGAGCGATTTTATCGTGCAGATATTGTCCAAAGTCCTCAGCACGGCCTTGCAAGGGGTCTTCCCTAACTCCCTGAGTAAGAAGGGAGTGGGTCACCCTAAACAAGGCTGCTGGGCGGTTATCTGCCGACGCAATAAGAGCGGAGAAATACTCACGTTTCGCCGCTCCTATCGCCACTAGATAGGTCTGAATATGTGACCTTACTAGTGTTCGCTCAGATTCAGAACGGCTGGCCCTCCAATTACTCTCTAGGCATCTTTTCCAGTGCTTCATCTCTCTCAACTCCTCGGAATACCAAGGAGCCGGTCGAGACCAGCGCTGGGTCAGAGGCCGCAAAGGCACGATGTGGTCCAAGGCCCCCGCCGCCGCCCTTTCCCAGGCGGCGACGAGTTCTTCAGCCGAGTCGTGGGTTAGGTCCTCAGGAAGTGGCCCAAGTTCCGTCAGAAACCTCTCCGGGTCCATCAGGCACCTGGGACGGAACCAACGTGTCAGTTCCGTCTCCCTGTGGTGCGGGTTAGCGGTTGGAACGTCCAACCGAAGGAGAGAATGATCCGACCATGACAAGGGTAGAGTGACTAAATCCCTTGATTCTAGATCATTCAGCCACTATCCAGAGATAAAAATTAAGTCCAGGGTGTTTCCCCCAATGTGAGTGGGACCATCAACTAACTGGGTCAGGTCCAAGGCTGCCATAGAAGCCATGAACTCCCGAGCTACAGCAGATGACTGTCTGTTTATGCATGTCTGCAGTAGTATAAAAAAATAATTAAAACAGAATAATTTTAACAATGAAAAAATTAACAGAACATATACATTATATTTAACTTTTCCCAATATCCCACCTTTTCCTCTGCATTCTAAATAACTTTTAGAATAGTTCACCACTTTTCAAGGACATGAACAAAGGTAATCAAAAGTTCACAAGCTGCGTTTCAATACAACTTCCAACACCTTCTTTGGGATAAATTTTCCCTAATTAGTATAGATATGGATGCATTTTTAAAAAATAATCAAATAAAAAAGACTGCAAAGATATAAAAGATTTCAGTTTCAATAATAAGTTCAAACTTCCAAGAGTCTGATCAATACTACCTTAAAAGCAAATCTTACCTATCACTGACAGGAGATGCATGCTCATTCTGATACCATGTAATTTACAAACACATTATCCGTGCCTTTTTGTACTATTGTACTACAATTTCTCCTCTAGATTACAAAATTAGCTATATCTGTGAAATAATAAGTTCAAATATTTGTAAAATATTTGTAGTAAGGTGAACACTTCAGAAAAACCATATAAATTATTCAGAACTAATGAAAAACAAGGAGTATTTCAAACATTACACATCCCTATTGAAGATTGTTCTTTTGTATATAAAATAAAACATCTCACATAAACATCCCTATGAATGACAGTAATTTGTGTGTGTGTGTGTGTGTACATAAATATAGGTTACAGGCATTTCGTAAAACTTTCTAGAAAAAGTGAATAACAGAATTTATGTAAAAGGAAGATGTGTCAGGACACAAGTGCATAAAAGTGGGATCTGCATCGTGATCTTACTATGCAGATTTAATTTTGGTTTGCTGTGGATGCCTGTGCTGGAAAGACCTATGTTCAAACTCCCACTCATTCACAAAGTTTGTTGCTTGACTTTGAAGCAACCAGTCTCTTTAGATCAATCTATCTTCTAGCCTTTTAAGATGTTGATATTTAAGGATCCCCTTGTGTAAGCTGCCTTGAGCTTTCACAAAAAGGGTGGAATAAACATCCAAAGGTGGGGTATTAATACAAACAAAAATAACAATAAAATATTCCCAAACAGCTCTGAACATAGGTAAAACAAAGGTCATTTTTCTAGCCAAGAAAATGATCCTCAAGTAAGTAATTAACCAGAATTATAACCTCTACATGATATTAGATAAATGCATTGAACACCTAATTCCAACAAGTAGTACTTTAACCAGTAAAACTCTAGAAAACATGCCATTTTAGGTTTTTGACTCAGCACTACCAGCCTTCTATTCCCACTTATCCTACAGGGCAGCAATCAAAATATTTTTTGATCAAAAGTCTTTGATTCTCTACATATCATTAAGCCATCACTTTCTTTGTTCCATTCCCTTTTTTTAAAAAAATAAACATCTTCTTGTCCATTCTTCCTAGCATACCTCTTTCTTAGGAGTTTCCTAAAGTCCTCCCACTCTTGCTCTTTTCTGGCCTTCACCTTAGTTTCCCTTCAATTCCTCTCTTTCTGTCCACTGCTGACTTCACAACTTTTCTTTATTCTCCTTGTTATCAGATCTCCTTGTTTTAATGTCTAGAGTCTCACCTCAATCAACTGGTCTTTCCTTGTTTAGATATAATTAGTGTTTTCTTTAAAAAAAAAGTATTGGCTATAAACTATCCTCCCCCCTGAGCAATTCAATATTCCAGACAATTGCAATATCTGCATTAAAAGCTTCAATAGCACAACACAACAACACATAGCTAATGTGTAATTTGTAAGTCATACAGATAGCTTTAATAATTGCTTAGTTCAGTGAATCTAGATTCTATTTTTCACAATTAAGAACTGGTAAAATCAGTTCTCGCCTTCTGATTCTATTTAATTTTTCTAGCAATATTTCAGTTTTTAGAGCAATTCAAATATACAGCTATCTTACAATTTGGTTTTAAAAATTATTTAAAAATTGAAAATAGCACAACACATTCAAATATATAGTCAAATAAGAATTAAATTCATTAACCCAAAACAAAGTGTTGATAGTAGGAACTATTTAAAATAAGAAATAAAAAAAAAACTGGGCACATACAATATTGCATGTGGCCATTTCTATTGTGTAGCTACTATATTAGGCAAAATGGTTATCTTAATTGTTCTTGCCAACTTCATTGCTCTATTTAGCAGATATATGAGCAAGATCTTCATTGTGGGCCTTAGGCCTAGGGCCCTAGGCCATTTAGTATACATGTAGGCAGTCTTTCAAATAATTGTGTTTCAAGTTATGCCTTTCAAGGCCATGCTCCATTACAAAAAGATGAAAATAAAAACTCCCTTATTTACAGGTACTGTCCATTTTATTCCTAAATGGAAAGCTTTTCCTAAAGGCAAAAGTAATAAGTCATGTATTGTGCTGTCCATCAGCAACTGGTGCTGATTTACCCAATAACCAAGGAGTATGGCTCAGGCACAGTTTTGCCCTATAGTTGACTTCCATTTTGCAGCTCAAACTGGAGTTCCTCCCAACACCAACCAAAAAATAATCATGCAAGAGGGATGTCTTTTAGATAATATAATTCCCAGCAGAGATTCTTCATGTGATAAATTCCTTCTCAGCAAAGGTGTGATGATCAGCCTTCTTTTTTCCTCACAGACTAGGCCGTGGCATTTTGGCTGTGCCAAATGAAACCCAGACATTTTAATATTATACGCACTTGCCTTGCACCTCTTGAGATTTGCTGTTTTTCTAATAGCCATCTAATTAAAAGTTACTTTATTAGCTACCTTGTAATAAAGAATCATCTTGCCTTTCTTGATTGTTACACCAGAGAACGAACAGGAGATGTACTGTTTACATTATTTCTGTTTTAATCTAGTAATTATCCCTCAGGGCTTAGGAATAATAAAAAGAAGCAGACATTTTTAGTTTGACAAGTTTTAACTGTCATGCACAGGCTAAGCTACACATTGCAGGATGTTAAACTATGGGATGGTTTTTTTTGTTCTAATTTTGTGTGTTCTGTGAAAGGCATACCTGTGATTTGTAAATAAATCATGATGTATCATTTAACAAGTTATATGAGCCCCTCACAATATGGTTTAATCAGTAAACCATTATTAAAGAAACTACAACTTAACAAAATGTGTTAACCCATAGAGGCCTAATAACTTCAGCGATACAATTCCATAGAAGATTCCCTTTCCCATTGGCACATTACAACTACCATGGGTCATACTACTATGGCCAAGAGAGGCCAAATACATCTCCAGCAGATCTAAAAATGATGTGGAAATCGGTCACAAAAAGTTATCAAATGAAACCAGGACTTAAAATGGACTAGATGACCTACAAGGTCCTTTCCAGTTCTGCTATTCTGTTATTTCTGTTAAAACACGAATTTTTAAAGAAGTGCTAATGATCACTTGACGATGGACCTTAAAATGCTGCTGCAAGCTTGAATAAGATCACGACCGTAAAATATACAGCACATATACGGGATCAAGGTATATTCTAGCGTTCAGAAGTTAATTTCTCCAGGAGAAAGGAACTCCAGCCCAAGGAATTATCCCTGTCCTTTTCTTTTGCAGACCGGGCTGGAGAGGAGCTGCTGCTGTTGCTGCTGTTGCTGCAGCGAGAATACCTGCACTATGGCCAAACTGAGCATATGCGCGCCCGTAGAGCATGGCTTGACCCCCGCAAACACACGCGAGGTTGACGCTGCAGGCGACCACCCGCTCCGGGGAATTCGCGAAAGCAACCCAGGGGCGCAAAAACCCCACCATCCAGCCCCTCTCCTTGCAGATCGAGTTTCAGGGGGTTCCCTGCGAAGAGGCGAATAAACCGGCCCTTCCCTCCCCGCCCGGATCTCCCGGGGACCCTCCCGCGCCGATCCCGGGCACTTACTTTTCCACCGGGCCCTCTTCTCCGCGGGAGGGCGGAGGGAACGGCTGACCGAGCCAACCAACCAACCTATCCTGCCTACCTTCCTCCGCCTCCGCGCGCGCGCCTCAACCCCGCTGCTCTTCTCCGTTCCCCATAGGCGCTCCGCTCGCAGCCGCCGACAAGCGAACCAACCCAGTTCAGCTCTCGATTGCGGAGGACCTGCCTCTTTTCAATCTGTCCAATCCCGACAGCGATGGCAATAGGGAGGGGAAATGACAAAGTGGGGGGGGAAAGCGAGCAACCAACCCGAGGGACATCTCAGCATTTGGAACTTGGCCAAGAGTTTCACCAATAAGAAAAAAAGAAGCAGCCACAAAAGTCCCGCCCTTCCAGCATTGACGACATGATAGGTAACCCAATCAGAGGCCAGAGCAGGAAAACGCGTTCAATTTTTTTTCCCCTTTCAGCCGCACAATGTCCCACGGGCAGGAATTGGCGCATGCGTACGTGAATCTACCCAATAGCCTCGTTTATTCTTGCGCGCATCACGATTTTTCAGTCGCGCGCGTCAACTATTGCTCGTGCGCTACGCGGTTCTTTTTTTTTTTCGCCCGGGCGAACGCAATCTCCGTGCGTTGCTATGGTGATGAGGAAGCTTGCGCCTGCGGCCTTCTGAGCTTCATCTCTTCCGAGCGCCTTGTTTTTTTAGTCCTCTCTTGAAATTAGTCGTCATTTTCCTGCTTGGAAAATGTTACATCTTTCTTCTGTCAAATAAACACCGCAGTGTTGAGCCGGCTTTATCTCTGTAGCCATATATGACTAATTCCCTGCAAGTAACAAAGCTATTCAGAGTCCAGAGAGATGGGTGATACAATCCAGAAGCCGGGTGGGGGGGCCTTTGATGTGGGTGATTTTGTGCCCTCAATAAATGTGAATAATAAACTTAAGTAATCCCTTCGTTCAAATGTCGATTGAAATCTTACCTTGCCCCCCTCTCATTATATTATAATTAGGAAGTTGCAGAAGGCACTTGGGTTCACTACTGAACTGAAATCTTGTCATTTCCAGGTATGATTAAGAAGCCAGCTGACATCCTGGAGAACAGGTATGAGGGGCTTGTGTTTATGCGCACATGCTGGGCTAAGCTGGGATAGAGTTGAACCAGCCTTTTAGACAAATGGCGTTCAACATGGCAGTTCTTTTGCATGCAACAAATGCAAGTTTGCATTTGTATCGAAACATTTGCATTATGCTTATTTTAATTTAAAAAATGATTTGTCAAGAAAGAATTGGACTGGAAGGGTTATGGAACAACTAAGGGAATATTCTAAATTAGTATCAGAAGGCCACAGTCTAATGGTTTATGTATGACCTTATTCATAGAAATAAAGAGCTGGAAAAGACCATTTTGACCCCCAAGTTATTCCTGGCAGACAGTGATCCAGCCTTCACTTGAAGACATGAACTGAAGATGAGATTACTATCTCTGGTTCTATTGTTGATTTAATGTAACCATTTTCTAGCATTCAGTTAGTATCTGTTTTGCATTTACAACAAAAACCTAGAAACTGGCCAGCCCACATGGTTTCTGTCCATGTGTTTTCTTGATAAAGATACAGCACTATTCATATCCTTTTTGAGGTGTAGTAACCATAACTGCACACAATATTCCAGATGAAGTTGCACAATTAATATTTATAAGGATACCATGAAATTGGCATCTCTACTTTTTCTATTTTCAATACTGTCATGTCAACATGCTGTCCACTTTTTTTTACATTAAATTCCTTTGGAGATTTTTTTTTATGTCCAGGAGTAATTTAGTGTCATCAGCAAACCTGATCTTTTTGAACACTGATGTTGGAGAAGACTCCCAAAATTACCAGGGGCAGCCAAAGAAACATACAAATGGATCATTGAACAAATCAACCCACAATTCTAATTCAAGGCACAAATGACCAGGCAAATAATGGATACATTTTGTGAAGACCTAGCTGTCTGGAGAAGATTCAGATGCTGAGAAAGATGAAATAATTTTAATAGAAATACCAGGAGTCAGATGGATGGATCAATTGCAGCGGCTGTGGGTACACTAATGGAATATCTGAAGGATCAGGTTAGGGACAGAACATCAGGCGCAGCAACACAAGGAAACAACAATCAATGACTTAATAGCCAGCCATCAACACCCTAATTAACAACTAAAAGCTACACATAACCAGAAAGTATATAGAAAAAGTGTAGAACAGCCCAGTGCAGATATGAGAGAGAGAGAGAGAGAGAGAGAGAGAGAGAGAGAGGTTCCCTGAAGATGAGCTCCAGGATGAGCCCAAAAGCATGGAAGCTCTGGTCCCAGTGACTGACTCATACTGAATCCTGCAACATTATCCTGGGACATGTATATTTGCCTTCATAAGTATTGTTTGATCCAACATAATTATACTTTTACTTTTAAAATATTTTTGAAAGCATCTTCTTGTGCTGAAGCATTAGTTTCATTATAGTGTATTAACATACACTATATACTTGATTACATGTTTGATTACAGGGCTGAAAAATCCATTTTGTGATACCTATTTATAGATGCACCATTTATATTTTACATTGAAAACTCTGTGGTAGAAAGTTGGGACATATATCATATATATAAATATCGGGAGAGGGCTATGGAGCAAGGAAAGTGATAAATGTAGAGAAGAGGTCAGGCAGGAAGAGAGGTTTATCACTGTGGCCTTATATATATTTATTATGGCCATTTAATACTCTATAACTGAAATCCCAGTTGACAAAATGAAAAATGAAAAAGAGCCAGTAAAAGCAGTTTTGAGAGGGAGGAAAAATTAGACTAATCAAGACGAAGTTATAAAGAGGATAAGAAAGAGCCATTAACTATGGCAGGAAGATAAGATTGTTGATCTATTGCAAGAACTTAAATGGTTTAGAGCAAAAAAAAAAGTCTCAATGGAATGGTTGTAAGCTATAATCACAAGCAGCAGGATGATAAAGCAACATAGGAGGTAAGCAATATATAGAACCCCCTGCAGACAATTTGACCAATCAGTGAGGCACAGGCAACAGCTAGCAAAAATACAGAAAGTCTCACAGGAGCTGTTTGTTTCTCTTTTGCTGAACTTAATTTAATGGGGCAACTGGAAATAGAAATTTGTAGGCTGGGTTGGAGGGAAAGGAAAACAGATACCTACATCTACCTAGACTGGAAAGCCAGCTTTTGTGAATGTATACAGTGAAATCTCAGGTTTGGTTTAATTTCAAAATCAGATGCATCTGAATAACAAACTTTACTTAAAATCCACATACACATCTTAAAAAGTACATCTGGACTATTTTGTACAAATACCGGCAATCATTTTATTAAGAGAAATTATTTCCCTTTAAATTGGTGAACTGGACAATCAAATGTGCAATTGACGGTAGATTTCCTTTCAATATCTCCAAATGTTTGTCAACCAACAGATAAAGCTGTCAACAATAAACCAGTTCTAGGTACCTTGCCAAAATTATTACTAAGCCTCCTGCTGTAAACTTTAGATAGCTCCTGGATCTATACAGATTAATAGTGACTGAATTAAGTGCATTGAGTTGGATTTTTACTTCTAGTGACAGTATCAACAAATGTTGTCATTTTCCCCGTCTCTAGTAATAATTCAGCACTCTTCCAAGGGCATTCTGAGAATTCATTTGATCCTTTCCATCCACATTATGTCATTATAGATTTTCTACAATTTCATTCATTTTACCAAGCAAAATAATTATTATTGTCTATTATTCATTCATATAACATGCTCCAAATACAGAAGTTTCAGCTTGCTAATCAATTCCAAAGGAGCAATCAACCTTTATTTGGTAACAACATGACCTTGTCTAAGTTTACAAACTGTCATTCAATTAGAATTACTTAAGACATGCTAAAATATGGATGCATGAGTATTGTTTATGGATATGTTGTGCAACTTGTTTATGTATGAAAGTATCTGTGCCTGACTATTTGAAGAATGCTGTTCTGTTTCTCTTGTGCAGACAGAAAGGTAGCAAGAGAGAACACAAAAATAATAAGGGGAATAGTTCATTAAATGTTTCTTAGAAAGTATTTGGCAGAATACTGAT
This sequence comes from Ahaetulla prasina, assembly GCF_028640845.1. Taxonomy (NCBI): domain Eukaryota; kingdom Metazoa; phylum Chordata; class Lepidosauria; order Squamata; family Colubridae; genus Ahaetulla; species Ahaetulla prasina. The sequence continues at coordinate 30,348,815 of NC_080539.1, forward strand.
GGAAAGGGAATGAGTGGTAACAAAGGGCAATACAGTATTTGAGAAAAGTAGGATTAGGGTTCATACACCTGGGATTTTGTGTATAGTGCTGGGAAGAAGCCTCTCTGAATTTCTAAAAAGCACTAGATGCATGTAGTAAACTGAGAACTTCAGCAAACTGAAATTCATACCCAAAGAAGATGTGAAATTTACAAATCTATAGCAGAGTGCTTTCTATTGTTTCTATTCTATATTGAATTCTATTATTATTTCTATATTACCCTAATTGCTATAACAATTCTTATACTAATATAATATTCAATTACTGTTACAATATTTCCTCTACACTATATACTCTGCAGTATAACTATTCTACCATTACAACATTTCCTCATCATGATTACTGTGTGTGTGTGTGCGCGTGTGTGTACTATTACTATATATATGTTTTCTTCTTAGACATCTTATTCTGCCTTTTTCCTTAATTATTCTCTCTCTGGGATTTCTTCTGCTTTTTTTTCCTCTGTCAATGGCCAGCATATAGATTACTTGAACCTTTCCATGTTGCCTTTATACTTCTTTTTCCTCTGGATCATCCATTATCTTTGAAGGAAAACTACCTTCTTTTTAATTGGCTGCATTTTTCTGTTTGCTGGTATCTGCCGACATTCCAAAATGTGCACTTGCTTCAAGGCTGCATCTTTTTTGTCAACTCTGACATGCTATTGCTGGGGGAAAGGTTCAAATGAGAAGGGGTGGAAGGCAGCACAGTTACCTGCAATTTTTCCAAGCAGCCTGCTGTTCCACCTAGAGATTACCCTTAAATATATTCAGCTGAAATGTACCTAATTCTTGCTTTTTGATTTTGCCCAGCTGCATGGGACTTGACACATGGCTTTTGGAGTTCTTTCTACAATGACACCTTTACCAGCAGGAGAGTCTTTCTTTTCTTCTGTGCATCAAAGTAAAGTGTGTATTGATGTGCCTGTTCTCTCTTCATGTTGCGTCTGTGTATATTTGTACGCATGTGTGCACTGGGAAACACTGAGTAGGGACATGTGCAATGAAAATTGGGGGTTTTTTCCTTTCACAACCTCAGCACATTTTCAATCTCAGCTTTTCCCTTCTACATCTCATTCAATCCCTTTTAGTTTTTGAGTAATTGTGCTGATGTACAGACAATTTGTCCTGACCTCCTTTACCTAATTACTTTCCAACTTTCCACATAGTTGGAAAAAATAAAAATCAAGGGGAAAGTGCAGATCAATGGTTCTTTTTTTTTTCTTAACATAAATATTGGCAAAACAAGAATAAAAAGTATTTCTGAAATACCTTTTTTATTAGCAGAATGGCAGTAGAGAGTTTTAGGAAATGCTAGTATTTTCTTTCTGATGGTGGCAAATCTTTTACTCACCGGGTGCCAAACAGTTACGTGCTTTGCGCGTGTGCTATCTGCACTAATGCTAATCCTCCCCATGTGCTATGTGCGCAATCATACCATCTGTGCATGCATGTGGCACACATCCTGTGTGCTGCATTTGCAATCTGCACATGTACACGGTTTTCATATGTGCAATGCACACATGCAAATGCTGTCTACACATGCATGTGTTGCGTGCAAGTACTCTCATGCGCATGCGCAAATGCCCGCACATGCGCAGGAGAGCTCCAAAGACCAGCTGGGTCCCCTGAATTGCATGCATGCACACTGGAGGCCTGAACACAAGCTGGGCTGCGTGCGCATGCGCAGCTGCAGGTGAGTTGGAAAACAGCTTGCGTGCCCGGAAAGATGGCTCTGCATGTCACCTTAGGCCCATGTGCCATAGGTTTGCCATCACGGTGATAGACAAAGTACAGTGCTACCTCGGTACTCATTAATTGGCTCCAGGAGGCATGAAAAGTACCAAAAACAGCAAGTACCAAACCAAATTTTCCCATAAGGAATAATGTAAATAAATGTAATACATTCCCAAACCAAAGACAATGCACCTTTTAATGCAATATGTAAAAAGATAGGGTTGTGTATCATTACTTTACATGAGAAATAAAGATTAATAGTTAGATTAAATAAAATAAAAACATCACTTTACCTGTACTGATGAGGAAAAAAGTGTAAAAATACGCAAAATGATTACAGAAGCTAAGACAAGACCACAAGGGGATGTACACAGGGCAAGAGATACCATGTGGCTAACGGGTGACCCTTTGTTTCGGCTGGAAAGGGTAGCGAGTCACAAGGCAACAAGTTCTAGCTTGCACATCAAGAACCAAACGATGAATATTCAGACAGTTTCTTGTCAAAATGCATTAGTACCAAATTTGACAAGTTTCAAAGCAGTCAAATGCCAAGTATCACTGTACTATGCTATTGTGAAAAGCTCTCTGACTTCACTACTTTTCTTTTTGGAAGAATTTGAAAATAATTTGAGGGGCTTTTGGGGAGTTTTGCAAGATGCCCAAAAGAGTGGCTATGGTGCCTGTAGACACTTGCTGCCTACACTTGAGTTGTCTTACATTATTTAGAAGGAAGGATTCTGACCCCAAAAACTTATAATTTAAAATTGAACCCAGAGAAAAATGAGGGAAATCAGGCAAGGACAGATAAGAAAATAATATGCTATTTCTTTTGTTGATGTGATTAAGTTTTATAGGTGTTTACTCTGATCCCTTAATTGGTAGGAAATCTGAATTCCTGAATCCTACTTAATGGAATTCTTACTGACTGCAGTCATTTGCTGTTTGATCTTAGTTATGGAGCAAGCTAGTCATCTTATCTCTATTGCCCAGGAAAAGCCCAGGAAGCATTATCATTATGTACTGAATGGATACAACGAACAGTAAATTGAGTGTAATCTGAGTGTTTATGGTGCTATCTTGTCAAAAAAGTACCAAGGTCAGTTGATGTTTTGTAGTTGTTCCACTGCCTTCTATATTGGTGTTTCTCAACCAATAGTTTAGGAGGTGGATGTGATTTCATCAAACTAAGAAAAGTATCAAAGAGAGGGCACGTGGCTTATAAAACCATCTAGGGCAAGACTGGCCCCACAATTATCAATATCTTGCATTTTCCCCAGCCTAACAACTAGACACAAGAAGGCCATCACTCTGCTAAACAAATAATTCCATCAACACTGTCAAACTATTTACTGAATCTGCACTACTATTAATCTTCTCATAGTTCCCATCACCAATCTCTTTTCACTTATGACTGTATGACTGTAACTTTGTTGCTGGCAATCCTTATGATTTATATTGATATATTGACCATCAATTGTGTTGTAAATGTTGTACCTTGATGAACGTATCTTTTCTTTTATGTACACTGAGAGCATATGCACCAAGACAAATTCCTTGTGTGTCCAATCACACTTGGCCAATAAAAAAAAAATTCTATTCTATAAAAGAAATTGTAATAAAAATTTCATTGAATAAATCTTCTCTTTCTTTGGGAGATCTACAAAATTATAGGCCAGTGTCAAATATTCAGTTTGAAGTAAAGAAGATTTAAAAAGTGGCCTCACAGTTTCAGATACCTTTGAATTTCATTTACATTCTGAATCAATTTTAATTAGTCTTTCAGCTGAGATAGCTCAGAATTGCCTTGAATCACCAGATGGGCAGCAAATAGGTATGATAAATAAAATAAAACATATGATACTCTAAACTGGTCTGATATGCACTAGAGGTCATCTACAGCTTTGGATGGGATTAAGCCCAAATGTACTGCGTTAACTTATCTCATCCCAAACAGCATGCTTGAATATTGACTAAATCAGCTACTGTACATGAAGCAAAAATTAAACTGGAATGAAATCCAACCAAGTTAAAAGTGATGCTAGTAAACAGTACTCCTTCAAATATAGCTACCATATTCAACATACTGTACAGGTGGCAGCTGTTGTAAGGAACACTTTGAGCATCAAGTGAGAGCCTTCATGAGCCAGTTGGATTTGACAGGTTACCTATGTTTTATGGCACCCTGTCTTGAGAGTAAAATGTGCTTTATATGGCACTATGCAGGAGAAACGTCTGAAAGTTGGTGCAAGAGGCAGTTTGGTCACTGGTTGGTGCAGAGTATGGCGTTTTCAAATAAGGCCTAAACAGCTGCACTGACACCTAGCTTTAGATATTGGTATTAACCTTTAAGCCCTAAATGGTCTAAAGCCTGGCTAAGGAAAAGCCCCTTCTTTTATCAACCTGCTCAGTTTAGACTTGTAGGAGAGGGCCTTATGAGGATACCTCTGCTGTCAGAAGCATCGGTTTCTGGTCCTTCTGGCAGAGGACCTTCTCTTGTGTTCCCATCAGGCTATGAAATACATTCCTTCGGAGCTGTGTGTGTGTGTTTTAAATCTGTGAAGATGCATCTTCTTTGCCAGGCTTTAATATTATTTTAGCATTTATCTTGACAACTTTAATTTGCTTTTTTTTAATTCTATTTGTTTCAGATCTGGCTATTTGCCTTGAGTGCTTAGAATACACAAATAAGGAAACATTTTCAAAATTAGTTGTTGAAATTTGATGGTGTAAAAATATTAAGAGAATAGAGAGATAAAATTTCAGTTACATAATTAGTGTTCCTTGGATACTATGAAACACATTTTGAACCCCAAATAAAACAATGCACCAGAATAATACAATAATTTAAAATGCTGAACAAAGACATAGAAGGCAAAGTTTGATGTTTACCCTCAATCATGGACATTCAGAGGGTGACTTGGCCAGGCACTGTCTCTCATCCCAATCTAACTTACAGATTGTTATAGGGGAAAACCGAGAAGGCAGAGTGCTACGGATACTTGCTACAGGAAATGTCTGATGTACATCAAATAGTCAACTTAAAACACACATTCAGCAGGAATGAAATAGGTACCAATGTCCCAAAGCATAGCTGGATGTCAAAACTTCTTCTGCTTCAAAGACACTTTCATTTCTCACTCATCTCCATGCTTTGCTTTATAGCCATTCCTGAATGTGAACATTGTTTTGTACTCGTAAAGGAGATGATGGCCAAAATTGGAGGATACCGATTCTAATTTCAAAGGGACTGAGGCCAAGTTTCAAAATAAACTTGTTCATTTTGATAGAAAATTATTGCCAAGAAAGGGACAAGGAATGTGCCACCCTCAATTCATCTTTCTGAAAACTTTCATGCTAACAATCATGGTACATTTCAGTATTAGCTCATGAAACATGGGTTGAAATGGCTCTATTTCTCTAAGCTGGAGTGACTGTTGAGAATTACATCCAGGAATGAAGTCTTATTTACTGATACATTCTATACAGTACACCACTCCTTTTCTGGAGGCTCTGAGCAACTTACAATATTATTTAAAAAATGCAATTGCAATCTATCATTTTGATATGCCATTATGAGAGTAGAACGCTTTTACTTGTCCCCAGTTGCCTTCTGAACAGACATATTTTTATGGCATTCCCCTTGCTTTTGCACATCTTACTGGATGAGCAGATTCAGCTCAAGGTTGGTGGTCACTGAACAATCTAGGCTCTGACACATTTAAGACTTTATAGGTTATAACCAATTCCAAAAGCTAATTGGAAACTACTGCAGTTCCAGTAATAGTGGTGTTATATGAACAAACTTTGTCTACCCATAATTACCTAGACTGCCGCATGTTGCACCAGCTGAAGCTTCTGAGTATGTTGTAATAATACAGCTGCAAGGTGACAAAGACATTGAGACTGAGAGGCTGTGCTTTAGTCTTTTGGCAGTTAAGCTGCAGGTTTCTATAAGGGACCATTTTCTCCCTCACATATTTAAAAATCTATATTGTACCTATTTGTTACATTTGAGCCAGATGTGGTTGTGCACAGCTGTGACTTGTATCCTGATACAGTGGTGGGCTGCATGATGGCAAACATAGTAAAGATGAATCCTTCTAAGACTGAGGTCTTGTAGACAAGTGAGTCATACCTGATTTGGAGAAGAAAACGTAGTGGTGGAGAAATTAGAAAATCTCTTGAGGCAAACTTTGGACTAGCATGGCAGATACCATTTGTTTTGAATAGAAACAGTCTTGCCTTAGTACCCCATGTATTCATAACGTCAAGATTAGATTACTGTAAAATGAACTAATGGTGGCTCCCTTTAATAATTATTCAGAAATTGCAGCCAGCAAAAACATTATGGTTAAGCTACTTAGCATACTCTAAGCATTCTCTGAACTTATCCATTACTGATACTATCATCAATCCAAGAGAAGTTCACTCAAAGTTTTGAAGCTTTCTGGTGTATATTTGATTATATTTCTTAAAGTTAATCTTCACCGGGTCATTTAAGATTCCATCTATTCTGCAAGGAGCAAAAAAGAAATGGGAAAAAGGGAGCATATTGGAAAAACTTACGGGTGAAAACATCTGTGATGTTGCCATGATCCACAGAATTCACCATTACTTTAGCAAAAGTTGGAATCTACAACCAAACCAGTTTAAAGAATTTTAATATCCATCTGTTTACAATAAATTGTAAAATAAAAGAATATATGAAGTACATACAGCATATTTACATACCTATATTTATTTCAAATACTTAAATTTTTTAAGTAAAATATTTTTCTATATCATTTCTGAAAAAATATGACTTTTTAAATGGTCTCAATCTGACTCTCTATATTCTCAATTCCAATTTAAGTTTCTTTTTAAAAGGCAACAATTAAAGTTTAGTACACTCTAAGGTATCTTTACTCACTTCTTGGCTTATAAAAATGAAACAGTTCCTGGGAAACCTTGTTTTTTAACAGTTCTTCAATTTTTATTGCAACCTGGGGTGCTTACCAGGTCCCCTAATGGGGGGAAAACACGTTCAAAATTGCATACATACACATACACACACCAATTTCACAAATCTTTTATCATTCTTGAAATAGAGGTATTAAAATATATATTAATTAAAATATATTACTTATAAGCTCTTAAAATTGTTTTTCAATCATATCAAATGTATTGCATGGGGGAGGGGAGGGGGAAAAAAGAAAAAAAAATATTCTCCCTGCCAAAATCTCTTAATTTACCTAAATGGCTGTGTGGTTTCATTCCTGCAGGATACAATGTGGAAGTCAGAGAAGTGTCTTTCAGTCATTCTAACAGAAAGACATAGTGCCTTTTAATTTGGCAAACAATCAATGTCTCTCTCACACATACACACAGAGAAACACACATATATCACTTTAGCTTAAACACCAGTTTCTAAAAATGAACTGTGACAGAGATGAAGGTACTTCATGGCCATGTCTCCTGCAACTCACGTCTGCTGCCACTCTTACCCCTCCCTGGGTACCTTGCCTCAAAGGTGGGATCAGTATGGGCTGTGAAATTTGGGTACCAGATAATTTGCACAGTAATGGAGCTTGCCTTCACTGCAGAAAATACTGTCCTACCTTCTATTTTTCACATTGGTGAAAAAGCACTGAAACCACAGTACAGTTAAGACGGACTAAATGCTTCAATTTCATTTTTTTTACATTCTTACAAAAGATTTCAGCTCCCCCAGGCTCAAAATAAGCACACATTGTTGGCCTGTTAAGAGTAATACTGCAAGCAAGCAGAATGGCCTACTGATGGACTATGAAAAATGGTCCTGTGGTTTGTACCCAAAAATACAACTGACAGAAAATGCAAACTGCCTGGGCATTTTTAATGGCTTCTAAAAGCTGCAGTACCTGACATCAGAAGATAAGAGATGAATAATGTATGTTGTGTTACACAGGCACATGGGCTTTCCTTTCTGAAATGAAGCTGTACACCTCAATATTTGCCAGGGTATTAATTTGGGGTGACTGTATGTTGAGTGACAGCTGATTCACTCCCACAATTCCAGCATGAATTGCATCATTAAATCATCTTAATTCAATAAAAAAAAGATGTCTCTGTGTCCTAGATTTATAATCTGAGGATGAGATAAAAGAACCAGTAACATAGTCAACAGCCACCTGTAGTGCAATTTAATGGGCCAGCTAGAGAGCATGGCCTGCTAAGCTTATAACCACCCACTCAGAAATCCCACCTCAACTTCTTTCAAAATCAAGGATGTTCCCACCTTCTATTTTAACCTTATGTGCATTAGTAGGGTTTACAGCCGAGTTTCATCTTTTCAGCAGTTAAAAGTGTTGTTCATATTCCTTGCACTTCACCCAAGCACCCTTTCAAAAAGCACACTTCAGTGCAAATTTGCTTTGCACGAGCTTTCTGTTGACAGAAAGTGCTCAGTTTGGCTTTCTACTTGAACTTCCACATGAGTAGTCATGTATAAATTCTTCTGTAGTTCTACTTAATAAAATACTTACCAATATTCCAGAATCATCATCATAAATATCAGAAAGGGGAAAAGGAAAAGGGAAGGAAAAGGGCTTTCACAAAAAGAAAATTTCAGATGCTGCTATAGATGTCAGATATAGCCCAGAAAATTCTACTCACTGATGTTGCTATTCAGTTTAGAAAGGATTATGCAGAACTTTCCAGATTTACCCAATCTAACATCTCCAAAAATATGACCAATTATCCCCTACCAACAAGGTCAAGGATATAAATGTCCCATTTAATTGTTGAACACTTAGGGCCTTTGGATCTTAGGCCCCATCAGTTGCACTCATAAGGATGCAACCAAACATACATGGTGTTTCAGCTAAGAGAAATTTAACAATTATGTTATATCATGTCATGTTATGAGTTGAGTTGAACCAAAAAAAAAGACTAGTTTATTTTATATCAGATAGGCAGATCCATCTTGTACTAGCAACTCCATGGATGAAAAGTAAAAGTAGATGCAGCAACAGTTTAACTCTTATGTTAGCCAAAAGGGAAGGTTTTCTTCTCCCATCAGATGGATATTGCTTAGCTTGAGTGAGATGGCTAAATCAGTTTAAATTTTTGTGAACATTGCTATATTCCATTGATGAAGCTCTGCTAAACTAAGGGGAAGGTGATTAAACAATCTGCCCCTTTCTGCTAAACAATCATTAGACATATGATAAGCATATGGAATATGCTTAAAACCCTTTTACGTTGCAGTTATGTGGATTTAACTATGGGAAACCATTGGACAAAAATTATAATACTCCTTCAGAACTCGGGAGCCTAGAAGAAAGTTCTTAGCTTTTTACACAGCCTTATATGCAATAATTATGCTTAACTGCTAATCTGGTCTTTTACAAATTTTCTACCGATCTTCTAATCAGCCCCATGGTTGTAATTTGTTATTAGTAAGAGGCTCTTAATCCAGTGGATCAATGGGCTGTTTCAGGGATCTCCTTATCCAAAATTCTTTTCTTTGTTCACCAGATCAAAGGAGCTCCTCCTTAAGATCGTAACCCATATGAAGACAGATAGCTAGGTATGGGGCAGAAGGCAGGCCCCATCCTGTTGAGTAGGCTACCCTTGGAGATATGCTTGACTTTCTCACTTTTGGTGTTTAGGGAATCTCCCAAGATTTTCCTTTTTAATTGGGCCATTGATGTTCTTTCTGCTTAGTAAAGGATCATCATTGTTATGACAGTGTACTCTACAAAGTAACTTTTACATCCAATTTTTTTGGAACACAGTTCAAAGTTTTTAGCATGGTATATAAATTATGTTAATAATTTAAAAATAAATTAACTATGATGCAGGAATCTATGGCTGCAAGTATGAAATGTGCTTTTGCATGTTTTATGGTAAAATGTCCCTACTGAAGGATTCTGGAGAATTCAGGCACATGAATATTACTATAATCATAATTCCCCTAAGAGAAAGGGGAAACAATTCTGAGGCACCATTGTGAAAGGGTGGGGACAAATCTGCTATTAATTATTTTAATATATGAGAAAAGAATCATGTTTTGACCCCTACTTGTGTTCTGTAAAACTCAATGAGAACCAGTAAACCCATTCTAGTTCATAGAATTCCCCCTTTAATGTGTTATAGTGTAAATCTGAGATGTTGCTAAGAGGAGTCACAGAAAATGAATATTCATTACTTGAAAGATAGAATGATGATGGAATGAATAATTTGGTTTCGGTGAAGTCAAGGCTTCAACAGAAATTGAAGTCAGAAGGGATTGGATGCTATTGGGATTGGAAGGCAGGGGCCATTATTCCGCTGATCCATCACAATAAAATTTTAGTGACACAGCGAATCATCATTAAACTTAGTCTCCTTAGTCGAATATGAAGGGGTAGCCAAAGTAATATCACTGTATAAAAAAAAAACAACCAGAAAATAAAATAAACATATTCACCTAACATTTCCTCCAGTTAATTATGAAAGCTTGCACTATTACGTACACTAATAAAAAATTGCTGAGAAGAGGAAAATTCATTTTACTAACATTTGGAGTATTGAAAAGCATCAGCATCTGGGTAGCAGAGATCTTTTGTATATAAAAATGAAGGGCTGAAAAAGTCAATAATCACAAGTAAGATCTTGTTAGTGGATTAATATTCGGTAAAAGAGCAGGAAGCAGACAGTAAATATAAACAAATGTGAGGAATGTGGACAAAGGAATTCCCCAGACTTTGCACTTTTTAATATGTCCTCATATAATTTGCATTTGCTTCCCTGATTAGTTATGGCTGAAGAGTAAATTGCTTGAGTTTTTAGGTAATACTAAAAAATTCAGGAGAAAAAAAATGTAGCTGTATTGAGCTAAAAAATGGCTAGGGGGCACAAAGCAAAAATAATGATTAAAATTTTGTAACAGAGTTACAGATCTAAGTGGAAATATTATCCTAAGTCATCCAGAGAGCTTAATGAAAATGCAAAAACTGTACATCAATTATGAAGAGAAGCTAATTAAATTTTAGGAAAAGGTCTGAAATGAAGGGTAGGCCCATGATAATTTAGCATGCCCTCATCTGGATGTTTTGGGTGCCAGGAAAAGATGCCAATGACAGTCAAAGTACCAAAAGGTTACATTTTTCGTCTTGCCAGTGAAATCTTAAAAACATGGATTGTTTGCTTAGAAGCAGCAGCAGCTAAAGAATGAGGGGATTCTGATACCAGTTATACATTTATGAATTGCATGAATAAAAGGGGTAAAATAAAAGAACTAGAAATTCATGCCATCTAACTTATTTACTTTAATACTTAATATAAAGACGTGTCTGGTGGAATTGAATTTACCTAAATTTTGTTCTCTTTCTGGTTCTTATTGACTTTAATTAAAAATTCCTGTATGTTGACCACTCTTTTACCTATGTAAAGCACAAGACACACTGATGTGTTTTTACCTATTTGTAAAAGAACAATACACACTGATACTGCTGTATAAATACTGTAGATGTAGAACATGCAAAAAAAAAAATAAAGGCTAATTTATAGGACTGACCAATACAAAATGTGATACTGCCTTTGATACCTTCTTCAAGGTGTAATACAAATTCAGAGAAGAGAATAGGCCTACCCAAGAGTGCTGTTTTGGGGGCACGTGCAACTTAAAAGACAAATGATTGCTACACTCTTGTCAATTGGCTGCTGGGAAACATCTGGCAGATCATTATTAAAAACAGAAGGCCAGATCACGACTTAAAATCATGAGAAAAAATGATCCAATTCCTAGAGCTGTCATTTTAATGTGGTATTTCCATGATGAGTAATAGAAAATGGGCAATGCTTGCTGAAATGGGTAATGGAGTCCTTGGTTTTCTTCCAAGCAATTGTTTTTTTTTTCATCCCACCTTTATTATTTCTGTAAATAACTCAAGTCAGGAAACTAAAACTCCCTTCTCCTCCTGTTTTCCCCACAACCACCCCCTGAGGTGAACTGGGCCAAGTGTGTATGACTGGCTCATGGCCACTCTGTGGCTTTTATGTCTAAAGCGGGACTAGCACTGCTTTCCTGATTTCTAGTCTGGCGCCTTAACACATTTTTCAAAAGGTTAATGGTGAAACCGTCTCAATCCATAAACATCAGTATTGGCTTTTATCTAGAATGAAGGATGGAAACTGGAAATGATATAGTTCAACTTGCATGGAGAGGCTGTACCATGGCTAAACTATCTTTTCCTACTCTTATCTATCAAAAGGAAAATATTCTATGAAAGTTAACCCTTCTAAAACTTGTTCTTCTCTTCATTTATCTCTGACTTTTCCTATTACTCAATGGGCGGTACGTCATCTAAAAACCTGCACATTAACGGGACTGAAGCCCAAATGGCCAAATATAATTCTGTAGTTATATGCTACCAAACTACAGCAAAAATCTAGAACAGAGCTGTAGAGGCTCTAAGTATCTCTAACTCAGTGTAAATCAGCCTCACAAGCTGACCCAAAATTATGGTTTGATGTTAAAAAAACCTGAAACATTTCTTCCACTCTATTCTACAGCTGTTGTGACTCGTCCTCCCTCCTCTCCTCAGCCGGGCCCCTCCCGTCTCCAACCGGGCCTTTTATCAGACTTCGAGTCTGATAATGAAGATGAACGGCCTGTCATGACTCCAGCCCCCGGCCCTGCCCCCATGCCTGGAGAGGATTCAAGGAGTGAAAGGAGAAGTCCAATAAACCTCACTCATACAGCGTGTGTTCCTTTGGCTCAGCCTTCAGAGCAGGAAGCCAGCCAAGTGGTGGAATTACCCGGGCCTACTCCCTCTGACCCCTCCCTTTCCCAGACGCTGATAGCAGTTCCAGCTGAAGACAATTCAGAGTAGGTGCACCCTCACTTCCGGAGATCTGAGAGGCGACGCCAGCAGAAGGAAGGGTGGGGCAGGCCTGGATAAATGCTGAGTCATGGAGCCACACCCCACAGCCTATATAAAGGACCAGCTTTTGGCATTCCAACCTTGAGTCAAGCAAAGTCTTATCTAGTTTGCTGATATCGGACCCTATCGCTGAAGTCACAACTTGGACTCCTGCCTGCCTTGATAAACCTCAAAGGAACTTGGCAAGCTGCAGAGGCTTCGTTGCCAAGTTTGTTACGGACTTCCTTGACTCGTTCGTCGGAGTGGGGGTGGGACACGACAACAGCATTTACCTCACCGAGATATTTTTCTTCTTGAAAAATAAGAATCTAGAGCCTGGGACCAAAGGAGTTTGTGCTGCTGTATCTTGACTGAAATTCAAAGCATACCCATTCATATAAGAAAATAGAAATCATCTTTGCTACCATTGGTTAATTCAGAGCTATAAATTGATAATCCCCACCAATCCCCATTCTGCCCTGCAAATTCTGATGATCTGCAATACGCTGCCTTTGCTCTCCTCAGGGTGATTTTATATAGTAAAGAAGAATTGTTTACTGTAAACAGCAATGCAATAAAATTCAACTGGGCGGTAGGGTATCTGCCCACCTTTTGCATGCTCCTGTTGCTTAGGGCTGCTGATGTAATAGTCTCAACCACTATGTTTCACTGGGACATTTGACAAGTCCATTCAAAGAAAAACACGGAGGCCACGATGGTAGCAAGGTGGAGGCAAATCAGGCCCTATGGGAAACAGGGGCACTGAAGGTGAATAGGGACTTACTGGGCCAGAATTCTGCTACTACAGGACAAGAGGCAAAATGAGCATCAGGTTCACATCCACAGATTTATCTCAAGGTTAGGAAAAAAAATAATCTTTAAGACAAAACAATGCAACATATTTACATGATTCCTTAAGTGCACACACTTGTCCCACTGGGTTCAGCCATTCATCCAAGGTGCTTTCTTCATTCTCAAGGAAACCAAGTAGATGTGGAGTGGGATAAGGACAGGGACTCTTGACTCAGCAGCATGCCCTTCCTGCTCCCTAGATGAGATGCCATCTAGAAAAACCTGCTACCGCACAACAAGACAGGAAACACAGAGCTTGGAGGGGCCAATACAGTCATCATGGCAAAAGGCCCCGCAGCCCTTGCACACAATCATGGCTTTCAAGCGACAGTAGCACTTGGAAGGCAAGTCCTCCAAGCCACCATCTTCTGCAAAAGCCTGGCCACGAAGAGATTGTCCATGGCTACCAGTATTTGCTGAGTGGTTAGCAGGGATAGCAGTTACAGTTACAGAGAAGGACACTACATCTCCCATGCGGCTGGGGTCTGACAGTCCAGTCAGGAGAGTGTCCTGATGCATGTCTGGAGAAGTGGAAACATTAATCGTGCCACTGTAGCCTGGTCCAATAAGTTGCGCAGGAGAAGGGTTTCCAAAGAGCTGAGAGGGTGAGGGTGAGAGAAGCAGTGGCCGCTGTGGGGTAACATTTGCTGGAGCACAAGTCTGAAGTTCCCCACTGCAAGATCTCCTTTCTCTTCTAGTTTTTTGAGCCACTTGGGCAGCCTGAATAAAATCTTTTGTCGAGTTGCTTTCAGCATAGTCTTGACCTGCTGGGAATAAGCAAATGTTTCCATCCTTGTGGCTTATTGTTGCCTGCTCCAGTTTTATCTTTGAAGCTGCCTGCCTTCCTCCTCCTCTTTCTGGAGCCAGAGGTTCCTCTTTAACCTTGAGATGCGCTGTTGCCTGTTCAGTCACGTTGCCATCTGTATCCCCTTCATCTTCACCACCGCTAATGTTACTGTCATCTCTAGATGTATGCTTCTGTTCCTCTAATTTCTTTGGGGGCTCATCTGAGCATAGGTGGCTCTCTGGGGGCTGGGCAAGATTTCTTCTTAGGTTCTCTGGGCAGCGTCCATAGGTAGAAACATTCAGGAGGTAATGGCCAGACATGGCAGGCTTGAATGTCCTTCTCCCTATGAATCCCAGTGTGAAACTTTGGCTGGTGGAGCTGCTCTCTACTGGGAAATGAGGGGGGAGGAGGGGAAGACGTGGAGGGGGAGAAGGAGCAGCAGGGAGGCTCTGCACAGGGACTTTCTGCATGACAGTCTGGAGAATATGTTCTTGGGCACTCTTGCCTGACATTTCCTGGCTACTGTGGAGATCTGTAGGTTTGCTCCACAAGTCCTGCCCTGACAAAGAGGATAAGGGTGGGGGATTTTGGGATTGTCCACAGCGACTAAGGCTTGGCTTCCCACCTGCTGGGAAAGTGATATGCAGCTGCCCTTCCCCTTCCCTTGGAGGACCAGGCCTGGAAACCATTGTGGTTGTTTTGCCTTCCTTCACAGGCAGTGCAACAGACTTAATCTCAACTCTTGTCAGAGGCCTTGGGAGGATCTGCTCCATTGGGACTTCTTTACCTTGCAGCAGCTGAGTCACCAGAGGATTATTAGCAGGTATACTGGAGCTGGCCTTTACTGCAGTGGTACTTCCACTTGAGCCTGAGGAGCCTGGGGGGACTTTAGGGGTATGGGCTACCAACAAAGTATTATGGGAAGGAGAAGGTAAAGCGGACATGGGCAGCGTGCCATGTGGAGAAGAAAGGGGAGGGGGTGCCTTGAAGGGTCCAGTCAACACAGGAGATACAGAAAGCAAGGCTCCGGCTTTGTCCTCTGGAACACCTGTGCTGGTGGTAGAAGCTGTTTCTGATATACTTTTGCAGTTCACTCCAGGCTCAAAGCCACAGGATGTTCTTGTAACCTGGTTCAGAGCAAGAGGGTTATTTCTAAGTTTCTCCATCATGGAAGCAAGATCAGCTGTTGAGCCCAAAGAAGCTGCGACATCCTGAGTGGCAGGCAGAGTCAAAAGGCGGGGATTTGTACAGTTGACACTCCCTATTGCTGGTTGCGAGATCGACGTCCTCTCCACCTCCGGGTTGCTGCTTGAAGTTCTGGATTGTGCTGGGGGAGCCGGCTGTAGTTGTGCTCTAGTAGCACTGCTTGTAGCTGCTGGTTCTGGAGCTGGGGAGTCTGTTGGGGAGAAAGGGGCTGGGCAAGAGGGGACAACCCTTTTTGGACTTGTCCTGCTTCCAGAGCCTGCCATGTCCAATGTAGCTCCATGAGGCCTCCCTGAGAGTGGACTGCTCTTGTCCTCTCCTTTCCCCCCTCCTGGCCCTGGCCCTGGGATGGCTTCCACAATGGAGGCAGAAGTAGCAGCAATGGAGGCTGCTGCGGCTGCTTCGGCTGCGGCAGCTGCTCGCTGGGCCCTGGCCATTCTAGCCCTGGCTTTGACGTCGGCCAAAGTCCTGGCCCCTGTTCTCCTGATGATTGGGAAGGGGGGCCTGGGAGAGACCTGGCTAGCAGACAGTAATGCTGGAGATCCTTGGATTCTGGAGACGTGGATCTGGAAAAGAGGAAAGTGCATCAATAAACTGAAATGTAAAGCACCTCTCACTCATGTTTCTTATCTTGGAACAATGCAAGAGACTCAAAGCAAAATGGGTCTGATGAGTTCCAAGAAAAACACACACCATCCTGCTGGCAGACACATCAAGTTGAATACATTGAACTCTCTTATGCCCACCTATTCTTTCAAGATGCTGCTAAACTGAATAATACCTCCTGGAAAAAAAAGGAGGTGCAGTAGCCAAAAATTTAGACTAATTCATCAACCTTAGTGCTGATGACTTCCCAGTACTTGTTTGTTTGTTCACACACTTCATTCATTCATTCATTCATTCATTCATTCATTCATTCATTCATTCATTCATTCATTCATTGTGCATGAAAGAAATTACACAGAGAATCCCTGAAGTAAATGAAGCAACTCAAATGGCTTGGCTTAAAAACAAGATTTAGATGCCTTCCTCTTCATCCACGGGATCCCTCTTAAAGCGAGAGGATAAGGTGAAAGTTAGGATGTCATTCAAACACTCTTGGGCTGAATCTCCCTGATCAGAACTGCCCAAACTAAGCTCAACTCACTCTCATTTGGTTGCAAACATTCAGCCAACCAGCAAACTGCAGTGACAGGTGTTCTTTCGCTTTCAAAATAGAAATGTAGAACAATGCAGGGATTGTGACAAAGGATCTTATCAGCCTACAGAAGTCATAACGGAATGAGCTTAACACATATGGTTCCTTTACCCTGAGTGGAGGGACTTTTGGTGTTGGCGCGATGGGAAAGCACTGCTGTGGGGCCTGAAAAGGCGGCCTGATGGGGCACTTTTCTGTCACGTGGAGCTGTTTTTCAGGTGTCATCAGTGCCTCTTCAGGAATCTCTGATTTTCTCTTGAAAGCCCGGTTTCCAGTGTCCATTTGTTCTGTGCAAGTGGCAGGAGCCTCCTTTGCCGAAATCTCCTGAGATTTTACTTCTGGGCTTGGTTTAGTGCCAGCAATGGCTGCATTCTTTGGTTTGCTTGGATTTTGTCTCACCACAGACTCCAGGCAAGCAGGCTGTGGTGCCACTTCTTCTAGCTCCTCAACTCTCTTGGAAATCTTCTGAGGAATCTGGCTGCTACTCTGGAAAGAGGCACTGTTGCCAGAAGAATGTACAAGTTCTTCTGGCTTAAAGACCTTGGGCTGCTCAATCTCCTCTCCTTTAGTGGCTGCTGTTACAGCTGGGAGAACCTGTACCTTTGGACCCACCAGAGAATTGGTCTGTTCTTTGTCAGGTACTGCTTTATGGACTACTATGCATTTCTGTAACTGAGGTGCTAGATTCCCAGTCTGTGCTTGATTCTGAACAGTAGGAATACAAGCTGTCAGTTGTTTGGACTCTTCAAGGCTTAGCCCAGAACTAGAAGACAGAAAGAGACATCGGTAAGATATAGGGCAGTTCTTCCCTTCTCAACAAGCAGAGAATGTCATTCAATAAGGAAATCTTTTGTGCCAACTTTTCACAGGGGAGCAACAAGTATTCAAGTCTTGAAGCCTGTCAGAATAGGAATACGTTGATTCTTGATATATATGTACCTTGGTCAAATAAATACCTAGTAGGTACATTTACACAACACGCTAAGCTTGATTTATGCTAATCTTGGCTAGTTTTTGTGTTGTGGGTTAATATGTTGTTGGGATGACTTATGAAACCCAGGGCCTGGGTAAAAGCAATAGCTAGGTTAGGAATGAATAGATACAGAGTGACAGAAGGAGAAAATAAATCAGCATAAGGGAAAATCTCAACTGATTGTCATGGGAAGGGATATTTTTCTTCATTATGAAAAAGCAGTAACTGAGGAGGAACAAAGCTGACATAGTAGTTTAAAGGAGAAGAGACTAATTGTGGTCTTAAAGCAAACAGTGGAGGCCTCTTCTTTTAAAATGGCTCTAAGTTCCTTCTTCCCTCCCTCTGAAGCTGAAATGGAGCTCCAATCCTGGGAATTATATACCTTATAAAAGCAATACAGCAGAGATCTGCATTGCACTAGCCAATAGACCATTCTGTGAACAGAGAAGTTCCCATTTTAGTATATTCTCAGCTATGGACATTCTGCTCAAGAGACTGCTTTTTCAACCCTCAACTATCAGGCACCTTTCCAAAATTATTTAAAATATTTCTGGAAACAAATATTTAAAGTGCTTTTGACTTTTTGGATAATTCATTTCTGAATGGTGCAATACAAAATAAAGCATCCCTCCAAAGCAGCCTTCGGTGCAGTGGTATAGTTCAGAGTCCAGGCCCACATACCATCAACTCAAAAGTCTCAGAAAGAAAAGAAAAAGGCATGTTGATCAGGCAAGGCAGGTTAAACCCTTACCTTTGACCATAATAGCTCTCAAAGAAACGCTCTTTCCAAAGTTCCACTTTCTTCTCCTTTTCTAATTCCTGCCGTAGTCTTAGCTGCATCTCTGGAGTGAACTCCCCTGCCACACACAGAGTGGAAATTAGCAAGATACAGACATGTTTGCCTTTTCATTGCTGCACTGCCTTTCCTGAACATGTCACAAATCTTTTCAAAAGTCACCAATGGTCATACCTTAGGAATGGCAAAGGAGGTTATTTTTATTTCATTTATAGCTCTGGTCTCGTGCTTCTTTGCACAAGTAATTCTTTTGGTAAAAATCTGTTCATTCATTCTCACCAACCCCTCTGAAACATCCTCAGAAACCTACAGACCTGTCTCTGGAGGTCCTCACCTTCTGACAGTCGCTCCTTCCATCCTTGCGCAGCAGAATTAAAGAATTCGTTGTTGAGGGCAGAACTGCTAAGCTTCATCAAGCCATCCATTCCAATCTGAAAGACAAATGGGGTAGGATGAATAAAAAATATTCTGCCAAGTACTAAACCTTTCCTCAGGAATTCATGAAACCAGGCAGATAAAGCAATGGGTTAATCCTAGAGAGGCCTAAAAGCAGGAACTCCTTCCACTTAATCTTTCTAGGTAAGATGGTCTCTGCTAGGCCACTTTTAGCCTCTTCTGCCTTATAAATGATTGGAGAATGATTGTTCCTTTGTGCAGAGACTTTGGAAACTGGGAAAAAAATGGGTGTAACAGCATAGAACAGCAGTGCTTTTGCATATTGTATACATATAAGAAAATACAATATATATGCAAGCCTGGCCCAATCTGTCCTAAGAGCACCAGGCGTTCCCCATGAAGGCTTGGATGTCCTATTAAAATATTTGGAGATGAATACCCATGGGAATAGCTTAATGGCAAGGCTCTCAAATGTAGCCTTGCCCTTCTTTGCACTAAATACCACAATCAAAGCACAGTAAAAGCATTGAAGGTTAAGACTTTTATTCTCATTAAAAATGCCAATATTAGAGCACCAGGGGCCTAAAAAAAGACCATTTCCTTTTACAGAGCTCTAAATTACCACAGGGAGCTGATAGAGACTCAATTCTTGCTGATACATCAACAATAAGAAAAGGGATGGTTTTAATTTTGAACTGAGGAAGCAGAAAACAAGGTTGTTTCACAAACTGAACACCTATTTGCTAACACCAAAGACCAATATATTGAGTATTGGGAACCTTGGGCCCTAACTGTTACACAGCCTAGGTTCTACACAATAGCCCTGTTATAGAAAACTGTGGGAAAAAGTGGACCCCCTCCTCCCCTCCCTCCATGGACACATACCTGCCTGTCTACCTCTGGCAGGAGCAGGAGCAGCTTCTGCTGACATTCAACTGGTAGTCCCATGAATGTATGCTTGTTGATCAGAGCTCGCAGATTGGTGTTCACCAAGATGGATTCTGGGGTTTCTACATCAATTTCAGCACATTTTGTCCTCTTCAGCTGCCCTAAGAAAAAAGAAACCAAAGATCTTTACTAGGAATAAGAGGTCTACCCATTTTACTTCTGCTTCCCACAAGGAATGGGAAAATCCCTTTCCAGGACTGATACTTGAGTCTGGAAATCCATTCCATTTGATAAATCTTCTTAAATATATTAATGTAACAGGACAGCTTTCTTTCTACTACACAGAAAGAATGTTAAAGGAACATTTAAAGGAAATAAGATGGATGCCACCTCTCAAAGTCCACAGCTAAATCAGTGAAATCTCAAGGGATGCTAGAACTCTAGCTTATTGAAATGCTACGTATGTGTAACTTCTAAAAACTGCTTCTGTCCAGCGCATTTCAGATATACTACATCATAATCCTTCACTAGAGACAAGAAAAGGTATCAGGAATATGACTACAAAATATTTGAGCTTGGAATACTTTCTGTGAGGCTGGAAAAGCTCATCCTCAGCACAAAATTTAAAAAGGAGAACTTCAAACACAAAGCATTTCAATTTTCCAACATTCTATACACGCAATCCTAAAGGTGCTTTTCCAGAAGGCAGCTGGACTTTCTTGGGTTTTTTCTTGAAGATGTTTTGCTTCTCATCCAAGAAACTGCTTTAATTCTTGGATGAGAAGCAAAATGTCTTCAGGGAAAAAGCCAAGAAAATCCAGCTGCCTTTTGAAAAAGCACTTTTGGGACAATCATGAACTGGATGATTGAGAACCTCCATAGACATTCTGTCCATCTCTAATGAGAATTATATAATTCTTTATTAGGATATTATAATTAAAATTTCTAATCTGAAGCAGCATCTGGGCATTTGCAGCAAACAAATCAGAACAAGAGCATAACTCTTCTTTCTACAAATGCCCAGATACTGTTTTATTAATAGTATTCATAGTAAAATGTATTCTTTGTGCCCTTACAATGGCTAAAAGACTGATATTACAGCATCAGAAACATAAATGTTTGGATCCATTTATTCAATAGATTGAAGATCTTATATTACTTGCCACCTATGACTGAATTGTCTATATAGATGTATTATTACAAATGATATGCATAGAATATTACAAATATATTATAGTTTATATTTATATAGTATATTATAAATATTCTATGCATATAGAATTCTACACATTCCATTAGAGAGTTATTCCCTCAGAAGTCTAAACCTCTGGTCCCAGTAACTGACCCAGATTAGATCCTACAACCTCATTCTGGGACTGCCTTCACTTGTAATATACTGAAATTTCAATTATTCTACTCTCTTACAGTTATCGGTAAATTTCAATATTTAATTTTACTATTCCATTTGTACTTAGATGCCTTTTTTCTAAACTTGTCCAATCCATTTTTGTTTTTTCTTGAATAATCAAAGCATTAAAATTTAAAAATGAATTATGAAATATATTTTCAAATGTTTTTTATTTATTTTATTTTATTCAAAATAATAAATAAAATATTTCTAAGTTTCAGATTCTGATAAAGTATCAGGCAGGTTGTTTTGTTTTTTTAAGAAAGCTGTTGTCTTACTTGCATGGAGCCTCTCAGATCTCTGGAATGGTTTCTTCCCAAGGATTGGCAAGGAAGGCTCAGTTTTAACAGAGGGAGAAGAACTAGAAGTAGAATTCTGTGGGCTACTTGAATGACCATCTGATTGTTTTCCTTCCCAAGCTGCAAGGAAAAGAATAATTGACTTAATTGTTTTAATTGAATGAAACACTATCTAGCTTTAATTGTTCAGCAGCTCATTTAATGTTTTCTTTCAAATTTTTGGAAAACCTTAGATTTCTACTGGTTATCTTTATGAAATATGGATTGTACCACTATGCAAAGGCACAACAAATAAAAAGGATCAGAGGTAGACAACAAATTATTTGCAGTTTCTGAGTGCCTGCGCTATTAGAAAAGATTGAATTGGAAGTTTCCATGAAGTATCTGTTTGACAAGAAGTCTATCAGTCTTTGAAGTTGTTCAGTTAGCTATTCTGCACTAGATTCTATATACAGGACATAATTAAACAAGAGAACTTACAATGTGCTGCTGATGCCTATAAAGATATTAACTTTAAAAATGTAATACTATCACAATTAAAATGTAATATCAATTATCAATATATATTAACCATCGTGAAAACTTAATATTGAACTAGAAAACGAAAGGAAAGAGTTTCATTCAAAAAGAATTAACCACTGCCTTATTTCTTGAGTCATAGTAGTCCAATCTTGGGCCCTTCCTCTTGCTGTCATCAGAGGTCAAGGGCGACGAGCTGATGAGTTGAAGAAAATAATTAGCAGTATTGTGTGGAGAAGGTGTGTCTGAAAAGACCAATACCGGCTTTTGCAGGATGGTTAGCAATCGTCACATGCTGCTGTAGGAGGTGGTGATTAGTTGATACAGGCACACTGGTTCGGCAATGATGCTGCTTCCTTTGCTTTTGCTTCAAGGCCTAATAAGAAAGTGAAAGCGATTCATTATACAGGAATTTCTTAAGCTGAAAAGTCTACACAGTAGTGCAGAATTTCTTGTTCAGGGAAGCCTGCAGAGATGTAGAAGTACAGCAGTGGCCAAAATTGTGGAAACCTTTTGGGAAAAGTGTATTTTTTAAAAATAGCTGATAACACCACTTTTTTGTTTTGGAGTAGTACCATAACATTATGTATCAATGGAAAGATAATTTAATTAAGAATGTAATGCAATAACTTTTATGAAGGATTTACTATTAGAATAGCAGTTACAGTATAAAGAAAAAAAGTGAAACACATAGAAAAAAAATGAGATATACAAAAATTATAACAATAACAACAACAACAACAACAACAACAAGAGTTGGAAGGGAGCTTGGAGGTCTTCTAGTCCAACCCCCTGCCCAGTTATGTCAGTTAATACTTAGTTGGGTAACTTTTAGCATGAATTACGGCCTTACAATGTCTTCCCATGGAGTGAACCAAGTCTTTTAGTTCTGCAGCTGTTATAATGTGAAACCAAGATTGAATGATTGCTTCTATTAACTGGGTTTTATTGCTGGGTCGCTTCTGACTAACAATTTTCTTTAGTAGGCTCCATCAATTTTCAATTGGGTTAATGTCTGGGCTATTCCCAGGCCATTCCAGCAATGGAATATGATTATCTTGAAACTCAAAAAAAGTGGTATTATTAGCCATCAAACCTCAAAAATACACTTTCCCCAAAAGGTTTCCACAATTTTGGCCACTACTGTAGGTGGCTAACAGGGCTATTGCTCTATTACCAATTACTACATATTGCACTTTACTGAAGATGGATTTTCTGTCTCCTACTGATTTATTTTCATTGAGCAAATGAGATAGAAGATGCAAAATAATTTTGACATAAATTTCCTGCTATCAGATTTGCAGACAACAGATTTTATCTTGCTATCATATATTCTCAAATTAATGCTTATATTAAATATTTAGAAGTGGGGAAATTTTTCTCCTTTGATACTTGGCAAAATATTTTATCTTACAGTGTTGCAAGATTAAAGGATAATCTGATTTCATTAATGATTAATGAGTACTATCAAAATAATTTCCCAGTATCCAGATAATACCCAAGGCATTATCATAATTACAAAGACCTTTCTCAAAACATAGATACCTTCTAGAAACTATGAGCAAATCTGACTCATATAGACATAAAGCAGTTGCTCCATGGGAATGTAAGGAAATAATATAATTTACATTATATTATATAGGCCCTGCAACAAATACAAGTAATTCATAATTATGGTGAAAACTCTCCATGTTGAGAATGCTCCATCTCTTTTTAAGAAGAGATTGAGCAGCCATTTGTCTGAAATGGCATAGTTTCTTTGTTTGTTTGTTTATTTATTTTATGTATTTCGTCAAGCATGTATTTGATAACAGATACAAGTGTACACATAATTATTAATACATGAGATGAAGATAAAGGAAACATTTGGACATGAGGACAGGGATGGTAGGCACACTGGTGCGCTTAAGCACGCTCCTTAAAGACTTCTTAGGAATGGGGTTAGACAGTCTAAGGTTAAAGTTTTTGGAGTTTGGGGAAGAAACCACAGTCAGGTAGTGCATTTCAGGCACTGACCACTCTGTTACTGAAGTGTCTCCTCTAAGGTCCCTTACAACTCTGTTACTCTGTATTCTATTCTGTAGTTCGAGATACAGAAAGAAAATATAGCCTGGTAGCTAAAAGAAAAGAAAAGTATTGCATTGACTGAATGAGATATCCTCCTAAAAGAAAAACAACTGGTTGCATATTTCTGCAAAGCATCAAGTAAAGGAAGGGAAAGAAAGTCTAGGAAAAATCAAAGTCAAAACAGAAAATATCCTCTAGAGAAAAATCTAAGCAAATTTCGAAGGCTAAGAAAAACATTCAGCAAATTATATTGGAAATGTGATTATCATAAGGAGATAAGGGTGGTCTTGGTGACATTTTATGGGATGAGTTTGACCCTGTCGCTCCCGAGGACATGGACAGGTTGTTGGGGAGGCTGAATGCCACCACGTGTTTACTGGACCCGTGCCCCTCCTGGTTGGTGCTGGCCACGCAGGAGGTGACACGAGGCTGGCTCCAGGCGATTATGAGCGCTTCTTTGGTGGAGGGTGTCTTTCCGGCCGCCTTGAAAGAGGCGGTGGTGAGGCCCCTCCTCAAGAAGCCTTCCCTGGACCCGGCTGTTTTAGGTAATTATCGTCCGGTCTCCAACCTTCGCTTCACGGCGAAGGTTGTAGAGAGTATGGTGGCATATCAGTTTCCCTTGCACCTGGATGAAACTGTCTATCTAGACCCGTTCCAGTCCGGTTTCCGACCCGGGTACAGCACGGAGACGGCTTTGGTCGCGTTGGTGGATGATCTCTGGAGGGCCAGGGATAGGGGTTGTTCCTCTGCCCTGGTCCTATTAGACCTCTCAGCGGCTTTCGATACCATCGACCATGGTATCCTGCTGCGCGGTTAGAGGATTGGGAGTGGGAGGCACCGTTTATCGGTGGTTCTCCTCCTATCTCTGACCGGTCGCAGTCGGTGTTGACAGGGGCAGAGGTCGGCCCCGAGGCGCCTCACTTGTGGGGTGCCGCGGGGATCGATCCTCTCGCCTTCTGTTCAACATCTATATGAAGCCGCTGGGTGAGATCATCAGTGGGTTCGTGTGAGGTACCAGCTGTGCGGATGACACCCAGCTGTACTTTTCACACGGACCACCCCAACGAAGCCATCAAGTGCTGTCCCGGTGTCTGGAGGCCGACGGGTCTGGATGGGGAGAAACAGGCTCAAGCTCAATCCTCCAAGACAGAGTGGTTGTGGATGCGGCGTCCCGGTACAGTCAGCTAAATCCGCAGCTGACCATCGGTGGCGAGTCATTGGCCCCGATGGAGAGGGTGCGCAACTTAGGCGTCCTCCTGGATGAACGGCTGTCTCTAGAAGATCATTTGACAGCCGTCTCCAGGAGAGCGTTCTACCAGGTTCGCCTGGTGCGCCAGTTGCGCCCCTTTCTGGACCGGGAGGCCCTATGCACGGTCACTCACGCCCTCGTGACGTCTCGCCTGGATTACTGTAACGCTCTCTACATGGGGCTCCCCTTGAAGGGCATCCGGAGGCTACAGTTAGTCCAGAATGCGGCTGCGCGGGTGATAGATGGAGCCCCTCGTGGCTCCCGGATAACACCTATCCTGCGCGGTCTGCACTGGCTACCTGTGGCTTTCCGGGTGCGCTTCAAGGTTTTGGTGACCACCTTTAAAGCGCTCCATGGCATAGGGCCGGGTTATTTACGGGACCGCCTACTGCGACCAGATACCTCTCACCGACCCGTGCGCTCTCACAGAGAGGGACTCCTCAGGGTGCCGTCAGCTAGGCAGTGTCGTCTGGCGACGCCCAGGGGAAGGGCCTTCTCTGTGGGGGCTCCCGCCCTCTGGAACGAACTCCCCCCAGGACTCCGTCAACTTCCGGACCTTCGAACCTTCCGTCGCGAGCTCAAGACTCATTTATTCATCTGTGCAGGACTGGCTTAGTTTTTTAGATTTTAAATTTAGAGGGGTTTTTAAATTGATTTTAATATCTATATTTTTTACTTTTAATTAATTGGGCAGTAGAATAAGTTTTTTAATGATTGTTTTAATTTGTATATTGATGTTTTTATATGCCTGTGAACCGCCCTGAGTCCTTTGGGAGATAGGGCGGTATATAAATTCAAACAATAAATAAAATAAATAAATAAATAAATAATCACTGTGAAAGAAATATGAGAATGGGGGAAAAAAAACAGACCAATATGAAGAAAATGCTAGGGCATTTTGAGCCAGAACAAACATAGTCGCCAGAGGAATACCACCTGTCTGAAAGGAAAAACATGCATCACCAAGCTGATGCATGAGATAAAAAGTAAACAGGGCAACTGAACTTAAGCAATAAATAAACCAAGGACAATTATAATTTATTTTTATTTGGGAAAAACATGAGAGTCAAGGATAAAGCAATAATTATTACTTTACAGCTGTTTTGCAACTGAATGAAACATCAATTAGCTAACTCAGTACACTCAAGCTAACTGGCTAATAGCTAGAGCCTACTGAGTTCTTTTCTGCCATATATAAAGACTGTAATGCAAAGAAATCTAGCATCTTAGTGATTGTCATTTCTACAGAAAAGTGAGGTAAATTTTCATGAAAAATATCCTAAGAAAAATTGCCCGTGGGTACAGTTTGAATAGAAGCTTTCTTTTATTACATCTATTTTAGTTAACTTTTATCCTTGTTATATACTCAGTTATGTAGAATTTTTAGCAGAATGTAAATTGGAGCATGGTGCAGAGCAAATTTAACATAAAGTTAAGTTAGGTTTTTAGTGCCAAGTAACGTGCAGATAAGCACAAATTAAAGGTCAGATAAACCAATCAGTATGCTCACCCACTTACTTGTTTAAGTGCCTTTTTGCTGTGCTTCTGAGATGAAGAGATGATTTTACCTGGTGGGATAGAAGGAGATTGGCAGCCTGGCTGTGGGGAGGACACTTGTGAAAGTCTGGCTGATACTGAAGAAGCAAGAACAGAAGATGACAAGATGTTAAACAAGCATCCCACACATAAAACCATTTATTGTAAGCATGGAAAGACAGATACTTGGAAATATAATGCTGGACTCTGGAGCTCTGGAATAAACTCTAGAGTATTGGAGAGTCATTTATCATACTATCGTTTTAAAAAAAAATCATTCATAAGGAGCCTGAGGAGACTTGGCCAGAATGTCCTCTTAAAGGGCATCATTTAATGGAAATTGTCACAGGGCCAATTTCATCAAGAATGGCAACAGGTGCTCAAAGGCTTAACTTAAGAGGGATAACAGGGGCAGGGCCATGCCAAGGACACTTACTGAATGGAAACATTTATGCTTTTTACTGGGTTTGTCTTTTAAACTGATCTTAATCTTATTTTACGAATTATATTTAGACAAAAGTGGACAATATTTGAAGGACTGGGAGCCACAATATGGTTTCCTGATGCGCTGCAGATTCAGTAAAATTTATCTCATAAATATCAAGATTTTGGAGGGCATTTATTAGAGGTTTTAGGACAGGAAAAGCACTTCCCGGTGTCCCTGTCCTTCAAATCTCCCCAACCTCACCCCTAAAATCTGACCGTTGTAATTTGATCTCAGGGTGTCGCAAAGAATTGAATCTGCCCATTCAGTGTTCAAGAAAATTTCTGTGGTGGGTCCCTTGAAAATTACATGGGACATCATGGACAATAGCAGTCTCCCTTCTTTGAAACACTCTGTCACTAGAGGTACTAGAGATGACCCCTACCATAAAGCAGTGATGATTCACCAGACTGGTGCTCAAAGCAATTTCAGTCATGGAGCATCTATGACAGTGATGCCATTGCGTGCCAAAAGCGGGGGGAGTGGGGGGTTGCCCATGTGCGTGCCCACACCCATAATTCAATGCCCCCCTGCACATGTGTGCACAACCCCCCCCACCCCGCGTGGGCCTGGAAGGCCCGTTTTTTGCTCTCCCAGGCTCCAGAGTCTTTCTTGGAGCCTGGGGAGGGCAAAAACAGCCTTCCCTCCCACCCCCGGAGGCCAAAAATGGCCCGTTTCCCAACTTCCGGTGGGCCCGGAAGGCCTAAAAATCAGCTGGCCGATGTGCATATGTGTTTTGGAGCTGAGCTAGGGCAATGCTTGCGTGCCCACAGATATGGCTCCACTTGCCACCTGTGGCATGCGTGTCATAGGTTCGCCATCATGGACCTATGAGATTTTCCCTTAGGGTATTAGGGTTTTTAACAATGTAAATGTTGTACACTTCTTTTTTTCCCCTCTATGTATATGCCTTTTTTGTATCCAGCCTAGAGTTTTGAAAGCTATAAATATCATTCATAATTAAATAAACAACTAACAAATTCAATAAAAAAGTACATATTTTCTTTCTGGCAAATAATTGGCCTATTCTTGTAAAGGAGTCTAATGAACCAAGAGCAAGAAGAAACTAGAAATTATTTGAGAATAAAATGTTGTATGGTCCATTGTTTTAATCATTTTATATATAATTTCCATAATTCCAAGAGGTTCAGTAGAATCATATTCCCTATCATTCGAGGGGCAGATTACACATATCAAAGGTGACCTTGGCTTGTACTCTGGAAGTCACCTGGTAACAAGTCCAGTTCCCATCACTTCTGTTCCAGATACATGGAACAACCACCCCTGATTTTTCAATATTTGCATATCAGAAACAAATGTAATATTCATTGAGTACTGGAAGTGTTCATGTAGATAACTGAAAAACTCAGTGATGGACATTATTAGGTCTATGTAAAGCTTTAACTTGTGCAGACACTTAAAGAAGCAATTACTAATAGACAGCAAGTGTCATCTAATGCTAGTAAAGCTATTTGACTGGTGATGTCACCCAATAGGAAAATGAAACATCTGCAAGCAAACAACCAAACTCAGAGAGCGCCAAGGACTTTGCTCTTGACCTTCAGAACTACTACCTGAAGGAGGACTAACAAATGGAGACTCAATCAAGATTAAGAGAAGAATAGTTGTAGCATAGGTAAGACTGTTATCAGTTCTTGCCTGTGGAATCATTGCTTCAATTTTGTATGTTTGTAAAAGCACAACCTATATATCCTAATAAAACAAATGATCATTTTGTGTAAAAATACTGGGTGCTTTTCTTAAAAGGCAGTAGGGACCTCCTTTCTTTTATTTCAGAGACCAGTACCACTCTATTGAAAGCTATAAATGTACTCTGTCCATAGATGTTTGTTATCTCAACCAGATGACTGACCGCCACAAACCTCGACTATCTTTTCAAAGTATCTCATTTTCTATAGCACTTTCACCAATAACATTTTACAAATGGATGAGAATACACTATTCTTCCAACCTTCCAGCTGCATATGGATACATGACTAGAAACAACCCCTTTGTGAACAGTCCAAAGACTTTCCATGACCCAGGATCTTCTGGCTGCAAAGCAGGCTCCAAAGTATTTGACTGCCTAGATTCAGAGTTGTAGCACCATTAAAACAAACAGCAATCGTGGTGATCAAAAGCCTTTGTACTAGATTTCTGAAATTTGGAAAACTCTAATTGATCAACTGTAGACTGACCACAGCCCATATCAGTAACCAACTCAGAAATTCACATTTGCGTTCCCTCTCTTCTCTAATGTTCAGTTAGCCTGAAGTTGTACAGAGAGTTGCTAGCTCTAATAAAGGCCAGCTCTTTAATTAAACAACCATAAGTTTTGCCTGGAATCATAAAGACCTTCCAATATGAACAACATTCACTGCAACATATTGTGGGAAAAATTATCTAAGTTCACTTCAAGATAGGGAAATGTAGTCTTACCTTGCAAAGGAATCTCATTTGTGGACATGGTTACAGCACCCAGAAAAAACTTACAATCTGGATTTGTACCTGCTGTGGGGTCTTGCAGGAACACACACACAAAAAAAGAAATTGCAACCTTAGCTATTAAACCCCCTCTGCCCCACGATTGGATAGGCCTAAAAATACGGGGCTTGCCTATGTTGTATCAATTTTTGCCTTTGCTGTTTCAGTAAACTTTATTTTTGTACATATAAGGAAGTAGGTTGCTGATATGATCTGAAAGGACTTCCTGTTTTGTACATATATACATAACGATGATGATGCATTAAGCTAAATTGCAAAGCTCAACAAAGCCAGTCCTCTTCCCTCAAAGGATACAAAATTTAAAGGGTAGATACTCTAGTTCCGCTTCTTCCCAGTCAAAAAATAAAGTATTTGAAAGACAGTCCAAGTCTGTCAGGCCTTGGCTCTGCTCAAGCACTTAAAATTAGGCAAGATTTTAACTGCATCCAACGCAGACATCCACACATTTAAGAGCTGTATTACACCTTAAAAGAACAAAAAGGGGATGTAATAGTTGTAATAGTTCCAAAGGAGCAAAATAATTTTCAAGATTATTTTTGTCACAACTCAAGCAAGTGAAGTCGGAGTATTTTTCTTTTGAGTTTTTGAATGGAGCAAAAGGACAAATACAACCATTCTTTTTGCCAATCTCTGTATTTTTTACTATGTGAAGCCAATTTTACTATAGTTTTGAATTATCAAACCAATATTTGAGAAGTCTCAGTAACTTATACTGGTTTTGCACCAAATGCAGATATTCAGAGCAGTGGTGGGTTGCTACCACTTCGCCACGGATCGGGCGAACCGGTTGTGGTGGCGGGAGGCTCCGCCCACCCACCTGGATGCTTCTGCACATGTGCAGTAGTGTCACACGCGAAAGCGCAGCCACGAGCAAACCAGTAGCAACAGGATTTGCAACTCACTACTGATTCAGAGGATACATTAGGAGATGTACTTTGAGCATCTTCAGACATTTTGTGTAATTTTTTAACAATAAAAACAACATGAGTAAGGGCTACTATGAGCATAATTCTATGAAGCTCACATTGCATTAATTTTACTACTTTTAAATGCTTTTATCAATAATAGAAAGGGAAACAAATTTGCTTTTACTTAATTTAGTTTCCATTGTAGCCTGCCAAAATCCTAATATGTCTGTTCAAAGATAGCTGCTCCTAGGAGATTTCAATTCCCCGCCCCCATACGTTTATGAGACCACTTCTGTTTTATTGCAAAGAAAGCTATATGGATATATCCATGATGTCACCAGAGGCAAATCTGACTCAAAGAAAATTTTACTATCATATAGTTGTAGACTCCCCTTTAAATAATATTATATTGTCATGCAAGTCCTTACCTAATACTTTGTTTGACATTATTCATATTGACTTTATTATACACTATTGAATCTCACAATTCATGATAATTGAAAGTAGCATTAAAAATAAAAGAATGCAATTAAAACACCAAAAGTGCAATTAAGTACTTAAACTTGGTAATAAATAGTTTTGAATATGCTGGTGCCAGCCCATCAAATGCACTGCAGAAAAGGTCAGTCTTGGTAGTTTTAGAAAAATGAACCAGAGTTGGTACAAACTGGACTACTCTGGACTACACAGAAATATCCAGGCTCTCCTATATGGGGAACATTTAGCATTCCCAACTGGGATGAACATAATAGTAATAGTTCTTTCTGGAGAAGGTGATCCTACAAGTATCTTCTCTTGCAGCCACTACTTTGAATAGTATTTGTAATTCTATTGAAAGCCAATGCTTAATGTTATACAGCTGCAGCAGGTCTCACTTGCTAGCATGTGGATACTTGCATTTGTACTAGCTGCAGTTTCTGGTTAGTCTTCAAAGGAAGCCCCATGTACACCATGCTCCAGCAGTGCATCCTGTGATGAGGAAAACATGAGTTATTGTTGCTAGGGTTCCTGCTCCAGGAATGGCTGCAGCTGGCCTATCAGTTGAAGTTGTGCAAAGGTCACAGCCTCTATCTGCAAATTTGACAAGAGGAATACAACTCATAAAACTACTCTTTCAGTGAGGATGGAACACCACTCATGGTTAAAACCTGAGCAAACAGAGTGTCAGATTATTTTTAGACAAATAGTTCATCCAGCTTGTTTCTTCCATCCATGTTATCAGAACCTCCCAGCACTGGGTCAAGAATTATTTTGCACCTTTGGTTTTGTCCAAGAAGACTCAGTTTGGTATCAATGCTATATTTATCCTGCATTTTTTGTATGCATGTTAAACATTAGGAATTAGATAGAGCACACTTCAGTTCAACTTCTTGCACTACTGCTTCCAGTACTGTTTATTTAAGAAGGAGGAACCATTGTAAAACATGTATCCAACTCTCACAGCTCATCCAAAAGAATATTACAATTAATGCTACGAAATGCCACTTAAGAGGACAATAAAGATGGGACACTCTCTCTATCCATGTTATGAACTAATCCACCAAAGTCATTTATCCATTTTTGTTCTATTTAGGGCCTGATAAGGGCCCAGACAGTGGCGGGATTCTAGTAATTTAACAACCAGTTCTCTGCCCTAATGATTTCTTCCAACAACCTGTTTGCCAAACTGCTCAGAAAGTTAACAACCAGTTCTCCTGAAGTGGTGCGAACTGGTTGAATCCCACCACTGGGCCCAGATAATACACTTCATCTTGTGCACTTTTAATTGAAGCCACACCATTTTCTCCACAGCTATTCCTAAGAAAGGAAGATCCAAGGAAGGTGTCTATAAAAGAAAAACACATCAATTCCTCCTTGAAGGCATCTAGTACATCTTCCGTTAAGAAAACACTGACTACTTCTTAGCTCCAGTTGAAGGAGAGAAAGAAAGTACAGATAATAAGCCATAAGTGTTGGAGCTCATAATAAAAGGCATCCTACACATTTCATCATAAATCTACAAACTGAAACAAATCCCAGTTAACATTATAAGATGTTCCAGTTATCATTTCACATTCTGCCTGGGAAGTCAAAACTTTAGCAAGTTTTAGTAGCTTCATTAGGAAATTGTTGTTGTAAATGTGTCACAGTGGTCAGTATTATTTGCCATATCAATATTACTCTGCTCATCAGGAATTCATAATTGAAACAACTCAAGAGAATTTTATTTATTTATATTATCAATTATGTAATCCCTTTTATCAGAGTGGAGTAGGGGCGACTGAATGGAGCTGAGCGTTTACTGGCCAGATGCCCTTCCTGACACCTATGCTGAGTTCACAGTAGATATTTTGTCTTTGTGCCCTGATAGAGAAATATCTATTGCTTCTAGGATTGAACTCACAACCTTACAATGCAAGCATCTTCACCTCTAAGCCACCGCACCGCTCTAAACAACCCAAGAGAGTAAAGACTTTTTATCATGGACAAAATAAGGGATCTGACTTTTTATTCAAACTACTGTAGCTACTTCAGACTACTGTTCTTAAGGCTCACTTAGCCTGTGTTCAAGCAGTAAATTTATTTATTAAGCAATTTTATATAGCTGCCCAACTCACACACAATTACTCTAGCATTAAAAATCTAAAGTTAAAACTCTATAATTTAACCCCCACTCCACCCCCCTCCTGCTGCTTCTACAAATAGGGCAACATTTTTGGCTGGAAGGCATATTTAATAGCAGCTTTGCTGTTCAGGGTTATGGACTGACAGGTTTAAACTGCTATCATTTTGAAAATGCTGATATACAGTTATAAGCTATCTTCTCAAAAACAAGCAGTAACTTGCCATAAAAGTTTGCTCCTGGAATGGAATGTGAATCTCAGGAACTTAAAGGTCCTCCACTTCAGGTTAACTAAAAGAACTGTATATGACTCAATCCCAGTACATGAATTTTCATCACCATATTGTCTTTAGTGAATATATTGGAAATTCCATAGACTCAAAGAATGAAGTATCTTACTTTTCTATCCTCTCTATTCATCTATTAATTCTTCATGTAAAAATCCAATATAGTAGAAGAGCCATGAGTTTAACTGCTTTCTAGATACTCTTGCATTGCATGAGGAAGGCCAGATGTAAAATTCCATACAATATCTCTAAAAGAACACTGAAGTGTGACTATATGTAAAAAATCAGGGCAATTGTGGACATCTCAATACTCCAAGTATTGAGTGTTTGTAAACTTCTTTTCACACCATGCATTCAAGTGGAGGCTATATAGGGGAGGTCCAAATCTATCCAACAACGTTTTAAATATGTATCAAGGGACATAAAAAATGTTTCCAGAGTCTGGACTATATGATGATCCATAAGTATATTTCTTGCATTTGTGTGCTACTGAAAGAATTACAACAAACTTCATAAGATACTCCAGATAAACAATAATTGCCATTATTGATCTGCGTAGCTTAGCAGTACTGCAATTGAAGCTATAGCGTTTGGAATATTGAACACAATCCGTGTGACTATATTGGATCCAGCATATTCCTTCATGCAGTTTCCATCTACCTCCAAGTTATGAATGGTAAAATGGTTTCCTTGACAACTGCAAAGCTGTTTGGGTCAGGGAAGACAAACTATTAAGTATACTCTTATTGAGAAAATAAATAATTTTGAGACCTTTTTGGCACATATTGGAAGAGATCCCATTCTAATAAAAGAGCACTTGGAACATTAATTTTATTACCAAGCCTCAGAACAGTTAGCAATCTGTAACTGAAGCAAGACTCAATAAAGCAATCCTCTCCAGAGCCACATGCTAACTCTGTTGACACTTCTTCCTGTATTAATTACATCCCCTTTGAACTTTCAACAATCTTCAGTTGAAATAGAATAGGACTGAGATGAAACCATGGTGTTTAAAATACTCCAGTGTAGCAGTATAAATGAAAAAATATGCTCGTTTTTTAATATAATTCTTTTATGTACAAAAGTTAATGGAACAAGACAGACTCTTTCAGTAATTTGATTTTATATATTCTGCAAAACCAAGCTTTTCTGCATAACAAAATGCCTTTTGCACAATTTTTTAGAACTTCAATGCATTTCCCTTTTGTCTCACCATTGTCCATGTGGTTACAACTCAGAGGAGCTAAAATTTAGCAACACTTAGAGGAATAAATATTGTCTATTATTTACAAAGTAAGAGAAAGAAGGTGTGGTTTAAGGCAAATTAACTTTAGACTTCAATGGGTTTTTTAAAAAATCAGTGCAAAAAAGAACAATTAGTCTGGATTGCAAATTAATGCTGAAGTACAGTAGCACTGGGGGACCAAAGCAGGAAAAACTGCTACTGTATCTACTTACTAGAGGAAAAACTGCACATGCTTTTTTTCCACTGTTTTTACCAAAAGTGGCACAAGATTGGATGAAGAATTTTGAGCGGCATCATTTTTTCTTAAAGACAGCTCTTAACCCAGTGTATGAACAATATGAGTGACTGAATATTTGATGAACATAA
This sequence comes from Ahaetulla prasina, assembly GCF_028640845.1. Taxonomy (NCBI): domain Eukaryota; kingdom Metazoa; phylum Chordata; class Lepidosauria; order Squamata; family Colubridae; genus Ahaetulla; species Ahaetulla prasina. Next base: position 30,384,028 of record NC_080539.1, read on the forward strand.
CTTAAGTTATATATACCAAGTACAAATGTATTAGACCCAAGTCCAGAGATGATATAACAAAAACCAATCCTTTATTTACTTACACCTAATGGACAGCATTTTACCAAATTAAATTATAACTTTCTAACCTACTAGACAGATCTTGAGAAATTCTAGATAGGATGTGGCTACTCTGAACCTTTCCCCCATCCCCCATCCATCTTGCGACTGCATAGTCTCTTAATCTAAGCCTCTCTCTGAGAAAGTTCTTTGTTGCCAAAACTCTCCCACACTGCCAGGTACATATTCCATCCCAAAATGTTACTGTATATTTCTCCTTTTTTTGAGAGAATCTTGATGGAGGAACGTTGAGAATATGTATTAAGATTTTGTCACTAAGTTGGACAATAATTATTTAACTTGTATTGCAACCTTCCTCTAGTTTTTGTGATGGGGCATTGGTCCTATCTGATATGCCCTTTCTCATTGTGTTTGACGGGAGGGGCCAGGATGGATTATTCTAGACTCTAGCTCTATGGACTGAGTTGAATTTTCTGAGGTTCTGCCTCCCTGGTGACGTTCCTCAGTTTGACAATGAAGGCAAAGCGAATGGAAATCCATCTGAAAAACACAAACAAAACTCCCCACCTTTTGGGAGTCAGACCAGACAGGTAACAGAGTGGGGCTGGCCCCTCCCATTGAACACAACGAGAAAGGCGTATCAAGTAGGACCAATGCCCCTTCTCCACAGTGTATCGACTGGAGATGCCAGGATGGGACATAGCAAAGCCTGGCAGTCCTACAGGCGGGAACTGTCCTGCTGGAAGGAGGGCCGTCCAATATATGGAGTTGGGCGGTAATCGGCCGCTCTGCCTTGTGAAGGGAGCACCTTCCTTTTGTCCCTGATCTCAATGAGCAAAGATCCAGAGACTGGCCAAATAGGTTTTCCCCTTCAAAGCGGGCAAAGGCTAATTTCCACTTATTTTTAGTGTCCATACGCCAGTGACGTAGCCATATCATATGGTGAGCAGACGCCATGGCCTTCGCCGAAAATTTGGCAGAGGCCAAAGTAGCGTCTGCAGTATATTCTGCCACAGCCAGGATCTTAGAAAG